>NC_092677.1:5602766-6259433 GCF_964355755.1 Antedon mediterranea
TAGACAAATATTATTGAGGATAACACCCCAGGATACAATTTGCATATATTAATTTTTGACAGCTAAATTATTATAATTTTAACGCTGAGCTTTGAATCATCAGTTCTTGTTCATGTAAACAAATAGTATCCTTTAATATTAATTATAAATTGAATAGGCTAGAATTTTAGTCTAAATAAATAATTACGTCGTTATTTTTTATGTTATTTAAACCCCACTTTGTAATGATAACAGTTTACCCACACTAATGTTTTAAAAATAGTTTGATTAGTGATATCATTCTTATAGCTCTGTTCACACTTGGACGCAACGCAATAACCTGACGTAAACGCACAGTGAAGCGTGGTTCCCACTAGCGACGCAACGCAATGACGTAACGCAACGCAAGTGAATTGACCAATCACAAGCGATGGCTTATTCGATTGTGATTGCGAACTGTCTATAACTAAGTTTGTCATTGGTTAAAACGCTTGCGTTGCGTTTACGTCCTTGCGTTACGTTCTAGTGGGAACCAAGCTTTAGTAATTTGAGCAATCACAACGACACGCGGATCATCTGAAACACTGCTTACGTTGCGTCTGCGTATCGTTGTATTGAGTTCAAGCATGGGAACCAAGCTTTATTTAAATGTATTTAATATAACGTAGCGTACGTACATTTTACTTCCACAAGTGTAAGTTTATTTATATTTTCGATACACTGTATCTTTATAGGATGTCTGGTAATTAATTGCTTCCAATTATGATATTAGAAAATTTGATTAAGACCAGAATGACGGTTATTCATTAAACAGTTTTCAAATTTTCAAAAATATTTAGATTTACTTTTTAAATGACAGCTTATAACTTAACATCGCGGAACACTGGATAAAAATATTTAGAAAACTGATTGATCTTGAAAAAAAAAGCGTTACTTAAAATGATCGCTAATTCTTTCAATTTAAATTGTTTCCGCATTCCACATACCAAGTTATTTATGGAAAAGGTATAAACGTTGAGACCACGGTAAACAAAAGTCAATTTTAACCACTGTAATGACATATTGTCCTTCAGAACTGTGTAGAAACATTACTATTTTTTATATAAATTCCCAGCCATGGGGTTTTAATTTAACCATATTTTTTTTTTTTTTTTATCTTTTGTGGTTAACTACCACCTTTATTCAACAATTACAGGATCTCATATATATATTTACATTATTTTCTTCATATTTTTTTGTTATGTTATCTATTACAAAATATATTGCATGTTTAATGAAAAAAGTTGTTTAGTTATGACACGTTTGTTAACTTATTTATCATAATTTGTGTATCTTTCAGTTTATATATTTGTATTTGATTTGTCCTTTAGGGAATTGCTTAACAGTTATTGTAGTATACCATGCTGTCACAAGAAATGGCACTAACAAAATTTAAACATATTTATTTAACCATAATTATTCATTTAGTAATGACAAATAATCACATGAAGTAACAGTTATTGAAAACTAACATGACAGTAATTCACAATATATCTTCTTTTTTAGAAATTAGATTTAGTAGTCATGAGACTTTTTAAAGGTATGAAACGCCATATGTACCAAAATCTTTATCTTTTTGCTAATATTAATTCGAAATACGGTCTAGATCTAAATAATGCTTATTATTTCCTACAACGCCTGCCATGAACATTTCGAAATGGCCGCCATGATCTGTGTTACCTATCATATAATTGCATTTTGTTCACGTATTTTTCTTTTTTATCATAGAAAAATAGACATAATAATGATTTTCTTTTTTAGAAATTAGATTCAGTAGTCACAGTTAAAAACTTATGAAACGCCATATGTGCCAAAATATTTGTCTTTTTGCTAATATCAATTCGAAACATGGTCTAGAACCTAGACTAGTCATTACCTTGATTTTTACATTAGTAATGATACTGCAAATTGTACCGGTAACCAGGACCGGTAGTGATACTTTGTAGTTTTTTAAATCAAGATCGATGCGCATAAACCTATTATCGCTTATTAATTTATTTTTAAAAAGGGAACTAATTTCGTGAAAAACTTGTGCATTTAAAGTATTATATGTCAGGGACGTATTTATTTACTATGGAGGTTACCTCCCTGTAATTAAAAAATCAATGATTAGACTTGCCTTAGATTAACTGTCAAGGTGGATTGGTTAGTAACCCATGTTTAGAAATGTCAACCAATCTGTGTCAAATGAACAGAACAGAATTTATGTCAATAATAACGTAACCATTCGGAAATTTCAAAATGACTTTAATAAGGAACCATAAACCCAAGTTGTAAAAATGCACACAACTGCTGCCATGCGCATTTCAAAATGCCATGATCTGTGTTACCTATCATTATAATAATTGCATAATATTAGTGTTCATTTTTATTTATCTATTTTTATCATCGAAAAATAGAAATAATAATAATAAACATATTTGTTTATTGATCCGCTAGATACTCCTTCTGAACCAATCTTAGAAGAAGTTGAAACAACTCTGACAACCATAAGACTTCTGTTCGATCCACCGAAGAGTGACGGTGGTCTTGGTATAACATACTATAGAATTGAATACCGTATTGTTGACGAAGGGGAAACAAAGTATAAAGATGTAAAGCCACCAGGCAAGTTCAAAATATATCACTATTAAACAAAGTATTACGGGAAGCAATGTAAGGCAATTATTATTCCGGCATTTAAGAGTTGAACCATTCAAACGACACCCAATTCTGCAGCTGTCAGTAAATTGAGTCTAACTGACTATCGCAAGTCATCTAGATACGGGTCTGGCTGTACACGACATCTCTGTTAGTAGGGTCATATCAACATATAAGGTATAACGTGGTTCTTGTATTCACAAACGATTATTTTGTTGACGTTCACATACTTTAATAACAATAACATGTGAGTTCAACTGATTCTACCCAGAAAATGATTTTAAACATCTTATGTTCAGGTGATTATATGCACAAAATGCATCTAAAAGGATGATACAAAATTGGAACTACAATAGAGATAATATAATAAATTTTTTTATTTTTGTAACTTTGTAGCAAAAGTATTGGAGTTAAGAAATTTGCAACCGAAGAAGCCATACCGGGTGAGAATAGCTGCAGGTAATGTTGCTGGAACTGGTAACTTTTCCATAGAAAGAACAGCGTTTACATCACGTGGAGGTAAGTAAGATAGGACTGGAGGATCGTTATTTTTTTTTATTATGGACAAAAATATAAAGAGTGTTATTATCAGTAACATATATACACTCTTGTACAAATAAGTAACAATGTTATTTATTTCTTTCTGTTTGTTTATTTCAGAAAAATCTCTTTTTTTTAACAATCAAAGGTTTACATTTTTTTAACGTAATCCTATGTCCCAAGGCGTAGTATTCGTCACACTATATATAAATATAATTTAAATTTGTAATATTTCAATCGGCCCCAAGCGTGTTGAGTGTTCTCGTGAGGTTTGCGTCAATGTAATTTTTTATTTACAGCAGAATATTAAAACTAGCATTCATCTTCACATTCCTCTCTGTGACTAAGAATATAATAGATAAGATATTAATGACATAATTATGTAACGTAGATAAAAGGAAATGACTTAATTTTACAAGATCAATCAATGATTCATCAGAAGCAATTATTTATGTCATTTTAATCATACAAATGCATTCTGCCAACAGTAGGGAATTCTTACTTTGTGGTACCAAGTACTGACCATCTGAGCACGAATCCTTACATTGAAATCATGTTAGCTTTTTAAATATAATATTTCAAATATTTGAGAAATGTGTTGTTTGTTGTTATGCTATATTTTTTATTAACTAACGTTTGACAGTTGGTCAAGGGAGTTGTATTAAAAGAACTCCTCGCATAAACTATAAAAACACTTATTTGTTAATTCTTTATTATGGTTCGTCTGATTTAATACGAGTAACATTACAGTATTATTATGTTTTAATCATTTATTGACTTGTGTAACATAACAACTGTACATGTTTTCCTTTCTATCATAATTTACAAAACAACTTAAAAAAAATACATATACTAAACCTTGAATTATAATTGATTAAATAACCGCTAGACATTTTGACGTAGGACCCAAGTTGCCAACGGCACCAGCAGCGACACTGGACCCTGATAAACACAATGATCGCACTACTCTGGCGCTCAAGATTGCCATCCCAATTGTGGGTGTTTTCATGGCATTGGCATTTGCAGTATTAATGGTTCTTGCGATTATAGCAATACGAAAGAGAAAGTGGAGAGTTCTTGAGGTATATATATAATATTTATATAATATTTATATATAATATTCAATTTAATACTGTATAAACGCTCATTTGGGAAACCCATATTTAGGGGATACTTATATTAAGAAGATACTCTTCCGAACAATGGAAGAAGGAACAATCCCTATAGAGTTTCTGATCTATTTATGTCAATTCATAGACATTCAATAAGCTACTGTACAATAGTCCTATTCGACACTTATAAAACTTTGCATTGTTTTTGTTGTTTCTAGGAGGAGCAATTGTACCGATTTCACACCGGTAGTTCCAGTGTTGAGAGTATACCTTCTCTTCTGAAAACTATTAGTAGAGTAAGTAAACAAAATACACACAACACAAATCAATATTTCTATACATTGTTTATAAGTTTGCATATGAACCTTAATATGTTATTATAATTTTTGGCAGGCATATGTAGATGTTAACATTCCATCGATGCAGTTTAAAAATTTAACATGTGGTAAAAGACGAAATTTCGAGTTTTCGAGAGATAAGTTAAAACTTGGTAGAACGATTGGCAACGGTTCGTTTGGTAAAGTAGTAAAGGCTGAAGCTAAAGACTTGATTAGACCTGGTTACGTCACAACAGTCGCAGTCAAGATGTTAAAAGGTAATTTTTAAAAACAGCATGCATAATTTGAGAAGACTTGCAGTATTATTTGTCATGCCATTTTTAATCATCATACACAAATATTGCACAAGTTTTTTCAATACTTATTGAATTAATCCCAAAGAAGAAGTTAAAGAAGAAAAAGTTCCACGGTACGAAACAAAATATATATTCTGATGTATTTAAATCAATTTTGGAAAATAATATGATCAAGAAGAACATACCAATAACACCTAATTAAAAATAAATGTTTAATTATGTCTTCTTTGAAATATTGTGTTTAGAAAATGCTACTGAAGTTGATCGACAAGACTTGTTAAAAGAACTAAGGGTTATGAAGTTGCTTGATGTTCATCCTAACATTGTCGTCTTGTTGGGATGTTGTACAGATCGTGGTATGTATTTGTCCATCCTTGACGTAAAAGACAATACGATATGTTTACATAATAATAGGGTTTATCCCAAATAGTGTGAGCGATGCATAGCGCCACCAGTATAATAAAACTGTATATACTCCTGGTGGTGGCGCTTGCACCCAATTTAGGGAGATTTCGTGTCGACGACCTATGATTCATGTAAACTGCATGCTTCTCAAGATTGTGTTTGATGAAAACATTTCATTAATTAACACGTAGGCCTACTTTATAGATATTTCGGACTCTATATCAAACATTTTATATTAACAAAAATAAAGAGTTTAACCATGGACCTATAAATTAGGTCCATGGTTTAACTACCAACATATCAAGTCAATTTAAAACACGTACTTTAATTTTATAGATTTGTATTTGCTGATATAAATATGATTTAATACAATTTTAAGATTAGATCTATTATTGATTTTTGTACAAGTTTCCTTAGATTGTATATGTGTATATGCTGTTGCCGATAATACGAGGTTAAAGGGTTTAATTGAGAATTGATGTTTAATATATTTTCCTTTTATTGTATATTTTATTTCTCTCAATAATACGAGTTTAGTGAAGTTAAGAATAATAATGTAGTGTAGGTTTGTGTTTAAAATAATTTTGAATTACACTTATCGACGCATTACAAGCATGTTATGTTGTTGCCATTAGGACACGTTACTCTCATATATTTTTTCCAATGAAAATTAACTGTGAAAATAAGATAACAAACACGTGATGTCAGTTGTATAAAAAGTAATTAGTTGAGTAAACGAGTCATTTATTATTTATAATGAACGTATTAAAATTCCAAGGCAGTTTTAGATTATTATTATTATTACTATTAGTATTAGTAGTAAATACAATTTCTAGTTGCTAAACCTTTCTTTTTATATATTAAATATTAAATCTGTTTTAAAACAATGTGTTCTTATACAACCATTTAGATATAATTTCGAAGTTCGTTTTAAATAGTTTTAGAAATACAACTTAAGTTACTTATTTGATTTCTTTAGATCCAATTTATGTTATAATGGATTTCCTACCAAATGGGAACTTATTGGGTCATTTGCGAAGCAGTCGACAGAAGGTAGAAAGTTCCAACCGTACAAGTATGAAAACGTATCTTAGTCCGACAGATCTTCTACGATACGCGTATGAAGTAGCCAACGGTATGGCGTATTTGGCATCAATGAAAGTAAGTACCGTAGAATGATGTCATATCACCATATTTGGGCACATCACACTTATAGTTTGGTAGTGTAGACAGAGCTTAAAAATATAATGTTGTTGTTAAAACAAATTTGAAATATTATTTTAAAGGCAGAACAAGTATTAACAAAATACTATGGAAACATAATGTTTGTTTTTTAGTGTATACATCGTGATCTTGCAGCAAGAAACATCCTGTTATCATGTGACTGTGTATGTAAATTAGCAGATTTTGGATTGGCACGTGACGTAATTAATGGCGGGGTTTATCAAAGGAAATCACAGGTTAGGCTAACCAGAATTGTGATGCATACAGAAATAATCACCGTAGCCCAACTATGTGTTCCAAACACGTTTTTAATTTGTGACTGTTACCTTCAAAAACCATGCTTGAGTTTCTATCTAGACATAACAATAGGTAACTGTTTAAAAAAAAAATAAAAATAAATTTCTTTTTATTTCCAGGGTCGAGTTCCAATACGTTGGATGGCATTAGAATCACTTATTGATAATGTTTACACAATACAGAGTGATGTTTGGTCGTTTGGGGTGTTGCTTTGGGAAATTATAACTATTGGTAAATCTTTTACACTTTTGATTATTCTTTGCTCCTCAAATTATTTTCCGTCTGTCACCTCAAATTGATGTTGTGAGGACCAACTAATAAAATAACTAATACAAATGTTATCCCTTCACTATTTCAAGTAAATCACTCTCTTTATTTATAGCACGTATCCGATGCATGTTTCTGGTTTTCTTCTTTCAACTTCAAGACTTTCTGCAGTATAAATTTATATTAGACTTTAGTGGCCCGTAAGTAAAAAAAAGAGTTTAAGGGTTACTTTCTGTAAAAATTTACCTCAGTTCAACTATAAAAGTAATATTTCGTTAAATCAAGTTGTGTTGATTTTTCAGGATCATACCCGTACCCAGGCATGTCATCTAAACGTCTTATATCAGATTTACAGAAAGGCTTTCGAATGCCAAGACCAGATCACGCAAATGACGACGTGTAAGTTATTCATCAATCATAATAATCCTCGTAAAAACAAGTGTCAACCTCCCTCGTCATTTGCACGATTATAAAACATGTTTTAAATTTTGTTTTACTTAGGTATCAGATCATGTTAGAGTGTTGGAACACAAGTCCAGAATTACGACCCAGTTTTTTGGAACTAAAACGCAAATTAGAGATAATGTTATCAGAATGTAGGGTGAGTGATAAGATTATCGGCGAGCACATTTTATCAAATGTGAATCTCAAGAATTATAACCACTTTATGCTAGCCAATTTATTTACTTGCTTACTGAATATTATCTACAGTGCATGTAAATAAGGATTTTATTTCACATTTTTTAATTTTTTTTAACAAACAGGAATACATTGTATTAGACGAGCTCGAAGAACTTGTGTATGACTACGCCTTAATCGGTTCCAACGACATCGCCAAAGAGATATTTCCGGAAGTTGCCGAGAATGATTTAGCGACGACTCGTAAGACCGGGAGGAGTCTTCGGACTGAGCGAACGCCTTCGGGAAAAATACAAACACCATTCGACTTCCCCTTATAAATTATTTTTGTAAATTGTATCATAGGCTGGCTATAAATATTTTGAATTTTCAAAAACGTTTTTTACCATATACATTTTAAACTTTTAATTTAATGATGTCCCTAAATGCAAACAAGGGTATACAGTTTTACCAATTTCTTTTTATTTTTGTCCAGCTCAGATTACATTTTTTAAAATCCTACATCTGTCATTGGTTTTGGTAATACTGCCCAGATAATTATAAAGTATTACGTCGATAGGGGGCTGGATATATCCATGCACTACAGCTCAGATTACATTTTTTTCAATCCTACATCTGTCATTGGTTTTGGTAATACTGCCCAGATATAAAGTATTACGTCGATAGGGGGCTGGAGTATCCATGCACTACAGCTCAGATTACATTTTTTTCAATCCTACACCTGTCATTGGTTTTGGTAATACTGCCCAGATATAAAGTAATACGTCGATAGGGGGCTGGAGTATCCATGCACTACAGCTCAGATTACATTTTTTTCAATCCTACATCTATCATTGGTTTTGGTAATACTGCCCAGATATAAAGTATTACGTCGATAGGGGGCTGGATATATCCATGCACTACAGCTCAGATTACATTTTTTTTCAATCCTACATCTGTCATTGGTTTTGGTAATACTGCCCAGATATAAAGTATTACGTCGATAGGGGGCTGGATATATCCATGCACTACAGCTCAGATTACATTTTTTTCAATCCTACATCTGTCATTGGTTTTGGTAATACTGCCCAGATATAAAGTATTACGTCGATAGGGGGCTGGATATATCCATGCACTACAGCTCAGATTACATTTTTTTCAATCCTACATCTGTTATTGGTTTTGGTAATACTGCCCAGATATAAAGTATTACGTCGATAGGGGGCTGGATATATCCATGCACTACAGCTCAGATTACATTTTTTTCAATCACTAATATAATTTGTAATCACTTTTTATCGGTTTTGATTGATAGTAGGCCCAATTCAATTAATAATAATAATAATAATTTTAAATTTATAAGATTTTAAAATGTCCAAGTAATGTTTGGTTTAGGTTTGTGTATATTATTATTTTAAACAATATTCTAATTTGTGTATAAGGTTAAATATCACTTCCATTGTTAAAATTATGTAAATATAAGTAAAGTATTAATTATTAAATAGGATTTTTAAATGTGACGCCATCTACATGTTTTGCTTGATAAAGAAAAAAAAAGTAGGATACTAGAAATTAAATATCATTTGAAAATAATTCTATGATAGACATACTAAAAGGTGGTTGCTATGTGAAATCTAGGCCTGCATCAAACAATGTAAATAATAGCACATCGTAGTACTAGTAGTAAAGTTGGGGTCTATTATTAGTAACCCGGTAAAATGCTTTACATGCTATCCATATGAGCTTTTAAAAAGTACAAATTATGTGTCACTAATTAGCTATGGCCTAGGCCTAAATGCGTTTTAACGGATCTAATGAATGACGCCGTAAAGCCATTTGCCATTATTGCGAGAATAGACCCCCAAAGAGTCAAATAGTATTTATAAATGTTTTCAATAAAAACAATACATATAGTAACAACTTGTTTAGTATTTATCTTCAGATGTAATAACAGTACTGTAGGCCTGTTATTAGTACCGGCCGCCGGCCGCCTGTGTAATACCGAATTGGCCAACTTCGGTGTTCCGCGTCTGGTTTTACGATACTAGGCATACTTTTGTTATTTGTTATTCCATCAACTTAGGGGGACTCTTATAGGAAAGTTACATATTTTTTCATATATTACAGTTTCTTTTAGTCAGAAAGATAAGCAGCAATTAAAGTATCATGTTTGGAAGTCCCACCTGGCGAATTCATGCACAGATGAGGAGCATAACTGCATATATGACTAATTATTTGGGGAATGTTTTAAATTGTATTGGACACATTAAAGATAACTTGAACTTTCTCTATTTTAAAATATGAGAATTGGCAATAAGATAATTTTATAATAATAATAATTTATTTGGGAGCTACACTTTTGAAATAGTGACACACTTCTTGAATGAAGGTGCGTCCAGAGTCTAGTAATTGTAAATGATAAAAGTTAGAGAAAACTGATGATGAGAAATAAAATGATTTAACAATAGGCCTATTTACAAGGAAACTTAAACTAAATTATGTACAAAATATTTTAAAAAATAACATTAACAAAAGTAATGCTTTAAAAACAGTGGCACACTTCTTATACTATTGCATGTTTGCCTTTATCGATTATTATTATTCTTAAAAATTATGAAGTGGTCTAATAAACAATGTCGCTTACAACAGCCTTCTTTAATTGGAGCAACACCGGGCAAATGCTTTGATTGAAAGAAGTCTGTTTACGATTGTATGTATTTTTAAAATTTCAATCCTGACCAATCAAGTTGTTCATAGAACATACTAATCAATAATAGGCTAGGAACCTGCCGCGTACTCGCCCTGTGTACTTGATTGTTTGGCCGATGCGGATAATTATAAAGATTAGGTTGAAGAAGATGGCGAAAATATTAAACATTGTGCTATACAGTATCACATGAATTGAAGGCACTGAAATTCCATATATTTGGTCAATTTTTAGTTATAGATTTCTGAAAGAAATTGAACTGGCTGTTTTCCGTTATGTTCGTTAAATATTTCAATTAACCGTTATTACAAACGTGAAGAACGTTATTAACTCCCGTACTAATACACATACTTATGGTTGGGCTTCATGTGTTAACATAAACTCAATATACTATATATGCTCTATGGTATCAACATCGTTTAAGTTTAACACAGTATAAGTTAAATATAATACGAAATGGGATAGGCGTATGAAAACAAATATGTACACAGGAAATAACACTTATGTCTACACTTATTTGGGTTGGTGCTTGAAAGAACTCGGATAGCGTGTGCCTCTGCATTTTGCCAATGATTTCACTTTCGCTTAAAATTTGTCATTTCTTTGATTTTGTCCAGCTCAATTATGAAGAGGAGAAAATACTCGAAGTACCTATGAAAACATGGAATTTATTGCCGTGATTTTGTAACAAACACATAACTTCTTACCAATATTTTATCGAGTATGTATGTGAGTTATACTAGTAGTCGTTATTATTTGTATAAAATTCCATTATGTTAATCCATACCGTTAGTGCAGTACAGTAAGTGATTTACCATCATTTCACCCCTTAAGCTCCTTAACAAATATTTTGAAAGTAATAGTCTCGTTTGGTCCAGGCAATTATCGTCTTTCAAAATATCTGACAAATACGTCTAAGTATATCTAATATTATACTTTTAATAATTAGAAAAAGCTCGAGCGATCATAAAATTACAATAAATTTATTTTTTTCTTCATTTAAAATTGTAATATTTTGATTATATGTTTGATTAAAAACCACTATTAAGTCATTATGTAAAAATGCTTGTGCATTGAACATGTATGTATTCCAATTTGGTATTCGAATATAACCTCGTTTAATACGGACCGTGAACTTAGTCGTCGTGCAGTGTTATTTTATTTATAGTTATGTTATTAAAACGCTTAGCACTCCATTTCTTTTAATTATTAATCAAGCGAGGAATCTGATAACCAAGCAATATGTTACTTTATTTTAAAGCTGGTGCTATTTAGTATATATTGAACAATCAACGTTTAAGTTTATGCTTAAGTCTAGGCCTAGTAGACAAAACGCAAGTACGGCATTTTGTTTTCAGTTATCCGCTAAAACCTCATTCTCTCCGGTGGGCCATTTTGCGGTAGGTAACCGTAGCCTAGGCCATCAACCGCAACAACTCGTTCCGATTTTCTAAGAAGAACCGGATTTGTATTTGTATGTATAGGTTTCACACCGTCCTAGTCTAACAATTTACTTGTGAAATGACGCGGATTTTTATATTTGAAGTCAATTGCTTAAAGTTAATAATTGTGTTTACATCTTTAATCTTTCTCAATGGAATTGAGTGTTACTTGAGTGTCCCACTTAAGACAGTGAATGAACGAGAGAAGTCTGAAGAAGTTGTAACACAAGTGCAGGAAATTGACAGAGCTGTTATTCCGAACGACCAGGATGTGCTGGATGCTTCGAAACCTCTTATAAAGGCTAATGTTGGTGGCAAACCTGGGTTAGGTTTTTATATAGAATTGGGTATTGGTACCCCACCGCAAGAGGTTTGTACCTTTCTAATTACTATAAACATCCAGTATTAAAATATTTAAGTTTGTAGGTTGATATGAGTCTGAGGCATTTTATTTATATTTTTATTTTGTGACTGCCAGTGTCTTGAAGGGGATCAGTGATTGTATTTAACTATAATTATTTGTTAATTAATTAGAGATATTTAGTAAATGAATTAAAAAATAACAAGATAGGCCTACAGTAGTAGGCCTACAGTACAGTACATCTCCTTAGGACACCACATTAAGGATCAGACACCACTATTAAGGGGACACTTTCCCATGAAACAAACAAGGAGCAACATATATAATTCTATGGCAAACTCATATCCAGTGGACACCTTAATAAATAACACTTTGTTAGGGAATGAAGGTGCCCCACAATCAGGTACAGTAGGCCTGCAATACTAATGTTTCTAATTGTTAATTACAATTACAATTTTTCTTTTGTGACAGTTTTTTCCACTACTACATGTACATTTTGGCTTTGTATATTTATTTTATTAATATGAATGAACAATACCATAATCATATAAATCTCAGAGAAGAATGAATTCTATTTATGGACTAGGAAATATGTCAAACGAGTATAGAAAACTATTGACGTGACCTTTTAGAGGTCAAAGGATTCTCAGTAAAATCTCTATACAAAACAAAATCAATGACACACAGTCTACACAGTCAGCATTTTGCCATATACACAGGAATTGCTCAGCACAATAGTGTATGATTGAAAATCAATACTTACCATATTGACTGTTTAATAATGAATATTATGTGTTCAAATAAATATGAGTAATATTATATTGATAGCATTTTGAAAATGAGATTGAAATGTGTTGGTAGTACAGTAATTGTGGCAACAGATAGAATGTGTATTTGTTGTGTTGTTCATAGTATCGTTTTTTCAAGCATATCACTAAATAGGGTAAGCCCAAGGGCTTGTACTTGTGGTCTACACTTTCCATTTTGACACAAAATCAATCAAACAATCAATCAATTCAATTATTTCCACATACTGTACTACTACAACCATGTACAGTAAATGGATGATGCATATTTAAAGATCTTTAAGCTAATAACACCCTTGACAAATAATAAATAAAATTATAAACTACTTTTTTATATCTATTTTTTACCTACCTATTTATTTTATGTTACAGTAGCATTCCCCTATTTAAAAAATCATGCATTCTCCCCTGCTAAATATTTAATATAACCTATAATAACGCTAACATAATAAAGTATGCCTACACCATTAATATATTATTCTAATGTCAGAGTCCTATTTTTTCAGTCAAAAAATATGTCTGTAAGTTTCCACTTTGTTTGTTATATGGATTACTTTGTGTAATTTATTTCACTGTCTGTGGTATGTCACTCTCAAAGCACAAAAACACCCCCAAATATATTGTGAACACACTGAAGGTGTATTGTCCTCCAAAAACATGAAAAATGAAGATTGATTAAATCAGACTTTGAATATGTTATTTTGTAGTTTTAATAAGTTAATCACTTCCGTAGAAAAAAAAAGAAGAAAAAAAAAGTGTTATAATTTGACAAAATTAGTGGTTAAATTCAACCAAAAACCCATTGGCTGGCAGCCGATTTGACCATTTTTTGCTTTAAATTACAGTTTTTCAGGTAAATACATTTTTTTCGATCCAATTTTTGGTCAAAGTGGGTTAACAATTTTTTTTTTACAGGGAGACAATACATCTTTAAATGTAGTACTGTATTAATTTAAATGCCAAATGTATTTTAATTGTTGTGAATGTTTACTAAATATTGGTATCTTTTAATCTATTACCAGATGGCTCTATGTAGACGATTACTTGAACCTAGAGATATTATCTTTATGAGTACTATCAAATAATCTAACATTTATTTCTTTCATATTAGTTATTACAAATATACTTTAAAATTTATGATGAAATGTGTATACAATTTTGTGATAAATATACTGTAATTAAATAGAAAGAAGCACGTACCCTGTAAGTAAAATTAATTTTGAAAAAACAATCCCAATTAAACTAGGCTAGCCAAAATAATATTTTTAGTTCATATTTTTTTAATTAAGAAAGTACCAGTGTATATGATAAATACATTTTAGATTAATATTCAACAATCACACTTAAGTACTGTAGTACCTAATTTCACTCAAGTCAATTAATTACTTAATATTTCAGGTTTTAATCACTTAGTAGATAAGAGAGTTTGACTTGTAATGCTAAGTGTTCCTTTTACCCATAGATATTACAATAACTTATTTAATTTTCTATGTTTTTTTTGACAGGTGTTTCAGTAATCGTGTAGTATCAATTATGTTCAAATGTTTACAAATTATTGATTTTTCTTTCATATCAAGTAATTTCCTTCCTTTTCGAGTATTGAGACCGACACAATATTTTTAATTAAGAGTTCAATCTCTACTTTGTAACCATGCAGTTTATAAATCTTATAAGCACAACTGATATATTTAAGCAAATTTATTTTTTAGTATCCAAGCTTAAGTATACATATGAAATGCCATGTGCCAAAATATTTATCTTTTTAATAATAAAAACAAAACTCTGTCTGGAACCCAGATTACATCTCTCCATAAGATTTATTGAGTTGAATTGTTGAGACTATAGACTGTACCACTTTTTGAAAATAATATTTTATATCAAATCTGATTTGGACATACCATTAGAGCCCTGTGGTCTAATGGCTGAGTGCCTCTATATCAAGTAGGAATGTTTTTAACCAGCTTTAAATTTCTGTTTGATTATATTCGAGGTTTGCTGGTATACTTATTAAGTTGGTTACTAATTAATTTTAAAAATGCACATAGTTGATTGGGAATTTGTCATGTGATCGATTACTCATGAATTATCTTGGACTGGTTAATTATTATCTAAATTACAGTGCTGTTAGTGTTAAATTAATATTCATATCAGTAAGTGAGAACAAAATGGTTGTATAGATACTAAATATTGATATCTTTTAATGTAGAAGAATGTTTTTCTTTGTTATAAAATTACATCTCTATGAAAACAATGTGCAGGGACAAAATTATTCTACTGCAGTAACTAAATGTTTTATTGCAATTTAAATGTATGATTTTATTTTAATATGTTTATGAACGAGTCACTGCAATAAACAGTATATATGTTATGTAAGTAAAATAATTGTATAAACAGGTTAAAGACTCAACAATATGTTGTTATTGCAGTAATTTTGACATGCTCCCATACCAAAATCGTTCTTGGCATAAATAGGTGTAAGAGTATGTTACTGCAGTAACTGCAGTTGAGTATTACAAATCTGACATAGTCCCTCCTTCATTAATGAACACTTTACTGTGAGAAAAACAAAATTGTATTTTAATGTGTAAATTTTCTTGCTCTTAATATTTTATTAAAGAGCATTTTACTAATAAATATAATAATATTATGTACTCTATAGTACTAGTATTATAATGGTTTACTTTTCTGTTATGAACACGATAGACCCATCGCAGCCATGCAATCATTAATTTCTCTTTAATATTTTCAGTTAAGTATATTGGTGGATACTGGTAGTAGTAATTTTGCTGTAGCTGCAGCGGCGCACCCGTTTGTTACCAGCTATTATGAACCACACAAGTAAGTATGGCACTGTAGCCTCAATAGGCATTAGTGATATCTAGCTAAGATACTAATTCAATGGCATGTGTCAACATCACGAGTGGTATCGCCTGATGGCAATGTGAGGGGAATTCCCTTTCTAAACATTCTAAATAGTGTGTACTGTAAATAAGTTATGTTTGAATGCAGAAAACTACACATACACATCACAATTCAGTTATCTTTATAATCTGGGAGAAAATGTGAAAAAATATACCACACTATTTGGCCTTGAGATGAATCTAAAATATGGCAGTTTCCTGGCCAATGGATCATTCTAGTTATCAAAGTCAGAAATTGAGAAAAAAAGAAATTAAAAAAAAAGAAATTATGTTTATTTTATCAAATATGTTTTTATCTATTAATAAAATATTGAAATGTATTTACACTGAAAAAAGGAACGTTAGGTTGCTTGACTATTCCGGTTAAAATAAATTAATAATAACTAATACTTTTTTTCATGTAGTTCATCAACATACGAAACAACTGCGGTAGATGTTTTCGTTCCCTACACGCAAGGAGAATGGCACGGCCGTCTTGGCACAGATATGGTTACCATACCAAGCAGTCCAAATTCAACTGTTCGTGCAAATATTGTGGGCATTTATAGTTCAGAAAAGTTTTTCATCAATGGATCAGAGTGGCAAGGGATTCTGGGAATGGCATACAATTCAATTGCACGGGTATGGTTAAATTACATTCAGAAATGAAACATCAGTTTTATTTACCCATATGCAAAGATATAAATAAATGGAAAGAAGTTTTTCCACTATTAACACAAATTTGTTTTCAATTTTCAGCCGGACAGTTCTGTGACACCGTATTTTGACTCTCTAGTAGGCGGTACTACTGTCAGTGACATATTTTCTATGCAGCTGTGTACGCCATTTTCAATAGGAAACAACTCAAGTATAGACTCAAGTGGATCTATGGTAAACCCACTCAATAATTTACATTTTGTAATGTGCCCCTTTTGGGCATAAAATAAAACTTGATGTCTATCCTTATAAATAAAAGTGAATATCGCAGTTTTAATGCATACATTATATGTTTTTAAATGTTCTACATTTAGTGTGAAGATGATTTGTAGTTAAGTTGCTTATCTGCCAAATCATGGAAAAAATATTATTTCTTCTCCATGACCAAAGCCAATATACTGAGTTCAATTCAAATCCTGTCTGAGAACAAAACAACTCCCCTCCCAAAAACATGTTTAACATATTATTTGTCCTGTCAAAGGACCTCTTCTGAAACAAGCTTTTAAGCTTAAAGGTTATTCCATATGCAATTTTTCTTTTTCCTTTGTTTTGTATATAATGTTTGATTTTGTCTGTTTGTTCATATGGATAGCAATACATATTATAATTCAAAAGGATAGCCAGATATTATAAGAGAGTGAAGTTGTTATTGCCAACCCTGGCAACATGCCTAAAAATAGCTATTAAATTTATAGTTGGAGACACATGTAACAGAGTTTAATCTGGTTCACGTTACCCATGGGATTTTGTATAAGTAATAACATATACTATTTTCTTCATTGTATACAAAATACAATATGAATACTACAGTACTAAGAAATGTAGACAATAACAACAATTATATGCTTTTCTTTTAATTAAACATAGACAATAGGTGGTATAGATCCCGACTTATATGATGGAAAAATGTTTTTTACAAGAATAAAACGTAAATGGTACTATGACGTCACTGTCACAGACATGGGTGTAAACGGTCACAGTCTATCACTTGATTGTAAAGAGGTATGCTTTTTTTCTGATTTGAGTTTTTATTATTAATATTTAACAAAAACGAACATTAGTTCTTCACCATAAAAAATGGGATTGAGCAGGTTTATAATTATCAGAGGAAGATTTAAAAGGGTTGTACTTGGACTGTGCTCCCTGTTTTTGATTTAAAAGGTAACTGATGAATAATAAAAATGTTGAATTTAGTTGCGTAGTAGTGTTGTATTTTGTTGGAAAACCTTTTGCAATTATTATTTAAGAGCTGATTTCATCTATTTTATGAAACTGATATTTGGGGCATTTTCGGTTATAAGCATTTTTTGTTTCTAGAATTTTCATATTGAAATATTCATCTTTTAAAGAAAAATAAAAGAGGTTGTCTACTTTTTGATATCATTTTAGTATGTGATTATGCAGTATAAAAGGAAACTGCACCTATTTCTAATAAAATACCTATCAGTTTGAACAAAATATTATATTAGTTATAATGAGTTAGTAATTTATACAGTAGTAGTAGTTTTAATGTCAACATAAGATTTGTTAATGTTAACATAAGATTTGTTAATGTTAACATAAGATTTGTTAATGTTAACATAAGATTTGTTAATGTTAACATAAGATTTGTTAATGTTAACATAAGATTTGTTAATGTACTGTATGTGTATTGTTTCTGGGGTCTTTCTCGAGACAAGAAACTTGTTTTCTTCTAGAGAAGACCCCAAATGATGGCTCATTACTATGTTTTCATTTATGTACTACCTATAATTATATTATACTGTATAATGCCATTGTTGATTAAATAAATGTTTTTTGAACTTGAACTAACATAAGATTTGTTAATGTTAACATAAGATTTGTTAATGTTAACATAAGATTTGTTAATGTTAACATAAGATTTTGAATGTTAACATAAGATGTTTAATGTTAACATAATATTTTTAATGTTACCATAACTTTTTTAATGTTAACATAAGAGTTTTTAATGTTAACATAAAATGTGTTAATGTTAACATAAGATTTGTTAATGTTACCATAAATTAGGTAATGTTAAAATAAGATTTTTTAATGTTAACATAAGATTTTTTAATGCTAACATAAGATTTTTTAATGCTAACATAAGATTTTGTAATGTTAACATAAGATTTTTTAATGTTAACATACAATTTTTTAATGTTAACATAAGATTTTTTAATGTTAACATAAGATTTTTTAAATGTTTCCATTAAAAGTCTGTTCTTTATTTTCAGTATAATTTTGATAAATCTATAGTTGACAGTGGAACAACAGATTTACGTCTACCTCAAAAAGTTTATAAAAAGTTGATGTCTACTTTAGCAAATCAAATTGAAGATGTGAGTAATTACCTTTTGTTTAAATAATATTTTTGATAATATCGGCAGCACCATCATTATCTTATGAACCTCATCAATGTTCATATTGTCCTTCAGCCAAGATATCTTACCAATTTCCTCCATTTCTTAAATTTGTTACAAATAAACTTTGTATAAATTTTTTTTAACAGGTGTATGTTCCAGACACATTTTGGAAGGGAACCGAACTAATGTGTTGGGATATAGGAACCGTACCATTTAATCGTTTTCCAACTGTTTATTTAGACTTAGAAGGACCAGAAGATGACACTTCATTTAGACTTACCATTCCACCTGAGGTAAGTTTGTGTCATTGTAACGGTAGTCCCTATGATCGAAGGACAGGTAGAGTGGTGTGTTAGGCATTGGACTTCTTATGCCTTTGACATAATTATTTATATATATATGTATTTATATAGATACCTGTATATCATTAGTAACTTTTTGAATTAATTGTTTTAATAGCAATACATACGATGGGTGAATGGAAACGAACCTGGAAAAGACTGTTATAAGACCGGCTTTGCTTCTTCTACTACAGGTTAGTTATAAAGCCATTGTTACCTATAGTTTCGTTTAGAAATCTTAACATCTTGGATAGAGTTGTGGTGTGACGATTGAGGATGCAAGTGCACATATTCTTAAAGCAAGATTGTTTGTTTGTCATGACAGAATTCCACTGTCAAAAACAATGCTCACAACCTGAATAATACTAGTAGTTTTTTACTGTATGTGTAAAATATTTTATATATAAGTTTTTTGCTTTTTTTATTTTAGGTACTGTAATAGGTGCTGTTGTCATGGAAGGCTACTATGTTGTGTTTGACAGACAAAACAACAGAGTAGGTTTTGCTGTGTCCAAATGTGCAGGTAATCTTGTTTTCTTATGTTTTTAAAATTCATATTTTATAGCAGTTTTTGGGGTGTCTTATGATGCAAAGCAAAAACCTTTGCCCTTTCTAAGATTTATTTTAAATAAGATGGTCAAAAGATTGTAAACTTCGTAATTTTCACATAATTGTTGTAATTTAATGGTATAGGAACAATCCTAGTCTAAATGCAGTTATTACCTGGTGATAGACATTTTGTACAAGTATTATCTTAAGTATAGATCAGATATTAAAATAAAATATTTTGCTTTGTGCCTACCATACCAGCATTTTGTTAAGAAATGGACCAATGACATTAGACTGTGCTTAATTTTTTCAAATTCAGACCCCCAGATGTCTGTAATATATTAACTGAATCGTTGAGAAACATTCTGAACTTTTTAGCTGCTACTTTAAAAATTACATGCAAACCTTATTTTAATAATAAGTGATATTTTTATGCCTATGTTGCGTTAAAAGGGATTTTATTTTTGTTGGTTATATTATTATTTATAGCATTCTTCATACCAATTTTTTTTGGTCATTCAGTCATTCGCTATTGGACTGTAACTGTATTTTCTTTTTATTATGTATTATATTTTGTTCATTCATACTTGTTTTACAGAAAATAGAGTACATAGGTCTAAATTTTCCCCCGATAATGATATGTTTGATGACTGTAAGTTGAATTGGAAAACCAAAATGGATAAATTGCACGAAAAAAGGGGTTAAAACTAACATCAATAAATACTGGGAAGATTATATATAATTATTAATACATAAGTAATATGAAACAATTTCAGGGTTAATGATTTAAATAAAAACAATTATCAACATTGTAATAGTGTGTCTATGTTAAGAAGAGAAATATATTTTTTTTTTATTTTGTAAATTGGTCATCAGATGGATATTTTTTTTCTCAATAACATGGAGTAGAAAAGAATAAGTCATCAAATTGCCCCAGCTTGTTTAGGTGTACCTTCAATTACACGACAGGAGGAATCGTCCAATCATTGGATTTGCCCAAATCACTTTTTAATAACCGTTTGTTTTCAGTTACAATATTTTCTTTTCTTTTATGGACTATATTTGCTAATTGCATGAGCTACAGGGTATCATGTCTTTTTATATTTTTCTTTATACAGTGGTAAATGGAAATGAATCACTGGTCAAAATCAGTGGTCTTCGGGTCAAAGGTGAATTTTCTTTTCTGGTTATTTGCATGTTTTTTGTTTTATTAATTTGGTATACAATATATAAAAATACATTATAGCCCAACCCATATCTGTGTGTAATATTTTTTTTAACCCATTTTCCTCAATTTTGTTTGTACAGTATTTAACCTTAATTTCCTTCTTTATCCAGTAAAAAGTAGTCTTTTTAAAATATAATATATAATATGCCACAGATAAATTTGGCCATTTTCGTTACAACACTGTTCAATATTTATATAGTAGTAGTAGCAAATCCACATTTTTTCTCTCATATCTACCAACCTTGATTTATGTAGTTAGCTACTTTCTTGCCAATAAGCTTCCTATTTAGGCCTATAGAAAACAAGACAACCAAGGTCATTGTTGGCTGCTCTATTAAATCATTTAAAGTTAACAAGTTCTTTAATGGAAAAGAAATATGTTTTTTCTTAATTTGAAAACTTTAAATAATTCTATATCATTATCTTAAACGTTTCAGCTAACAGCAAGGAATGTATATACGACACGTCTGACTCAGATTCAGTACTTGTTGTCATCTCCTACGTGTTGGCCGGTCTCTGCGTACTTAGCGTGTTACCCGTATTTATCTTGTACGGCTATCATAATCTAAAGAATATGTTTAAAAAACGAATGTCAGATGACCATTCTACCGACGGTGAGCCTTTACATCAACCGTTGGACCAAACTACAGAAAACAGAGATGATGCAATAACAGATTCTCAAAGTCAACAATGGTAACTGTAATGTGTGTAAGTGGGGGACGATTCAGTATAGGTGAGGCCGGCCGTGGGGGTAGGATTTTTTTGGAATCAGTTGAAAATAGAGATCAGCTTTCAATAAACACCACCACATTTCAAACATGTGTTACCAGTTAATTCCTCTTTTGTTAAAACACAATAAACTTTAAAGCCACTAACACATTTTGTCAACACCCTTTTTCCTCCCTCGCACAAACTAAATTCTACAATAACCACGCGTGTAGTCGCCTAATTTATAGGGCCATGTATTTGCCTCTTTTATTCAGAATTTTTGAAATGCTTAATTTATAATCAATGTATTCCATAAATATTTGTACTGCATGTATATTGAGAGTATTTATTAAACTATAAATACAACTTGCCTTATTTTTGATATCGTATTTAAAACAAATATTATATTAAGCGTAAAACAATACATGGTATATACAAACTATTTGATTTAGGCAGACTTAAATTAATTTAGTAGTGTAGTAAGCACATTCCAATTCGATTTTTAGTGTTTATATCATTGTAGTATACTATTAATTATTATTTGCTGTTATTTATTGTATATAATATTACATATTAATCCAGAAAAATGATGTTGTGGGTATCAGTTGCTGGAACTTAATGGAGATACAGGTATATAAAAATAAGCAAAAAAGAACGATAAATTAAAACATCCACAAAGAATATTCCAAGCTTTCGGATAATATTATATAATATAATTATTTTTTTTTTTATTTTTTTTTTTTTATTTCAACTTTATTTATAGAGGGTAACCCTTCCAGCTGAACCCGCAGGCCAGCTGATATTCAGGGGCCCTCTTAAAAATGACAAAATATATAAAACTATACTTAACTAATAAGTATATTATATATATAAAGTATAGACTTTTTGTTTATATTAGCGAAAGTGAACATTTGATTACAGCCGGTCAAGTCTGAAACAGAAACAATGTGTTTTACCTTTTAATCTAAAGTCTCCAATTCGTTCCATATCAATTCTATGTGGAATAAAGATAATATGGCTCTGTTCTTTAACATTTCTTCGTTTCTTTGGAATTACTGGTCAGTGTGAAAATGGAGCTATACAATTAATGAGTTTATTTTATACCGCCGTCGTGAGAATGTATCATTAACATGTGTCAAAGTTCAGGGTACGTGATTATTATTAAGAAAACAGAATGTAAAACCATATCTTCTGGTTAATGTTTACAACAATACACAGTATTATATTGTGTTTCTTGTTATACTCATTATGTTCTAATTCTATCATACTTTACGATTAATCATTGTCATTGCAAAACATTGCTTTGTTTTATTAATACATTGTATACTATTCATGGCAATAAACAAAGAAAGACCGAGAACATGTTTTTTTTACTTTACATTGAAGATATATATATACGTATAGTAACCATTTAAAATACTGTTATTATGCGATAATATAGCCATAATTATATGCGCATATATTGCGGTATAATCATCTTATAGACATATAGTAATTTTTTAACCATTTATTTCCAAAAATTAAAAGGTCGAAATTTGGCCATTTTTCGAAAATTGTTAAATGGCCAAAATACCAGCTTTTTAAAATACTGTTATTATGCAATATTATTGCTATATATAATATATAAATAAATTCCTGTCATTTGATTGTGGGTCACATGGCGTGCAATAGTACGCACTATTAAACGATCGTATAGTACATTTTACACATTTTTGTGTACGAAAAAAAAACGTTTCGCGGATGAAAAAAAAATCTAGTGTACAAATTACTATGAAATACAACAGCGCCACCTGTTGTCTTGCTTTTTTTGTTCGTAAACACCAATAAAGGCTGGTTTCCTGTCGACGTAAGAAGTCGAATTTTGCAACGATTCTTGCGTTTCATACGTTTCTTACGTCTCTTACGAAAGTTGAGAAAAAATTGACGTCGTTGACGTTAGTCAAGATCGTGTCGGGCCGCAGAGAAACATCTGTAGTTATGCTGCTCCCGAAAGTTGAAATTTTGGCTGTGAAACACACGTCGTATGCTTACGTCGATTTTAGTGTTGTTACGAAAGTTGAAATTTTTTTCTTACGTCGGTCGGATTTATGACGTATTTGAAACAACATCTCTGATTGGTGTTTCTTTTTAGAGCGGGTTTTATCATTTTTCGCGCAAAATGTTGAATGTTGTTATTGTAGCCTACCTGTCAGTGCAGCACACCAACATGTTATTTTCAGTAGATAAGCTAGGTCCTAGTATTAGTAAAATACTTAATTAATACTGTATGGTACCGTACTAATAGGAATTGATTTGACCAAATAATCAAACTAGCCTAGGCTAGTAGGCCTATGTATTATTTGTATGAATCAAAATATGAATTAATTATCCTGGCCCTCTAGGCCTAGCCTTAAATAGTTTTCAAAATTAAAAAAAGGCAAATCATTTCGAGATTCCTATTATTATTAGACCTACCTAGGCCCTAGACTAGGCATTGGCCTATTGGCCTATAAGCATATATAATCGAGCATGAGATAGTACTACCGCAGTAAGATACCCATTATTTACAGGCCTAATCTATATATAAATTTACGTAAGGGCAAAATTCGGTAAATCGCGCTTTACTTCTAGAATTTTTACTCGATGGTATATAAAGTTGGTTCGTACTTTCGGTACTGATTTTAACCACCTGATGTAACCCTGTTTACTAATTAAATTAAGTTAGATAATTAGTTATTGACGATTAAAACGAATTTAGGTTCAACGATTTGCCCCAAATAGGGGTGTTTTCCGATCGTGGTATACACTGTCTAATAATGGATGTCCATCTTGAAAAATACCCGCCACAAAAATGCGAGGAGGCTTCGCATTTTCCTATCTCCTCCTACGATAATTGTTTTTAATAGCTGAAAACCGGTTGAACAGCTAGAGTACAGCATCATAATGTTGAAGACAGGCCGATTTTCTTTAAAAAATACTATTTTGATTTAATATACGATTATACAAATGTATTGATTTGCGATGAATGGAACATCCCAATCTCTCAGTCTGCCAGAGTTTGGTTTAACACAAGTAGGTAAATTTATGAGCCCTTGGTTTAACACATACGGTAGGTAAATATATGGGCCCTTTGAGAATAAACTTGAACAATACTGTAAATACCTATTATAATTACCTATTTTTGGTCCTCATTTGAATCGAACATTTCTTACTGTGAATGTTCGTACTGTTAGATGTAATATAAAAATATATACAAATAAACTTATTACTGAGATTGTGGATAGGCTCTACTGTTAGATATATAAACACATTATTATATACAAATAAACTATACTGACATTTCCTTCTCAACGTTTGTATTAATTAATAATTACCAAAAATATAAACGTCGTAGTGGTGTATCGTGACTATATTTCAATCGATTATGACAATGACAGTTTTAACAAAGTATTAAATCGCAAATGTTTTACTGTATTTAGAGGTATATTATTTATAGGCCTATAAAACATGAAAAAAATATTTCGTTACTGAGTGCATAAAGAATATATTTAAAAATTGTTACATCTAATGTTACATCTCCCTGGTTACATACAAAACACAAATTGGGTTTCTTTAAATGAGTCCAAATCAAAAATTTGGACTCATTTTGTGATAAGTTTTTCCTTCGGAAGTAATTCCCAGGGTGCTAATTTTTGTTGACTACATAAATCATAGTCCTGCGGTACGTACATTTGAAATCGCCAGTTTTGCTACTCTGAAATTACTATGTATTCGAGAACCATCTAGTAAGAATAAATTTAACAAAGCAATATAAATTATACAAAATCAAGCAAACAATTTTTTGTTAAAGTTACATATTAATATTATATTGCTTACAGGGGCTTTCTATATCTTATCTTGTTGCAAATGTTCATTTTCGCGACGTTTCTACCGATGCTGATTGTTTATTGCACGTCCATAAATAAGAGTATTATATTTTGATATGAGTTGTAAACTCCCTGATTAGAACATGATTAGGCTAAAATTATAGTAGTAAATACATACAAATGTTATTGTCCGGCTTTATTTCACTATAAGGACATACACATTACGTCATAACTCTTGTCGCTCATTGGTTGCTTGTTACGATTGCGCTTACGTCTCTTGCGAAAGTTGACTTCAAGTCAACTTTCGTAAGAGACGTAAGAAACGTGACGCAAGGGCTTTCATTCAAGCGTAAGATAAAAAATCCCGGTTTCCTGTAAAATCGGAAGAAAACGTCGTAACGCAACAATTGTTAGGTCATCGGTTTCCTGTAAAATCGTTTGTCGTTACCATTTTTCTTACGTTGCGTCGATTTTATAAATTTTCGATCGTAATCGGTTTCCTGTAAAATCCGCATTTCTTACGACAAATCGACGTAGTCGCAACAAAAGTGATGTTCTTACGTCGACAGGAAACCAGCCTTAAGCAGCAACAGATTTTTGTGTACGATTTGGAGATATATATGTACTAATTTCATTTAAAAATGCATTTAAATTAGCTTTAGATCTTAGATTAGGATTAATTAATGGGGACATCCCTACGTGGAATCGTTGGAAAAAACATAATTAGCCTATATATAGTTCCAGTTGCCTGTCGAAGTTTCGTATTGCTGTAGGCTACGTGTAGCCTAGCTGGGCCTAGTATTAGGATAGGCCTTAGGCGTTTTAGACTTGCTAGACCTAGTATTGTTTGGTCGGTTTTTTTTTTACATAATTAACACTACACTACAGTAGGTGCGTTTATAAAATCCATATAAATAATAATATTTAATATCTTTGTTAAAAACCAAATGTTACTGTTTTAATCAATGTGAATCAGATGTAGGCCTTGGCTAGGCCTACCTTTTATTTGATTCAATAGTCAGCTGTGTGACTTAGGCAATTAAGGAGAGGAGACTCATGAATTTTTAAATAAAATAAGAAATACATTTTTATAGTATATTTTTTAACCCATTTGTTACAAATTCTTTCTCTTTTATTGCTACTTTTCTTTTCTAAAATCATCAGTGTTAATTTTAATCTGAGGAGCTGATGCTATTAAATTTTGTTACTTAAAGGTAGCACTTTTTGTATATAGATGATATCGACAGCCTCATAACAAAAGTGTCTAAGTCATAATTTTTTTTTCTGCCTAACTCACTGCTTATATCAATATACTATATTTGTTGTGTTTCTGCCTAAGTCAGCATAATAATAGTACAGGGATTTTTTTCGAAAAATGGCCAAATTTTGACCTTTTTATTTTTGGACATAAATTGTTACTATAGGTCTATAACATGATTGTAACGCAACATATGCGCATATATAGTAATATTATTGCATAATAACAGTATTTTAAAAAGTGCATTTTTTGGGCATTTTTTGCCAAATTTCGACCTTTTTATTTTTGGACATAAATGGTTACTATTACTATAGGTCTATAAGATGATTGTAACGCAATATATGCGCATATATAGCAATATTATTGCATATTAACAGTATTTAAAAAATTGCGTTTGGCCATTTTCTGAAAAAATCCCTGTACTATAGTACATGGATTTTTTCGAAAAATTGCCAAATTTCGACCTTTTTATTTTTGCACATAAATGGTTACTATAGGTCTATAACATAATTGTAACGCAATATATGCGCATATATAGCAATATTATTGCATAATAACAGTATTTTAAAAGGTGCGTTTTTTGGCCATTTTATTGCATAATAAACATGGGAGGAGACGAATAATGGATTCTGCGAATGTCAATTGTCATATAGTAACCAGTTTTGACATAAATGGTTACTATAGCATAATAATAATCATGCGCAGAGTCGTGTAATGGGTTCTGCGCATGTTAATTGTGCTATAGTAACCAGTTTTATCGAAAAATAAATAGGTCGAAAATTGGCCATTTTTTGAAAAAATCCATTATAGTACAGGGAAATTTTCGAAAAATGGTCGATTTTCGACCCTTTTATTTTTTGACATAAATGGTTACTATTGCATAATAAACATGTGCGGAGACGAATAATGGGTTCTGCGCATGTCAATTGTGCTATAGTAACCAGTTTTGACATAAATGGTTACTATAGCATAATAAACATGCGCAGAGTCATCTAATGGGTTCTGCGCATGTTAATTGTGCTATAGTAACCAGTTTTTTCGAAAAATACAAAGGTCGAAAATTTGCCATTTTTTGAAAAACTCCCTGTACTATAGTACAGGGAAATTTTCGAAAAATGGTCGATTTTCGACCCTTTTATTTTTTTACAAAAATGGTTACTATTGCATAATAAACATGCGCGGAGACGAATAATGGGCTCTGCGCATGTCAATTGTGCTATAGTAACCAGTTTTGACATAAATGGTTACTATAGCATAATAAACATGCGCAGAGTCATCTGGTTCTGCGCATGTCAATTGTGCTATAGTAACCAGTTTTATCGAAAAATTAAAATGCTATAGCATAATAAACATGCGCAGAACCCATTATTCGTGCATTTAAATGTGCATTTTATATTGCGTTATAATCATCTTAAATAAAATATTAGATCTATACTGTAGAACATGGACATTTTTGGAAAGTGGACAAATATCGACTCTTTAAATTGATGTATTCAGTGCAGATCACATTTTCTAATTCTGCGCATGCTATTTTGCAAATAACATGCGCAGCCCACATTACGTAATTCTGCGCATGTCATTCTGTCAAAAAAATGTATATGTTTTTTATGTTTTAAGAGAAAAATTTTTAAAGCAAGATATTTCTGACTAATATTCTTTTTACTAACTATACATTTTCTTACAGCATAGTTTTCACTCCATAATTGCTTTTGACGGTCAGCGTGGCAGATCCTTTGAATAGTTTCATCTGAAACGCCCTCATAACTTTACACACGTACTTGCCATCATCTGCCTTGCTGACGTCATTAATGAACAGAGTACATCTTCCATTATCTTCCAACTCCGTGTAATACTTGCTGCCTGGTTTAGTGACGTCAGTTGTCGAGGCTATGACGGTGCCGTTAAATTTACCATGCTGGTTGTTTCGGTACCACATAACTCCGGTAATTTCCTCACCCGGTGGTAGGATTCTGCACTCAATATAGGTACTTCTGTCCCCAACCATTGCCGTCTGATTATATACATGAACTGTTAGGTTACCTGAAAAATAGAACCTTTATTCAGTAAGGTAGACACAATTGTATGCAGTTCTGTTGTAATTAATTGTCAGTAGTCAGTCCTATGACAAACAGTATGTAAAATATGCATTTGTCGTCAAGCTCTGGAGAATCAATTTTTCAATCTTTTTTTGCGACTATGAGACTGTATTTTGTATGTACACATACCTTCTATTAAACAAGAGACAGAGGAAAGGGACTAATAATACTGTGTGTCTACATGAAAAAAATAGTCTAAGTTTAACTGAATATGTTTAATTCACGTGTAGACTAGGCCTACACGTGACAAACATAGTCCTTAATAATATGTGTCTCCTAAATGTAAACATATTAATTTGTATTTACAGTTAACAGTAAGAGTCCCCATTCCACTTGCTGCTGCACCGCTGTCGTACTCTTCCTCCTCACTGTTTACAAAACAAGCATACTTCCCGCCGTCATCAACTTTAACATCCCGGATGATAAGTAAGCCCCTCCCTTTCTCTTCGTCTATAATTGCCTCGTACTTGGGGGTCCTTTGAACGTAGTCATCGTTGCTAGATGCAATAGCCTCTGTATAATTGTCGAATTTTCGAAACCAAGTGGTGGTCCTGATAGCGCTTGTTTTGGGGAATATTTCACAGACGATTGAACTACTTTCAGATGCTTCTTCTACCTGCACATTGCGAACATGTGCCACAAGTTTCGCTGAAACAGAATTCATACATTTAATATTTTAATTTGTACTAACAATTAAGTTTTTGAGAAAACATTGGTTTAGAAAACATTGGTTTAGAAAACGTACAGCCCAAATCTTCAACGAAAATAAAAAGAAGATTGGACAATCTTCTCATTCACTCCATCACAAAAACCCTGAAAAATAGTAGCTTTTTTTTAACAGACTCGGCGCATTAGATCGGATTGATCTTCGTAACACATACATTATTTTAAGATTCCCGAACAATTAAACTGCGTCTAAAGACTGAACTAAAAGATTATGATAAAAAGGATCGTAAAGAGTACAACCACAAGCCACCACCAGGTGACTACTGCCCTGTAGCAACTTCTACTTACGTTCGACAGAGAGCATAAAGCTTTTTACATGAGTTTCGTCATTTTTCATCAGAACTGTCAGTTTGTAGAGACCAGCATCATACGGGATCAAGTCATCAATTGTCAATTTGAAAGAACCCGGCTCTCCAAATTCCACAGCATATCGATTTAAATCTGGACAAAATAAAATCGGTTTAGAAAGTGTTTGTGTACTACACTTTACTTTACGCATTAGGCATTTCTTTAGAAACGTTTCAAATGCATCATTCCTCCACTTCCGTTTATTTTTTCCATCAGTACAATATGCAATGTGTAAAGCTCTGTCTACACTATCAAAGTTTATGTGAAAAAACATGTAATAATAATGATGATAACATAATGCTGTCATATCACTACCATATTTGGGCATATCACTACCATATTTGGCCACTTTACACTTTTTTTGTCAAATAAGTTTGATAGTGTAGACAGAGCTTTAAGAAACATCCATTTTACTGAATGATGGAAAACAACAACACTGATGAACAAATTCCTTTTTATTGTACTAAACAATCATTATCTAATTTTATTTCAAATATTTTTAAACATAAGTGGATTATCATACCTTTATTATCAGATTTCTTCAATGTACCTGACTGATAAAAATATGAAAATTAATTTTAAACGTGATTTACTGTGCAAATCTTAGACAAACCTATTGTAGAGCCTGTTTCCTACTTCCCGAATTTATTTGCTCAAATCAATGACCAACATGTATTATAATTTCACCCACTTTTAGTGAAGCGAAACCAACTAGGAATGCTCGATTAGTGCGAATACATTCGCTTAGTGGAAAAAAGGTTTTAAGTTGAATCTTTATGAAGCAATTTAGCAATATCATTATTTCATTTTCTTTTTATTGAGTAAAATGTGTTAATAGCTAAGGAAATAATGCACTACATAAAAATTACTGCAAGACACTTTTTGACAGAAAGTAAAGAACACAAAATGCATTATGTAGTTTTATCAGGGAAGAAATGAACTTACACAATTTTACTATGTTTTTTTTTAAAAGATATTTTAAACATTATGTAATATAATAAGAAAGTGTATATCGTGATGTAATATAAACAAATATGCTAAGGCGGAAAATACATAACAAAATATTGAAACTGTAATCAATGATATAGAAACTGAAATTTCATTATAATATTTAGATTAAATTATGTTTCGATAACACAGTATTAAAATCATAAAGATAATAGACGTCGATTATAATTACACTTACTGTTTCGTATGGAATGTAATCATAGCCCTGCTGTTTATGTGCACTGGTGCTTTGATTATTGTCCTAAAACAATTGTACAGAAATATAAAAGTATGAAAAACAAGTGGTAAAACAAGGCAATATACCGACGACCGATCAACCGACCGACCGACATAGTGAGCTCTGCACACGACTAAAAAACTAAAAAGGTCCCGGGTAATGCTTGGTTCCCACTATAGACGCAACACAATGCAACGTAAGTGATTTGACCAATCACAAGCAAAGGATTTCGTTGCCTCTACATCCCGCATTGCGTTTCTAGTGGGAACCGAACTTAAGGGATCATCTGGAGGATTGCTTTCCCTTACTCATGACAGCCTTGTCCATGGCGGGTCTAACCCTGTGTAAATGTGGCGTGAACATTGACGGTACATGTACATAAACTTAGTGAAATAAAAATATATAACATAATAATAATAATCAAAAGGCTTGTGACGAAATGTAAGTAATTTGACCAATCCGAAAGCGATGGATTATTCAAACTGTTGATTGAACGTCCTTGCTGTGCGTCTCTAGTGGGAACCAAGCTTAACTATGCATATAAATTAAATCTCATTTGAGGCTTAGGAAGTGGAGTAAAAACAGCCCTTTGCGCCAAAGTATGTTTTGTATTGCACCCTAACACTTGGTCAGGATTGAACCCTTGTTCTTAGGATTAGAAGGCAAGCAAAAACTCCAGTACTAATTTTTAATGCACAAAAAACAAAACTGTATATTTCCTGCAAAGTTTTAACATAAACAAATGAACAATATTTAAAATATTGGATTATCCTTATTATTTGTTAAATCTATACTTTCAATTTGAACATTTTATTGATATAAAACCAGGCGATACATACCTTGATTTCGTCATAATTATTATCCAGAATGAAGTAAGGTCTGACTAAATCATTGCTTGATCCATCCATTGGTCCAGAGTAAACGTTTCCTGACCCAATGGCTTTCATACGAGTTCTGAAATAAAAAAAAAAGTTTTTTAAAAGTGTTCATGCTAACATTGTGCATTACTTTGTGAAAATCTCAAAGACAACATGTCTTACCGTTTAGCTTCTTTATTTGTTGTGATAAGGCCTACATTAAAAAAGAATGTATGAAAGTGATTTATTTATAATTGTATATACTAAAACTGGATGTTGAATAGACATATTTAAAAAAGGAAATACATATTAATCGTTTAAAAAAATTAATAATGCGATTATTCAAAACTAGAATTATTTTCGAATATCCAGAGTCCAGCTATTTCTATGTGGAACGTCAAACATGTACTCAATATTATCTTAGTTGTGTTAGGGTTAAGAATGTGTACGATTTCCAGAAATTGTTGATGTTGTCATCGATTATGATTGGTCAATTCTTTTGATTTTGCACTAACTTATAAGACTCAAACTATACCTGTATTAAATGTGACAATGTGATCCGTTTTGTCCTCTTCTTTGTTGATTTTGAACCACGAGATACTGGCAATCTTGGCATTCATAGGTTCATAGGTCAACACAATGTTTGCTGAAGCACCTTCGTTGAATTCGAAGTCATCGTCAACAAATAGTTTGAACGGCAATATTTGTTTCTTAAATGCTGCACCTACAGGTATAAACAATAATAATACACAGTAAGTAATAATTAATAATGTCACTAATCAAACAACGTTAAGCTACATTCACACGGTTCCATGTTGTTAGATAATGGAAAATAAATCATGTAAGGAGATAATTGAAGAGCCATTTTCCATTCCGTGTAAATGTAGCTTATAATACCACACAACTAATCAACGAAATGTGATAAACAACATGTTTATTATTTATTGGAGGCCTATACATATTTCCTTTTTTAAAATTTCATTTAGGCCTACTTTTGTTCTAAAATTGGAAATTGTTTCATTAGATTATATTGGTCCTTTTAACTTTTGCTATTGGTCTTAGTTTCTTCTTACCTTTGAACATGAAACCCAAAGACATTCCAATGATTATAACTACAACGAACACAGATATCCAAATCAAGATAAAGGTCTTCTTCCTATCCTTTTTATCAGAATCTATTAAAAAATAAAAATATATGTATAATTTTGTACTATTTAATCATGGTGTTTTTGATGAGATATTTTAGTAATTTTATTTATACCAATGTATATACTGTGTATACTAAACTATACTGTAAAAGTTTGAAAATTAGCTAATATGCATATTTTACTTTTTTTATTTACTATAATTACAGGTGTAAGTAAATTCCAGAAAATAATGAAAAAGGTGAGGGTAATATAGAAAGATAATGGATATAATGTATAATATATTTGTGATATATGACGAACGAATAAAAGTTGTAGTTTACACCACAAAAGAGAGAGAATAAAAAAAAGTTTATTTGTAATGCAGTAACGAATATTGAAAAGAAGAAAAACCCAGAATGAATAGAAAGGAGAAACATATAAAGTGACAGTGCTGACAATTAATCATAGGGCTAATAGGCCTAATATAAAAAAAAATAAAATAAGATACTATAATTCTCCGTTTATACTTACTAGATGAGTCCAGTCCTTCTATATTGCTCGTCTGGTTCATAATACCTATACCTGTTTCAACACTAATACGACAGGAATAGTTTCCAACATCATCAGTTTCAGATAAAGTATGAATAATGAGCTTAATCCTAGGTTTTTCTTCATGTTTCACAGTGTATTTGGACAAAGTGGTATCTAGTATATTTTCATTACGATACCATGTTACGTTTGGTTTCGTTTTGGGATTTATTTCAGACCACTGGCAGTAAAATATGTTGACATTTACATCGTTTCCAATTTTCTCGGTGGATGCAGTGAGAGTTGGCGTATCCATATCTTTAACAAAAATATCGACAAAATGACATAGTAATAATTATTGTTTTTAAAGGAAGAAATCATTATTAATTAATACCTGCTAAATAGCCATTTAGCTGAGTCTATGTTTGGTATGAAATAGAACGGCAGTTGCAAGAAATAAACGTATAAACTTGATTAGTAGCCAGAGCTTTATGTTTATAATATAATATATATATAATGCACTGTATTATTATACGGAAATATAAAATAACTCACAATATACATCCAGGTGATATGTCGTAATGACATCATTTTCCCCGCCACTTTCAACAACTTGAACAGTGTAATGTCCTGTATCCTCTCTGCTTACATTTTTTATCCTCAAATCTCCATAGGGATCAACGATCGAAAATTTTGGAGATTTAGTTGTATTACCAGAATTAATGATAATTTGTTTAATATTTATTTTTTCATCTTTGAACCAACTTATCGATTGTATTTTGTCATTTCGAATACCACCTCCAGCAGGAATTGTGATTATTTCACCTTCAATTATTGACAGTTCTGACTGTGTGGCTAGAAAAAAACAACAAAAAAACACAATACAATTTTACCATCTCATTTAGTCGTGTTCGTACTGTAACCTAAACGTAAAGCTAAGTAATACCATACTTGTAGGCAGGTGTTTTATATGTACACAGATAATGATTATTAACAGAACAATAAGAGAAAACCCTTTTACTTATACTTGGTATAGTTGGGCTCTTTATGCTTGTGATGTCTGATGTCTCAATTTTTAAGAGATTTTTAAGTATTTAATTAGTCCTATGACACTTGCAAGTGTTGCAGTATTGGAATAAGCAAGTCTATCATCGGAACAATAACCACTGATGTTTATTAAACTTACCGATGGCATTTTCAATAAAAAACAGTAGGACGTATACGGACAGGAACACAAATTGTGCCATCATCTAAAGAAAAGAAATATTAGTTTTACCAAGTTTATGACATTGACTGAATAATGTAATGTAATAGTAATACTTACAAATCCGATTTGACAGTGGTTATAGGCCTACTTTTGTTATGTGGCATTTTAAACGTTTTTTTTTTTCGATTTAACTTCTCAATAATGGTACTTGAACGGGAAACATTGCAAAACCGGGAAGTTTGAAAATGTTAGTGGCCTTTCAACTAATATACCATCCTACTGTATACTGTAGACATACTCATATTATGATCCGTATGAATGAGACGTGCGTCAGCATCAACATGGTAACTTGTACCACAAGAATTAACCAAATATTGGTATATTCTCGAGGGCATGAAACTGTAATTAAACTAGATTATTATTGAAACAGTAAAGTAATTTACACAAAAACGGTCATATAAGAAATAAATAATACTCACTACACCAAAATGCTTCTTGTATCAATGTAGAAAACACAATAACACGATAGTGAAAATAATCATCGCCTACATTAAATCTTTATAACATAGTTTTATTTTCAGTTTCCATAATTGATTTTGCACGAATTAAATTAAAGCGTATTATCAAAAGTAATTTAATATTTAATTTTCTTCCGGGTAGAAAAAATACCTGTTTTAACTAATATATTTTAGAACTACCATAAGTGTCAGAATTGTTTTAAACATGAATATTGGTGAAACTACATCATGTACACAAATAAATGTATATACTCTTTTATTAAAACAAAATAAAACATTTATATTTTTTTTAAATATGCCTTTATTATCACATTGTCTACTTCGGTTTAGATAATTGCTGTTGTATTATTATTGTATTAACTTTATACAATTTAACATTTAAAAAGTTCATTACAGTAGTTTTACAACGACTGAATAATATATTATTCTTAATGTCGTATGCTACTTATTTTCTATATTCTACGCGATACATTGTATTACGACTTCATTTTATCCTATACTATTTAAATACAACAATGACAATAACACCAATTAGTGGCTGATAATAAATATTATAATTAGTATGCCTAAAACTAGAAATCACAGTTTATAAAAATTAGTGTATAAAGAAATTTTAAACTTGACTGAAATGAAAAGTTGCGACGATAAGACAATTTTTAAATTGTTGTATTGCCATTGTGGTCGTGCGATGTAACGGCACATTATTATTCAAACTTGGTGTCTGTTAACACATAGGCCATTATATCTTTTTCGGCGTACTTAATAGAGTACACACTTCTAGAAATAGGTCTATTGTTTAAAAAAAAAAAATTCATTTTAAACTAATTTTGTTCGGTTTTTATATGGTGTTAACATTTTACTTTTTCATCATTAAAATCCTAATCTATTTAACCTTTTGACTACTACTATCATCAAGTAAAGCTATGCTCTCTGCATTACACATTTCTCTTTTTAGCTTAAATTCTTTCTTAGAAATCGGCTGCATTCCAATAGTATACTCCTTTGTTTCTGAACCATAACTGTAAACACACACTATTCCTTTTGCTTCTTCTTTCCCTTCTTTTATACTGTAGTAAGCTAGGTCAGATTCTTCTACATTCACTGCACCTAGTGTGTTAAACTGACACCAGGTTTTACAACCATCTTTATTCAAATAAAGTGTAAGCTCCTTATTTGTCTCATTTCCATGACTTGCCATTACTATTTGGTAGAACTCATCTGTTATTCTGTCTTTGTTGGTAAGCGTACAATACCACCCTTGATAATAATAAGAAAATATCATTATATAACTAGAATTGAGTTCGTCACTTTGACCAATTATAGATGATCATTTTATAATTTTACTTACATTAAGTTTAAAAAAACGATGCATGTACAGTACGTTAAAATACGACCACAAAATGTTGATGTATGCCATACTATGAGATGACCTGATGCAAGTTTGTGTATAGTGAATTTAATTGATATTTGATGATGAATTATGGAGATATAATTGATAGTGTAATTTCACAAAATGGAGCATAAATGACGTCATGGATGAGTGATCACGCTGAAAATACAGTATTTGAAAGATATTGTGAAATTTTGGTGATTATTGACATTTAAATCTTTGATTTAATTGTTACACAAAATACAGAGAAATAAAGAATAAAGATTTTATACATTAACAATAGGTGATCATTTTATTCTAACTGATCACCTAATAATTATGAAAATGCAAAAACAAATCATTTCAAATGTCACAGGAAAGGAGTACCTGGCATTCTGGATTAGCTTCCAACATTGTTTTATTCCCAAAATCATGTATGAAATGCTTCATCACTGTATACATGAAAACGTTGCTTAGAGTCCTCCAATGAACAGCTGATGTTAACTTTGTGCATACTCAACAGCCTGATAAAAAATCATATTATAGGCCAAAGTGGAATTTAAAGCTAACTAACATATGTGCTTACTGTGGGTTAAAAAAGTTGCTATATTAATACAAATCTAATCTTAAATAATCTATTATTTTCAAGATAGGCTTCTTAATCATACTTGTGTGTGTCCTCCTAAAGTATCATCAGGTGGTTGAACAGTGGTTACAATATTCCAGGTGTCATCATCATTAGTACTTGTTATCAGAAATACTTTTTCTGCGAAGCAATTTACATTAATTTATAATCATTTTAAATCAACTATTCATTAAACAGTATGTTGATTTATTGTTTGAAGGTTTGCATGGCGAAATCAAATGTTGATATAAAGTTTGCGGTACACCACATGTATTAGTTCTGAAAAGAACTGTTGAGTTTCTCGACGTTTCGATCAATATACTTCGATCGTCCTCGAGGAGGACGTGGTGAACCGCAAACTTTATATCAACAGTATGTTGATTATTTCTACTATTCAATGAATTATTAACCCAAACTTAGTATCTTAATATTTTGATTATTCCAAAAAAACCAACAAAGAAAAACATTTTATGAATGTTTATGAAATAACTTACTTTCTATACTCTCAACATTTGTCCAACTCCAAACTCCTGCAACAATCAAAAGCCTTGAATTTAAGCATGTACCATCACCAAGATCTAAAATAACATTTGATTGTTAGTATTGATTACCCTTTACAATAAATGTTTCATTATAAGAAAACGGAAATACTTAAATAAGAAGAAGACATATTTAAAAATTATTTTAAAGCAATTTAAATAAAAGACAAAAAATGTGTTATATTTAATTAAATTACATTGTAAAAAAGTAATAACATAGACTTACTCCGACTAACTCCTGGAAAGCCTTTCAAATCAAATTGTACATCTTCTGGTTCTGTCCAGTTGGCACCATTATCACAGGTTTTCATCATTATTATATTCCTCTCTTTTGTGATATTATTTTGTGTAAAACACATTCAAATCAATTTTCCCTTTTTCTAATTTGTCATAACTGTTTTTAGAACATTATTCTTTTTTGTTAATATGTCACTTTTTGAAAAGATACATTGTATATTAAAAAAATACCAAGAAAATCTAACTAAAAAAATATCATAGAATATATTTCCTAAATACTGCTAATATCTAATATAGCTAAGCATTATTTATACTATTTATAATTTGTACATTCTATGCAACACATTCTATTACAACGTATATCCAATATTTTTATATATATCCAAAGGAAAATTACTGAAAAAAAATCAGTGGCTGGATCTCAATGGAGATATAAAAAAAATCGACAAGCTAAATCAAAACGACAAAATTAAATAGCCAACAAACCTAGCAGTGCTTTTGGGCAACACTAGCCCTTCATCAGTGCAAGTATATTTTTATACATGTACGCCTAATCGTAACATTATTATTATTAGTCTCTATTTTAGCATACGCTATCCTGTAAAAATAAACTTGTAGAAATTATTAATAATGATCGTAAGTTAAAATTTAGTTAATATCGTTTTAGTTTTATGCATATGGTGTTCTAATCTAATTAGAAATTTACATAAATCCTAATTGCATAATATCTCTATTGGAATTGAACGGTGTAGTTTTCATTCAATTCTGCCATTTGTACACAAGACATTCAATCAGTAAAAACATGTCTTTAAATGTGTGTAACACCACACATACTTTCCAGGGAACAAATTATTAAACACTTTGGCTACAGTTACTTTAAATAATCATCAAATGAAGCCATGCTCTCTGCTTGAACAATTTCTCTCTTTTTTATTATAATTTCTTGTTTGGAAATTAACTGCATTCCAATATTATACCCCTTTGTTTCTGAACCATAACTGTAAACACACACTATTCCTTCTGCTTCTTTTTTCCCTTCTTTTACACTGTAGTAAGCTAGGTCAGATTCTTCTGCATTCACTGCACCTAGTGTATTAAACTGAGACCAGGTTTTACAACCATCTTTACTTAGGTGAAGTGTAAGATCATTTGTTTTATTTCCATGACTTGCTATTGCTATTTGGTAGAAATCATCTGTTTTTGTTGGTAAACGTACGATACCACCCTTGATAATAAAATAATTTAAATGCAATAAAATAATCGGTCATCAAATTACTGTACTGTAATATTAAAAGGCAAATATAGTTTAACCAACTCAATGAGGCAGAACATGTACATGTGTTGCAGCATTTAAAGATTATATAATTTACAAACGGTTAATATTTAAGAGTGTTATGGTATATTTCCATAATTACTGTATTGTACAAATCAATCAAAACCATTTGTTTTATACAACATTTAAGTAGATATTGAAAAGAGTACTGTATTCACATTGTATTAATGACAGGTAGACGTGCTATAATATAGATGAAACTAAAGAAACTGACAGTACCAACCTGGCATTCTGGATTTAGCTTTAACATGGCATCCTCATCCCTGACATCAAATGATTTAAATCCTTTATCACTGTATACATGGAAACGCTGCTTAGAATTCTCTAATGAACAGCTGATGTAAACTCTGTTATCTGCATATTCAACAACCTATAAACAAATCACATTATGACAAATAGCCATTTAGAGGTAACTAATAATAACAAATGCTGCTATGTTACTAATCTAATCTGAAATAAAATCCACAATTTTCAAGTTAGGCTACTTAATCATACTTGTGTGTGTTCTCCTAAAGTAGCTGCTGGTGGTTTAACATCAGTTACAATATCCCAGGTGTCACCATTATTAGTACTTGTTATCACAACTAGGCTTTCTGCAAAGCAATTTAAATTTACATTCATTTATAATCATTTTAAATCAACTGTTCATTAAACAGTATGTTGGATATTTCTACTATTCAATGAATCATTAACCCAAACTTAGTACTGTATATTAATATTTTGATTATTCCAAAACAAAAAAAAACAACAAAGAAACAACATTTATGAATGTTTATGAAATAATTTACTTTCTATACGCTCAACATTTGTCCAACTCCAAACTCCTGCAACAATTAAAAGCCCTAAATTTAAGCATGCACCATCACCAAGACCTAAAAAATATACAATATTGATTACGTTTTATAATAAATGTTTCATTATAAGAAAACGGAAATAAGTAAAGAAAACATATACAGTATTTAAAAATTATTTTAAAACAATTTAAATAAAAGACAAAAAATGTGTTATTTTTACTGAAATTACATTGTAAAAAGTAATAACATAGACTTACTCAGACTAACTCCTGGAAAGCCTTTCAAATCAAGTTGTACATCTTCTGGTCCTGTCCAGTTGGCACCATTATCATCAGATTTCATCCTTATTATCTTCCTCTCTTTTGTGTTGTTATCTTGTCTAACACACATTAGAATCAATTTTCCCATTTTTTCATTTGTCATAAGTGGTACTAGATTCTGAAAACTGTGTTTAGAACATTATTCTTTTTGGCTAATATGTCACTTTTTAAAAGATACTTTGTATGGTAATAAAATACCAAGAAAATCTCAAACAAAACTTAAAAAATAAATAAATGAAAAAAACATAAATTATTTCAGTTCTTGTTCTATGGTCATATCTCAATTTAATACCTTGTATCATTTTCATATAAAATCAATTTTGTTTTTTCTTCCCATTCAATCAAACTCTTTCCATTCACTCTTCCTCTTCTCATTATTACATCTGAGTTATTTTGCTCAACAAAGACAAGAACATGAGAATTTATAATGACTACTGCAGGACGTCTATAAAATAAGAGAAAAACAAATACTGTACATCTAAATGCTATAGATAAAAAGATAAAAAGAAGAATTTGTATAGTTTCCAAATCAAATAGACAAACCTATAGGCCTACTGTATTTGAAAGGCTCTAACTCTAACCCATTTTAATACTTTGTACAGTTTCAAAGGATGTACAAGCTATTAAATATCATATATTACAGACAATATTTACCTGAAATTGCTACAGGGTTCACTATCAAATGCTGCAGTTAAATAACCTATAAAAATATATATACAGATATGAATGTATAGGCTACACGACAACTACTGCAACTTCGCAAAAGAAACAACACCTACAGCAAGAGCAGCAACAAACCCAATAATAATAATAATTAATTTAGAAAAAAGTAAGATATTTGTAAGATTATTTTCGGAAAAGTATTATTTATCATACTGCCATAGTTATCGTATAATATATTTGATAAACTAGCCATGTAGGTGGAAAGATATGATATATTTTTTTAAATAATAATATTCTATTAAACTACTTACATTGTACATGCAAGTGTGCTGATTTTTTTATTCCTTTTAATTTTCTTGTGATTTTATCTTTTCTTGTCTTAAGTCCACACATGTACTCTCCAGCATCAGTCAATGACACTTTCTCAAACTTTAAGCTTGTTTCATTATACTTATAAATTACTTTACATCTTTCAGGTACTTTTTCTTGTTCTACCTTCTTCTGTTGAGATGTATCAGAAGTAAATATCACTTTCATCCCATCAGCAGTCTTCTTATACCAATTGACAGCTTTCACTCCTTCTTTAATTGCATACTTGCAAGTTAAAACTGCTTTATCTCCTTGTGTCACAAGACAATCATTCATTACCATGGCTAAAATATAAATATATTTTAGATGAAATTTAGTTCACAATAAATATACAAACATGGATAAATACTATAGTTAGTTTTTTATCAACACCGAAACCAGTATTAGAAATACTGTGCAAATAATTTCAATGTAAATGTTTTTTATATATTTACAAATAACAATAAATTTACTTACAGTATAGCCAAAATTTGGGAGTTTTTTTTTCTTAATTATAATTTTAACATCCAAATATTTTGAATCTGACAAGTTTTATTTTAGCTTTCATAGCTAAAATAAACATAAAGATATTTTTTTTTAGTGAAAAGAACAATGGTAATAAATATCCTTGTTATACTTACAGCCTTCAATAACTTCCAACCTGCTTGTTGATGAATAAGTTACACTATCTTTTTCTTCTTTCACAAATCCGCAACGGTAGTCACCAGTATCAGAAATGTCAACGTTTGAAATTGTAAGAAAATATGTCTGATTTTTCTTACTATATTCAAACTTAAATCTGTTGGTGTCAGCAATTTTCTTCCAATCGTCAGATTCAAATTTATATAAGCTAAATTCCTCAATTTGTTTTGAAATACAAAAATTAATCCTAGCAGTGCTTCCTGCAACAGAGTATACAGTATTTGAAACTGGATCTGAAATTTAAAAAAAAAGATTGATAATTAATATAGTAAAAATATAACCCATTAAGTCAACAATTAAAAACATTTCTAATGGGGTCCAAAAAGATTAAAAGGATTAATAATTCAGCTAGACTCTATCTTTTTAAATCAGTAGTTGGAAATGAACTGATCAATAAAAACATATTGTGTATGGAACACATATGCGAAGGTGAAATAAAAAATTATACAATATAGTTAAATGTTGTACACTTTATAAATGCTTATAATTGTTGCGCAACATTTTCAAAACGGGTATAAAACAAGTAACACAGCAAAATCACAATAGGTGTACCAAATAAGCAATTAACAAGAATAAATAGATTGAAAAAAACAATAAGATGAGATAGAAGAAGGATGTTTAGAGTGTTTCAAATCAAAAGCATGCAACATAGAACATTTGTTGCAAAACGTGACTTTTTAAAGAAAGTAATTTCAGGTGCAAAACTCAACTTTTTTAAGAAAGTGTTTCAATCACAGCACAGTTTTAACTATGAATACTACACTTACTTTACAATCAATCCATGATGACTATTTTAGTCTTTAGAAAAAAAAACAATAGTTATTCAAAGAAACTCAAGGGTGATTAGGAAAAAAACCCAAAAATTCAAAATTCCAGAATCTGCTTAGAATAGACTAAACAGGCTGAGTTTGGTGGTTCATGGCTAATACATGGTAGCCATTGAAGTATATAATTACTTGACTCAACAATTCAGCCCTCAACATATTTCTGGAAAAATATACTTTGTATTTAATCTAGGTGAGGTGTATTAAAAATCATGCAATTTACAGTATAACAAATATAATATATATATATATAAATATAATACTCTTATTCAGATAATACTCTTATTCAGACTCCACCCTGGCTCCCTTTGTTATATTTCTTTTATTCCTGTCCACCCAGGCAGCACTTGCCAGCTTTATACTATGACGTTATCCAAATTCCTTCACTTGCACTGATGAAGGGCTAGTGTTGCCCGAAAGCTCTGCTAACTTTTCTGGCTGTTTACTTTATCGTTTTGATTTAGCTTTTCGCTTTTTATTTTTGTATCTCCATTGAGATCCAGCCACTGATACCCACAGCATTGTCATTTTTTTCAGTAATTTGCCTTTGGATTTATAATATATATATATATATACATACAGGATAACAAATATAATATATATATATATAAATATGTAATATCAAGAGTAGTGGTGATTATATAATCTAGAATTAATATAGTAATTTCAGAAGATGCAACCATGTGTAACATATTCACAAACTAAAACATTTTCTGGTTAAAGCATTGCATAGTTAAAGCATTGCATGCTTAAAGAAAGGCAACATATGGAAATTCCCAACAAAAAGAAAAACATTTTAGCACTTTATTCTAAATTCCAAAAAAAAAAGAGCAAAAAAAAGAAATTAAAATTGTACATTCTCATCTTTAAAAAAATGCAAGCACTACAGCAGTTTTATGACAAAAATTAGGAAAATTATATGTTCTTGGCATTGATAATAAAAACATAGCATTTTTTACTGTCCTAACGATTATGTAAATGCAGCCTTCATCATACATTGTTACTACCTGTCTTCATCTTGAGCTGGTAAATACAACAGTAATAGCAGAAGTGGAGAAAGGCAGGAAACGTTCACGATCTATTTGCTCATAAAACACACTCAGCATTTGAATAACCTTTTTTATGTTGCTCTTTCAACAGAATTTATCATAATTTCCCATCACTTGGAACACTAATAACAGTATAATTAGCTTGATGTGGCAGAATTATATTAAACCAATGACATCCTCTGGTTGGCAGAAACTGTAATATATGTGACAAATTGGTTGACAATCTTTAGTGAAAAAACGTTTCCTTCCGCAGTTTTTGGGACCTCTTAAATGGGAATTGGTTACTGTCTCCCTTTGGAATTGTTTTCCTACAGTATCTTTATCCGTCTGGCAACTTTGATTGCTAAAACTAATTTTCTTAATCTTCTGGTATTTATTTGTTATTAAGTACTTTGAGGCTTTTAACATTATGCGCTACATAATCTAGAATTATTATTTTTTTTGTTGGGAACCAATAATTACTACTTTACAATAAACAAAATTACTATCCTTATAAAGAGCAATTGAAAAAAACATATTTTTATTCGAAATTTGAACTTTAATTCATACAATTTACATAACATGCAAAATACAACACTAAATTAAAACAAGACAAATTTATAATCACTCAAATATCTAGTAGGTTAATGAGACGTAATCTCTTAAATACATGATGAGCATCTAATTTATGGATCCACAGTAACAATGAGACTAAAATCAAAAAAGACCCTGTGCATACAAACTGTAATGATCATCTGGCATTTGTATATAAATTTCAACTAATAACATTCCACAACAACTGTATATTTTCTGTCTTCCTTCAACTTCTACTTCACATATGTATATTCCTTCATCTTCAGATTTAATGTTTCTGATTTCAAGACACACCTTATTCTTATTAATATATGCACATTGACAGGGTAATCCTAAATTGGTTTTTAAATTTTCAGGTGAGTTTATTGATGTCAGGAAGGTCTTTGCTTCTCCTCCAGCATGCTTATACCACTTGATATCGGATATTACAGCTGAATCATCAAAGTATGTTATATTTAAAAACAATTCAACATATTTTCATCCCTCATTAGTAGTAACATCAGGAATCTCCATTTTGAGAGCAGCTATAAAAACAAGACCAGGAGACAATAATTCTTTAAAACTGAATTTTATTACTGGACTTGATTTGCAGTATTTAGCTTAAAAAATGCTTTACCTACTTTATTTAAGAAATTGCATTTGACTATTTTAAAATCATTCATATAATTATTAATTGTATAGCATTTTATTTTATCTTTATCTGTATTCTGTTGAGTTTTATGTTGTCAGATGAATTTGAGATCTAGAAATTAAATTTCTAATATAGTTGTCAACTCATAATGATTAATGGAAGATACACACTTGGAGAAAAATAAAATGCATTACCTTATACACAGAAAAATAGAATAGTAGTACTTTAGGGTTAAGTGTCTTTAGTTTTGGGGTTTTTCAATGCCTTGGGTATTTAATAGAGGTAACTAATACAGTATTCATGAGTGTTTTAAGCACTGATTTGCCACCACCACACAATGTGAGAAGAGCTGCTTTAGATCTAGGTGATCAAGATAGTAATAAGTTTTGGATTATTTAAAAAACCTAAAAAAAAAAGTTTTCCTTGGTATGTACAACCATAATGACTAAATATTTTACTTTAACAATACAAATTTAAGGTCTTACTTTCCTAGATAGAAATTGTACTGATATCCTAATATTTAGAACTGTCAATTCAATCTTGTCTTTTGTCCGTAACGTACATATTTTCGCAGTTCTATTTTTAGCAACAGGATTCTTTCACATTAACTTTTTTTTGGAAAGGGGGTATGTGGTATATTTAATATATAGAATTTAAACCAATTACCAGAACATTTTTATCAATTGATTTTCGACTTAGACTCCATGATTTAGAAAAACCAAAATAATAATAGTAGTAGCTTTTACTTTTGTAAAATATAAGGGCCTGAGGCCTATTTCATGTTCGAATAAAATCTTGAATTGAATTGATAATATTTTGTTTGTCCGTCCTTTTCGTTGAATAACACTCTTTTACATCAAGCACAATACAATTTTCATCTTTGATAATTATTATGATGATTTCTGAAGTCACATTTTGCAGAGGAACTGTAAATAAAGTAACACATTACCTTCCTTAACTGTCAGCTGTGTAGAATCTTCCAGCTTCTTTTCTCCATCAACTGGCTTCACTTCACATTGATACTTCCCAGCATTACCAAGTATAAAATTCTTTATCTTCAAAGACAGAATGCTATTTTGGTAACTTGTTACTTCAAATCTGCCATCTTTAGAACCATCCTTAATCTCTGTTGTGCCATCTTCCTTAATCTTCTTCCACTTGTAACCTGTTAATGGCATATCTGCTGGTCCATATCTGCACTTCATTTCAAAATTACTGACACCACGTTCTGTTGAGTAGTTTGGATTTACCATTTCAATCCCTTCAAAAAATGTGAACATTTTAGATAACAATTTTGTGCAGTTTGATTTCCATTTTCAAATAGATTAAGAACATACACATAGTAGTATTTTGTCAAAAAAGAATGAAGCTGACTTCATTTTAATAACCTTTTATAGGATATTTTAAATATTCTTTTCTGTATTCCAATAAAAATAAATGATACTGTTTTTTTCAAATATTATGTGCATATATTGTATATTTAACTTATGTCATCAACACTTTCTATAGAGTATCTTATAGGGATATTAAAGAAACAAATTATAAAAACTCACAATAAACAGATAAATTGTTGACACCTCGATACTGCTGTCTACTGCCATCTATGCTGCAGTGGTACTCTCCTGAATGAGATCTCACAGGATTTGGAATTGTTAGGTTGATGCCTCCTCTACCATTTGTAGACACTGAAAAAACATAAATTAAATACACAATTGTTTTCCCATAAATTGAGCTTTCAGTTTGAAATAAAATATTTTCTTTTTTTTGTTATTCATCTAAACTGAGACATTTGAATTATATTCTGAACTATGTTATGTTTTACAAGGGAAGAGTGAAATTAAGTTTCACCAATCCACTATAAAATAAATGCAACCTTTTTAAACTAGCTTATAGGAATATGCAGTCGTTCCTGTAGTATAAATTAAAAGAAAATAGATGTGTTGTTACTTACTTGTATATGAACTTGATCTAAAAAAAAGAAGCAATATGAAAATAAATAAAATCAAGTAATTGCTTAACCAGAGTTGAAAGATAATCTATATTAGGCATAATAATTGAGTATTCATTAATTTCTGTTCCATTAAAATAGCGGTCATAAAATAAATAATTTTTATTCTGTTCACTATTATATACTAGAAAAAGATCTTTAAATATCAAATAAAATCAACTTATTCTTTCAAATCAAAATAAGGTAAACACATAACTTCTTAATTCCTTTTTTTTTGTAAAATGAAAACAGAATAAAAATAATAAAGCTCATTAAAAGGCTTTTTTTTTTTTTTTTGAAATATATATTTAAAAATAATTTGTTGTTGAAAAAGCCATGTTAAGGTCACATACAGGTTATTTATATTTATATTTCCTTGATAAACCGTAATTTAAAGAAAAGCAAATAGGCAACCAGAAGCCCATTTATTTTAAATAAGCAAATTAATTTGACTTTTTTAAAATCAGCAAATTAATTTAAAAAAATTAAAACTGGAATATCTAAATTGGTGTGATTTAATTCATCGTTATTGGTTATATTTTGTGGGACAATACATTTTTAAATATAAATAGTAGAGATTATGAATACAATACCAACAAATTGACACAGAAATATTATATCAATTTATTATATTATATAAACATTGCAGCAAGCATCAATATTGATGCATGTTGCTCTAACCATTATTTGTGTAATTTGTTTGTAGACAGAACTAAATGTAAGCAAGCAATGAATGAAGGAAAACATTACAGTAGTACATGATGATATAAACAGCAACAAGAGTAAGCAGGAGAATATCTTAGAATCCAATGGTACATGATAAAAATAAATGCTAATAATAATATATGTATATAACAATAAATGCTAATGTAAATGCTATTTTACAAGCAACAGTAGATGATGAAAAGAAAAAAGGTATTGTAGGAGGCACAGTAGCAAGCAAATTAAACAGGCAACCCATAAGCCAAAGTTAAAGATAAATTATTCAAAATATGTTTTAGATTTAAAGTGCATCAAACCTGTGAATTAAAATACAATTGTAGCTTAATTCCGATTTGAATAATTTGTTTGTAAGAAGATATTGAACACTGATAAAAATTGGAAATCATTATTTATCTCCATTTTATGTTTTCGCACCAATTAATAATTGATTAATAGGCACACTTTTTAAAATCACATTCATTTTCATGCCGTGATTGAGAATTACACTATGCCATACAGTGCTCACAGAATTTGAAGAAGGTTGCCTTCCAAATTCTTTGATGTCCTTTAGCGATAGCCAAATGAAAAAGAAATAACAAACTTGTAGACGAATATAATTTTGCAATAAAATATATTACCACACATTCCACAAACCATTACCTTTTAGGTGAGTCATTTGCTAGGACAATAAAAAAATAAACAAAGAATACATTCAGTAAAGTTTTAAAAGTGACCAAGGTGTTTTGCAAAAGGTAATGACAAACTTATTTATTTCAGTTTCATCTTTTTTGCCTTAACACCAAAGCTACAGTATAATATAGAGTAAAGAAACGGTCTGCTTTAAGAAATAGAAATTCACAATTATTAATTAATATTAATTAAAACAATAAAAATACAATGAAAGATATGCAACAATATAATTATGATTATTATGTATAAATATGCTTTACTCTGTAATAAGGACAAATACTTTCCTCAATTTGTAATTTGTTTTGTTGTATAATAAATTAGATTGTATTGTATCTTTAAAATGCATGTTTTTACTTCTTTCTTTTACTTTTTTACTATGTCAACATCATTATAGTTTACATAATGCAATGTAAAGCAATACAAAGAGTTAGACCTTTATTTTGTTTAAATTGTCACATTCTTTGAAATACCAAGTATCTGACAACATTTAGACTGGAACTCAAGTTCAAGTCTTTTAGCAAAAATGGCAACTGTAACCTTTAACATTCAAAAGTCTACAAATAAATGGTTTTTAACAAAAAAATATGCAAAGAACAGAATATTTTTTCTTTTTATCTAGCTTTTAGTGTATAAGTTTTGCTTGAAGTTCCATGAACATACAAATCCAAGCTAAATACAGATACCACAACTGACCTAGTCATACCTACTGTACTTACGAATCTCAGCTCACAAGTCACATATGTCTTAATGATTCAAATAAGACTGAAGATTTTAATATTTTTAATATTTTTATTTTTTTGGTTTAAAAAGATATATTGCCCACCTAAACAATTTTTATTTTTTTATATTTTGTTGTTGAATGTATGCCATTTTAATTTCACATAGTTATTCACTTTGACTAAAAATTGGATCACCAAAAAATGATTTACCTTTAAAAAACTGTAATTTAAATTTAATTGTTTATTTATTTTTTTTTTTACAAGTGAAATCAGTATGTTTGTTGTTTTTTTTCCTATGGAAGTGAACAACATTAAAACTGCAAAATCTGGTTTATTAATCTTTATTTTTCATTATTTGGGTGACAATACATCTTTAAAAAAAAGCAGAAAAAAGATGCTGAAAAAAATGTCTAAAACCCATGTGTGTAGATGTAAGACTAGATCAAGAATAACGACTTTACTGTCATACGTGCCCATGCATTTTTTCAAAATTATACTTATATTTAGAATTTATTATCAACAAACATTATGCTTGACCAATTTTTAAGAGCTGAAGAATGGGTTAGCTTGAACTAATAACTACTGAAGGTACAATTATGATGACTTCATTTGCAATACCTAGGTTTGTCATATACTGCACAGCAAACTTCCTATGTACACAAACCCAGCACAAGTGCTTACAAGAATATTTCCAAACTCAACAACCAGTTATTGGTAGTTCAACGAGATCAACCAAGATATTTTCAGTCTGCTTAATATTTTATTTACATCACATGGTGAGAATCTTGTTGAATGTTATTAATGTATCATATCTTCTGCATGTGGTCTTGGACAGCATGTGATTAATAAAATGGCCATTTGTTTTTTTTATAGTAAAATTAAATGCATTTTTGCTTTTTTTAAAGTATTTTGTTTTACCTTTAGGATGTAGCACTCCTTCTGATAATTCAAAATAAGAAGTTTGTGCTTCGGTTCTTTTTATTTTCTTAGATGTACTGGGACGTAAATCGAGATCAACATATTTTATCTCTTTCTATAAATAATTAAAATAGATAACTACATAAACATAACAAATGACACCTGTTAAATACATTCATTGTTCAACAAGGTACTTTCTTCAATTGGTCGGATTGAAAATATTGTTATTTTTGCAACAATTGGTTTTGTTAGATTATCAGCAATCAAATGTTTCTACATCTAAGTGTACTGTATAAACTTACAGGTTTCACAGATTCAGGTAGTATTTTTTTATCTTTTCCAGATATTCCTATGATGACAAAATATCAACTTTACATAAAATTGAAAACACTATATTTGGTTTTTTTAAAAAGATCAATAATGCTAGATCTCAAATTGAACCAAATCTAAGAGCAGTGATTATTATTAAGTTTTACTTGTTCTATTTCAAAACAAAAAAAATGGTTTAAAAGTTATGATCTTAAAATTTAAGTAACCACAAGTAAAAGGTGTGACATTATAGTACCATAATAGTGTTGTGGTTAATTGCAAAAATCCAAAAATTGCACAATATTGTAATAGAAAGGTTAACATTATTTTAAAAAAATCATCCGCAACTACTGTACTAACAATTTTAATTATAGCAAAAAACAAAGCAAAAACTTTAAAAAAAATTGTTTTAAATGATATCACCAGTAGGGTTTCTGCCATGTCCTAAATCCGCATAAGTGACGGGTTTATCTTTCTTCTGTGAAAATATTTAAATTACATAAATTTGGAATCGGAAATCATTTTGGAAATAAATCATAAATTTCAAAGGTTTCATTTGTTTCTATTTATGGTTTAGAGACTATCACAAATTGTAAACAAAAGTGATTTAATAAATAATATTGATTTCTTTACATTTTTCAAATTTAACTACATAAAACTGATTTCTTTTATAAAGCTTTTAAAGTAAAACAATTTCTTACTGTAATACTTCTGCCAATGCGTCTTCCTTAATAATTAAATAAAGAAGATAGTATAATTTAATAAGAACAAAGTATTTTAATCTTAGTATAAAATAATACTGTTTAACATTTTCAGTGAACAATTCACATAAAAAGTCCCCAGCATTTCAATAGTGCTGCAGTACTTTATTCACGGGAGGTACCAACCAAGAAAGAAATTGCTTGGCCTTTCTCTTTTTCATTTCATTTCATTTATTTATTTGACCAACAAAACATAATATACAATGTACAAAGATGAATTGGTCAGGGACTGCTAAAGTAATACGATTACTGTAACTACAAGAGTCAGCAGTCCAATGATCTTAACTAAAATATATAATTTTATGAACAAATAAAGTAAAAAGCTGTGAGTATACAACAAAAAAAAGAACAAAAATGATATACAAAAAAGTTGAATAAAATAGTATTAGTATTTTAGTTACATTTTTAATTAAGTTCAGAAGAAAACACTGTATTCTGGTAGATCTTGTGTAATGTAGCATCTACTGTAAATAGTAACAAAATATAATATGTACATCTTGAAGTTGTTGCCACTTTGATTTTCCTTAGTGAGCAAGACACAACACACTAGAGCCTAACACTTTAGTAGAATAATACAGTAGATATGAAAACCATTGTTCTATATGAGCATAGGTGTAGATGTTTCTTATCTAGTTTTAAATAATACACTGTTCTTCTGTTTTATTGCTGTACAGTAGGTAACTATGAGTTTTACAACATGACTGCTAAGCAGTAATCAAGCACTTACTGAATATTGTTTTTATTATTTACTGTGGAAGGGTAGATATTTTCGGGATGGTAATGTACACTATAAAACATCACACTACATACTACATTCACAAAATTAAATGGTCAATAAATGCAAGATCTAAGAATTAAGATTCAATTAAAAATTCCTATTTGGACTGTTTATCTTTCTTATACCAGCAGCTTAAAGCTGAACAGAGATTAATGGTTAGGTTTACAGTACCTTCATATTCAGCATTTCCACCAGATGTTCCTTGATGTTCTGCTAAATGTTCTTCATCTTCATCATCAGGATTTATCTTTGAAATAAAACATTTTTAATGCAGTTCAGGCTGATGCTAGCAAGAAATTTTCTTTGCCAAAATATCAAAAAGTTAGAAAATTGTTTATCCTGACAATAGAAATAATAATAAACATGACCAACCTCAAACCTTTGTCCGGATATAGCAGAGATTGTTATTGGCTGTTGTTGGCTATGTGAACTTGATGTGATGAAAACTTCTGTTTCATTGTCCATCATCTGATACTCTTCACCACTTCTAATACCACAGTACATATGACAAATACAAATTAAAATTAAACTACAGCATGGACCTTTGGAGCGTCTTTCATGAAAGTTCATATTTAAACAAATCTGTGTTGCATTTAAAAAATTGGTTATTGATCTCTAAAGATTTCAAATTATTTCTATTTAATGTATAAACGTTACTAAACTCACCTGTTTCCATGTCTCTTATCTTTATTTTTGTATCTAACTATTAAATAAACATAACAGATATTTGACCAGAAACAAACAAAACAATTATCTCTTATGAAGTGAATTAATGTATAGTATTAATATTGTACATATGAATGTTATTATTAGTAAACATACCCTAGTAAAGTACAATAATGAACATTTTTACTTTGAGCAATTGTATGTCACATGAATTTCCGTATGGACAAATAAAATGAACTATGAACTATGAACTATAATTGCAACAATTCACTCAACATTTTAAACTATTTTTTAGCCCATCAGCAACCAATCAGATATAGAGGGCAGTGTTACTGAAATTGGCTGATAAAATACAAAAAATAACACACATACAGTGCAATACATTTTAAATAGTCATTCCATTTACAACCCTGAATGTTCAACATATGATTCATCTATTGAATTAAAGATGTATTGTTCCTTGAAACACAAAAAATGAAGGTCAAAATATTCTAAATTTAAATTGGGTATATCAAAGTAATATTAAAGTTAGTAAAAAATTCGAGCCAAAAACAACAAGTTTACGTAATTAACAGGTAAAATTTGATTACATTTCGTCTGGAAAATCGTTGCTAGCGAAAGTAAACTAAGATTTCAAACCACAAGTATGCATTATGCATTGCTAATTTGTTTTCAACTCGTCACGGTTGAGAAGGTGTTTTCACACAGATCGGGAGGAAGTTTATGATTATGCATACAGAGTAGCCAAACAAATCGTGTTGCATTATGGGATATATTTTGATCGAAAACTTTGACTGGAAGTAAAAAAAACGTCTGTATTTCAGATAAATGATTTTTTGGTGAACGTTAATAACTATTATGATACTTCAAAATGACCCACCTTTTTTCGAAATCTTTTTTTTTTTTTTTTTTTTAAATTAGTCAAAGGGACAATACATCTAAAGGGACAATACATAAAAAGAAAGTAATTAACTAATTATCATATGAAACTATCATAAAAACTCACAGGGAATGTCCCATTTTCTGCCTAGTCTATTAACAAAAAATGTAGTGTTTTCCCACCGACACTACAGTGAAATACAAATTTGTTTTGCAATGAGAATATTCATATCCGCAATGAGGAAAACTTCATATTAGACAGACTGGTAATCATTAATAAAGTTATCTAATGTACTATATATAAATGATATCATTAATAGTAGTAGATAACTATATTTATGATTATCATAGATATTTTAAAAATAATAAAAAGATATTACTTACATGATTTGATGCAGTATTCAACACAAAAAAATCCACAAAAGTAAAGGCAGCAATAACAGACAAACTGACAGACTGTTTTCCAACTACTGAATTGCTGTTGATTTGAACCAATCACCTTGTCTTCTTTTTTTATTTCAACCGTCTTGAACCTTGCAATACTTGGACGGTATTTAAAACTCATCTCAACTGGTTTACCACCTTCAACTGTCACTGTATTAATATCTGTATTGCTCCACTCAATATTCTTGTAATACATAAAATCTAAAAATAAAAATTTAAACAATCTTACCCATAAAAAAAAAATTAATACAATCATATAAATAAATTATTTGCTGAACAGAATACTATATTAAATACAATACCGTATTTATTCATAAAATTAATAAATTTAACAATCTCATTTGTCGCTAAGGGCCTGTTTGGACAAACAGTAATTGAATATGTAAGATTGACGCATGCGGCGAATACATCTTGGCCAAGGGAATAAAAAGTGCAAACAATTAACTACTAACTTTACCGTGTATTTCAAAAACTAGCGAACAAGATTTGTTTTGATAGTCTTCACCTCTACACCATACATTATTGTACATTCCTATCCTGACAAACTATTCAAAACTTTCTATATAAAAGTCAAAGATAGTAAGGTCTCGGGTCCATTCTGCAGTTGCCACAGATTGACTTCTTCATCAGTACTTCTATGAATGGATGATTAGTTGGGAACATGAACGCTAGTTAATCATACCCAGTACCGTTTTGATCGTATGATCATTCGGGAAAACACCTCACAATGCTGCGAAGGTACATCATCATTAAAGCAAATTAAACTCATATTGTCAAGTTAGGCAATGGCAGCTACAGTATATCGGCTGAATTATCGTTATACATAATTCGGTCTCAATTTGTAAGGTTGATCACAAAAAAACGACAGAAAATAGTAGTAGTTTATGGAAGATCATGACGGCAGTGGTACCGTCGCATGTGGGATAAAACTGGAATTATAACACAGTACAATTTTGACTGGTGGTCATATGAAATATGACTTTGACAACGTAAAATTTTTAACGTTTAATGTGTAAACTTGTCTAGCACATATAAAAGCCAAAGGTTGAGAACACTTGATTTGATCCAATTAAAAATAACCAATAAAGGAACTGAAAGTGAAATAGTTTCAAAGATAATCTCAATGTGCATGCTATTCAATTGATAATAATATTAAATAAATTAATAATTCAGGGAAAAGATGCTTTACTTACAAACAAGGAGCAGTAACCATAGGAACAGACAAACAACAATCAAAGCAATCAGGATGATATAGAATGATCCTGGACCTGCTGGAATAATAATTCAGTATTTTCCAATTATTATTATTATTATATTTATATATGTATCATTTTTTTGTAGAATCAGTTACAAATAATTTAAAAACCTGTATTTATCAATTTTTAAAATTCAGATGAAATACTGTGACTGTCACTGTCAAGTAAACGTTGTGGCTGTACCAATATACAGTTTGCTGATTTTATTAGATCATGCTGATATGCCGCAATGATTATAATAATGTGGCCATGGCAACAGACAAAATAAACATTTTACTATAGCCTGCAATTCTATTTGTTTTGAGATTGCCATATACAAAATTTCTATATCAGTTCCTTGTTTTTAGGACCCAAGTGGAAATAAGTTTTTAACTTTTCTTGGCATTCCTTGTAATCAAGGCCTGTGTTTCTGTGCAATTGTTTTTTCTACTTTTTTTTTTGCATTGTTTTTATTGTTTTTTAACCTTGATTACTAAATAAAGAAATTCAAATTCAAATTAAAAAAACTTACTCAATTTTAGTATGGTAAATAAGTACATAAGTGGGTTTGAGTCCCACACAGAAATTACTGCACTTGCATATATTTCCGCAAGTATTCTCAATGTACTTAGTATAAAGTACAAATTACGTCAGAGTAGGGCAAAACATTATTTATTATTTGTTTGTTGTTATTTAAAAAATACACAATCAACACTTGTTTTGCACTGTTAGTGAAACATCTATAAAGCTAACAAAAACATGAATTGAAACAAAGTATAAATTAAAACAAAAGCATAATTTTAAAAATAAAATAAAAATGTATAAAGAACACTGCATCGATACTACCACAATAATATCAAAATTGAAACCTGTCATAAGAAAACATAATATTGTCAATCATGACAATTTTAATGACTGTATTGTTTTTTAATACATAAAATTTGTTAACCAGCACTATTGTTAAACTGATTAAAAACGAAGTTGTAACATCTTTAAATGTATTTTTCTTCTTCTTTCTTATCTATGGTGAACTTGCATCTTAATAAATAGTATGGGAAATTTCTAATCTTTTTTTAGCCCTTAGGTGAAAGTGAATTAAAATGGCTTTCAAAAAATGAATTATTGAATTACCTTTTCAGTGGGACAATCTTTAAATTTAAAGCAGGTTTTTTTTAGATCATGACGGCAGGTACGGTCGCATGTGGAAAAAACTGGAATTATAACACAGTACAATTTTGACTGGGGGTCATTGAAATATGACCTTGACAATGTAAATTCCTTTGAGTTTACTGTGTAAACTTGACTAGCACATATAAAAGCCAAGGTTGAGAAAACTTGATTTGATCAAATTAAAAATAAACAATAAAGGAACTTGAAAGTGAAATAGTTTCAAAGAAAATTTCTAATCTTTTTTTAGCCCATTTAGGTGAAAGTGAATTAAAATGGCTTTCAAAAAATGACTTATTGAATCACCTATTCAGTGGGACAATCTTTAATTTAAAAGCAGGTTTTTTATGTTACCCCTAATTATTATATTGCTGTGAACAAAGCTCCTATTTCTATGAACTTATGAGTCACTGTAGCTTTGTGAATGAAATTAAAGCATATCTCCACAAAATAAGAAAAGGAAACTTAATTTGCCAATGGTTCATTGCAAATACAAAAACAACTGAGTTTCAATAAGACATAAAAACAAAACAAAAATTGATTTCTAGCCAAATTATCAAGGACATTTTGTTTTTATATATTTTTGAGAAATGTTCAAGAATAATCTAATCATATGTTCATCACTAATAACTACACAAAAACAACAGTTCCAATCAGACATAAAAACAAAACTTGATTTCTAGCCAAATTATCAAGGAAGTTTTGTTTTTTATTTTTTGGGAAATTTCCAAATACCGTAATCATAAGCGATTGCCTTTACTATTCTTCTTAAAGGTGGCAATCCTGATCAAAATTCATTAACAATGGAAAAAAAACAGCTACAGTACACATTCTATTCTCTCGTATTACCCACTAGTTCAGACTACCTGCACTTTTATGCCCGACGATACATCATCAAAAGCATATTGATTGAAATATCTACATACATGCTGTACATGGTGTACCACAAACTTTATAGCAACATATTCTCTCTATTCATAAAGGCTTTTGCAACAATTCACTATTTGCCCCAATCGTAAGAAAAGTTTCATTGTTTGTGTCTTATTGGATTGCATTTCTGCTGACAGGATGTTAGGTCATTGTATTACGTCTAAATAAACATAATGCAAAGGATAATAAGCAGGATATCCGTACATTAAAACTAAGAAACAGTTTAAATAACAATTTAAGTTTATACAATGTTAAATTTAGTATAATTACCGACATTACAGTTTTCTAGTGTTGTTGTCTCATTAAGCCTTGCATTCTCTGCATAGCAAGTAAGAATTGATTGACATATCTCAATTTTTATAGTTGTTGTATTTTCTTCGTTCTCAGCCACTTTTCCATCTTGTAATATCAATACTAATGATGGCTTGGGATGGCCATCTGCTGTACATGTTGCAATACCATCTTCAGATGTAAAAGTAACAGTGATATCTAAATGAAAAATATCAGTTAATTTCAATTTAATGTGATATGTTTTAATTAAATTTTGCGATACACCATGATATGTAGTTCTAAAAAATTTAGTTTTTCGACGCTACGATCATTTTAGAAGTGAGGTGTTGTCCTGAGGATGGAAACTTTGAGAAACTCAACCATTTTTTTAGACATACGTGTAAACTGCAAACTTATATAACATATTGATTTTTGCCATGTTGGATATGGTGAATGAGGTAGAAAATCACTGAACCTAGTTGTGTAGCTTGGCTAGTACTAATAGAGATAGGATCATACTCATTTGAATGAATCAAAATACGAATATTAACATCCACATTGTATTAAAAATGGGAATATTTCCATGGATTGAAAATTCAATTAATTAGACAAAAAATCATTTTTTATGGTTTACATACAATATACTATCAAGTGTTTTCCTTCACTTGTTTTAGCATTCTCTCCTTTAAACTGATCACTTTCTGCTTTACATGTATAATTCCCAGCATCTTCTTCAGTAGCTGATTTAATCTTAAGAACCGACTCTGTACTGTTATTTGCAATCTCATATCTAGAAGGGTTGTTGGTGTTGACTGTCTGTCCATCCTTATACCAAGTAATGTGAGGAATAGGATCACCATCAGGTATACTACAGGTAAAGGTCACTAATTGACCTTCGTAGATAGTACTTTCTGAGGCAATAAGAAGTGGTTGATCCAAGTCTGAGGTAAACAATTAAATGCAAGAAAATATGCAACATTATTCTTAGCAGTAAACTATAAACCACTATTAATATTATCAAACACTTCTTTAAATCACTTTCAGAGGTTTATACAATTCTAATACGTTTGGGAACATTTATCTATGCTACATTGATTTGCCAGATGATTTGTTATTTCTTTAAATATAAAAAATGATTTTCTATTTGAAACACAACAAAATAATCACTACATATTTTATTTACACATATGATATAATAATTATATTGAAATAGTGTGTTTACTTACAATATACAGTTAGAATAGATGGATTTGATTGTTCAGTATATCCATCATTTTTACGTATCTCACAGTGAAATATTTTTTTAGAATCACCTCTCATTGGCTGTGAAATCCCCAAGTCAGCTTTTCTAGGTGTTATGTTCAATGTAAAACGTCCATTGTTTAACTTCTTATCATTTACAAGGTTTGAATTGATGATGAATCCATCTTCATTTAGTTCATCCCATTGTATTACATCAGGTGCAGTAGTAAATTGTGAATAATCACAAGTCATCACCACTTCAGCATCACCTTCCTTGGCTGTCTGGTTGGCTGCTGTCACCAACTGACAATGTGCTTCTGCAAATTAAACATACAAACGTGTTATAACCCTTTTAAAATGCCAGAGAGAATAATGATCCTAAATTGTGTAACCATGTGAGATGCAAAATACAAAATTGTAGGCTGATGTAAACATTGTAGTGGTCGTTAATAAACCACTAGGGTAAGTGATTAATTAAGATGGAAACATTTTAAGAAATACTGTATTTAACTTTAATCAAAGCAGCTTACCTTTTATAGTAATATCCAGTAATATTACTACAGCTACAAAAGACTGAAATAATAAACAAGAAATATTCATTAAAAAAAGTGCTACAATTCTTTATGTTTATTTTTACTGGAATTTGCCAATTTTATAAATAAATTAACATCAGACTTGAATAAAAAGTAATTTCTAATTTCAATATTAACAGCAAGTTGTTCATTTACTTGGAAAGTTCGGATGGCACTCACAAAAACAGTGATGCCGTAGTCAAATACTCGACGTCATAAAAGTATAAAATATCTTGGTATCTTTATTTCAATTTAAAAAAACCTTAAAACAGCCAAAAAGCTTGATTTAGGATTTTTTTACAAAAGGCCTTCAATTAAAAACATCAATTACAAACTTGATTTCATATAAAAAATATAGTGGTAATTACATTTATAGCAGTATCATCATCATCATCATCATCATAAAAAACGTTATATTGTTGTTTGTAGTATAAATGCCACAAATAACGGTTTACAACAATGATATCATTATGTTATGTATTATCATGTAATCTATTTATTCTTTCCTTAGTATTATTTTGTCCGTCAATTATCTTTCAATCAATTTCATCTGGCTATGTCAATTTTTCAGAGTATATTCCTTATGGCCAGGAATCAATGTGATTATCTTGTCACGATGCACAATCAAAAATTATGCACAATTTAACGAAATCATGTTTCAATGTAATCATATCTATCACAATTAAACCAAATTTGTTTGTTCATAAATTTCAGGTCATATTTCATCATATGGCAATTCAATTACATGCGTAGCAAATATAACGCATGCGTAAGGATGCTTAAAATTTTAAAAATTGTCAACATTTATTTTCGTTGAAATCAGAGTATGTTTCAGGCAATTTTAAGTGTTTAAAAAATTGCCATGAATGATTTCTGTTTTACAACCTTTCTTTAGTAATTTCATCATATTTTATTCACTTTTCAACTTGAAACCATGTTATATAAGCATGTCATTTCCTTAAAGTGTATGTATCATATGTATGATTATGAAATTAAGAGAAAAAAAGTTGATTACATCATCACTAATTGCATATTAAACACAAAAATAATTTAAATGAATGAATTAAATCTAGTTTTATTTCATTTTTGGTTGTGATAAAATTAACTTCCAGTCACGTTGCGCTGCTTGACTGTCACATTTGAAATTGGTAATGTTTTATTGTGGCCACGCTATTTTGTATAAGTCGCTATATACATTTTCGTCATTTAGATTATATTGTCCCTCTGAATTTTGTTGTTGTTGTTAAAAGGGTCCTACAGTAGATACTGTTAGTGTTCTAGTCTAGAACTTAACTTAAACCAAAGCTAAAATATACCTAGTCAAGACTTCTTACTGGTAGCCTTAATGGCGGTGGTGCGAAGAATTGTCTAATTTTGTAATAAAATTATTTGCTTACTTTCATCATTTAAATTCACTCTCTGACCTCCTATCATCGATAGTCGATCCAGTCCAGATTTTTCTGTGCACAATAGAAAGAAAAACTATTCACAAATATTTATAAGCTGCCCATTGTCCAATCACAGAGTGATTTATTTTTGTTCTAATCACTTTCATTTATAAAATTTGCACTGGATATTTGGGCACTCTACAAAATAAAAAAAAAAGAAGAAAAATATGAGGAGCAACTGGTCATGTATATAAAAATACGATATAAAGATTAAAGCATATCATATAGAAGGAGTGGCATGCAAAAAAAAAAACATGGGTCTAGGCCTAGGTCCAGCCTGTGTATTTTTAAAGGCCAGGTGCAGGCAAAAAATCATATTTATCCAATAATTATCGATCTATAGTTTCCCCTATATGTTTCATAATTTTTGGGATTTTATTTGTGTTACACGAGCTTGTTGGAAATGGATTAAGGAATAGAAGGATATGCATCAGTTTGAGATCAAAGCTTCCATGACTCTAACCGCCGACAATGTAAAAACAAAATAAACAATTTAATTAACCGTTGTTAACAATGAAATGGTCGTGTGCCTATATATTGTTTACTGCACATGCTCAACAACCTTTAACCTTGTTGGCTATGCTACTCACGTTTACTTAATTGTTTGAATATGATGACCTTTTCAAATTAAAAACAAAGTTCATATGTCTGAAGGAAAATGTTTTGAGTAATAACATTATTGAAAATTGGAAGAAAATTGATAACGTTTACGCGATATGCGCTCTATTGAATGTGACGAAGGTCTAAATTTCACATGAATTCATATCTACAACTCATTACCTTTTAGAATAATTTTTAAAAATGGGGGGTCACCAGCCATCTCGGACAGCTATAATCGATCGAAAAAAGGCATATTTTTATACAAATTTGCATATAATGGCCCATTTTCAAGCGCACGATTTTTAAAGTTTGACGTGCATGTGTGTCATTATTTTAAATTCATAATTCATCAAAAATGAAAGGAACTTATCCCAAAAGGTATATACAGAACAAAATCAAGTGCAAAAACGGTTTGTCTAAGCTGCGCGAGAGCTAAGTACGTAAAAGTGAGCATTTTATAACTTTCAAAGCGCGCGTACGCGCGAAAATACCAAGGTTCAAAATTTTGCTGATGATACAGGAAGATGACCCTTGACATGAAGCATCCGTGTGTCCAAGTTTCATTCGAAAAAGGCTGTTTCGTGTTAGTTTTGAATTTATAGTCATATTTTCATTAAACCATTTGTTGCACAACTACATATACGTGCATCTGCTGGCCAAGTTGCAACATAACTGCTACCACCGTTTTTGAGATCTGCTGCTGCGGACAAAAAATGAGCAGACTAAAAAATGAAATCTTTGACAATAACAATAATTACTAATATAACTTGAATTTTACGTTTCTTGGCCTAGTTAGTATTTTAACTTCAGAGTTCACTGTATTTTCATGCTAGGCCTATATAGAGCAAACATTTTTCACAGTATATCCACCATCTTTTTTCACCTTCTAGGGAGTCACCAGACATGTTATTACATTAGGTTAAACTACCTATCTTCCTGGTTTTTATAGCAGAATTTTGCTAAATTTTGTATTTGACCATGCATAAGGGAAATTCATGTTTTTTCGTCTAAACACAGGTTTTATATTTAAAATTCATGCCTGTACCTGAGCTTTAAGACACACAGTACAAATCCTAGAAGGGGGAGGGGAGGGGCTATGCTGGAATAGTAGCTGAACAACATACTAGCCTACCAATAAAGGGGCCTCTTGCTCTGTGTGTGTGCCACACCTTACTTCAACCAAAGCCTGGTGATTGGCTAGTGGTTATGTCATCCACATCACATCCAATCACCGGGATACATCACCACTGACTCTACTACTCTCTGGCAAACCAAAGAATATATATCACAAGAATGAGTATTCCGCGATTTTTGCATGAGAAATTTGTAACAGAGAGCTCCAGTGAGTGATGCCCGCCCTCATAAGGGTGGATGTATACATACTAAATAAGACTTGATTTTATAGACATGATACATGTCACATTAAATAGAATTATGATGATAGTTTTTGCAATTGTAAACTATTTTATAATACATATTTATTAACAAACTAGTGTTTATTCACTTTTACAGACAATTATTTACTAACATGCTAAGTTAGTTCACAAAAAAGGCCCAACACAGCAACACCAAAAACCAACGAATATTACTCAGCACGGCCTATTCTCTACCATTGCCGTGTGCTACTGTACGCCCGGTAAATTAAGTATTGTTTTTATGATATAAATTAGTATAAAACACATGTTATTAATAGGAGAAAATGTTAAATGTCATTAACATTTATTTGTTTTACCAGAAACAAGTTAAATATAGGAATATTATTAAACTATCCTTTGTGAAAACCCGTAAACACCAACACGCCCGGTCACGCTATCGTAGCGCCCGGTTGATAAATCAAACTGTTTATACGGCAGTTTTTACTAAATAAATTGCATAAAACGAACAATTAAATATTCAAATACTAGTACAGTATTTAACATGATGTTGGCATGTAGTTGATAACATTTTTTATCATGAAAATACTAGCTACCGGTGGTCTAGCCTTTGATTATTGAAACCGTCACAAAAAGTTGTATACATCCCAGATACATCCACACTTATGGCGGCGCCCTACCACATGGACAATATTACTGTTACAGAGAAAATCGCGGATTACTCATTCTTGTGATATATATTCTTTGCTTCAACAAAAGGCTGGCCTAGATTAGATCGATCTAGCCTTAGAGACCTACTAGGCCCAGGCAGGGTAGCCTATCCCCCATGGCCCAGCCATTATTATTACTACTAGGCCCTAAACACCAAACGGAAACAAACGATACCAAATGAGAATCAGAATGGTGTAAATACCTACCAAACGAAAATAGATAATTGATATTATGATAAAATTATTTATGAAAAGCCAATTTTTATAGCACCAGGCGCTAGCCTCCTACTAGCTAGTTCCGTTTCGTACCTGTCATTTATTTCGTAACTTTATTGTGAGTACCACACCTTAGAATTAGGCCTCAAAAATACTTTTAACGAAGGAGATCAAATAGGCCTAGCCTAGATCCTTTAAATTGATGAATTTACAGACGTGTTTCTCGCACAGGTTCGTGAATTTTGCATACGCCATGTTCAATGTTGTTGTTTCTATGGAGCGCCAAAAGAGCAATCATAATAGAGGGCTAAAAACTCAGTATAATGCGTATATTTAATGCATTTTGTGAAAATTACGTTAAATTTTAAAATATTTTGTCAATATCAATGCAACAAAATTATTACTGTTGATAATGTACATGGTTTTCGCAGTTTTCATTAATTTTTAAGAATGAAAATCGACACTGTTTGTTTACCTCAATGATCTAAATAATATTCCTCTTAGTCGTAAGTTGATATTTGAAAACAGCACATTATTAGCAGTAAAATGTTACAGCATTTTTATTGACAAAATATATTAAAATTAAACGTGTATTTCTATAATAGATGTATTAAAAGAAGACGCATTCCACTGAGTTTTTAACTATCTATTATATTTGCACTTTTGGCGCTCCAAAGAAAAAAAATATTGAACTTCGAGTATGCTAAATTCGCGAACGGTATGCGAGAAACATGTTTGTAAAATCATCAATTTAAAGAATTTATTTGTTACTTTTTATGTGATTCTTCTTCATAAAAGTACTTATGAGGCCCAATTTTAAGGTGCGGTATTCACAATAAGTTACTAAACAAGTTTGGAGTCAAAAAGAAGTCGAAATAAAAACAGGTAGATAAGATAAGATAAGATAAATTTATTGAACGAACGCTTTTGTATCAGCGGCACACGTTTATAAGACGGCAATTGTTCATTTACAAGGCAATGTAAAAACAAAAAGAAAAGTATCAAAAAATAACATTTAAGTCTTAACTAAGAAGCGAATTATACAAGTAAAATGAAATTAGTAAAAACAAGGTAATCTTACATATCGAACAATACTTAACCTATATGATGGAGTTAATGTTATTATCTATTTATTATCAGTATTATTAATATTTTCAAGTTTTAAGCGAATATATTATCATTATTATTACTAAAAATATATATATATATATATATATATATATATAATTGCTAATTGATTTATTATACTGTTATTATTAAAATAAATGCAACTTTTATATGAATATTTGTTCTTATTATATTTAATATTAATAGTTATTTGTAATTTAATTAAATGTGATACAATTTTTATTATTGTAATATAATGTTGCGTTGTTGAGGTACTAATGAAGGACTCTGACTCGCTTGACTGTCGTAACACATATATTGTTTATTCAGTATAATACTTCAGTACAATATACAACTATAAGTATAGATAAGGAACGGACGGTCAATGATGCTGTCAGTGAGGTGTGGAGTGTGTAGGTCTGCTTCTGAAGAAGTGGCTGTGAGGTGTGTGCTCCGTGAAATGGCTGTAAGGTGTGTGCTCCGTGAAATGGCTGTAAGGTGTGTGCTCCGTGAGGTGGCTGTAAGGTGTGTGCTCCGTGAGGTGGCTGTAAGGTGTGTCTGGGCCCTTCTGAACTTGGGGGTATATTGGCTCAGTTCATTAGCATAATGTCATTACATCATCTGTGAGGGTAACGATTGGTCCTAAGTTGATCCAGGGGTGTTTAAGTGGGAGTGATTAACGGTATAATAAGGTATTTCTGTGATGGATGACACTGTCAAATCTGTACTTAAATAGTGTCGATCACTCCTGGTTTAACGATGGGAAAGTCACAAAATTAAGCTAAGTGTTTTCTTTAGGGATTCTATTATAAACTAAATGGTCATTAAAACATCTGGACAAACTCTCCTTTGGACTTTCTGGGTCAAGTTTGTGAACCTATTTGAATTCCGATACAAAGGTCAATTTCTTAAATATAAAAGTATATCTTTATATCACATCCCTCTGTTTCCCTTTTTTTTTTTCTGCAAAATCAAAACAAATCTCATCAAATACGTAGACTATGCTATCATTAATTTAGCAAATGTCGTAATTTAAAAATAATCTTGCAAAAACAATTTAATCAGTAATTCGTTGCATTATACAAACGTTTTATGAATCGTTTTGGCGATCCACTTATCGGTATCTGTTTATCATTAATGATCTCTTTAATCAATTTATCTGTATCGTTATATCTGTCAATATTCCACCAAAATTTGCGATCATTAGATTCGTGTTTTGTTTTATCAGTGTTGCGTTTGGCTGAAGTCGGTTTAGAATACGAAACTAAAACTTGGAAATGTCCTGCTTTAAATCTACCTCGGTTTAATGTCATACTTGAATCATTAGGTGCTGTCATAATTAGATTAGTTTGTTCCTTAATTTGTTCCTCTTTCATTTGGAATGGGGCTGCTAATCCCATGTTATTCTCTACACAGTCAATGTAAGGTTGCAAGTTAAGGGGTTCTACTTTAGTTGGATGTGTAAGGGTATCTGATTGCAATTGGGCTGGTGTCCTATCATGTTCGTCTACAAATTCAACATTGGTTTCGTCATTTACTACATTAATGGTGTTTTGGATTTTATCGTTATTATCATCAGTTGGTTCATTCAACAATTGTTTAAGTTTTTGTAGATGTGTAAAATTTTTGCGTTCTTTGGGTGTTCTCATAAAACAGGGTTTCAGTCTGTTATAATTGAATACGTCGCGAAGTATTTCTCCTTTAATCGTCGCTAGGATGTAGTGTGTTCTGTCTAGTACTTCATGAATTACTAATGGTCCGACCCATTCTGCGGCGATTTTCTTTGAATTTGCCGTTAGTGATGATGATGTTGGCTTGTATAAATATACGAGTTGTCCTACTGAGTAAATTGGACTTTTTTCTAAGCGTTGGGAAATCTTTGAGTTTTGGACGTTTTGTTGTGTTCGCTGTAATTGTAGCATTGTCTGTGAAATGTTTTGAAATTTCTTCTTGAGATGTTCAAAGTATTCTTCATAGGAATGAGACAATCCTGAAATAGGGTTAAATGCTAATGAGGTCAAACTTGGAGGTTGGCGGCCAAAAACTAATTCGTAAGGGGAGTGGTTTCCTAGATGTGGGGATGAAAACGAGTTATAAGCATAACATGTTGTTGATACAAATCTAACCCAATCTGTTCCGAATTGGTTAAGGTTGACTTTTAACAGGTCCGATACGGTGCGGATATGACGTTCAACTTGTAAACTACCGTGATTGTGGACGCTGATGATTTTCCTATCAATATTAAGGGTGTTACATAATAGTGTTAATAATTTTCCTGTAAGGGAGGTTGCTGCATCTGAAATAAGACGAGATGGGGGCCCAAAAATACTGATGACCTTTTGAATTAGTGCTTCGCAAATTGTTTCGGCATCAATGGATTTCAAAGGTACACAAATCAAAAATCTAGTTATCTCATCACATACTACCATAATATGTTTAAAACCTGAAGGTGATGTTGGCATACTCTTAAAATCTAGACTGAGTGTATGAAAGGGACGGTAAGTTGCTGGTACTCGATCGTGTAAAGGACGTAATTTATCGGTTTTGGGACGAAATTGTTGACATCTAAGACACGCTTGGGTATAATTGTTGACTTTCTCAAACATAAGGGGCATGTAAAATAATTTCCTAATAGTAAGGTAAGTACGCATCGTACCTTGGTGGATACTTAACAAATTGTCGTGATACTGAGAAATAATAGTCTCGGCTAAGTTTTCAGGAACAGCTAATTGCAATACAAATTCTCCACCTTTATCTTGGAAAAATAAACGGAATAGTAAACCGTTGCACAATATGTACTGCTCTGACTTATTCTGAACTGCACGAGCTGCTTTCTTATCAGCTGGAAGGATATCATGAGCTAAATAATCGTAAACTGGCTTAAAAAATGGTGAAGTTTCTTGTTCAACGCGTAATTGTTTAACATCTATTGGGAGGTTATAATCTCTAATTATCTTTCTTTGAATAACATCCATTAATCTATCCAAGTCTTGTTGTTTTGGGATGTGTGCTGACTTAAATTCAGTTATGTTTGGTACTAGTGGTTTGGGAGATGTATACAATTCAACTGGTACATTTCGATGTGTAGTATCTTTGCTTTGCTTATTTTTGTCTACTAGTCGTTCCTCTGGAGGTTGTCGAATGTTTACATTACGTATTGGGGGTGGCGTTACGATAGGTGGCGTTATGATAGGCGGTGATCGATGTGCGTTTGTTTGTTGTCTCGTGATTATTTGTGGTGTAGCGGTAGGTTGAGGTGTAGGTCGCGTGTTTGTTGTCACTGGGTTTTGAATAATGACAGGCGTTTGTTTGGGTTTGGGTTTATGTAGGTCAGGTATATTTATTCCCATTTGCTTGGCGTATGACCTTGTTACTGGTCTGCAAGTAGATGTGTTTGTAATCGGGTTAAGAGATTCAGTCTCTGTAATATTAAATGCAATGGGTACAACTTGATCAATTTCGGAATCGTCGTCACGAGGGGCTCGGGAGAGAAAATCTGCTAAAACTAATTCAGTTCCTTTCTTATAACCAATTTGGAAAATGTATCCGGACAATCGTAATATTAGTTTCTGTAAACGGGGTGTACATGGCTGATCTTTTGAATTCCAAATTTGTACAATTGCTGAGTGGTCTACGAATGCATCAAATTCGCAACCCTTTAGTAAATGTCGAAATGTTGAAACGTTAATGTAAAGTCCAAATAACTCTAATTCTGTGACGCTATATCGTTGACAGGCTTGTGGTAAGATTTTGGAATAATAACCTATTATGTGTTCTTTACCGTTTACTGTTTGTGTTAAATATGAACCTGTTGCGGTTCTTGAAGTGTCGCTATATAGCGTAAATCTACCTTCTTTTCTAGGCATTTGAAGAGTTGGTGGTTTAACCATTAATTGTTTAATTTCGTCAAATGCTTTCTGGTGTTCAGTAGACCAACAAAATTTTCGGCGTTTGCTTGCGAGTGTGTGTAACGGACGTAAAATTGATTGTATTTGAGGGAAAAAATGGGATACATAATTTACTGCACCAATAAATCGTTTAGTTTCTTTATGGGTTCGTGGGACTGGCAAATTTCGGATAGCTGCACACCTGTCGCCTAATGGTGTGATACATGCGTGTCCTGAAGAATTAATCAGGATGGTGTGTCCCATATATTGCACTTTATTCTTGAATAACTTACATTTCTTTGGACAAATTCTAAAACCATTTAATTGTAGGGCTTGTAAAACGGAAACAAGGTGCTGCTTATGAGCAAATTTGTCTTGGCTAAATAAAATAATATCATCATGATGGGCGATACAGAATTCTCTAGAATTTGGGATTTCATTTAAAATTTCGTCAATCTTTGCTTGAAATATACCTGGTGAAACGTTTAATCCTTGTGCTAATCTCTTATAATAATAATGCTTTCCACCATGATATGAAGCTATACCTGTGTATTGTTGGGCATGTTCGGCTAATGGTACACAGTGGAACGCTGATTTCAAATCAATTACGCTAAGAATCTGTGCATTAGCGTTACCTATTGTTTTCAGAGTTTCGGCTAATAATGGGAATGGGTGATTAATACGTTTTATCCTGGAATTTAGATAGCGAAAGTCTGTGACAACTCTTTTATCTTTTGAATTTTTCTTTGAAACAAGAAGGACAGGGGAAGTATACGATTGGTGTCCTACTGCTAAGATTCCTAATTTGACTAATTTGTTCAATTCGGCCTCAATAACATGTTTGTCTTTGTTTGTCGCGAAGTATGGTCGAATAAAAAATGGTTCATCGTTAGAGAGGTGTATGTCAGCTTTGAAGTTTGGGCAGCTAGATAGTTCACCGTATAGTGAAAATGCATTTCTGTTTTGTTGTAAGGTTTTATACAAATCTTCTTTTTCTCTATGTGTTAAAACGCTGTCTGTTAAATCAACTTGTTTTCTAATTATTTCTTCCTCGGTTAAAGTTAGCAATGGGTCTGTACGTTCTAAATGTGGGTACTTGTTTGCGTTGTCATTGGTCAACTTTATTCTATCAATTGGTAGGTCGTTAGTAACTGTTACAAGGTTGGTTAAGTGAAGGCTCGCGATAGGTTGATGTGTATTTAGAGATACGTTTCTGTTTGTGTTGTTAGTGATATCAATGTTGGTTTCTCCTCTATGTAATTTTACTAACATGTCTGATGGACAAAGTTTTGAAATATGGGTGGTTGCATGTAGAACAACATCAGAATTGCGTACGAAGGCGGGAACCCTTCCTTTTAATTTAACTGTTTTAGTATCACCGGGTTTAAGAAAAATCTTGTGTACTGGACGAAAGCTAAAAATCTTTGGTCTAATGCGAAAGGTGTTTTCCTTAAAATTTAAAGTACCGTCGAGTTCAGACAATGTTTCGGTTCCAAGTATCAGGTCAATACCTGTCAAATTTTTAAAGATTAATGCTGAAATTTTAAATTTGTATCCTTGGATAAATAATTCGAATTGCACTAAGTGGTTGGCATATAAGAAGTCACCGTTACCTAATCGAAATTTAGTTGTGTTCACTTTAACTGGCTTTAGACGCGATAAATAAAGTGAGGAATTAACGTACGATTGTGAGATTATAGTTCTAGTTGAACCACTGTCAAATAAAGTTAAAACATTTCTACCATCTGGTAAATTTCCTTTAACGTAATTTCTGTCGTTAAGTAACAAATCAATATTATCTGAATTCCCTAAGTATTTTGCCTTAAAATTGTCGTATTTAGTATGGGGGGCCAGATTATAGGCGGCATCTAGTCCCCTTTTTAAAAATCCTGCTGGTGGCTAGGGTAGTAATTGTTTGACTGTTGGTATGGGTATGGCGGGGGATAGTTTCCGTAAGAGCGGTTTTGTTGTCGGCAGTGCCTTGCTATGTGGCCTGGTTTCCCGCAGTAATAACAGGTTGGGGGAGGTTGTCTATATCTTGGGGTCGGTGGGGTCTGGAATCGGGGTTTGTATGGGCTTGGGCTTCGATTTCGTCTTGGGACATAATTTCGGGTGGGGGAACGTGAGCGTCGAGTATCATCATTAAGGGATCGTTTTGTTGTGGCCATGTCTAACTTGAGAGAATTTATCTCATGTTGGAGCGATTCGAGACTATTAGGCCTATCTGTTTCCTTATTGATATTGAATGAAACTTCCCGTGTGGCATCATCTACGGAAAGGTCAAGGTAATTTTGTGTGCTATTTACAATATTTTCAATAGTGGCATCGATTGGGGTGGACATGGCTACAGCTGCTCTACATTTTGGTGGAAGGGTCGAAATAAATTTATTCTTTATCTGCTGGTCAGCGTATCCAATTCTGTCTGCGGCTTGTTTGATTTTGGTTAAGTGCTTTTCGGCGTTGTCGCCAGTGGTGTATGTAATTGAATCGTATTCTCTTATGTGCGCATAGATTGATTTGTTTTTACTAAACCTGTTGATGAATTGGGTTTTTAAGGATTCCAGTGAATCAAACTGCTTTCCCTCAATCCAGAGTCTAGCTTGGCCCTGAAGGCTACGTTTAAAAATACTTATTACATTAATTAATTGGGCATTGTTTACAGGGTTTTCTAACGTGTGGGCCTCAAGGTAGTCGGTAAACGATAAGTAATGTGCACTACATTGGTCGTGATCGGTTATGGAACCGTCATATCTTTTGGGAAGGAAATCGGTTTGTCTTAGGTGGGGCACGGGGTGAGGATTGACGGGCTCATTTAAAATTACTTCGTTATCAACAACGTCGACCATACTTTATAATATTAATTATTAATCAAATATCAAAACAATTTAGTGTATATGTAAACTCTCACTTTTTCAATAAAGGTTACAAATCAAAATTCGAAATGGTTTCGACTTACCCCAAATGCTTCGGATCCAATTAAAATGAATTAAAAGAATGCAAAAGTGTTCAAAAATGTTTAAATGTTCAAACAACGAATTAAAAAAAAATGCGAAAGGTGTTCATCAATGTTCAAATTTTCAAACAACGAATTAAAAAAAATGCGAAAGGTGTTCATCAATGTTCAAAAAAGTAAATGTTAAAAAAAACGATCGAAAAAAAACGGCGTGAAGTTGAAAGTGTCCAAACGAAACAGTTCTTGTCCGCTTGCTTCTGTTTTGATTCTTCTTGGGTCTTCCTCGATTATCTTCTTTGTCTTTATCCAATGGTTATAATTTCATAAAATTTCTGCTTGTCTCGATTTCATTCAAATATAATTTCAGCTTGTCTTTTGTGTCTTCCTCGATTATCTTCTTTGTCTTCATCCAATGGTAATAATTTGATCAAATTTCTGCTTGTCTCGATCTCATTCAAATATAATTTCAGCTTGTCTTTTGAGTCAAAGTAAATTTCTCTCCTTTCAAACAAATATGGTTATTTTTGTCTTTGTCTTCGTCTTCGTGTCTTGTTAAGTGTTTATTTCTTGTTTTCTCACTCCGTTCCTTATGAAATTTGGGTCTTCCACCATGTAATATAATGTTGGGTTGTTGAGGTACTAATGAAGGACTCTGACTCGCTTGACTGTCGTAACACATATATTATTTATTCAGTATAATACTTCAGTACAATATACAACTATAAGTATAGATAAGGAACGGACATTCAATGATGCTGTCGGTGAGGTGTGAAGTGTGTTAGTCTGCTTCTGGAGAAGTGGCTGTAAGGTGTGTCTGGGCCCTTCTGAAACTTGGGAGTATATTGGCTCAGTTCATTTGCATAATGTCATTACATCATCTGTGAGGGTAACGATTGGTCCTAAGTTGATCCAGGGGTGTTTAAGTGGGAGTGATTAACGGTATAATAAGGTATTTCTGTGATGGATGACACTGTCAAATCTGTACTTAAATAGTGTCGACCACTCCTGGTTTAACGATGGGAAAGTCACAAAATTAAGCTAAGTGTTTTCTTTAGGGATTCTATTATAAACTAAATGGTCATTAAAACATCTGGACAAACTCTCCTTTGGACTTTCTGGGTCAAGTTTGTGAACCTATTTGAATTCCGATACAAAGGTCAATTTCTTAAATATAAAAGTATATCTTTATATCACATTATACTATTTAGTCTTATTTTTAGTACTGTATTATTTATTTATTTTATTTAGATTTAGGTTACATTATATAATTTTGAAGAAAAAAAAAAAAAAAAAAAAAAAAAAAATATATAAAAATATAATATATTATTGAATTAGATAAATGGTAAAATAATGTTAGTAGATAATATGGTGGGCGGTAAATATTTATATATTATATATTAAGTGTAGTCTTTCTATGTCTCTTTCTATGCAGCAGTTAAGTATTGTTTACAGTGATAGTCTACAATTTCACCGATTCTCTCGGGTGCGAAACGGAACTAGCTCCAAAAAGTGTCCGAATTTATGTTAAAAACAAATTTAGCAACAAAAAAATAATATCTATGGCACGCCCATAGTGCATTTAATAGGAGAACAATGAGTATTAAACAACAGATCGTTTATCATTTGTGTTTCTCTTACTTTTATCGTTTTAACATAAAATTGTTGATGAAAAAAAAAAGATTAACGTAGCCTTAATATAAATAGATATTAAATAATACTGTATATTTGTGAACGAATACAGTATCCAACAATTACACGCCCAAATTGCATTAGTGTACATGGTCATAATTAACGTAAGTAGTAGTACAGTCCGAGCAAACTTGGGAAATACCTGTATTTATAATAAATTAATAATAAATAAATATTTTGAAGACATATGGTACCATGATTAATTTATATAATAAAAAAAACCTTTTATTCACCAAACAATACATTTATATTCGCCGCATCATTATTTTGTATATTTATGTACTAAAATAAATAATAAACCCAATTCTATTCTTAATTAAATCATATTTATTTTAATTAGGCCTATTTATTAAATTTTAAATTTTTATATATCTTTTTAAAAATTGAATATATTTGCAAAGGCTCTGATAACCTTTGCTTTCGGTCAATATGATGTTTCCTAAATTATTATTATATTTGATTAAAACGATCAAAGAAGAACACAAATGATATTCGATCTGCTGTTGTTCAATACTAATTATGTATTTGTACTTTGTACGACTATTTCGTGTTTGAATGTTTTTTGTATAAATTTGTTTTGCTTAATGTTTTGATGTTTTTGTGTACTTTTTATACGGTATTTATGTAAATGCAATACTTTCAGTTTCTGCTGCTTTTTGGTATATACAGTACTTTATACTGTATATGTTTTTTATACCGAAATAAAATAAAATGTTCTCCTATTAAAGGCTCTATCGCGCATCGGCGTGTCAACGATACTCTCGTTTGGTTTTACTTTTTGTTGCTAAATTCATCATTTTTGACATAAATTCGGACGATTTTCTATAAAAGTTGGGTTTTCATAATTAATAAGAAATTTGAAATAAACGACAACTAAGGCACACATTTTTTTGCAACAGAATTTTTAATACTAAACAAAAAGTACAACAGGCGCCTTCAATTAAAGACCACTTCGTCAGACATGTTTCTCCTGTAGGTCTAAAAATTATAAATATTTGTGCTGCGTTGGTAATCCCTAATATTTGATTGATTTCTTCTAACCCTAACCCTTTTATTGTGTGATATTTGAGCAGTCTGTACTGTACTTTCGTTACTATACTATGATTACATTTTAAATGTTTTATTCTGAGACATCTTGTTTGTATGACTTCCAACTGTTTAATCACAGCACATCTTGCGGCGCATATTCAATAATGTTTGAATGAGCACAAAAAAGGTAGTCTTTAATTGAAGAGACCTGCATTACATTCCAGTTTTTATAAAATATTACACCGTAAATAAATAGTACGCTACTGCGTTTTTACTGTTCTGCAGCCCAAAATGCTGATTTGGTTTATACAAAAAATAAAATGCAGAAGAAATTAATTCCTTTAAAGTATAACTTTTACAATGATTAGGCCTAATACACCTTTTGCGATGGGTATAACATTATACAAATGTTCAACGCATCATACAATAATATTAATTACTTTAGTGACATAGTCGAATGATGGTGGTCTGAACCAAACATACTAAAATAAAATCAGAAAGAAAAGGAACAATCTTTGGCTGAAGTATGAGCATACTTGTCCAGTTCATATTATAGGTCAGCTGAGAAGAATAAACTATAATGTTTAGGAAATTAATACTTAGAATACCAATATTACCATTAAAATAAAATGATATTATCATAGAAATGTGCCTTATATAAGTGTTTAATGTTAACAATACTGGCATTTTCTTTTATTTAATCTTCTGTTTTTGTTATGTATTGTGATATCTGAGGATATCTACATTATAATAGGGGATATTTAAGAGAGAGGGAAAAAATGTTCAAGAAATTGAAAAAAAGGAAACAATACAGCAGAAATAAGAATACGAATGATAGGAGAATGGAAAGAACATAAGGAATGGTCTAAATAGTAATTACCTGTATAATAAATTCACAGTCATAAAGAAATTGTTAAGCACCAAATCACATCATGGACATTAATTAAATGGTTAATGTATATACATAACTAATTTTTGAAAATATAGCTAATAACTGTATAATAATTTGCATTATAAGATAATAAATTTCAGGTTTAGTTGTTGGAACCAATATGTTTGTCAAAAATACAATTTTTGGCCAAATAAAATATAATACCAAATACCAATAATAACAATATAGAATAAATCCAAAAATTGAGAAAACATAGGTTAAAATAGTACTATAATTAAATTAGAACATTTCAGATATTATATATATATATTTTTCTCATTCTCACAGATTTCCTCATCTTTATCGTTTCAAATTAATTAATTAAATTTCTGTATATCACCGGGCGGTTTAGAATTAATGTTCTGTGCCTGATTTGTTTATATATATATATCAATATATATTTTTTTTGATTGAAAAAAAAGACATGTGTTTTAGATTACTTGAAACCATTTTAAATTTGATTAAAAGTACGGTATTTTTTAAATTAGGCAAATCTAATACAGAATTAAACAAAATAAAAAATAAGTAAAAAAATCCAATACAGAATTATTAATTTCAGTATAATATAAGACCTACTAATTGAAATGCCTGTCAATTTTTAAAAGCATTAGCTCTAAATTTGTCTAAAATGACAGTAAAACTATGAAAAATGCAATTAGAAAAATGTAATCAAAACTACTATCTACTTATCTATTTATTTATTCCGGATTAAATGTTTAAAAAGTACAAGGTCTAAATTCTAAAATGTAATAAATGAGTAAAAGGTCTGAGTATTTGATTAGTATTCCAGCTTCACCACCTAAGCTACTTTCCTATATCCCAGCCTTATATGGCCTACTACTATCCTACATAATTGGTTGGACTAACATGCAAAAGGCATAAGTAATGTGTGATATACTGTAAATAATTAATACTGTCCAAATATAGAAATTACATTTAATTCACTTTCATGTACATGTTTTTTGCAGTGTAATTGGTGTTTTTAATGTGGAACATTTTTAAAAATAAATCTTATATAAACATGATTGATGTTGACATTAAAAGGTCACTTTAGAATATTTTGATTTTAATGTCCAAATCAAGATAGTATTAGTTTTATTAAAAGTTATGTGTATAAAGATGTTTACAGTATATTTTGTAATGTAACTTGAAATGTAACATTTTAATTTATGTTGCTAATGATTCAGCCAATTTCCAACTGAGTTGGTGTTTTAAAATATATATCACATCAGAATTGTTAAGCCTTCTGAATGCAATCAACCGAGCAACATGGAAACCAGGTTAATTCATAATTATTTTAACATAATTTTTTTGTCAGAAATCAACTGCATTCCAATGGTATAGCCCTTTGTTTCTGAACCATAACTGTAAACACATACTATTCCCTCTGCTTCTTCTTTCCCTTCTTTTACACTGTAGTAAGCTAGGTCAGATTCTTCTGCATTCACTGCACCTAGTGTACACAACTGAGACCAGGTTTTACAACCATCTTCACTTAGGTGAAGTGTAAGATCCTTATTTGTTTCATTTCCATGACTTGCCATTGCTATTTGGAAGAAGTCATCTTTCTTGGCTGGTAAACGTACAATACCACCCTAGATAAAAAAGCAATTTAAGGACAAATTATACAAATAATGAATTTATCCAAGGAGTAGCAGAGTTCAATACAACATTTTTTTTTCTACAGTATAACTTCTAATTCATCAAATCTTTTATCAGAATGAACTGCTTTAATTTTTCTACACAGTAGTGATGACAACATTTTAGAATATGTACATTAAAATAGACAGGTAGTGTTATACTATACAACTACATTATACAAATACTACAACTAGACAGACAACACTAGAGATACAAACTTTCATATTGTAAAGTACCTGGTATTCTGGATTTGCATCTTCAATCTGGCCTTTATCACTGTATATATGGAAACACTGCTTAGAGCCCTCCAATGAACAGCTGATGTAAACCTGATCCTTAGCATATTCAACAACCTAATAAAATCACAGGATATGATAATATGGCATTTAGAGATCTCTACTAAAATCTGTGTGAAAAAGTGATACCACAATTTCAAATAAACGCAATGGAAAATTCTTACTTGTATATGTTCACCTAAGGTAGCATCTGGTGGAGCATCTGGTGGTTTAACATCTGTTGTCCAGATGTCACCATTATCATCACTTGTCATTACAAATAGTCTTCCTGCAAAAACAACAGCACAAATAACTTAAATTAAAATAATTAAAATTAATGGTCAGATCAATGCCATAGTGTATGGAGAAATTTTAATTATTATATTTAAAATCTCTGATTGGTTATGTAGAGGCAGCTCCAGAGCCATTAAAATAAACTTGCATGCTTTAAAAATGTCTCACACAAGCTATAGTGACAAAGCATGTAATCTGCATCTTTGGAATCAGCTTATCTGTAAAAATGCTTCTGTACTGTGTTCTTTGTAGAGCGCTATAATATCAATTGTTATTATTTATTACTTGTTCAGTTTACAAGAATAGTTGATGTAGATGTTGATATTAATTTCCTAAAACAATAAAAAGGCTTTGCCATCATCTTTTGTATTTTTTTTTAAGACTGGCAGATGAATAATTTTATGTTCATAATTATTCAGAAACTACACTTTTCAAGAACTATCTCTGTACACTACTTACTATAGAATGAGTACACCCTCTACATTCTATAATTGTATGTAAAGGGTGAAATGAGGAGGACAATAATCTCTATATTAATTATGTCAGGAAACTAAGAATGAGAAAGAAATATGAATTGAATATTGTATGTGCAATGTTTGAGGGCAATTATTTGACAACTCTTTCAATGCTACTTTCTTACGCTGATCATTTTTCAGCTTCAAAATTCCTGCAATAACCAATTTTCCAGAATTTAAGCATACACCATCACCTAAACCTGAAAAACACAATGTATTTTTTGTAAGAAAATCAAGAAAACAAATTTTCCTGATAAACATTATAAACCAAGTAGAAGTAAAAATAAAATAAAATAGAACAAACAAGAAGATGTAGATTCGGATTAAATGTTTCTTTTGCTTCATACCTATGGTAAATGTGTTTAGAATTGTGAATGAAGTAAAATGACAATTGTATATGTTAACAAATACAAAATAAGAAATGTTGATAAATTATGTTATGAGTTAACATAAAAGAGAAAACAATACAAGCAGAAAATATGTTTATGATGATTTTTCAAAATATATTTTAAAAATAAAAAAATATGTAATGTAAGTGAAAATATATGTAAATGCAAAAAAAAAAAAAAAATGTATGTTAACGAATAAAAAATATGTATGTTAATGGATAACTAGAAAAAAAAAAATATGTAATAGGAGAAGAATACAAGCAAAGATTATATACTGTATAGATAATACATAAAGTTTTTAAAATTAAAACATGTTGATAAATTATCTTATGAGTTAACAAACATTTTTTTTTTTTTTTAAATCAAGCAGAAAATATATGTATGATGATACAAACATAATTTTTTTTAAATCAAATTATGTTTATGCTATAAAATATATGGAATAACATTAGTAGAAATGTATGTTGAACATAAAAGTATGTATTTAGTTGGAAAATAAACTATGTATTTAGTTGGAAAATAAATTATGGATTAAAAAAAAAAGAAGGTAAATACTCTAAACATAATATGTTTAACTGTAAATAAACAAAAAAAGTTAAGTGTTCAAAGATAACAATGGGAAAGAAAAAAAACTAAAAAAGAACTGTACTGTAAAATTATTATATTATGTATTTATGGAATAAAAGTGGGATGAACCCATGTAAGACAAAAAAATGACAATTGTAATGAAAAAGAAATATTGAAGTAACAAACCCAATAAAATATTTCCCTGTAAATCCTAATATAAATCAAGCATACAGTATACTTACTTAGACTATCTACTGGAAAGCTTGCCAAATCTAGTTGTACATCATTTGGTCCTTTCCATTTCTCTCCATTATCATCAGATTCCATCATCATTATCTTCCTCTCTTTTGTGTTTTTATTTTCTCTAACACACATGATAATTACCTTTCCATTGTTCTTATCGGTCACAATTGGTACTAGATTGTGAATTCTGTGCAGTAAATAGTACAAAAACAAATTGTTAACACTTTCAATCATGTTAACCTTAGTTTTTTCCATTTTACAGTATTTCTTCCCTACCCCCATCCCCTCCCACCCCAAAAAAGTAAATAAATGGAGGAGGAATATAATTAGTTAATTTGCTATACAGATACAGATTTATGAAAAATAAATAAAAACACAAAAAAGATACCAACATCTTTTCTGAATTATAGAGATGGTTTTGGTGTAGCATTCTGACACTTTTATTTGATAACTTTTCAGCAACATCAATGATAATAATCTATATGCAAGAAAAATCCTCAACAACTGATTCTGCATTGCCAATTATCCCTCATGGAAAACACAATAGTTTTTAGGGCCATACCAGATTATTATTGCAATATCCCATTTCCATACCTATTATCCTTCTCATGTAAAATCACTCTTGGTTTTTCCCATTTAATCAACCTCTTTATGTTTATCTTTCCTCTTCTCATAATTAAATCTGATTTTTGCTCACAAAAGACAAAAAAATGAGAATTTATACAGATCACTGCAGGATATCTAAAAAATAAACAAAAAAACATCTCTATAATAATGTGTACTGTATATTCAAATTCAAAGGTTTATTATAATTATATATATTATTTTGTATCCTCCATTCAAAAGAGCTTCATGCTTGTATATTTAATGACCATACAGTAAAAAGAAATGGAACTTTAGTTATATGGGGAAAAAAGAAAGCAGAATAGAAGCTGTTACTAACATTTATACATTTAAAGTTTAAATATGTATTAAATTTTTTATTTTTTTTAATACAGAACATTGCTTTAAATTTCTAGATACAAACTAGTTTCTTATCGCATATAGGAAAAAATCTCTCTTAGACCAACAAAGTAGTAGAGAACTAAAAAAAAATGTAAATACAAACCTCTCTAATAAACAAATTTTAATTCCATATTAAAATATTCTGTGTAATATTATTTGTAGATGGTGGATAAAAATGGTCATAACAATTACCTGTAAATGTTTCTTGGTTCCTTATCAACTGCAGCAAACACATCCACTAAAAATAAACCAATTTTGTAGTCATAATTAAGTTAAATATTATTTTTGTATGTCATTTTGTATGAAATTTTAACAATTTTAACAAAAAATTCATTGCAATGCATTGCATATTGTTGATTTTGTCAGAATAATAAAGATTTATCCATCAATTATCTCATACATTTAATTATTGCAATGATTGCATAGTTAAATCTAAAAATCCAAATGAATTAGATCTGGTAACAAATTTGTATCTTTTTTAAATTTCCATACCTAAATTAAACAAATAAATTAACTTTTAAAAGGGTCACAAAAAGACAGTGACTTCTCTCATGAGGACCCTTAGAACAAAACAAACAAAAAGATCTATTGAATATTTACTTCTAAAGAAAATGATTTTTATACCATACACTAAAGTAATTTGCAAAAAAATTTCTTATTTCAAATAAACATCGCTCTAAAATATCAACCAAGTGCGTCATTCCTATACGTATGCATCACTTTACCTCTGGGAGTTATGGTAATATTTCTGATATTATTTTGCAGTGCGCATTATTTTAAATGTATTAAAAATAAATAATAAATTTAATAATATGACTGTTAAAATGCTATGATTTTAAAATGTTACGCTGACAGTTGCATTTATTAGGGCTACAATATATGTTTTGGGAAATAAACTACAGTACTATTCATCAGAATCCGAGAATAGCAATTCATTCACAGGATAGGGCATAGGCAGAAATTGTGAATTGAAATGGTGAAGCTAATCTACTTTTACATTGTCAAAATTAAAAGTGGGAGATGGGGTGGGCTGGGCCACTCTTCACATTGTGTTACAGGTTACTTTTGAAAAGCAAATAACCAAAATTAGGGTTCTGGAGGCAAAAGCTGAAAAACAATTGGCTTACATTGTACACACAGGCTCGATGCTCTTGTATGTAATAGTTTATTTATAATACCAATCTGTGTAAGTTCACAAATGTACTGTCCAGCATCAACTAATTCCACTTTCACAAACTCTAAGCAGGACCCATTACCATCAAAAGTTACATTGCATCTTTCTTGTACTTCTTTGAATATTTTCTTCTGTTTTGATTTATCAGAAGACCATATCAATTTTTTTACTGAATTAGTCTTCTTATACCAACTGACGACAATATCTTTATCCTTTATTTTATATTTGCAAGTTAAAGAAGCTTTTCCTCCAACTGATGTTGCAAAACTATCATCCATGTCTAAAACTAAAAGATAAGATACTGAAATACTTAATGAATTTCTCATTCATCTATTTCTATAATTCTATTCAGGCCATGTCAAATTACCATGGAAATGTGCATACCTGTAATTTATCATATTGACAGACATAACGTCAATAAGGTTGAGAGGGTTTGTATGCAAACTTTACAGATCACACACAAATTGATATGTTTTACCAGCTCTAAATAACTCATAAAGAATCATAAGAACAGCGTGCTAGAGTTTGTTCTACAGGCATAATGAAAGCAACTTGACATAATTTCAGAAAGAATTTGGCTCAGTGAATGAACCACAATAACACTTATATCAAACATACTTACAGCAATCCACAACTAATCTGCTTGTTGCCGAGTGGATTTCACTATCCTTTCCTTCTGTCACACATTCACAAAGGAAGTCACCAGCATCAGATTTTTCAACCTTAGAAATTTCAAGATAACCTGCCTGCTCTTTCTTACTAAATTTAACTTTAAATCTGCCAAAAACTGTGAAACTATCATCAGCAAGTTTCTTCCATTTATCAGATTCATATTTATAGAAAATAAACTCTTTAATTGATCTTTGTATTGGTGATGTAGTAAAAGGAATCTTAAGGTTTTCTCCTTCAATAGACCGTACAATTTCTTTCATTTTTAAAACTGGATCTATAAAGACAACAAAAACATATATTGTAAGTAAATTACCAAAAAAAAAATATACCACACAAAAATTAGGTTTTTTGTCAGATATTTTTTAAAATAGTATAAATTAGTATACTATAAAGACTACTATATAAATTAGTAGTTAATTGTTTATTACATTTTAATTATATATAAAATATAATATTATCATGATGATTTTTTTTTTATTAAATAATATTTTTTTTTTATTTATGGACATCATTTCATTCAAACAGGTCTTCAGCTGAGCTAAAGGATGATTATGTGTTTAGATGTTTGGATTCTGTTTTTCTTTAAAGAGATTAATGTTTTGAGATTTCATTGCTTACATAAAGAATAGGTAATTTCACTTCAATGACTTTATTTAGATTTACTTTTTTTCTTGCTTTCAAACGACATTTTATATTCAATTTAGCTATTGGCATTGTTCAAAGAATAAACAATGATATAACACATAGAAATAAACACACTTGGGAGAATTGCATGGTGATTCAGAAAAAGAACATTGAATTATAGCAAAGAGCAAAGCAGGACATGAAACTGTACATTCTCTTTTACAAAATTCTGTAAAATATAAGCACTATACACAGATGCTCGTTTGAAAACACTGCACTAAAATAAAAAAATGCCACACAACAATATGCCAACAGATAATCCACAATAGTCAGGAATGAACTGAAAGGGTGAGAGCCAATGATGGATATAGATGAAAGCACTGAAAAAATGACAATGTACATAAAAATGACAAGGATTATTAGAGATCTTTTCTAAATCACAGCATAATGAGAGATATAAAGGTGAAGCTTTTATGGGTAACAAAATCACTGCATTGGTTAAAAAATACAAATACATACACTTACCAAATCTTTTATAAACAAAAGTTATGTTTACATTTTTGTGAAAATTTCTAAAATAAAGATACTGGACAAACCATGTTACTGGAAATATTTATTTCTTAAAAATGTTCAAAAATAGGTATAGACAAACATCAATTAGTTTCTGAATCTGAAAGTCTATTCCTGGTGTTTCTTGGAATTTAGAAATTATTAGAAATTCTGACATAGTGAAGAAGATTAAACTTCAACAAAAATCAATATTTTCCCATTTATAATTAATATCATGTATATAATTTTTTTTTATTGTGTTCTAAATCAAATCATCTTTGCTTCATAGTACACATATGATGTGGATAAATCATGAGGATCTTAATTTAAGATTGGTATATCAACATTATATTCTATTACTTCATTCAAAGAAAACAAAATGTTTTAACACTGTACATTGTAAAGTATATAGAAATAAGGAATAAGGACCTCAAAGTGAGTATTCTTCTTCATATTGATACTAATTATTAAATACTATTATTATTATTATTTATACAGATCAGAAATATAATATGGGTGATACCTGTTTTTTTTTTAAATATTTACCTACCAGAATTTATAAATTTGCCTTTTAAAATAAAAATATTTGGCAAATTATGTATCATATGGTGGAAGGTATTGATTTCAAGTTAGTGTTCCTTGATATGCAAGACTAAATTGACCAAGACTTGTCTGTTTAAAATCAATAGAAATGTCTTTTCTTGAATTAAGTCATTTGACTAAATAAGTCATTTGACTAAATATGAGATTAAGTTGACCAGACTGTAATTAGGGATTAAGGGAGGATATCAATAGAGGTGCCTTTGTTTATTGATTTTTTAAATTTATTTTTATATACAGTGATAAAGTCTAATAAATAAATGACATTAATTAATATTAATATTAAAATATTTTTATTGATTGTCTTGATTATATTATATTGATTTCAATAACAATAAGAAGAAATTAAAGTTAATAATTAACATCTTCAACATCAGGCAGATTGAAAGTGTAGGTCCACTTTTAAATTCTAACAATACAAAAGATAGTTTCCATTTTTAGGCTCTATTTAAAAAAAGAAAGACTTTAAAACAAAGGTTCACACTGATAAAAAATACAGTATACATAACACTTTGCTTGGCATTACCACCCACTACATGCAGTATAGTTCCAGACCAAACAATCCAACAAATTATTAAGTTTCAAGAATGAATCCGTTCATCAATTCCAAACTAAAGTATTATTAAATTTGATCGACACTACCTCTGAAAAAACTTCAAGGAATGGCACACCCTTGGTAACCTCCTTAATACCAACATTCTGATTATGATCCTGTTGTATATCTGTAGATTTAGGTGTATTACCTTGAACTGTTAACCTTCCAGAACACCTGTGTATTTTGTGTACTTTGTGTATTTTGTGTTGCTCCGTTTCTTTAAATTCAACTTCACATATGTAATTTCCTTCATCTCCAGATTCAACATTCCTGATCTCAAGATATGCACTGCTTTCATTGACATATCCACATTGATAGCGTGATGTTGAATCAAGTGAATTTATTGATGTCAGCATCTTGTTTTCTTTACCTTCAACATGCTTATACCATGTCACATTGGACATTTCACCATAATTCTTAACATTTGTTAACTTCAGTATCAAATTAACATAATTCACACTCTTTCTGGTAATAATGGAAGGAATATCCATTATGAGAGGAACTACAAAAACAAGACAAAACAAATCATCACAATATTGTGTATATCACAATTTGTTTGCAAATAATTAATAACAGGTATGTGCATGCAATACATATAGAATAGATACGATAAGGTTTCTTGTTTTATTACAACTGTGAATGATGACTTTAAGTTTCAGATTGAAAAATCCATAGTTGTTCACACCTTCATGATAAACAGACTCTACAATGTTGTGTTGATGTCTAAGATGGGGTCACCAAGAAACCACTTTATCAGGTTCAATTGTTTTTTAATGATATTTATGCCCAGGACAGTCTTATAAGGGCCTAAATTAGTAAGTAAGTTGCTTTTTGAAATTTTGGTATTATAATAAGTTCAATTTTTTTTCTCTTTTGTGGTGTAAACACCACTTTTATTCACATTAATATCATCTTTCATGTTATCACCATAAAATCATATTATTCATCACATTTTTGTTATATTGTACATAATATTCTACATTTATTACAGTGAATTAGGCTGATGATAAATCAGTATATTCAGAAATAAGAACATTTCATCATCTTTAAGATTATTTCAACATAAAATTACCTTCCTTAACTGTCAGCTGTGTAGTGTCTTTTAGTTCTTTTTCTCCATCAACTGGCTTCACTTCACATTGATACTTGCCAGCATCACCAAGTACAACATTCTTTATCTTCAAAGACAGAATGTTGTCTTCTTGGTAACTTGTTACTTCAAATCTATCATCTTCTTTACAATCCTCAATCTCTGTTGTGCCATCTTCCCTAATCTTCTTCCACTTGTAACATGTTAATGGCATATCTGATGGTTCATATCTGCACTTCATTTCAAAATTACTGTTACCTTCTTCTGTTGAGTACTTGGGAGCTGCCATCTCAATGCCTTAAATATATAATATATATAATAATATATATAAATAATAAAAATATATATAGTACAAATATTAATTGAATGAATTTATGACAAGTATAATATAATATTGTACTACGGTTGGGGCAACATTTTTTGTTACTTGATTTTCTCATCTTTATCTTTTCAAATTAATTAATTTTCAGCATATCACTGGGCAGTTTAGGATATATTCTGTGCTTGTTAATTTATATATTATGATTAGCCTACTAATTTAAATTCAAAATAAAACTTACAATAAACAGATAAATTGTTGACACCTGGATGCTGCTGTCTACTGCCCTCTATGCTGCAGTTGTACTTCCCTGAATCAGATCTCACATGATTTAGAAATGTTAGGCTGATTCTTCCTCTACCACTTGTAGACACTTAAAAAACACAAAAACAAACAAAATATCATCTAAAATTTAATTTCTTCATTTTATTACTTTTAATTGTGAAAGTAAAAATGTTTCATTGATGTGCATTGTCTATGCATCGGTACATTCAACATTTCAGACATTTTATGAATTCAGTGTGTCAAGAGTTTTGTTATAAATTTCTTTCTAAAATTAAAGTTAATTAATTTAATGGCTTCCAGAAATATTAGTTTAACAGGAATCTTATTTTTAAATTAAAAAAAAACAACAAATAATTTATTTTGCATCTAATTTGTGTATTTAATAATTACAAAAAAAAATAATGTTACTTACTTGAGTAAGAAGTTTTAGATCTGAAAAACAAAAAAATATACATTATAAAAAATTAAGAAAAAATACAGATTTAGAAATGGTGCTGAAATGATCAGAGTTCATTGGTCTTTCCCTCTACAATGTAATTTATTTATATTTGTAATAATTAGAAATAATAAAAAAAATCACAATGAATATTATCAGTACCATATTAACATTTTATGAAAAAAAAAAGGTGTTTGGCATGCCAGACAGTAGTGATAAATTATCTATATAACTTTTTTTTTCAAAACTAAATATATTCTATATTTGTAAAATTTGACCACTATCAATAGTGAAAAGTTCCAAATTATACAAATGATTATGTAAAATATGGAATAAAAATGTATATTTATTCATTTATGTTGTGGTAAATTCATATAACAAATTTGCATTATTACTATGCAAATTACAATAAAATCTATAAGCTGATCTTTTGACATTCAACAAATTTCCTCTATGTAAATTGTTGCCTTTAATTAATGGATGAAATCATAAAAATGTAAATTTGAATAAAGTGAAACATAAAATTTAAGTATTTATTTTCTACATAACACACAGTTACTATTTAAAACATTATCTATTTAGTATAACATGCGATACAAGAAGAAACATTCTCCCAATTCATAAACATTCATTAGTTGTATACTATTTTAATAGGTTTAATTCAAATAAATTAATATAAAATAAAAGCAAGCTTGTGTTTAAAATACTCAAAAAATAAAGATGCACAAAGCTAAAAATTCCCAATTGAAGTTATAAAAAAAAATTTAATGTACAGGTATAAAATAATATTCAATGTAATATGGTAATGAGTTTTGAATCAAATAATATTACAGATACAAATAATGGCAAATTATTGAAGAAATAATCTGGTAAGTTTATGTACATGATACAGGATTCTGAATTATCACAAGTAGTCATATTATAAATGATATAAATGGCCAGATGCAGCGAGAAGTGAATGGCAAGAATATATACTACATATCTATGTATTTAAGTGTATTTTGTAGAAGACTGCAACCAAGGTACGAACAAAACAGAGGCAATGGCAGGCAATGAAAGACTGTATATAATCTATGGTAAATAAAGCAACCAAAATTATGTATGCAAAGTATGTAAATTATTATAGTACAGTATTAGGGACAGCAGATAATGAAAGGAAAAAGTTAAACTACCAGATTAGTCAGGCAAACCCTAAAACCGATAAAGATAAATTGCCACAAAAAAACAAAAACAACACAAGAACTAAATTGTTTGCCAAAGAAAAAAATAGATTGCTCGTTCTTCAACATTCGCTCATAAAATGTTTTGTAAAAAAGCATGCACATGAATTAAGCATAAGGAATCCTATTCACGCAGTTTTATTTGGGTTTTTTTTTTAGCTGATCTGAAGAATCTGAAATCCTCCATTTATCATGGCTTGTAAATTAGACTCATTTAAACAAACCCAATTTGTGTTTTGTATGTAACATTAAGGGTTGAGGGATGGGGGAAGAAGATAGGTACAAAGAGGAAACATTTTAAAATATATTCTTATCCACTCAGTAACGAAATATTGTTTTTAATGTTTTATAGGCCTATAAATAATATACCACTAAATACAGTAAAACATTTACGATTTAATACGGTACTTTGTTAAAACTCTCACTGTCATAGTCGATTGAAATAGTAAAGTACATGTAACGATACACCACTACGACGTTTATATATTTTTAAATTATTAATTAATACAAACGTTGAGAAGCAACTGTCAGTAATAACGTTTATTTATTTGTATATTATATGTTTATAATCTAACAGTAGGGCCTACCCACACTCACAGTAATAAAGTTTATTTGTATATATTTTTATATTACATCTAACAGTACCAACACTCACAGTAAGAAATTTACGATTCAAATTGCGATCAAAAGTGGTTAATACCTTAACAGTATTGTACAGCATTGCAATACTATTTATGTTTATTCTCCATGGGGGCCCATAAATCTAAATCTATACCTCTATGGTTAAACCAAATAATTTGGAATGTTTATTTGTATATTATATGTTTATAATCTAACAGTAGGGCCTACCCACACTCACAGTAATAAAGTTTATTTGTATATATTTTTATATTACATCTAACAGTACCAACACTCACAGTAAGAAATTTGCGATTCAAATTGCGATCAAAAGTGGTTAATACCTTAACAGTATTGTACAGCATTGCAATACTATTTATGTTTATTCTCCAAGGGGGCCCATAAATCTAAATCTATACCTGTATGGTTAAACCAAATAATTTGGAATGTTCCATTCATCACAAATCAATACATTTGTAAAAACGTATATTAAATGTATCACAATAGTATTTTTTAAGAAAATCGGCCTGTCTTCAACATTATGATACTGTACTCGAGCTGTTCAACCGGTTTTCAGCTATTAAAAACAATTATCGAAGGAGGAGATAGGAAAATGCGAAGCCTCCTCGCATTTTTGTGGCGGGTATTTTTCAAGATGGACATCCATTAGACAGTGTATACCACGATCGGAAAACACCCCTATTTGGGGCAAATCGTTGAACCTAAATTCGTTTTAATCGTCAATAACTAATTATCTAACTTAATTTAATTAGTAAACAGGGTTACATCAGGTGGTTAAAATCAGTACCGAAAGTACGAACCAACTTTATATACCATCGAGTAAAAATTCTAGAAGTAAGGCGCGATTTACCGAATTTTGCCCTTACGTAAATTTATATATAGATACTTAAGAGGGTTTGGTGTCATGTAAGGTTTTGGCAATTCTCATAGCAAAAAACTATAAGCATTTCACTACTTTGCATAGATGTAGATGTGTTGTACATACTGTAACTAGCAGAGAGGTTTTGAATCGTGAAAGAAATAGAAATGGCTGTAGTAACTCTTTGGTCACATAGCATGAAGTACTTCGTATAATAAATGAAGTTTTATATGTTAGTGAAAAGTTATTTTGTGTAATTTTGAATATAATGGGTAAATATGAACAAAAGAGCTTTGCTGGAAGTGTATCTTTATCATAAAAAAAATCCCAATAAAAATAAAAATCAAATACCAAAAACATTACCTTTCATTCAAGTCTTTAGCTAGAACATGAAATAAAAAATAATACAACAGTTAGACAATACAGGTGTGATGATGGTATAATAGCAACAAAAAAATACAAAACTATATAGTACAGTAATTATTAGGATTTTGAGTGGTCATTGTCTTATCAAATATCAAACAACAACATTGGGAATAGGTTATGGAAATACACTGGTACATTTATGACAGTACAAAATAACAATTAAAAGTCCAACATTCTTGTTTATAACAATTTAAACTTAATCGGGTGTAAGTGTAAGACGGCATCTTAGCGTATGATCATTTTTTAATTTGAGAATAATGTGGTAGTAATATTTTATTACAATTTTAAATAGCCTAATAATAATTTAAAGGTCTTTATCTTGAGTGGAAACATGTTTGCTATGCGTTTTATGTAAATGGTCATAAGAAATAACATAGATTCTATATTACCATTACCACTTGTCTGTGTAAATTGGCCATTAGAGGAAAGTATTTTGTTCAAAGTGAAGAATAAACAGAAAAAGATCAGAAAAATTATATCAATAAGAGTCATTACAAAGTACCAGTATGTATTATAAATACAAACACCACAAGTACAATGGTAATCATTAATACATATATAATACAATGGATACATTTATAATAATGGATACATTTATAATACAATGAATAAAAATACAATACAATGGATACAAATACAATGAATGTAAAATAACACAAAGTACTGATAGTATATTAAAGTAATTGAAGCTCAGTCTGCAATTGAAAGAAAACCTGTAATGGGTATAAAAGCATAACAAACAATAATGACTACTACTAAAAAAGAAAGTGCAATCTATTCTATTAAATATTTGTTAAAACAATGGCGTAATGGCTATGAGCACTCACTGGCTTAGTCCAAGGGTTCCTAAGCTTATAAGGGCTCCTGAACTGCGCCCAGACATAACAATTTGTCAAAAAAAAGGCTAAAATGCCTCAAGGCCTCCAGCGTTTGAGAGCCATTTTGGGTCGCTAAACTGCGTTACAAAAAAATTAATAAAAAGATATTCATTTATGTTAATATACAATAATTGGTACTTTTTCTATACCAACAAACAATTATATTTTTTTCAATCAATCAATCAATCAATCAATAAACTTTGGAATGTATAGAATTATAGAGTACTACTACATTTTCATGAATGAAAGTGATGATTACAAATAAAATATCATACAACAGATTCAAATAGACTGTATAATACAATAGTTCAACAAAGCCAGCTTGCACAACGTGCAGTTGAAAAGTAAAAAGCTGAAATTACAACACATTAGCATCATTTAAAATATATATATATATATATATAACCAAAAAAAATATATCAAAATTTGAGATAATAAAAGGAAGAAGGCGGGTTCCTAGAAAGCTACAGGATCTTGAGTTGTGGTGTCTGTGAGACAGAGGAACGAAGGGACAAATCAACAGAAATATCCAGCTAAAGCATGCATTTGTAAAAATTTGTCAATTCTACTGAAGTAAAAAAAAATGCATTTAACAAAACTTTTCTACATTTTTTTTTTGGAGACTTTCAAATTACCTTTAGGGTGCAACACTCCTTGAGAAAACTCAAAATAAGGTGTCTGTTCCTCGGTTCTTATTATTTTCGATTTACATGTACTGGGACGCAAATCTAGGTCAACATATTTTATCTCTTTCTATAAATAGAATAATTGCAATAATAGAAAAAACATGTATCTGTAAACTATCCTTTTATACCAATATATAAATCCAACAAGGAGATTTTCAAATGGTTTGTTACCATATTTGCAATTGATACCATTGGTATCTCATATTTTAAAACATTTTAACTAACTTACAGGTTCTGCAGCTGGTTTTTCCTTTTGATCAGTTTCCGATATTCCTATATTGAAAAGAATATCCACTACAATTAAGTATAATCAACTGACTAGACTACTCCTATATGATGAATAGATTTATACAAATTAAAGAAATTACTAATAAATAAATTATGCGCTCAGAGGGCGTAAAATTATTCTTCATATTGAAGATAAAGATACAGATAACTCAATATTTTAATAATCATGACGTCACCAATATATTAATTTTCCTGAAATTTAATAGGTATTTTCTACTAATATTTAAACCAAAATATTAATAATTTGAAAATTGTTGACACTATCTATGATACTACTACCAATGATATTGTAAACCAACGATGTCGTTGGTTAAAATGCCTTTTCTGAATATGTAAACAAATTAATATAGTTGTCAATAAAAATATAAAACAAGTCTTCTATTCTTTATGAGAGTATTGATAGAAGTTACACTGTTTTCAATCTACATTTCAAAACAACTATATACCTTTCTTAACAAGCTTTCCCTGGGATACTTCCATATACGGTGTTTGTTCTTCATTACTTATAATCCCTCCTGAGGAGGTACTGGCTTGAAAATCAAGATCCGCATATTGAAGCTCTTCTTCCTAACATTTTCATAAACTAATCAATATCTCTTTTAAAAAAACAATCTAAAATGGACAAATTAACTAATTGCCAGATTTTGAATAGACAAAATAATTCTTCTATCTCAAACGAATAAAGAAATGAAAATTAAACAAAAATGTTTTAAGGGATTTTGGTGTATATTCTCTAGCAAAAAAGTCAACTTTGCTAAGAAATTATCTTTAATTTGCAAAAGTGTCCGTCTAAAAATCTAAAATACCTTGTGTTTATCTTCAATTTCTGATATTCCTATAGTAGCATATAAAAGAAAATTAATTAAAACATGATAAAATAGATATACCACTTTGAATGAATTACTGCATGTATGTACTATAATTATTTACTACATATATAATACTAGTCTATAACTTATTTTACTTTACATTTAAAATGCAATTAAAATAGTTTCAGGTAGCATATACAGTACATTAAGACTGTAAATTAATAAATCAAAAACAAGATCTACAATCATGCTTTCTACAAAAAAAAAAGTTGTTTGTAATATAAATATCGTTTGTATTATTACGTTTGTTAGTTTCGATCAATTAAACACAACATTTAAATGTTAGAAATTATCTATTCTACAAAATGAATATACACAAAAGAAGATGATAATTATAAAGTATAAGACATTATAAAATGCAACACATCAAACCAATCAACTATGACTCAGACTAAATGCTAAATATGTTAGTCTAAAAAAGAAAAAAAATATAATAAATAAATGATATGCTAATCCAATACTATAAAATTAATATACCAATCAGAACAATTATATATTTTAAAAAACCGTCCACTTACAAAAATAAAAGCATGGGTAGATTAAAAAGCGGGACAAATAGGTTTTGTGGTTACATAGGACAAATGTTAAGCTGTCTATTTCTACACTATAACTGCAATACTAATTCATTATAATTAGTAGAAAAAAATCGGCAGCATAATGAGAAAGGTTAGTAATGTATGTTTGGTCAGTTGTTAGTAAAAATTACACACATTGCAGTGAAATCATCTAAGAACTGTCCACAATGACAAAGTTAAGCATACATTTTGCCAAATGATATTCTTCCAAAAATACACTCACTGGGTGAAGAATAATAAAATGAAGTGATTTTTTTGGCATTTTTTTCTACTTTGCTACTGTACTTATTGTAAATAAGCAGCAAAATTGTCTTTAAAAATATGACATCACCAGTAGACTTTCTGCCACGCTGTCCAACTTCAGCATAAGTGACAGGTTGTTCAAATGACATAGAAGAACCAGATTCAACATTTTCATAAATTATTTCGTCCTGTAAATACATTTTGGCCAAGTCACAATAGTAATAATATCCTGGACTTATAAAGCGCCTAATGTTGTGAATGACCGGCGGCTTGCAGCGTAACTGGGCTAAATTGTGCACAAGTGAAACAGGGGTAGATGGCCAAGTACAATGGGGTAACCACTCCTGGGATGCACTGGATTCTCGCAAACCAGGTTTGTAAACTGGACATCCAGTCCAAAAAGACTAATTTTTACCAATGAAGAACACATTTTGTTTTGCGGCACACCGGCCTTATAGCACTTAACCACTTGAATCAACATTGCTTTGATTATTATATTCACACGTTTAAAAAAAACTTAATTTTAATACTGGATATCTAGATAGACATAGATCATATTTTCTATAAATGCTTCAGAATTGATGCATATGTCTTTACACAATTATTGTCATATAAATTGGGATTACATAACTTTAAAAATAGCTATAACAATATATATATTCAAACATTTTTTGTGCATGCCACTGCGTTTTTAAAGTTTTTAAATAAAGATTCTTACTGTATAACCGATGTTGAAGGATCCTCCTTAAATAAATATAGAACAAACAGATATTGTAATATTAACAACTTCTAATACAAAAATAAATAAACCTGTACTTCATTAGCAATTTTAACAATACAATAATTAAATTTCTGAGACAGAATAGTTTGCTTGATTGTGTTTGGCCACTCTATAACTACTCCCTTAACACACCCTGCCCCCATCCCCACTTCACCGTCCACCTCAGTAATAACTGCTGGTTAATTGAGAAAAATAATTTGTAAATGCAAACATTGACAGCTTTAGAATTCACTGTATCGTAAATTATTGTAATGTTTACTGTAACTTAACAATCAAATAAAAACAAATTCTACAATAAATGTATACTCTATTGCTCATAAAGAGTCAGAGAAACCTAAACAAAATAATAAGTTGATTGATTGATTGATTGATTGAAGTAAGAGATATACATTCAACTCTATTGAAACAGGACTTTTTGGAATGCATATCAAGTAAAAAATTAATCATGTTCCACCTGAAGCTAAAAAAAAGTAATCAAGAGAATAAATAAATAGCAAAGTTTATACTCACCAGATGTTGCTTGATGTTCTGCTAAAAGTTCACTACCTTCATCAACAGGATTTGTCTTCGAAAACAAAATTGAAACAGATTTTACATTATTTTAAGCATGTTTTAAAATACTGTAATGTTTTTTTTCAATATGACAGTAAAATACGTAGAATAAATCAATTCTTTTTAAAATCAACATTATTAATTGTTGGTTGTTTGATGTGGTAGGTAATTTCTTGCCTTGACAGTTGTAAAATAAGATGATTTTGAGATTGATAGGAAATTCAGAAAACGTAAATAAATAGCAAGATAGCAAGGCATAACATTGTAAGCATATATGCTATATTTATTATCTATTTAAGAATTTGTAGAAAAGTGAAAAAAATACAATATACTGTATATTAACATACAAAATAACTAGACATAATTTAATGTTAATGACACAAAATAATGGTAGAATTAATTATTGACCTAGCATTTTAAGAGTAAGGTTTGGCAGTAGATATTTATATACGACAGATATACCAATATGATATAAAATAGATAATTATTCATATATGGTCTTTTCAAGTTAGTTGATACTATTCTCATAGTACCAACCTTTGATGTTTCTCCAGATTTAGGAAGTGCAGCAGTGTCTTCAGTTTCTGCAGACTGGTTTGGTGAACTGGATTTGATTACAACAAGAGGAACATCTGCACCATCAGGTTCTTCTCTTTCACTGCCGTTCATGCGACTCTCTTCACCACTTCTACTACCACTGCTGTTGGGTTGACACAATAAAAGAAAATAATATTACAACACAGGTACCTCTGTACCATCAAGACATTCTCTTTCATTCACCCTCAGCTGATATTCTACACTCCTCTGTTGCTACTGGGTCAATATAATAAACAGTTGTTTTGTTGTAAATTGAAATCAAATTTATTGTGAGAGTTTTTCATACTTTGATTAAAATTAAAAAAAGTAAAAATAATGTATTTAATCATGCTAGGTAAATGTAAGTTCAGTATTCAGTTCTGAACGTAGAGGAATGAGCTGTAGTGTTAGGAGCTCATTTTACTAAGCCTCTGCTTTATGTGGTAGGGTGGCCAGTTTCTTTCCACGCCGCCTTATCCTCTCTAGTATTTTCAGGTACTCATTTACCGCTGAGTAGACTGGAAGTTGTCGGGAATTTAACCCAGGTCTCTCTGTACCCAACTTCTTATCATCATGTTACAATGGTGAAAAATCTCACCTGTGTTTCTTTTTATCTTTACTGTTGTATTCAACTATGAAATAAAACAAAGAGTTAATGCATTAATACAATATATTGAAACGGACAAAAACAGTCAGTACCTAAAACATTTTAGTAAAAAGGAAAATGAATAAATAAATTGAAATTTGAATATAGAAATCATTATTTACATATCATTTTATTGTCCAATAAAAAATAATAATTACATTATTCAAATGATTATTTGAAAAAAAAATTGAAATAAAATGGTTTGAAAAATATTAATATACTTTAGGATAAATAAAAAATATGTAATACAGTAACTTACCCGATTTGTTACAGTATTCAATACAAAAGAATCCACAAAAGTAAAGACAACAATAACAGACAAACTGACAGACTGTTTTACAACTACTGAATTGCTTTTGATTTGAACCAAGCACTTTGTTGTCTTTCTTTATTTCAAAAGTCTTGAACCTTGCAATACTTGGACGGTATTTAAAACTCATCTCAACTTGTTTACCACCTTCAACTGTCAATGTATTAATATCTTTATTACTCCACTCAATATTCTTGTAATGCATAAAAACTAAAAGTAAAATATTATCCTTAATATTTAACATTATTTTAATGTATTGTTATTATCAAACTTTATATATTATTTGAAAATAAATTATTGTATCTAGAATAATTTGTTTATTGTTCTCTGGCATTGTCTGTGTAATATTTTCCAGAACATATGGAATTGGTTTCCAACGAGAATTTAAAATGGTGTAAACAAATAAACAAAGAAGCTATTATCAATTATTATAATACATTCTACATTAATCATGGACATTCATTTTTTTTACATAAAAATCTGAATGAAGAAATAATAAAAAAAAATGGTATAAAACAGTATAATGAATAATGTTAATGAATGAATATTAAAATCCTAAAAGAAAACTATATTTATTTAAATTCCATCTAAATACACATGCTAATTGCTATGAAATTTATATAAATATTATTTAATTCACTGTGCAAATAAGAGCACTGAGGCAGACATACCTTATTGGATTCAAATGGGGCATTTAAAAATAAACCAATTGAGGGATAATGTTATATGCATGCTATGCAAATGAGGCAAATATTTAAACATGGGAGATGATACTTTACTTACAGACAATAAGCAGTAACCATAGGAACAAACCAACAACAACAACAACAATCAGGAGGATGAACGATCCAGCACCTGAATATACAAAAATAGTCAAGACTTCCATTAATAAAATACAGATACATTTTTTGAAAGCTAAGGTATTGCTTAAAACAGAATTATTGATATTATAATGAAATTATTAAGCTAACTTTTAAATACCAAAAGCACTAAAATATTTTAAAATGCTGGCCAGAATATCATCAACTCTTAGTAAGTCAAATATGATATTTTACAGACATATTAATCATTGATAATAATACAATTTTACATTTGTTAATTTTGTAGGTGTGGTTACTATAACACAGGAACTCCAGTACACTGTGATGTTTTATTTTTAATCTATACAAAAAAATCACAATGATTCAGGATGACCCATTTAATACTTATATTGAAAATTCTTATCTATAACTAAATTGTTTACTCATCTAGAAAATAATAGGAAATTGAATAAAGGAAGTCATTCAGTAAAGCCTAGTAATGTGGTAATACAGATGAGTTTTCTGCCATTAGTACGACGGATATACAGAAAGAGCATTACCCCTCTTAAAGCAAATTAGATAATGGTGAAAATCTGTATACTTTACATTTATTTTACCAACTTGACATCACGATCAAGTTCATTGAATTGAGCAATAATGGTGCAACAACCTCATGTTTTAAAAATTAGGAACACAAATGCCATAAAAGTTGCACTAATATGCCTAGATAGAATAGATCATTTTGCTAGATGCTAAATTTTGTCCAAAATATATGCTAAGTTAAGAAAATTTATGCTAGCACTACTACTATTACTAAGGACTGATTTGTGATAGACAATTATATCGAACATAAGTCCTTTTGGCCTATCTATATCAATTCCTAAAAATGTATATCTGTGTTTACTGGAATCAAGTATTAGTATACTATCTGAATAAAGGTTTTTTTAAATTTTCTTTGCATATGCATTGTTATACAGTAATTAAATTCAATATTTTCTAAATAAACATGTTTGAATGGGCGCCATTAAATTTTAATGAGTGGGTAGGTGAATAGCTAGTGTTAGCAACATGAATTTAGCAAATTTATGATGATTCTTTTGAAAAAAGACAAAGTGTATTATAACTAAAGACAACTGTACCGTATGTAACTTTCAATTATACTGTAATTGGGCCAGAGGCCTCTATACATGATTGAATAAATGGCCTAGGTCACGTGCCTAGGAACGAACGAATTTCATATATAATGGATTGAGTGAAAGTTTGTATTTTTATTTTATTTTTTTATTGGTTTGGTTTTTTAAATATTTAAGTGAAATAATAACAACATGCATAAATTATTCTTATAAAAAAAATGCTGATTGGAATATTTACTGTACCTAGAAACATTCTAATATAATTCAATAATAATAAAATACACTTTTCAGTTAATAAAAAAACAGCTGTCAAAAGGGAACACTATACTATACTGTATATATCAGCTCATTATACTGTAGCATTATGTTTGATTGGAACAATACTACAGTAGTAGAGGAGAACCACTGATAAATCTAAATAACAATTGGAATACAATTTTTTTACAATAGTAATTTTGCAAGATTAAACAATTTATAAGTACTTGTTATAATAAGTTTTTTTTAAAATGCAGGTTATTTCCCTAATTTGTCCATTCTCAGAGAGTGAAATTGTTTCTAATAATAACAGTGAAACAAGGAAGAACAATTAAAGCAAACTGAAATTGAAAGTTGTATACATTTTACAACTTCCTTTGTTTAAATTTTAGAACTTTGTAGGATAACTAAATATATTAAATTATTATTGGAAACATACGAACATCAAATAAAACTTTAAAAGAATAAATTAAAATTAAAGGATTTCAAATTTAAAATTATATTTTCAATTGCAAAAGCATTGATAAAATAAATTTGCATTGACAAGCATTGAACGACCATGTTAACTTTTATTAGGATTCATTATTTAGATATGCATACCAAACTGGCTACCAGCAAAATCATTTGAGTTTGGTGTCAGTCCTACAATAAAAATGTTTGTGAGACATTTTGCTTCTACTAATGTAGAGTTTCATTTCCATTCACAATTTATTCATTATAAAACACTTTTCATACTGCAACAAACACATAGCACTTATGAATGTTTACTGTTTACTTCTAGTTTTTGCATCTAATCTATACAAACATGTACCTAATGGTTAATTATGCGCATACAGATAGCACATAGTATTTGATTTAAACTGTACGATATGCACAAGTATTATTGAATAAGAAAGAAAATTAGGAAATTGCAACGTAATTCATGAATGCCTTACTAAATAGTAAATTTAATACATTACCTGCTACATTACCTGCTTCATTACACTCCTCTAGTGTTGTTGTGTCATTAAGCTTTCCATTCTCTGCATAACATGTAATATTTGATTGACATATCTCATCATTAATTTCTATAGTTGCTGTATTTTCTTCTTTCTTAACCACTTCTCCATCTTGTAATATCAATACAGATGATGGCTTGGGATGGCTCTCTGCTGTACATGTTGCAATGCCATCTTTAGATGTAAACTTAACAGTGATAACTAAAAGCATTTAAAGATCAGTGTGAATGCACATCTCGTACAATGTACTAATAAAAATAAAAGCATTTAAAGATCAGTGTGAATGCACATCTCGTATAAAATGTAAAGCTGGCCACTTAAAAACTAGTTTTAGTTCATGTTCATAAACACCTCAAATTTCTGTATTCAATTCTTGATTTTTTCAGAAATACACAGTAGGTTATACTTTGCTGTGTTCTCATGAAACAACATAAGTTGTTGTTGATACATGAGTACTAACAATAAATCACATCTTGAATCACACATGAATACATTTCAAGTAAACAGATCAGTGGTAAATTTGATAAAAAATCATCCCAAACCTTGGCAATCAGAATTTCACAACCCCACTATTTTAATTATAATTAATGTATGTACATGGATTAGGTGATGTTTTTTATATTTTACATACAATATCCAATTATGTTCAACTGTTTTCCAACACTTGTTTTAGCATCATCTCCTTTAAACTGATCACTTTCTGCTTTACATGTAAATATCCCACCATCTTCTTTAGTAGCTGATTTAATCTTAAGAACTGACACTGTACTGTTACTCGCAATCTCATATCTAGATAGGTTGTTGGTGTTGACTGTCTGTCCATCTTTATACCAAGTAATGTCAGGAATAGGATCACCATCAGTACTACAGGTAAAGGTCACTGATTGACCTTCATAGACAGAGCTTGCTGAGGCATCAAGAAGTGGTTGATCCAAGTCTGAAATGAAAAGATGAAAAAAAATGAACTAGCTTTACAAAATTATATTTACTAAAAGTTGATGCTAAATATTGTATCAAAAAAAGAACAAGCCAACATCCCTTTTTAGATCTAATGAATTTTTACTGTTTCTGGTTTGTTATTTATGTACTCAACTCCAAAAGAGATGAAAGAATATACTGTAGTATAGTTTCCACATTAACTGTAGACTAAAGTGCTATAATTAATATATTATAATATTACAAAACATATGTTTTAGTCATAATCATAAAGGGAATGCGATTCATGCAAAAAGAGCCATTTAAAGAAAATTTGACTTGAATTGAAAATAGGTAGACATTAAAGTACTTTATATAACACCTATATAAATTCCTGCCATTTGATTGGACGAATGTGGGTCACATGGCGTGCAATAGTACGCACTATTCAACGATCGTTAAATAGTACTTTTTGAAACATTTTTGTTTGTTATTTAGATGTTATATAAAACAAATAATGGATGTTTTGTATTCGTGTAATGGTACAAATAATGGCACTTGGTGAATGATGAAAGGTTATATCAACTCGGCTTTGCCTCGTTGATATAACCTTTCATCATTCACCTCGTGCCATTATTTGTACCATTGCACTCATAAACATTCATTATTTGTATATTATTTGATATGTTCAGTATTATGCTAAAATTAGGTGGTACCCAGACTGTTAATTGAGTAAGAAGTAGTGGTTTCAAAACCTTTATAATAGTTGTTAGTGCAGTGAATGATATTATTATTTGATCAATTTAATTAAAAATAACAAATTTAGACTTGGGAAATTACATATAACAGTGATTTTAGAATGATTTATGAAAATAGAAAAATTCTTTTGATCTTTAGTCTATTTTATGATATTATACTCACAATATACAGTTAGAATAGATGGATTTGAGGTTGCAATATCTCCATCCGTTGTTCGTATCTCACACTGAAATGTTCGTTCAGAATCACCTCTGGTTGGCTGTGACATCACCAAGTCAGCTTTCCCAGGTTTTATGTTTAATTTAAAACGTCCATTTTGTATCTTCTTATCATTTACAAGGTTTGTAGATCTATCTTCATACAGTTCATTCCATTCTATTGTATAAGGTGTAGTAGATGTAAATTGTGAATAATCACAAGTTATCACCACTTCAGCATCACCTTCCTTGGCCGTCTGGTCAGATGTTGTCACCGACTGAGGAATTGCTTCTGAAAAAAAAAAGCATAAAAAAAACCACCAAATCATGAGTTAATTTAAACATAACACGAGTATGATCTGTAAATGATATTACCTACTTTTACAATCTGCTAATTTCCAAAGTACAGTTATATACAAAAATCAAATAATATTGTCCATAATGAAATGTTGTTGATACTGTATTTAGACCACATCCAACTTTATACATTATCCATACACTTTGTCCTTTTTAACATTATGACATATTAAAAAGATAAGACATCAAAACAGTTACATGAAAATAGCTTTTACCTTGAATAATACTCAGCAATATCACAAGGAAACATACAGCTTTTAAAGCCTAAAAATTAGAAAAAGGCTGAATATCAATTAGTGTGTATGCTCACTTTACATGTCGTAATAATGTCTAACTAAACATTTTATTGAATTGAAATTGAACTACGACAATGTCAAGTTTGAGGTTTGCGATGGCTTGAGATTATGAATGTCTAAATGTTCATTTGATAAACAAATTAATTTTGAAGTTTTCAAGTCATTTAAAAAAAAAGGCAATATTGGTTAAAAGCGTGAGATTTTAGGTGCATGGTGCGCGACCTTGAGGTTGGGTAAAACGCATGAGCGCGAGACTGGAAATGTATGGACATTATTACATTAGACGTACTGTACAGTACAATAGATATGTATTGAACTGGAGATGAAATGTATACATACTGTTGCTTTTATATACCGTACAGTAGTAGTGCTCTGTCTGGTGTTGCCAAAATGATGTAGCGCGGAAAACTGAACAATACATTAGGCAGCTGTTACCCTTTTAATTTTAGGAAATTTAGGAACTTAGGAATCTGTCCTTGGTCTGTTACTGTTCTTGATATACATAAATGATTTACGTCGTGTTAGTGATACTCTACATGTTGTTTCATTTGTTGATGATACTCACTATTTTTTTTAAATAATAATATTATTAATTTGTATAATAACTTTAATAGCAAATTAACAAAGATTTGTGCTTTTGATAAATACTACTAAAACCATTAAAAAAAAATGTAATACACACCGTAAAAATCTAAATTTAAGCTAAAAAATCTAATGGCAAAGAAATCTTAATGGCAATATCATCGAACAGCCATCAAAAGTATATTTGCAATAAAATATCCAAATATATTGAGATTTTAACAAACTGAAGCAGCCAACTTTACCACTAATATCATAAAAATTCTTAAGTTAAAGAAACGAGTTGTAAGAATTATTTCATTATCTCATTTTATTGCTCATGAGTCATAGTGAACCTATTTTAAGAAGTTGAACATTCTAAATATTTATGATCTACAACATATAAGTTTTATCTATTATTTATATATACATGTAAATAATGTATTGCCCAATCTCTTTCTTAAACATGTCTTGTAAACATAACGTATGTAACATTTATCATCTTAGAAATACCAACAGATTGGAAGTACCATTTACGAGGCTAAACAAGACTAAATTTTTGTTACAGATGGTCCTAAGTTATGGAATGAACTGTCTATGGAAACGACTTGCTGTATAGAAACCTTAAAATATTTTTATAATCTGTTAAAAACATATATTTCCAAATACAAATAATGTGCCATAATTGATTGTTTGTTTAGGGGTTGGTGTTTGACAAGTTCTTTTACTTCTTTTTCCGATCCCAGATACAGTTTTTATTTAATGTTACCATTTAAGTTATTGTAAAACTAAATGTATGCTTTTTTTATTTCTTGAACTGTTTCTAAATAAATTTTGAATGAGTGAACAAGTTATGAATTTTTAAGTCTCTGATATGTGATAACAAGTATGACCGTTGAGTTATGTTTTTGGTTATGCCTAAGGCTACTACTAAAAAATCCTAGCTAGTACCTACTGTACTACTACTAGGAAGGCTGGGAGGGCCTATCTAGCTAAGCTATGCCTATAGTAGGGACCTATAATGCCTGCTTAAGTGCTATACTATAGGCATAGACTAGTAAGTACTAGGCCTAGGCCTACTACTACCTAGTCCGAATTACGATCATCACGGTCGCGTTTCATTTCGGTCGCGTGTCAATTAAGGTCAAGGTTCAACAATATCGTTTGTGGTGTATAGCGCGTCAATTATGCAAGCATACGAAAATGGATGCTATTATAGAATTGAATAGACTTAAATGTCAGATTTAACTCTCTTTCAGCAGTCGGTACGTATAGTAATTCGAATTTATAAACCTGTTTGCATTTTTAACGATTTTGATCTATATTTTAAGGATACAACAAGTAGCTTACGAAGAAGACTCCAATATGTTATAATTATGAATGAGTAAATTGGGAATATTTGTTTGGTAGCAGTTAAAATCAGTGAGAGAGAGACTTAACTATATGAGCTTTTTTATACACTGAAAGACATTATTACGATTATGTAATACATTTTTTAAAAGCATAATGCATTGACATGTCGCATTATGTCTCGTGCTATTGAATTAGAATGAAACCATATTGTCTGTTGACTTTGTATGCTTATTGTTAACATATGAAATACAATAAAAACAGAAATAAAGAAATAAGCTGAATTGTCTATTTTACCTTTTTGTGTCTATTATTACCACAATACAAATGGAATGGGTGTAGCTTTTTTAGATGAATTATTATCAAAAAAATATTCGTAAAACGAAAAAAAAAATGTCTACCATGTCCCTCCATCCAGTGTATAATTATTAGCTGTCAAGAAGAACTACACCGCTAACATAACAATCGTTAAATACTACTTTTCCAGTCATTTTTTTCTTTAAAAAATAATTTTTTAAAAAACATGATGAAACGCTGATTGTCCACAGACAACGTAAAGCTGGCGGCAAAAATGTCTTACATTTTACAAAGTCCTACATTTGTAGTTGCAATTTACTAAATCTACAGCATTAATTTTCCAAAGAAGCCCCTCTGTTAATTTAAAAAGTAGTCTTAAAAAGAAGCCCATCTTGAAATGTTCTTAAAAGAAGAAACCACCACTGAGCCCTTTTTTCAAAGTTTTACTGTATTGTGATGTATAAATTTAATTAGTGGCAATAAAAAAATATATCAGCATAAGCACGCAAAAAGAGAGCGCGTGTGCAGCGGGGAAACAATGCACGCATCCCAACAAAAGGGCACAAAGCTCATTGTATTTGTCGGAAAAAGTAACGCACGTAAAAGGAAGTAGCGAACAAATGAAATTGGGCGAGCGGCTACGCTTTGGTTGATCAGCGAGATCGCTCCTTAACGCTGGATCGCACGTTATATCAAATGATGTTCGCAATATGTAATTAGATGAGATAGATGTAAATATTGCTAATAAATAGAAGATTAAATAAATAGATAAAATAACGTCTGTAGATGTAAATAGAGATTAACATTGGTAGGCCTAATAAATAAAAGATTAAATACATAGATAAATTAAATAACGTTTGTAGGTGTAAATAAAAAGGTTTCAATTTGAATGATGAATGTAAATAATTGTATATGCGTTTTTGATTAAAAAATAAAAAGGTGGAATGATCATTGACAACAGTTGGTTAAAGAACTGATAAATGTAAATGTATGTAAATATTTGTGATGTTTTTGTTTTTAAAATAAAAAGATGATCATTAAAATTAAAAAAAGTGTAAAGTGAGTTTGTTTGCTATTTGCTATTACGTCAGAAACAAATAGAATATTACAAAATATATTAAAATATAATGCTTAAGTTATAAAAACATTTTTAAAAACGTTAAACTAATAAAATACTATATTTACAATATTTATTTAAATATAAAGATTTATTATATAAAAACATTTTTAAATAAACACATAAAAACCTTAATAGAGCCTATCACTTCGATCTTTAATTAGCGCTTACATTGTACACTACTGCAATTGTCAATGCAGTAGTGTACAATGCCATTGAGCGGCGTTTCATAGAAATCGCCGGAAGTTCGATTTACCGGAAGCGCGACCGAAATGAAACGCGACCCACCCCTAGTCCTAGACCACTACGGCGCTAGGGCCTAATATAGACTAGGCCTAGTTAGTGTGGAATTCGTTAGTGTTAGGTAGGGGCCCAGCTAGACTACTGTAGGCTAGCCTAGGCCTGCTGGGCTGGCCCTACTAGATAAACCCTCTAGCCTAGCTAGGCCTAGCCTAGCCCAGCTAGGCCCAGAAAAAGAAAGCGGAGAATCTTAAACCAAACTAAAAACTGCTTACTAACTTTATGTCTAGGTCCAGGCCTACTACTATTAGGAATAGGCCTAAAAGTAGGCCTAATAGTGGGTCTAATGTTTAATGCCATCACTCTTCTAGTTCTACATCCTTCTTTTACAATTAACAACGTAGCGTATTTTATGTGGGGTGGGGAATTCCCATTTCTTTCTTTCTTTTTCTACGTAGCGCCACCAGCGGACGTTTCGAAGTTTTTGTATCGATCAATCAATATTGGAACTAGAAAGATGAGGGAACTCGGACAGTGCAGCATATGATTATTATAAGTATAATTCCTCTACATATGATTTCCCCCGAATTATTTTGTCTTAGTGCTGAGTGTGATTAGGCTATTTGCAATAAGAACTTTTTTTTTTACTTTCTTATATTTTATTATTTTCGACTCTTTAATAATTATTTTATATTGTAATTTCTTTTTGACTATGAAACTAACGTTACCTTCTCAGTATCAGATCGTTAGCTTTTGAAAATTGTCTCTTATCTTTTAACACTGGCATGAGTGAAAATAATAATAAAAAGTGGTGCAGGATTGTGATCAATCAATCAATCAATCAAAGTAACATTTATTTCTCTTGTCTTTCATAGAAAATAAAAATTAACAGTAAAAATTATTAAAATAAGAGGGGCAACATTCCTAAAAAGCAAAGCTTGTATAAGGCAGCCCATAGAAAATGAAAAAAAAAAAAAACAGGACAACACGGGAACCGGAAACAGGACAAAAACAGTAATGAAGACTTTTAGATTCAGGGTACCGAAAAGACTAAATATCAAAACTACAATGAGTGAAAGGATAATTAAACATAACTAGATAAGAGGTGCCGTTTCAATTTAAAAGAAAAACTCTTCTTAGACAAAGCACTTTTTATATTAACTGGTACGTTATCCCAAAGTTTAGGACCAGTGAACTTAATGCTATGTTTAAAAGAAGTAGTTTTAAAAAAAGGAATACGTATTTGATTTGCGCTCCAAGTACTGTGGTTATGAAAATTAAGATTGAAACTAAATAAATCATTAAAGTGTGATGGCAGGATCGAGTTTAGCCATTAATTTAGAGGAAAACACTTTGTTGAAGATGGTTAATATCCTGAATTTTAAGAAGACCAAATGAAGAAAATAAAGGATTGAAATGGGATAAAGGAGGAGCATTTGCTATGTATCTTACGGTTTTCTTTTGGATCAATAACAGTTTGTTTAAGTAGGACGGGTATGTATTACCCCAAATAATATTACAGTAAGTGAGGTAAGGGAGGATTAGTAAACAGTAAAGATCCGGAGTATGTTTTGAGGGATGAAAGATGATAATCTATATATGATACCAGAACTTTTGGATATTTTGTTTTCGACTTGAGTAATCTGATGTTTCCAATTTAGCTTACAGTCCAGATAAACACCAAGAAATTTAGTTTTCTCAACAATAGGTATTAATTGATCTTTAATTTTTAGTTTAAAAGTACTAGTATTTAGTGGTATTTGTGAATTTTTGAACACCATACAACAGCACTTTTTTAGATTAACAGAAAGTTTGTTTGCAGAAAAGTATGTTTTGATTGAGATTGACTACATATCTATATGTGGTTCAATTTGGTAACTGAAAAAACGTGTTGAGTAATCCAGGAAAGACACAGGAAAGACACACGCGATCGACTACGCGGAGGTACTTATCCATACTTTACAATCATGGTACACACAAAAAAGGTGCAGCCATACTGTACATAACAAGGCCAACAGCCATTAAGTCGCGTGCTACAATGCATAGTGATACCAGACCGACAGACAGACCGACAGACCGACAGACAGACCGACAGACAGACAGACAGAGAGACCGACCGACCGACATAGTGAACTATACTGACCGAAATTACTGAACATGTTTAAAAATGTTGAAATGTTTAAAAACATTTATTTTTTTAAATTTACACGTGCGTAGCCTGTCACTTTCGACGTGCTCGTATAACGTAATTTCGAGTTGAAAAGTAAGTCAAGAAAACAGAAATCGGGCAAAAAGAGTGCGCAATAACATTTAACGCGCAGTGCGCGCGCAAAAATATGCGCACTCATGGCAATTTTGTAAACGCTTAAAATTGCCTGAAATGTACTCTTATTTCATCGAAAATAAATTTTGAAAATGTTAAGCGCGCGTACGCATGCGTTACATGCGCTACGCACGTAATTGTATTGCCATTATGATGATTTATGCCCTGAAATTTATGAGTACCAAATTTTATTTAATTGTGATTCATGGTTGTGAAGATATGATTACAAACGTGATTTCGTTAAATCGTGCGTAGACCGCGTAATTTTTTATTGCGCACCGTGAAAACATAACCACATTGATTCCTGGCCATAAGGAATATACTGTGAAAAATTGACCTAGCTAGATTAAACTGATATCAAGATAAGGTCAGAAAGCGATAAAACGCATAGTGATACCGGACCGACAGACAGACAGACAGACCGACAGACAGACCGACAGAAAGACCGACAGACAGACAGACAGACAGACCGACCGACCGACATAGTGAACTATAGAGTCGCTTCCACGCGACTAAAAACAGTATGTCCAATGGAAAGACAAGAACAGGCTGCTGCAATCATTACCTTTCACATAATAATAAACAACAAATTTGTAATACCGTATTTATTCGAATAAACGCCCCCTTTGTATATACGCCTCCCTCGAATAAACGCAATATTGTATTAAAACACAATAATATTTGTTGACACAAATTGTATTTTGATACAATTTGTACTGTATTTTTTTACTCCCCAAATAAACGCCCCCCTAAAAACCCTCCTGAACAATACACGCCGTGGGGCGTTTATCTATATATAAATTTACGTAAGGGCAAAATTCGGTAAATCGCGCCTTACTTCTAGAATTTTTACTCGATGGTATATAAAGTTGGTTCGTACTTTCGGTACTGATTTTAACCACCTGATGTAACCCTGTTTACTAATTAAATTAAGTTAGATAATTAGTTATTGACGATTAAAACGAATTTAGGTTCAACGATTTGCCCCAAATAGGGGTGTTTTCCGATCGTGGTATACACTGTCTAATGGATGTCCATCTTGAAAAATACCCGCCACAAAAATGCGAGGAGGCTTCGCATTTTCCTATCTCCTCCTACGATAATTGTTTTTAAAAGCTGAAAACCGGTTGAACAGTTCGAGTACAGCATCATAATGTTGAAGACAGGCCGATTTTCTTTAAAAAATACTATTTTGATACATTTAATATACGTTTTTACAAATGTATTGATTTGTGATGAATGGAACATTCCAAATTATTTGGTTTAACCATGGAGGTATAGATTTAGATTTATGGGCCCCCTTGGAGAATAAACATAAATAGTATTGCAATGCTGTACAATACTGTTAAGGTATTAACCACTTTTGATCGCAATTTGAATCGCAAATTTCTTACTGTGAGTGTTGGTACTGTTAGATGTAATATAAAAATATATACAAATAAACTTTATTACTGTGAGTGTGGGTAGGCCCTACTGTTAGATTATAAACATATAATATACAAATAAACATTCCAAATTATTTGGTTTAACCATAGAGGTATAGATTTAGATTTATGGGCCCCCCTGGATAATAAACATAAATAGTATTGCAATGCTGTACAATACTGTTAAGGTATTAACCACTTTTGATCCCAATTTGAATCGCAAATTTCTTACTGTGAGTGTTGGTACTGTTAGATGTAATATAAAAATATATACAAATAAACTTTAATACTGTGAGTGTGGGTAGGCCCTACTGTTAGATTATAAACATATAATATACAAATAAATAAACGTTATTACTGACAGTTGCTTCTCAACGTTTGTATTAATTAATAATTTAAAAATATATAAACGTCGTAGTGGTGTATCGTTACATGTACTTTACTATTTCAATCGACTATGACAGTGAGAGTTTTAACAAAGTATTAAATCGTAAATGTTTTACTGTATTTAGTGGTATATTATTTATAGGCCTATAAAACATTAAAAACAATATTTCGTTACTGAGTGGATAAGAATATATTTTAAAATGTTTCCTCTTTGTACCTATCTTCTTCCCCCATCCCTCAACCCTTAATGTTACATACAAAACACAAATTGGGTTTGTTTAAATGAGTCCAAATAAAAAAATTTGACTCATTTTGTTTCTCTCTCGGAAGTAATTCCCAGGGTGCTAATTTTGGTTGACTACATAAATCATTGTATATATTTCTTCGTTTCTGTAAACGACAATGTATTATAGTCCTGCGGTACGTACATTTGAAATCTCCATTTTTTTCTCGCTGGAAATACTGTGTATTCGAGAACCACCTGTGGGCACGACCTAGATGGTACGCGAGCGAAGCGAGCGTGCCATCTAGTTTGAATAAATACGTTAACAGATTGTGAAATAAATTCTATACTCTAGTAGCTAGATCAACTTTCGTATGCACTTTGAGGTCCAGAGAATTTGACTTCAGAAATTGGTTTAGGGTGGTCAAACAATCATTTTTGGCTTGGTTACACATTTTGAAAATGTGGCGAAAGGTCAAAAGGTCAGGGTCAAACGTTATAAGATCAAACACCATTATGTCCTTAAATCTCGACAACCACTGGTCACAGCGAGGTAATTTTGGTCTCAAATTGATCAGAAGGTATACATTCATATTCAGTCTAATGAAACATTTTAGTCGAAAATGACCGGAAATGCCATTTCTGACCTTTGACCCATAAACCAGGGCATGTCTGTATCTCTGTAACTATTGGCCGTAAAGACTTGAATTTGGGCTCAAATTGTTCGAAATATACATTTAGTTATTTGTTACACATTTTGAACAATGTTACAAAAGGTCAAAAGGTCAAGGCCAGGGGTTATATGAATAAACACAAATAGGTATTTTTATCTCGGCAACCACTGGTCACAGCGAGTAAATTTTGGTCTCAAAATGTTCAGAAGGTATACATTCATATTCAGTCTAATGAAACATTTTGTAAAAAATGACCGGAAATGACATTTCTGACCTTTGACATACATACCAGGGCATCTTCTTATCTCTGTAAGTACAGGTCGTAGAAACTTAAATTTAGTATCAAATTGTTAGAAATACACATATTTACATTCATTCTAACAGAAAATTTGGATAAAAGATGATCATAAATACTATTAATTACTAATCTTTTAAATGAAAAACATATCTACCCAACTTATCATTAGACAGTAATGTTATGCAATAATTGATGCTTAATGATTTCATTATACTGTAGGAATTAAAACAAATCCTTTACTGTTTGTAATAATTGTACTTTTGCTTATAATAATGCTAGAAATTATTGTTGACCCCCGAACGTTCAAACATTTTGAGAATGCTACTGAAGTAATTTACTGTAGTTACCCGAATAAAAGCCTCGGGCATTTATTTATTCAGGGAAGGCGTTTATTTTGTTGGGTGTAATAATGGTAACATGTATAATCAACTAAATACACCCCAGATATATATATATAAAACATATGTATATATAATAACGGGATTAAACCTCATTCTATCCTGGAGGAAGTACAATCATGTAATAAAAGGTATCGGAGACCACAATAATATATTATTACGTAACACTGTTGCATAATAGTTTTGAATGTCAACGACAAAACTTATACATATACACGTCTGTTCCCAGTGTAGATAATAAAACAATATATATTTCTGGAGATTTATTATCAATACCACTAGAAACTTTGACATGTTTTAGGTACTGAAAGCATTGACAATAAAACCATCAGAAGTTTATCATGATAAAATCATACTACAACACTGTACTACAGTACACAAGGGTGTTTTCAGGAAAGCTGGAAATATTGTACAATAGTAATGAAACTATGTATTGGCATTTAAAACTATGCAAAAGATTGTTGTCAAATTGTAGTTACAAACAAATAGATGATAGAATGAAGATCCATTATGAGTGCAATCGTGTCAGGATAATGATGTGTCATTGTTTTATATCATTATACTGGCACATGGAGGTGAAGATCCATTTAATGGAATCTATCACTTTTATTTTAAAAGACAGAAACATTTCGTTAAAAAGCATAAAGAGGAAAACGAATCATGTAAATACCTTTTATCAGTTGAGAAACGAAATACAATTATTAAAATTAGAGTATTCCTTCAAATAAACGCCACCATTCTCTCAAATAGAACACCATGTGGAATAAACGCCCCGCCACATGCATTTACACAATAATTGTATCACGTCAACACATTTCATTAACTACCATAATCTACAATTTACCAAGCATTTTGACATAATTTTATCACTTTTTGATATTAATTGTGCAGTATTTGTTTACATCTAGGTGGTATTTATTTGATTATACATGTTACCATTATACCCCAAATAAAGATGTCTCCTTTACCCCTAAAAACCATTTTGAACAATAAATTCCTGGGGCGTTTAATCGGATACATATGACAAGTTACTTCTAGCATTCTGAAAAGAACTGTTGAGCTTAACGTTTCTATCTATTTTCTATTGTACAGCGCTTTGGTCACTTGGAAAAGCGCTATATAAATCCAAAATTAAATTAAAATTAAAATTATCAAAATGTCCTCGGGGACAGCAATAACTAGTACTTGAAATTAAAACAATTTAAGTATCAGTTATTGCATAACATTACTGTCTAAGGATAAGTTGTGTAGATAAGTTTTTTGTTTGAAACATTATTAAGAGTATTTCTGTTCATCTTTTAACCACATTTTCTATTACAATGAATGTAAATATGTATATTTCGAACAATTTGATACCAAATTTAAGTTTCTACGACCTGTACTTACAGAGATATGAAGATGCTCTGGTATGTGGGTCAAAGGTCAGAAATAGCATTTCTTATCATTTTTTACTAAAATGCCCCATTAGATGGAATATAAATGCATGCCTTCTGAACATTTTGAGACTTGCTGCGACCAGTGGTTGTCGAGAAAAAAGTACCTTTTTTTATTTGTTCAAATAACCCTTGACCTTGATCCTTTGACCTTTTGTAACATTTTTAAAAATGTGTAACAAATAACAAAACATATATTTCGAACAATTTAAAACCAAATTCAAGTGTCTACGACCAGTAGTTACGGAGATACATACATGCCCTGGGTTGTGGGTCAAAGGTCATAAATGACATTTCCGGTCATTTTTTACTAAAATGTCCCATTAGACTGAATATAAATGTATACCTTCTGATTAATTTAAGACCAAAATTACCTCGTTGTGACCAGTGGTTGTTGACATTTAAGGACATATTTATGTTTGGTCTTATGACCTTTCACCTTGACCTTTCGACCTTTCGCCACATTTTCAAAATGTGTAACCAAGCCAAATATGATTGTTTGACCACCCTAAACCAATTTCTGAAGTCAAATTCTCTGGACCTCAAAGTGCATACGAAAGTTGATCTAGCTACTAGAGTACTAAAAGCTTCACGTCTGACAGATTCAAAATTCATAATATTCCATTTCGATGTTTCATACACTTTACTTACTATGTTGCGCTGCTTTATCCAGTTTTTCTAATGAAACCAACAGTTTGTTTAATAAACTAGCCTACATTACCTTTAACTTGTAACATTCCTTTACAGCTTTTCATTTTCTGTTTTCCTTCAATTTCTACTTCACATGTGTATTCTCCTTCATCTTCAGATTTAACATTTGTAATCACAAGACACCTATCTTCTGCACATTTGTATCGTGATGTTGAGTCATGTGACTGTAATGATGTCAGCAGCGTCTTTGCTTCAGCTTCATTCTTATACCACGTAACATTAAGTATGTTAGCTGAACGTTTATCATCAAGCCATTTTATGTTTAAGAACAATTTAACATAATTCACACCCTCATGGGTGGTAACATCAGGAATGTTCATATTCAAAAAACCTACAAGAAAGAAATGTTTATCAACTCAAGAAAATGATACTGTAGGATATACTTACTAATTATTTATTCTTAGTAGTAAAGTTAGATAATGTATTAAATGTAATTCAAAATAAACATGTTTCCTTATTCTTCTTTTCAAACATATTTTATGGTGGGACTGGGGGGTTGTGGTAAGCTCATATTCATATACATTCATTTATTGTTCGATTTTCTTTACACGAACAAATAACAGATAACGTTGCAGAAGAATTAAAACCATAAACACAGAAACATTTAAATTATGAAAATGTACAATAGTTATGATCAAATAGAACGCTTATTTCATTCAGCAGTAACAAAATACAACTATTTAATGATATAGCTTCAGGAATAATTATAATCTTCATATACATTTTCTTCAAATAATTTGTGTTTAAATATTTTGTAACAACACATTACTACATAAAAACCTCATCAAAAAGGAATAATATGTAGGCCTACGTGATTTTGTATAGTTAAAAAGAATTAAAGCTCTTAACACCAGGTATTGTAAATGAAATATTATAACATAACCTTTATTAACTGTTAGCTGTGTTTCTGCTATCAATTCTTTTCCATCAACTGACTTCACTTCACATTGATACTTTCCAGAATCAAGACATTCAACATTCTTTATGTTCAAAGACAGAATGCCATTTTGGCTTGTTACTTCAAATCTAGAGGAGCCCTCAATCTCTGTTGTGCCATCTTCCTTAATCTTCTTCCACTTGTAACCTGTTAATGGCATATCTGCTGGTCCATATTTGCACTTCATTTCAACATTACCGTTGTCATCTGTTGAGTACTTTGGATTTTCTATTTTAATCCCTTTAAATATATGAATTTACATAATTTAAATTACACAATTGGTGGAATTTGTTTTCTATGATTGTCCTTTACATTTTTTTTAAAATTACAAATAAAAAGTAAAATTACCACTTTTAACTGTTAGCTGTGTAACATCTTTCATTATTTTTTCTCCATCAACTGGCTTTACTTCACATTGATACTTGCCAGCATCACCAGGTATAACATTTTTTATCTTCAAAGATATAATTTGATTTAGGTAACTTGTTACTTCAAATCTGCCATCTTTAGAACAATCCTCAATGTCTGTTGTGCCATCTTCCTTAATCTTCCTCCACTTGTAACCTGTTAATGGCATATCTGATGGTCCATATCTGCACTTCATTTCAAAATTACTGATACCATATTCTGCCGAATACTGTCCATTTACCAATTCAATCCCTAAAGACATAACAGTAAAGGTACAAAATGCTATGCAATGGAATTTTCTTGTTTATAATTTTCATTTTTGCAGAAATAAAGGGAAATTGGTCTTCTAACTATATTAAAATAGCATATTGATTTTGCAGTGATATTATTTGTACTATAAATTGATTCTTGAAAACAAATAAAACTCACAACAAACAGATACATTGTTGACACCTTGACCCTGCTGTCTACTGCCATCTATACTGCATGTATAATCCCCTGAATCAGATCTCACAGGATTAAAATATTTTAGGCTGATTCTTCCTCTACCATTTGTAACCACTTGAAAAAGAATAATTAAATGCGCATGGAGACATGTCTATGTAATGTGCTCTTTAATATTTGCATTGATTTCATAACACCAATTAAATTGATTTTTTATTCATTTTGTTATTTCTTAATAGAAACAAATCATTTGAAGTTTAAAGATACATTTATCTTTAAAGATGTAATTGTCCCCCTGAAAACATTCTTAAACAATATTTTGTTGAATATGCCATGTTAATGTCACATAATAGTTATCCACTTTGACCAAAAAGTGGATTTAAAAAAAAAATGTATTTGTCTAAAAAACTGTCGTTTAAAGCAAAAAATAGTAAAATTGGCTGCCAGCCAATGAGTTTTTGGATGAATTTAACCATTTATTTTGTCATTTTTATAAGTGAAAACATTTGCCTTTTCCATTTTTTTCTCCAAAAGTGATTAACTTTAATAAACTACAAAATAATCTATTCAAAGTCTGATTTTATTAATCTTCATTTTTCAGGTTGTTGTGGAAAATACGTCTTTAAATAATATAGTGTAAAACCTAATCCAGAGAGAGAGAGAGGGAGGGAGAGGAAGAGAGAGAGGGAGGGAGAGGAAGAGAGAGGAGAGGAGGGAGAGCGAGGGGGTGGAGAGGAGATATGGGGAGGGGGGATTAGTTGACTCATTGATTAAATAAGCGATCTGAGAATAATAATGCTGGATTTAATAAACAGTTGACTCGGAAAAAAACCTCAGCTTGTTGAAATGTTTTTGAGTAAGAAACGAGTTTGACCCATTTCTTAACAAGCAACTAAATAAAGACAATAATAGTTTACCTTCTTCTTCAGTTGTAGGCCTATTGTTGACATTTCCATCAGTTGTCTGTTGATGTTCTGATACAAGTTGACTATATTCCGCATTATCAGGGATTGTCTTTGAAAAAAGAAACATTTTATATTAAAGAATTTTTCAAATAATTTACAAAACTAGATGGTACGCTCGCTTCGCTCGCGTACCATCTAGGTCGTGCCCACAGGTGGTTCTCGAATACATAATAATTTCAGCGTTAAAAAACTGGCGATTTCAAATGTACGTACCGCAGGACAATAATACATGTCATTTACAGGAACGAATAAATAGACTGTGATTTATGTACTCAACTAAAATTAGCACCCTGGGAATTACTTTCGAAAGAGAAACTTGTCACAAAATGAGACCAATTGTTTAAGTCAAATTTAAACAAACTTAATTTGTGTTTTGTATGTAACATTAGGGTTGAGGGATGGGGAAGAAGATGGGTGCAAAGAGGAACAATTTTTAAATATATTCTTTATTCATTTAGTAACGAAATATTAATTGTTTACATGTTTTACAAATAATATACCACTAAACACAGTGAAACATTTCGATGTATTACTTTGTTGAAACTATCACCGTCCTAGTCGATTGAAATAGTACATTACATGTAACGATACATCACTACGACGTGTATATGTTTATATAATGTAAAACAATTGTGAAAACCACCTCTTTTCAGGGCAAATCATAAATTCGATTTCATCGTCAATAAATATTAAATTATCTAACTCAACTTAATTAGTAGGCCTAATGGTTTTCAATTGCTTCTCAGAGCCAATTCATACTTAAGTTGGTTCCAACCCTACCCACCAAAGTTGTTCTGCGTTTAGGGCATGTGATGCACCGTAGGCCTATCCTCTACTGGCTTTACAACGCTACTCTCATGCCAGTGAGGGAAGGGTGATGTGGGTGGTTTAACTGCAATAATAAAGATTTGTACATAATATACGGCGACTGAAAACGTTAGCTCATTATCCGTTTAAAAAAAATCTATATCCAACAACCTCTGCAGCACAGATTGAAAAATAAATGAATCGAATTTCTGTTATGAGTATACAGTACTTGCCTTTACGACGCCTGAGGGAATATACACTTGTGGAACAGAGATTGGAATGTTCCATTTATCGCAAATCAATACATTTGTATAAACGTATATTAAATCCATCAAAATAGTATTTTTTAAAGAAAATCTGCCTGTCTTCAACATTATGATGCTATACTCGAGCTGTTCAATCGGTGTTTAGCCATTAAAAACAATTATCGTAGGAGGAGATAGGAAAATGCGAAGCATCCTCGTATTATTGTCTGCGGGTACTTTTCAAGATGGACATCCATTAGACAGTGTATACCACGATTGAAAAACACCCATATTTGGGGCAAATCGCTGAACCTAAATTCGTTTTAATTGTAAAGAACTAATCATCGAACTCAATTTAATTAGTAAACAGGGTTACATCAGGTGGTTAAAATCAGTACCGAAAGTACGAACCAACTTTACATACCATCGAGTAAACATTCTAGAAATAACGCGCGATTTACCGAATTTTGCCCTTACGTAAATTTATATATAGATATACCTATATATATGTAAGTCCATCATAAGAGTACATAAAAATATAAATGAATGATAAGCATTGGCCTTATAATTGTTTAAATTAAAAGTATATTTAGGATTTTTCCGTCCAAGTTAAAACTATATATGAAGCCACCTAACTGTTTAGACAGAAGAATACACTTACTGCCAATAACAAAATAAATTTGGTTTTAACTTTAATGTCAGTCGTATTTAAAAAAAGATGTTACATACAGTGTTATGTAGGGTGAAATGCTTGAAAATGCTGATCTATGAAACCAAACCGAAAGACAAATTAATTGGGTATTATTGGTTTAGGACTTTTCTTTATCTGTTGTCTTTTATAATTTAAGTCATAAAGACAAATGGTAATAAAATGAATTCTCATCATAGCAAACCTGGTCGCCAGTAGACCTATTATTAGTTGCTGCAGCCTGGTTAGGTGAACTTGAATGAACAGGGACCTCAGCACCATCAGGACCTTCTTTTTCATTGACCATCATTTGATACTCTTCACCACTTATATTTGTATTATCACTGCTGTAGTTAACACACAAAAAAACCGATTATTAAACTATCTTAAAGTTGTATTGTCCCCACAAACATATAAAAGAAAGACTAATAAAATCAGACTTTGAATAGGTCATTTTGCAGCTATAATAAACTAAATCCCATTTTCTAGAAAAAAAAAAGAGCAAGAAAAATGTTTTCATTAATAATAAAATACAAAATAAACTGTTGAATTTAACCCACCATTTCTTGCTTTTAATGACAGTTTTTAAAATGGAATGTGTTTTCAATCCAATTTTTGGTAAAAGTGATGGGGACAAATCAAGTGTTGCTACAGTATCACCATTACCACTTCGAACACCACTAACTCAATAGCAAAGTTTATTATCATGATTTTTAATAAAAGGCTTTTGTAATTGTGTTCAAATATAATAACATATCAAGCATAGTAATGTTGCAGACTAAACTCACCTGTATTTCTTTTTATCTTTATTACTGTAATCAACTATTAAAAAAAAAAAAACAATAAAAAAAGATTAAAAAGTAATTATAGTAATTGATATTGAATCTGACACTTGAGGCATGGTTGACATGAAATTCTGTACTCTGCATGCAAAATTAACTTCCATTAATTAAAAAAGTTCAATCTGTAAAATATACTTAGCATTAATGAAAACATTTCTTCTGGTTGCGATTCGTATAATGATATAAGTAGTTCTGGAAATATATAGTGGCTGGAAAAGACACCAGTCGGCGTCATAACGCATCATAGCAACTGGAGAAGTCAAGCTGACAGCTAGACGAAACTGTATTGCCAACGTAAGTTTTTTTGGTTTACTATCAAAGAACTACTTATATCATTATACTTAGCATTGAAAACAAAAGACTATTGGAAACAAGCTTTTGGCTTATAACCTCTATATGAATGAGCAAACAATGTTTCTTGACCCCATTTTGAATTATTGACTGAATCAAACAAACAAACTTATTAATAGGCCAATGATCTACTCAATAAATGAAAAAAAACAACTCACATAATTACTTACAGGATTTGTTACAGTAGTCAATACAACAAAATCCACAAAAATAAAGACAGCAATAACAGACAAACTGACGGAATGTTTTACAACTACTGAATTGCTGTTGATTTGAACCAAGCACCTTGTCTTCTTTCTTTATTTCAACTGTCTTGAACCTTGCAATACTTGGACGGTATTTAAAACTCATCTCAACTGGTTCACCACCTTCAACTGTCACTGTATTAGTACCTTTATTGCTCCACTCAATATTCTTGTAATACATGAAATCTAAAAATTAAATAAAAAAAACTAAACTGGTAAAACTAGTATTTTTTTATTTTATTAATTTAGTCCCCGAAATATTTATTTACATGAAATATTCAATAAAACCTGCAGAAAAAGGAAAATCAGAAAAATAGAAATGTTTGAAACATAACTCAGAACATAATAGTATAACATTGTCGAAGCGCTATTATGAATATGACATGTAAAATATAAAGGCACTATTAGCTTAATACATCAATTAGCTTTCTTCTTTAATTCAGATTTTTACTTACAAACAAGAAGCAGTAACCATAAGAACAAACCAACAATCAAAACAATAAGTATGATGTACAATAAACCTGAACCTGTTGGGAAAAAAAAAGAAATTACAGTGAAAAACAAATGGATACAGAATAGTATTACAACTATATATTCTACAGATATTTAAACTACCATTATACTCTGCACATTGACGCTGGTTATAATTTCATCTTTCTTTGAATAACACAATCCAATTTAATTATAAATAAATACTGTTATTATGCATTTTAATTTAAGTACAAGTAAGTTTAAGAGTCTGGGCAGAAAACATATTTGTTTACATATTTCAATTTGTATTGGCCACTTTTGTGTAAAGTAAATCAAGGAAAAAAAATTAATACTAATGCATTTTACTTTGCATTTGACGACTAAAGCATCATTCTAATTACGCAGTTACACTTTGATATTCAAACAAAAGGAAATTAACGTTACAAACACAAATTATAGAATACCTGTACATAATGGTACTGCAGGTTCAGAAAGATAACAGAACATGTTCATGTGTTTGGTAAAGAAGATAATTTTAAAGTGTGTCGGCTTCTTGTGGAACATGGTATGCACTTCACTGTAAATACTGTACTACGCTAGAGGTTATTGTCCAAATTTGTTTAGGTGTACTGAAGTCAATTAAATAATGGAAAGTAAAATTTAAACTATATTGCCTATGTAATTTACGTAAGGGCAAAATTCTGTAAATCGCTCGTTACTTCTCGAATTTTTACTCGATGGTATATAAAGTTGTTTCGTACTTTCGGTAGTGATTAATTAACCACCTGATATAACCATGATTATTAATACAATTTAGTTAGATAAATAGTTATTAATTTAGGTTCAACGATTTGCCCCAAATAGTGGTGTTTTTCGATCGTAGTATACACTGTCTAATGAATGAATTAGTGAGTGAGTGGCCGAGCGGTTAAGACAGTGGAACCGTAATTACGTAGCCATAACATCGGCATGGGTTCGAGGCTCACTCACTCCATGGTTCTGGTGGTAGAACGAGTCTTCTCGGATAAGGACTATAAACCGTAGGTCCAGTGTACACATCTAGCTCGTGTGCACTTTAAAGAACCTAGTACATCTTTCGAGACAAGTAGGGGGTTACCCCGGTGTATTAGTACATCACAGCCACTGATCATCAACTGGGCCATCTGGGAGACCAGTCTTTGACTGAAGAGGTTACCCAGTATAAATATAAATTTCAATCAATTTCAATCAATGTCCATCTTGAAAAATACCCGCACACAATAATAAGAGGATGCTTCGCATTTACCTATCTCCATCTACGATAATTGTTTTTAATAGCTGAAAACCGGTTAAGAGGTCGAGTACAGCATCATAATGCTGAAGACGTATTTGTTTTGTGTGTGAAGTGCCTTGCGTTCACTTTGAAGCTTTATATATATATATATATATATATATATATGTATAGTTTATTTAATTGGTACATTTACCTGGGTCACAATTCTCTAGTGCTTTAGTGTCATTAAGCTTTGAATTCACTGCATAGCATGTCAGATTTGATTGACATATCTCATCAGTAGGCCTAATATCAATAGTTGCTGTATTTTCTCCTTCCTCAACCTCTTCTCCATCTTGTAATATCAATATTAATGATGGCTTGGGATAGCCCTCTACTGTACATGTCGCAATACCATCTTCAGATGTAAAAATAATAGAAATATCTAAAAAAAAAGGAAAGATATATGATCAGCTAATGTCAATATTGATTTTTTACTTATTGGGTTCATAGACTTTTTAACTGTTCAAACTCGATTGAATAGCGACTCTTTATCAACTGAACTGAACTGAATTGAAACTGAATTGAAACAATATTTCAAAATTAAACATAGATAAATTATTATTGTGCCATTATATCAGATGTTTTGCTTATATATTTATGAACCCCGTCTCATAATGTTTGTTTTGTTAAAATTATAATTACTATCTTTTTTTAGGGACCACATTGGAATTAAGCTGTTTTACTTTAAACGACTTTATGTGTTTTCCCGTGCATCGTCAGACTTCATTAATCCCGCCATTTTTATTTGCTTTTTTGATGTATTTTAATATTTAAGGTGATAATATATATTATTGATGTATTTTATAATGTTATGTATTGAGATGCCAAATAAATGAAAGAAAGAAAGAAAGAATCACTCTCGGCGTTGTACGGCGGAACAGGCACTAATCAATTTTTATCAAAGAACATGATTATTGACAAACTTAAATCAATAACTTAAAACAAACACGCCACTCTCAGTAGGGGACTTTGACCAGATAGATAAGTACATATTCATATCAACATGGTGATAATGTTGTAAAAAAACAATTGTCTATCAAAATTACACATATACTGTACAGAATAGTTAATGTAAAATAATATTTACGTACAATGTACTATCAACTGTTTTCGTTCACTTGTTTTAGCATCCTCTCCTTTAAACTTATCACTTTCTGCTTTACATGTATATCTTCCACCATCTTCTTCAGTAGCTGATTTAATTTTAAGAACTGACTCTGTACTGTTACTCGTAATCTCATATCTAGATAGGCTGTTGGTGTTGACTGTCTGTCCATCTTTATACCAAGTAATGTGAGGAATAGGATCACCATCAGGTTTACTACAGGTAAAGGTCACTGATTGACCTTCATTGACAGTGCTTGTTGATACAGACAAAAGTGGTTGATCTATATCTGGGAAAAATAAAATCATAAATAGAGTTTTTGAGTTTAGCCTTTCTCCAGTATTCTGTAACTTTTGCACATCTATATATAAATTTACGTAAGGGCAAAAATCGGTAAATCGTGCGTTATTTCTAGAATGTTTACTCGATGGTATATAAAGTTGGTTCGTACTTTCGGTACTAATTTTAACCACCTGATGTAACCCTGTTTACTAATTAAATTGAGTTCGATAATTAGTTATTGACGATTAAAACGAATTTAGGTTCAACGATTTGCCCCAAATAGGGGTGTTTTTCGATCGTGGTATACACTGTCTAATGGATGTCAATTTGAAAAATACCCGCACACAATAATACGAGGACACTTCGCATTTTCCTATCTCCTCCTACGATAATTGTTTTTAATAGCTGAAAACCGGTTGAACAGTTCGAGTACACCATCATAATGTTGAAGACAGGCCGATTTTCTTTAAAAAATGCTATTTTGATACATGTAATATACGTTTTTACAAATGTATTGATTTGTGATGATTGGAACATTCCAAATTATTTGGTTTAACCATAGAGGTATAGATTTAGATTTATGGGCCACCTTGGAGAATAAACATAAATAGTATTGCAATGCTGTACAATACTGTTAAGGTATTAACCACTTTTGATCGCAATTTGAATCGCGAATTTCTTACTGTGAGTGTTGGTACTGTTAGATATAATATAAACAAATATACAAATAAACTTTATTACTGTGAGTGTGGGTAGGCCTTACTGTTAGATTATAAACATATAATATACAAATAAATAAACGTTATTACTGACAGTTGTTTCTCAACGTTTGTATTAATTAATAATTTAAAAATATATAAACGTACGTAGTGGTGTATCGTTACATGTACTTTACTATTTCAATCGACTATGACAGTGAGAGTTTTAACAAAGTATTAAATCGTAAATGTTTTACTGTATTTAGTGGTATATTATTTATAGGCCTATAAAACATTAAAAACAATATTTCGTTACTGAGTGGATAAGAATATATTTTAAATATTTCCTCTTTGTACCTATCTTCTTCCCCCATCCCTCAACCCTTAATGTTACATACAAAACACAAATTGGGTTTGTTTAAATAGTCCAAATAAAAAAATTTGACTCATTTTGTTTCTCTCTCGGAAGTAATTCCCAGGGTGCTAATTTTAGCTGACTACATAAATCATCGTGTATATTTATTCGTTTCTGAAACCTCCATTTTTTTCTCGCTGGAAAATACTGTGTATTCGAGAACCATCTGTGGGCACGACCTAGATGGTACGCGAGCGAAGCGAGCGTGCCATCTAGTTATAGAAATGCTGCATAAAAAGCATACAGTAAACCTCTCATATCCTTTTAAATCACAGTTTTTATGTATCTTCATTAGAATGCTAAATATTAGTCAATGATTTGTTTTTAATTAAATATGGAAGCAAATTGTCTCTTTTCTTTTTGACGATCCGTTAATTTTCATGGGCAATAATGAGCATTTAGAAAAAACTTGACTTTAGGCCTAATTAACTAATACAAAATTGATTCTATTATTACTCACAATATAGAGTTAAAATAGATGGGTTTGATTCTTTAATGTATCCATTATTATTATTATATACATTGACATTATTCACAATCCAGTGAATCAAACAATAAAGTATTCTAATTTAGTTTTTACTTACAATATACATTTAGAATAGACGGATTTGAGCTTTTAATATCTCCATTCGTTGTTCGTATCTCGCACTGAAATGTTCGTTTAGAATCATTTCTCCTTGGCCGTGACATCACCAAGACAGCTTTCCCAGGTTTTATGTTTAATTTAAAACGTCCATTTTCTATCTTCTTATCATTCACAAGGTTTATTGTATATCCATTTTCATATAGTTCATCCCATTGTACTGCATTAGGTGTAGTAGAAGTAAATTGTGAATAATCACAAGTTATCACCACTTCAGCATCACCTTCTTTAGCTGTCTGATCAGACGTTGTCACCAACTGAGAATAAGCTTTAATAAATACCGAATTAAAAAATGAAAAAAAAAATCAGTAGTTAAATCAGTGTATGTATTTAGTTATGATTGAAAACAAAATAACGATTGTCGCTGCATATTTTATAACTCTATTACATCACACATTTTCACACACAAATATTGTGACACTGTTTATTATAAAACATTATTAAACAATTGACAACAACATTAGAAAACGACTTTACCCTTTTTGGTAATATCCAGCAATATTACAAGGAAACACATGCCTACAAAAAACTGAAAACAAATATATTTGTTAGTGATGCCATGAAGTGCCGCTAACCGCATAGGCCTACTGGTTTAGTTAGTTTACTATGTAGTCAAAATTGGCATCTCAGAGGACGTTTGACTAATAAGGCTCGTTGCCTTGCCTAGGTAGTTCTAAAGTACATTAACAAAGATAATTTCCTTACTTTTTTATATCTGGTCCTTCTGTTTAATCCAAACATTTTTAGCCGCCAAGAAACCAAAGATCTTTAGATTTATGTGGTCCTACCAAACCGAAGTATGAATTTAGTATCGGCTACCAAAGAACTAGATATGACCGTAGCGTACTGCCCTCTTTATAACAAACTTTGTCATAAACTGTATTAATAACTAAATTGACAAGCAATAATAATAGTTATCTGATAATAGTAGCTACGTGATGATGTCATGATCTAATAAAAATCAAAACGTGGAATCATGGCTTCCCTCTCGTTATTGGGTTCAGAATGTTTTAAGTCCATGTCCATGTTAGGTCTACAAGTTAATGAATAAAATTAGAAAAAACGGCTGAGTGGAACAACGTTTTTCATTATAATTTTTAGATAAAATGTTATACATGTTCAATATGTCTTTATATCTATACAGCAATCGTGTTTTAACTTTGCACAATCAATTCTGCTATCATGTCTCGTTGAATACGCTGATGACCATTCATATTTTGTTTTATTAAATGTCCTTTATTATGTTAATTTGATTCTTACGTATTTCTGTTGCTATTCGCTATTGTTCGTACTGTATACAATGTATTTATTAGCATGGGGCAAACCCTCGATTAGCAAAATCTATTTTTGTTTTCTCCAATTTGCCGTTGGTGAATACAGAATAATAATATAATATCATGATATACTTGGCCGAGTGTTCACTCAATAAATGAGGTTGGTTGCCATTGTTGTGTCCTGGGCGTAAAATATTGAAGGCGTTGACCAAAAATGTATTTAACATAAGTTAATGTTGCTAGGAGAATTTTAAACATTGAAAAAGCAGGGAAAGGTGAAATTGCGCTCTTCCTTGGAAAAAGTAACATTCTTATCAAAATTCATCTATAAGGTCTGAGGCTTATTAGCAAGACGAACATAATCGAAACTCAACGTGCACAAACTCAATTTCTTTTTACGAGATCGAAACAAACAAAATAAACAAAACATAAAGACTATGGCTGTAAATTGCAGTGTTACCGTCATAATATCAGTAGGTATATAATTCATAAATCGACATGCAGTATATTTTACATAATAATAGCGGTAAGTAGCTTAGTTTATTCATAATTATTTAAAATTTAAGGCCCTATACATTTGAGTGAAGATGATGGTTATAACAACCACGTTAAGTTAGGACAAACAAATTATAACATTTGACATTTGATTTGATTGAGCAAAGATCTTATAAATCATTATGCCCTATACGGAAACAGTTTGATTGAGAGTCTTGGAGAGAAGCAATTAAACAGCATTGAAGGATGCCTTTGGTAATCTTTTATTTCTATATTTTATTGTTGTTATTTTCTATTTTTAATGTTTTGTAATGAAAATGGCAAAGTAAATAAAACAAAAATGGTGAAGATCGACGCCGACGATATAAAAAAAACTGTAGTTTTTATTCGTTTATTAATTTTTTTTTGTATATTCATCATGCTGGACTTTATGGGGATTCATAGTTTCATAACAATGGTATGTAACAAACTACTGATTGTAAAATTAATAGAACAAATTTTCGTTAGATCATAATTAATAGTCCTATTATTGAAATTCCATATTTTCACCCTCAGATATGGCGTTATTGTTGACATTACTTACACTTTCTTTAATCGGTAATTACTTATGTATTACTCTCTGTAATCTAGTGAGCTATATTAATCGTAATGTAGATATTTTTCAAACATTTGTAACCGTTTAATAAACAAGAAAACCAAGATGTTGGTGGTGAAAATGCACTTGGAAACTAAACAGTGATTTTACCATAATAATAAATAAGAATGTTTCAATCATCCTTATTCTAATATGTTACAATGTTTGGTAATGTTTTTTTTCAATATCTTCTTCAACTTGCTTGTTTTGTGACGTAGCTACAAAATAAAAAAGTCTATAAATCATTAAAATTTTATTAAGAATTACTATTTACTTCACTACTTTTTATCCTGCAACGTTTGGTTTTCTTTATCCATCAAAAGCACATTGTCAATCTGTGACAACATCTGACCAGGAAGCAAAAGAGGGTGATGCTGAAGTGGTGATGACTTGTGATTATTCACAATTTACTGCTGTTGCACCACCTTCAATACAATGGGATGAACTGTATGAAGATAGATCTACAACAAACCTTGTGAATGATAAGAAGATACAAAATGGACGTTTTAAATTAAACATAAAACCTGGGAAAGCTGACTTGGTGATGTCACAGCCAATGAGAGATGATTCTCATCGAAAATTTCAGTGTGAGATACGAACAACGGATGGGGATATTAGAAGCTCAAATCCATCTATTCTAACTGTATATTGTAAGTAACTGACTAAATTAGAATGCCGTTTTTATTCACTAGAAATGGTATCTGCATTGCGCGGCAATACCTAGCACAGTAAATAATGTCAATGTAGAAATAAAATAAAATGCAAGTTTTGATAATTATTAAATTATTCTGGCAAAAATTTGTTTTTACGTCGCTGTGTTAGAAATGCTATTGATCAATTGTCATAAATTAAACGAAAGCTTAAAAACTTATTGATCGATTGAGAGACATATTTTGCATACAACATGTTTGTGAGTTGCGTATAAAGCTAAATAAATCACATTGCAGTGTGGATATAAACTTTGCATTTGTTTTTTCTCAGACTTGGATCGTCCATTTCTTAATAACTCAACTAGTGTTGTCTTTGAAAATCAACCAATAACATTTACCTGTAGTAAACCTGATGGTGTTCCTATTCCTCGCATTACTTGGTATAAAGATGGACAGACAGTCAACAGCAACAACCCTTCTAGATATGAGATTACAAATAACATTGCAGAGTCAGTTCTTAAGATTAAATCAGCTACTGAAGAAGATGCTGGAAAATATACATGTAAAGCAGAAAGTGATCAGTTTAAAGGAGATGATGCTAAAACAAGTGTTGAAAAACATTTAAATATATATTGTATGTAAAAGTATTTTAGTTTAAATAAAAAAAATTACTTAAAAAATAAAACAACAATAATGGATGGAACATTGTTTTTTTATGCTCTTAATTGTACATATAATTGTTTACTTATGCTTTTCTAGATATCATTGTAACATTTAAACCTGAAGATGGCTTTGCAACATGTACAGCAGAGGGCTATCCCAAATTATCATCAGTATTGATATTACAAGATGGAGAGGTGGTTAAGAAAGGACAAAATTCAGTAGCTTTAAGGACTAATGACAGAATATGCAAGTCAAGTCTCACGTGTTATGCAGAGAATGAAAAGATTAACAATACAGCGATTCTAGAGACCTGTAACGCAGGTAATTTTCTCAATCAAATGGTTATGTTTGTCCAATGAAATTTTATAGCCACATACTATGAAGTCCTAATGCCAACCCAGACAGCGTCGTACGACGAGGCCCGATGAAACGTCTTGACTCGTCGGTGCTGTCTGAGTTGAATCTCGACGAGACAAGACGTTTTGTCAAGCGTAGTTTCTAGGTTGTTGGGAGAACATTAAACATGTTTAATTTTCTCCCAAAGCGACGGCTCGTCGAACAACGCTGAATTAACTGCAGGTTTATTATCAAACGAATCATTTAGCAAACATTAAAAAAATGTAATGTATTGATAGTATATTTCAACATTGACTTTTTTAGGTGGTTGTTCGTATGCAATAGGTATTGTGATCATAACTACAGCAATAACTGCAATTACTTTTTGCTCTCTCCCGATGTTTATAATAACACGTTATGTTTATGTAAGTGGCCTTTATCAGTATGATTTGACTTTCGTTGAAACTTAATAAGTTTGTAATAAATCAATGTACATACGTTTACTTATAATTAACTCTTACCGATATTCTTTTAAGGTAAAACGAATACAAGATCTCATTTCCAAATTTCAAATTCTTAAACAATATGAGGCATTGCAATTTTCTTCAAATTCTGATTACAAAGAGCTCAACAAAGGTGCTATGGTGGAGGCTGGTGTTACCAAGACGTCAAATAACGCAAGATCTAGAATAAGAATACAAGTAAGCGATTTGTAGAAACTTAACGTTCCAATGAGTATATTCAGTTTCGGCAACTAAACATGGCACGGATTTATAATAAAGTGCGACCAAAAGTAATGAAAAAAGTGCCCAGTTATGCTAATTATTTTGTCTTAAAAAATCTGCAATCTGATTAAAATTGCAGCATGGAGTAATTTAACCTCAATGGTAGCAACATGATTTGGTAATTTAAAAACTAAATAAACAAGATTATTTACAAACACCTTCCTGTTCCTTTACACCATCTATTGTTAAACAGAGAGAAGTAAGAGAAATCGAACGTCAACACCATCAGTACCAAGGACTGCAAGTTTCAGCAAGCTCTGATGTCGACATAGATGATGAGGGATATGTCAAGCCTACGTTAAATAAAGTAGTATGCATTGCAAAAGTAGAGGTAACATAAATAAAAATTTCGCTTACGTCACTATTAAACTGTGTATCACTAGGCCATCCAAGACATGCAGAAACACCTATTTTAACTTATATCTTATTTTTATTTATCCTCTATATAGGAAAAGGAAGAAATAGAATTCGAATGCAAAAATCCTCAGTATCAAGGACTAGTAGCTTCATTTGATGACAGAGGCGACGGCAGACGTGATACTAGGGTCTCAAATAATGAAGGAGTACTTGTGTCAAAACTTAAGGTAACTAACAACGTACCATGTTTAACCGCATGGTGCATGCTTTTTAAACTACACTTCTACAACCAACCAGATATGAAACAGCGGATTGCTTATTCGATAATGTGATTTTTACTATTCAATACGGCTATGCGGCTCCATTTTCGTGACATGCCCCACACCGTGATTCAATTTAACTAAAATACTTAATCATGATCATAATTCAATATTGATATTGTTTCTACAGGAAAAAGGAGAAATTGAAATTGAATGTCAAAATCCAGGGTACCAAGGTCTTCAAGTTTTGGCAAGTCCTATTCCTATGATTTTCATCAAGGAAAAGTGTGCTGAACGACATTATTGTAAAAAGTTTTATCCTGAATAGAAAATGCTGGTGATTAGTATAACATATATATATATACTACCAGAGAAGACTACTCCTCTCTGATATTACGAACATAATAACATTCTGATAGAAAGAATACAAAGAGAGAAATAAAATCTTACAGTGCATAAATTACTTTATATTCTAATGACCCAAGGACAGTTTATATACAGTAATTAATATGAAACCATAATTATAAACAGAAACTATGGTGCTTGAATAATCTGAGACAAAAGTTTACACGGCACAACATAAGGTTTTGTTAACCTCTCTAATTTATGTTTAAATTAATAATACTTATTATCATTTTTAACCATATACCGTAGCAATTTTGAGGATTCTTTTAAGACTAATTTAAATACAGGACAATATCATTATCATAATCACTATATTTACTAGTAGTTATTGAATATGTTTCGTAGTTATAGTGTCACGTGCTTCATTTAACATATAGAGATAGAAGCGATTTCAGAATCATCCATAGTATAGAAAACAACGAGGCAAATCATATTTCACTAACAAAGACAGCTGCACCATGGGGCATATACAACTGGAGGACACTCCTTCAGGTTATTTAAAGATGAACACTTTTTTTTTAAATATGCAATTATAATGTTACGTAATAGTTGTTCACTTTTAACAACAAGGACATATACATGGCTGCAGTCGCGTGCTAAAATTTGAGTTAGTGTTTACCGACCGACCAACCGACCGACATAGTGAGCTGTAGAGTCGCATTTACATGCGACTAAAAAATAAATCGGGAAAAAATGTACAAGAGTACACAAACAAACCAAAATATTTTGTTAATGTGGTATAACCATAAATGCAATTATTCTAATGTTCTATTTACAATGTAAAATAGAATAATAACTATTATAACAATAATTACCTGTATGAACGATTTAAAAAGGTGAAGATGAATCGTCGGAAAAGTATTCTCCATGTTAAGGGTAATCTAATAATTTCAAAATCTTTCGCACAGGCGATGCACGCTCAAGCAGTGCGTCAAATAAAGTAAAGTTGTAATTGTGTGTACAATTTCTGTAGAGAACCAACAGTAATACAATAATAACAATTGTATTATTACTTCGTAATGTATTATTACTGAAAGCAGTTCCCAGTGATTGATCACATTATTGAACTACTATCCTTGCCATTACCAAAAACAACGTTTATTCGACAGTGACTGACAGTGTGGTAAAAACGCACAATTTGAATATTCGTAACTAAAACCAATATATAAATTTACGTAAGGGCAAAATTCGATAAATCGCGCGTTACATCTAGATACAAGATACAAGATACAAGATAACTTTATTGTCAAAATCGTTAACAATTTCGAGATATGTTTTGTACCTGAGTGGAATAAATAATACGATGTGATAACTATATAAATAAATACAAATGATACAAGTGACTATCTTGAAAAGTTTTTGTTAAATAAATTGCATGCTATGTACATTGGTGAAAATCTGAAACGGTTTGTGGATATTTTTCCTGTGTCCGTCTAACCATTCCTGATCTACTTATAATGATATCTGAATGTAATGGGTGTGATGGGTCTAGTATAATTGTGTCAAATTTCTTAAGTATCAATATATTAAACATTTCATCTAAAGATTTCATTTCTACACCGATAACTCTGCTGGCCTTGTTTACTAATCTCTGAATTTGACTTTTACTGTTTACATTGATATGAGAAAACCAAACAATAATACAATAAGAAATGATTGATTGAACAACAGAGAATAAAACATATGAATGAGATGAGAACTAACATTAAACCGTTTCATTTTGTATATAAAGTACATTTTCTTATTAGCCTTGCTACGGAGTTCTTTAGTGTTGCTCTCCCAATTTAGTTTATTATCAATTATTAATCCCAAGTACTTATGACTTTCTATTTCAACAATTTCATTATCGATTTCAATATTTACATGATTAGTTTTATTTTTCCTTCTAAAATCGACAATAACCTCTTTAGTTTTTTTGGCATTTAGTTCATGAAAATTTTGTTTACACCAGACTACAAAATGTTCAACATATTCATTAAACAGGGATGTATTATTATTTGAAATTAAACCAACTAGGCAAGTATCATCTGCAAACTTAACATTGAATGATTTACTTGGGTCAATATCACTATAAAAATCAGAATATAATGAAAAAAGTAAGGGTGAGAGAACGCATTCCTGTGGTGCACCTGTATTACAAGTTAACTGCTTAGATACGCTACCCCTAAACTTAAAAATCTGTGTTCTTTCATTTAAGAAATCAGAAATCCAGAGATTTAATCGTGGATTTATTCCTAACTTTAATAATTTATCTGTAAGTAAATGAGGCTGAATTGTATTGAACGCTGCAGAAAAATCTAAAAATAATATTCTAGCATAGTTATTTGGATATTCAAGATGACCATACACCTTTAACTGCGTCAACTACGCCCCTTTTTTCCCTATAAGCAAATTGGTTGCTATCAATCTTACCCTTTGTCTAATTATTTAATATATTTTTTATAATTTTCTCAAAGCATTTCATGGAGATGGCTGTTAATGCCACTGGCCTATAGTCATTGCAAACAGTACATTTATCATTTTTTGGAATCGGTCTGATAATAGCAGACTTCCAAAGTTTTGGTACATGACATACATCAACCGACCACTGAAATAGGTAATGAAAAATATACTTAAATTGAAAATAACAGGTCTTCAGAACTTTCCCTGAGATTTGATCTGGCCCTGTGGCTTTCTTTGACTTGACTTTTTTTAGGGTTTGTTCCACATCAGTTATATTAATTAGGATATTGTTATTTCCTTCTTCTCTGATTGAGCCCATAATATTTCATTTTGTTTTTCCCGTAAATCCGAAAAGTCACTTTTTTCAAAACCTGACATAAAAAGTATTTAGGTTATCCGCTGTGAAGTCAGTATCCTTACTCTTATTTACTGCAACTTTGTAATTACCCGTAACTTTATTCATACTTTTCCAAACGTTCTTGATATCACCTGACTTAAATGTGTCCTCAATGTGTTTGGCATAGTTCTGCTTATCTCTTTTAATTACTCGTCTCACTTCTCTTTGTCTATTTTTACTGGCTTCGAAATCTCCTTGTTTAAAGGTTTCATATTTGTCTTTCATTAGTAATCTTAATTCCTTTGAAACCCATGGTTTATTATTTGCATAGATTTTTACGAATTTGATTGGTAAAAGGGTGTCCTCACAAAACTTAATATATGCTGAGCATCTTTCTACCGTGTCGTCAAGTGAATCGCTCTTAAACGTATCCCAATCTGTCCTATCAAAACAGTCCTCTAGATCATTTATAGCAACTTCTGACCATATCTTGACCGGTTTTTTAATGATGTTAAATTTTCTTAATTTCTGCTTATACTTTGGCAATAATTGAATAAGATTGTGATCCGATTTCCCAATTCCGTTTTTTGCTTTTGCTAGGTACGCATTCGGTATATTTCCATAACATTCATCCAATATGCTGTCTTTCCTCGTCGGTACCTTTACGTATTGATGCCAATGAGGTAGTGTTCTTTTAAGCATGCAATGATTGAAGTCGCCTAACACCAGCTTTAACGCATCTGGTGACTGATCGCTCTCTAATAATCTCATTTCCTGTGCGATTTTTTCCCCTGCTTCTATACGACTTCCTTCTTGTTGAACATTTGCAACTGACACAAAGATCTGTGGTATTTCTCTCGGCAAGTAAAAAGGGCGTAGTGCAATCACAATGAATTCAACATCTTGACAGCAACTACCTTGATGTTGTTACACCAACGTGTGTTAATGTATGCACAGCGGGATGCACAGACACCACCGCCTCCCTCCTTTCCTGTAACATGGAGATCTCTATCTCCCCGCACGCATGAGAACCCATCAATACTGACATCTGCAGTGGTATGTTGGTCTTTAAACCACGTTTCGGTGAAACACAGTAAGCTAGATTCTCGGAAGTCTTGTAATGCCATACACGCTTCCAGTTGATCGAGCTTGTTACACAGGGATTGAGCATTTCTAAAAATAACAGTTTGGTAGAGGAAGACGATTTAATCGTCTGAGCCTTCCCTTAATTCCTCCTCTGCGTCCCCTTTTACGCGGCTTTGGATTGTAATTGAGATTTAGGTTGCTAGGCCCATCTGTGTTTGGATTTGGCCTTAATTGCAACAACTCCTCGCGGCTGTATGTGATTTTTACGGGCTGGTGATTTCCCATCGCAGCTACCGGAACCATTATTTGGGCTGCGTAACTGCAGCATAATTCACTCGAAAAAAGAACAAACTGGTACAGAGCCATAGACTAATCATTTTTCTCCGATTCATATTCATGATTTACGTTGAAAATAAACACTGTGCAACACTTATAACAACACAAACGACATTTAGTGCAGATTCTACTTCAGCTACGATGTCGCATGTCTCGCACAGCGCCACCCCAACCATCTAGAATGTTTACTCGATGGTATATAAAGTTCGTTCGTACTTTCGGTACTGATTTTAACCAACTGATGTAACCCTGTTTACTAATTAAATTGAGTTAGATAATTGGTTCTTGACGATTAAAAGGAAATTACGTTCAACGATTTTCCCCAAATAGGGGTGTTTTCCGATCGTGGTATACACTGTCTAATGGATATAGGCCTTTGTCCATCTTGAAAAATACCCGCACACAATATTACGAGGATGCTTCGCATTTATCTATCTCCTTCTACGATAATTGTTTTTAATAGCTGAAAACTGGTTGCACAGCTCGAGCACAGCATCATAATGTTGAAGACAGGCCGATATTCTTTAAAAAAAATACTATTTTGATACATTTAAATTAATTTGGTTTAACACAAGTAGGTAAATTTATTGGCCCTTATGGGATCGGATAAACTTAAAACCTTTAGATATAGTATTGCAATACTTTGACAATACTGTAAATAAGTATTAACCATTTTTGGTCGCCATTTGAATCGCAAATTTCATTTTTTTTACAAATAAATTTATTACTGTGAGTGTGGGTACGGTACTGTTAGATATGTAAACACATAGTATACAAATAAACTTTATTACTGACAGTTTCTTCTCACCGTTTGTATTAATTAATAATTACAAAAAATATAAACGTCGTAGTGGTGTATCGTTACATGTACTTTACTATTTCAATCGGCTATATCAGTGAGAGTTTTAACACAAAGTATTAAATCGCAAATGTTCTACTGTATTAGTGGTATATAAGCCTACAGCATAAAACATGAAAACACATTTAGTTACTAAGTGGATAAAGAATATATTTAAAAATTGTTCCTCTTTGTACCCATCCTCTTCCCCAAACCTAATTGCATACAAAACACATACATTGGGTTTATTTAAATGATTACAAATAACAATTTGAACTCATATTTGTGTGGAAATTACTTCCGAAGGTGCTCATTTTTTGACTACATAAATCATCGTGTCTATTTATTCGTTTCTGTAAACGACAATGTATTATATAGTCCTGCTGAACGTACATTTGAAATCGCCAGTTCTTTTACGCTGAAATTACTGTGTATTCGAGAACCATCTAGTTGGGTAAATTGTGGGAAAACCACAATGCGACACCAATCACGATAGCCAAAATGCCTGCGTTTTTGCACAAAGGAGTACGTGGCATTTGCAATTGTTTTGACTCTACCGTAGAGTGTTCCTATAATTAATCACATTTAAAGTCGAGAGTCGAGAGTCAGCGAGTTGCGACCTCCGCCATGATTAGTAGTGAGTCTAACATTAATGTTGTCAATTGTTTTAATAATAATGTACCACGCATTTTAAAATTACATATGACCTGAAGTTATTTATTGTGTATTTACGATGGCGGATTGTGAAGATAAATACGGTGACTAAAGCCAGATTTTACACGTACATCACGTTAAAATCACTGCATATCCTCCAAAATGTTAAACAGACAAACGAAAAGACAGAAAGACAATTCAATAAACCTAGTTGATTTTATAACCTTAAAAAAAGATATAAAATCATGAGATGTGTTGAATATTATTAATAAAGCTAGAGTAATTCTTATCAAATTGTATAAATCTATAAAAATCAACTGTAAATACTTTAATTTGGAATTATTTTTATATTATTATATATTACATAGTACTTTTACTTGCATAACAACATTAATAAATTAATTTTATTTCACATTTTAATTGTAGCGTTGTAAAAACAATGACAATTACGAAATACTTGATGAAGATGATAACATTTGCGACTATTTAAGATATAATATTATTTGCTGTTGTAAGTTTTATAGTAAACTAATTTTATTACCGATTTAAAAACTATATTTTCGTCTGGCTATGCCGGAATAGCCTGGTTGCAGAACAATTAATATACACATTTGCGGGAAAAAAGTATAGGAAATTTTGTTTTTTGGGTTATTCTTATAGAGTATACCATATAGAATGTCATAAAAAAAATCCCCATCCCAGGGTCTTGGGGAAAATTGTTTATGACACTTTTAAATTTTGGCCTATATAACACACACAAATTCCTATTAACACACAACAATACCGTACCGTATATATAGGGGATAGAGAAAATCAATTAACGGTTTTTGTTACTTGCAGTTGTGTTTTAATGATTAAAATTAGTAGAGGCCTACCTTAATAACTACTTCTCATAGTAGTGGATGAATCAAGTCGATACGATGACATCATCATGCCAGAATCCAATATGGCGTCCAATTTTGGGGGAAAAACAGGGTATTTCTAGACCCCCGCAAACCTCCAAAAAAACATAGCAAACCCCACCGAACCAACATAAAAGTGATTGAATCATAGAGTGTACGACCCACTGGGTATGTCCATGTAAAAAAATATTAAATTTCTACTGTTAACTACTTATTTTGGGGATAAAACATCATTTTTTGGTTAAAAATTAGATATCATTAAACAAAAATTATTATGTATGTTTTCTACAAATAAATGTATACACTGTATCATCAGAATCATTAAATTCTCTTTGTTACATATAACCATCATGATATATTAATGGATCTCTTTTCTTTAGGAAGATTTTTTTTCTTCTTAATTTCTTTGTTAGAAATCAACTGCATTCCAATGGTATAACCCTCTGTTTCTGAACCATAACTGTAAACACACACTATTCCTTCTGCTTCTTCTTTCCCTTCTTTTACACTGTAGTAAGCTAGGTCAGATTCTTCAGCATTCACTGGACCTAGTGTACATAACTGAGACCAGGATTTACAACCATTTTCACTTAAGTAAATTGAAAGATAGTTATTTGTTTTCTTTCCATGATTTGCCATTATTGTTGGATGACACCAACCTCCCTTTTTTGGTAAGGATACAATACCACCCTAGATAATAACAAAAAAAGTAATGTAACTATTAGCTCATATTAAAGGCAAATCAAAATGAAATTAACATACTTTGTTCTATTTTAGTTAACAATTTATCTGAAATTGATTGTTGTGGGCTAAGCTATGCAAACATTGTTTACTAAAGAATAATGACATTTTGAAATCCAGGATCAAATTAGAATTAGTGAATTTGTACTGGCTTATAGGGAATGGGTTTGCTGGGAAATATATCTCGGTATATTTATTCAAAAATTCACATTTAAAAGTACATACATGGCCGGACATGGCTGTATGTATTACACATTAATAAAACAATTTTAACTATAGAAAACACTATCAACTATATATAAATAATACAAGCAAAAAATAAATTAATTAAAGTTTGTTCAAAAGTTCAACCATAAAAGAAACTGGACTAGTCTGGAAACGTTTAGTTTTATAACTATAATTTTCCACTCCACAAATGAGGAATTTGCTTGGAGATGAGGGTGCTTGCTGACACCCGAGCTATACACACCCTGCCGATAGGAATGCATAGTAGTACAGGTTAAAAATTGAAGGAATGCCATATTGCATAGTACCTGGCATTCAGGAATTGCTTCCTTATCCTTATCATTGACCAAAAACGAGTCCAATCCTGTATCTCCGGTTACATGTAAACGATGTTGGAAGTCCTCAGATAAACATCTGATGTAAACTTCATTCTTTGCTAATTCAACAACCTAATAAATACAGATTTTAATAATATGACAAAGTGACATTTAGAGTAGTCAAGTAAATGTGCGTTTAACGTGTGTTATATTGATATAACCAACGGCCTCGTAATCTTACTTGTAAATGTCCAAATGTAGCATCTAATGTTATAACAGCAGTTTTTATTTTCCAGTTTTCGCCATCATCAGTACTTATCATTACTAATAGTCTTTCTGGAAAAAAACAACCCGAAATACAAATACCTTTATTTATCATACTTTGTTGACTGCTAATTATTATGTTAATTTAACGTGATACCGATATAAGTGTATCTCTGGGTGACAATGATGTCTTTTGTTGTGCAAATGAAGTTGTTACAATGATTAAAAGTGGCAGTACAATACAATACAATAATTGTTCTAAAAACCAACAATAAGAAATTAAAAAAAGGAACATATTGTAGTTGGTAATGTTCTTGTATGAATGTCTCCTCAATACATTATTATGCATACTCTCATTATTCACAGTCTTGCAAACTGCTGCAACAATCAATTTCCCAGAATGTAAGCGTACACCATTACTAAGGTCTGAAAAACAAAATATATTTTGCTATTAAATATAATATCTGAATTGTCATATCATAGTTTGTTGTACAACCACAGTAGAAACATTTCATCGCAAGTTTTATATTTTTAAATGTATACCAGATACCACATGGTATTATAAACTTTCCTTCTCAATATGTTCTAAAAAGAAAACAAGGCCATATACATGGCTGCAGTCGCGTGCTCAAGTTAGTGTTTACCGACCAACCAACAAACCGACCAACCAACCGATCAACCAACCAACCGACCGACCTACCGACCAACCGACATAGTGAGCTGTAGAGAGACGTTGCACGCGACTAAAAAGTGTAGATTTAAATTATATTCATGTATCATATTAATGGGTTTATAATCAAACAACCAATACGATCCAATTGAAATTATACTTACTTATACTATCCACTTGAAAGTCTGTTAAATCAAGTTGTATGTCAAATGGTCCTTTCCAATTCTCTCCATTATCATCAGATTTCATCCTTATCATCTTCCTTTCTTTTGTGTTGTTGTTTTGTTCAACACACATTAGAATCACCTTCCCGTTTTTTGTCACAATTGGTACTATATTCTGAAAGCTGTGTAGTAAATTGTATAAATACTATTATTAAAATCAGTCAAGGTCCAAACACACAATTTAAAAAAGTTCGGTAGGAAGTTTGGGATGAATGATTGGAATGAGAAATGGATGAGAAATTCTAATTACTGTAATGTAAAGTTACTTAATAATTTGTTTTTTCGTACACATTTTACTGGCATGCAACCCATGCAGATTAAACTTAAGTCCTGGTAGATAATTCAAACAAACACTCGAGTTCATTCTCCTCTTTCTTTCATAGGTGGGTATATACACAAGAGGCACTCTACCTCAGTTTCATCTCAATTATTTCCTCTTGCAATTTCTACCTTCTATTTTTGTGCTAGCTAAAATCTTTTGCATGTACAAAAATAACTAACAAACACGGTTTTTGCCTCACTGCTTTTATCTGGGAAGCAACTAATACAATATAAAAGTTGCGTTTGACATTTTTTTTTACATTCAGATATAAAGTAACCGCATTTCAGAACACGATAAATGTCGTTAGTTCTGTCCGTCATATACCAACTTAAAATGTATTCACATGTAGGCCTAAGTTAAGTCGGGCCTGGTTAGACTAACTATATATACACATTCCTTGAATTTAATTACCACTGACTATTATCCAGCTACTTTGCCAACATAGCATTTTTTTAATCAATGTATTCATATCGCAATTACACACCTTGTATCCGTATATAGAATCAATTTTGGTTTTTGCCATTCAATGACACTGTTCCCATTCAATCTTCCTCTTCTCATTATTACATCCAAATTGTTTTTCTCACAAAAGACAAGAAAATGAGAATTAAAAAATACTACTGCGAGATGTCTATAAAGCAAGAGAAAAACAAACTGTATATTAACATCAACAACAACGTTTAAAATGAAGTGATTTTTTTTTACTATTAGCTGACATTGACAAAAAATTATTATATTGTCTAACCTCAACCTTGAAATTAAAAAAAAATCATTTCAGGTTCATTTTAAGTCGTTCTTTATAATTGTATTTACTTATTGTTTGCCAGTCTAATTGAAATGGTTAAATTTAAATCTAATACAATAATGAAAAGGTATTTTGTCTGTTTTATAATATATTTTACAACATTTTATTTTTTTTAAATCAGTGTCCACATGTTTTGTTTGTTTATTTATTTCTGTCTTATGTCTCAGTATCACAGTACTATACAAAAAGAATCTTTTAAAAAAATGCTAATTTTAAAATAGGTGTACTAAGATAAACAACAAGAACACGATCAAAAAGATTTACGTATTTCAAACAAGGTTACAGCTACAATTTAGAGAATTTTGAGAAATAGTCACAAAACCTACCTGTATTTCTTAGCTTGTTCTTTATCATCAGCTGTGGTAAACACGTTCCCTAAAAAACGCCGAAAATATTAAATTGGGACAAAAAATTCACTTAATATTTTATGTGTAATGGTATCTACTGTCAGACAGAAAATGAATTACTGTGAATATTTTTAGATGATATAAACAATATTTGTCAACATACCACATAGTAAAGTTCAAGCTATCTTATTGGTTAAGTTCATTAGATACAGGAATGCTTCGCAGATCATTCAATATTTTAAAATATTGTAGAAAAACAGATAGTATTAAAAATTGACTTACATTCTACATGCAAGTGGGCTGTTTGTGCATATATTTTCATAATTTTGCCCTTCATTATGTCTTGTATGGTTTTAAGTTCACATTTGTACTCTCCAGAATCAGTTACTGACACTTCATCAAACTCTAAGCTTGTTTCATTATGATTATAAGTTGCTTTACATCTTTCTGATATTTTTTCAATCTTCAGTTCAGATTTATCTGAAGAAAATATCAATTTGGGTTTACCAGCAATCGTCTTGTACCAATTGACCGTTTGTAGTTCTTCCTTGATTTCATACTTGCAAGTTAAAACAGCTTTTTTTCCGTCACTCACAAGACAGTCATTCAGTTTCATTTCTAAAAGTAGTGAAAACACACATTTTTTATGCTGGTCTTACAGTTTAATTATGAATTGTGAATTTGTAGAAGAGTATGATCTAAACATATAAATGTCCATCGACTTTTAGAAACCCATCAGTGTGATATGCCTACTGTAGCATATGTTTAGACACGTTTACGTTTATATTTTACAATAATACAGGAAAGTAATACTGTACAAATTTAAATTACCTTCAAGAACTGTTAGCTGTGTAGTATCTTTCAGTATGTTTTCACCATCAACTGGCTTCACTTCACATTGATACTTGCCAACATCAACAAGTTTAACATTCTTTATCTTCAAAGACAGATTTTTTTTGTTTTGGTAACTTGTTACTTCAAATCTAGAATCTTTAGAACAATCCTCAATCTCTGTTGTGCCATCTTCCTTAATCTTCTTCCACTTGTAATCTGTAAATTCCATAAATGCTGGTCCATATCTGCACTGCATTTCGAAATTACCGATACCATTTTTTGTTGAGTACTTTGGATGTTGTATTTTAATCCCTTCAAATATATGAATTTACATAATTTGAATTACACAATGGTATTGTTGTTTCTTAAAAATGTAACGATTGCCGTTTATAATTTAAAAAAAAATTACAAATGAAAAGTAAAATTACATCTTTTATTAAATGTTAGCTGTGTAGTATCTTTCAGTATGTTTTCACCATCAACTGGCTTCACTTCACATTGATACTTGCCAGAATCACCAAGTACAACATGCTGCATCTTCAAAGACAGAATGCTACTTTGGTAACTTCTTACTTCAAATCTGCCATCTTTAGAACAATCCTCAATCTCTGTTGTGCCATCCTCTTTAATCTTCTTCCACTTGTAACCTGTTAATGGCATATCTGATGGTCCATATCTGCACTTAATTTCAAAATCACCGATACCATGTTCTGTCGAATACTGTGTATTTATCATTTCAACCCCTAAAGACATATACCATTAGGATAGACACACAATGTTATGCTTTGGAATTGTCATTTTTGAAGAAATAATAAAGGAAACTTGGTCATCAAACTATATTTAAGTAGCATATTGATTTTGCAGTGATATTTTTAGTACTATAAATTGATTATTGAAAGAAAATTTAAACTCACAACAAACAGATACTTTGTTGACACCTTGACCCTGCTGTCTACTGCCCTCTATACTGCAGTTGTACTCTCCTGAATCAGATCTCACGAGATTAAAACATTTTAGGCTGATTCTTCCTCTACCACTTGTAACCACTGAAAACAAATTAAATGCAGACGTGTAATGTGCTCTTTAATATTTTCGTTAATTTTGTTCACCATTAATTTGCTTTTTTGTTTCGTTTGCTGTTTCCTAAAGAAACAAATCATATGAAGTTTAAAGACATTTAGTATATTACTACAATCACAACTCATTATCTTTAAATAATATAGAGCAAAACTTACTCCAGATAATTAGAGCAAAGTCGTAATTCAACGTTTTGATCTTTTATTGGCTCATCCGGAATTTGGAATAAATTATTTAACAAATTAAATGGCTCAGTAGAAAGTGTTGATGTTTCACATACCAACTAAATCCACTCTTAATGAGTAGTATACACAAATTTCGTTAACCCAAAACTAATTTCCTCTTTTTCTAAGTTTTTAAAAAGCATTCTGAAATCATACATTTTAGGTTGGTATTCATAAGTATACAATAGTGTTTCAAAATTAATAATACTAATTTTAACTTCTTTAGCTCAAAACTATTGATATTGTTTTGCATATTAATCAATCATTCAATCAACCAATTAAAAAAGTAAATTTGAAGTACACACAAATTATTATTTTATCTACAATACAACGCAACAATTAAAAAATAGCTACAGCAATTAATATTATACAGTTGAAAATAAATGTAATTGATCATTATTATATAGTTTAAATTAAATTTAAATTAATCATGAAAAACAAAACATTCAATTTATAACTGAAATAATCTCTTCTTGAAATCAAAATCTCACATCCATATATGGTGTTTTTTCTTCATTACTTAATTTGTCTTAATTTACTTGGTTGTAAATCCAGATCTGCATATTTAATCTCCATTTTCTATAGAATAAATTATCATAAAAATAATCAAGAAAGAAGAAACTGGAATGTTCAGTTTTTAAAGGGGTAATTTATTTTTTGTCAGCAAATAGTTGAATTTCGGAATGGAAACAACTTCTGCCAACACAATGTTATTACATCCGTGTTTGCAATCTTAATTTGTTAGTTAAATATTTTGCCAATAACATGTAATTCAAAAATTATAACTACCATGTATATTTCTTCATCAATTTTAATCTTTGGTATTCCTATATAAGTCAATCAATTAAACCTAATCAACATTATTAAATATATGTAATAAATCATCAATATTTATGAGAGAGATTAAACGTGCAAATGAAAGATGAGGATATTGATAGAATCAGATGGCATGTTAAGTAACTATTAGTACGGTAAATAATGAACTTCAAATAGTGTTCTGACAATTAACAAAATTGCACCTTTCATTACTATTGTAATGTAACTAACCTGTCAATATCAACTTAAAAAACATTAAATTGTATATCTAAAGAAATATATTTATTCATTCATTTCATTTCATTCATAATGGTATATTTATTAAAATCGTCTTCACAGAAAATCTGAATTGTGACAATTTTTTACATTATTAAAAGGTATATTTAAAATGTTTTAAAAAGATAGCATAAAATAACATCAAAAATTGAGAACCACACAATCCATCATATAAAAACATTAAAATAAACGAGCACAACATCAAAACAAGTAAAAATCTAAATATCCACCTGTACCTTTCTTGACAAGCCTTCCCTGGGATACTTCCATGGTGTATGTTGTGTTTGTATTTTACTAATCTTTCCGGGGGTACTGGCTTGTGATATTAGGATCAACATATTGAAGCTCTTTCTATAAATTATCATAAGCTAATCAATACATATTCGAAAAAAAAAACATTCATTAAATTCTAATTAAAATCAAAACAATCTTATCAAAATAAGCTTGAGACAAAATTAATACCACACGTAAGGCCAACATGGTGAAAGAAGAAGAAAATAAAAGGGCCCAAATTGGCGCTTCTTTCTTTGTCTTATAACAAACTCGTATTAGAAACAAAACGGAGGTTTAGATAAAAACAGTTGAACAAGTAACATAATCTTTTAAAAGCTATGGCGGACATCAATACTATTTCTTCTATTTCGATTTTAATAAAAGTAATTAGTAAATTAAAAGCATTTCATTTTTTTTAAACATTTTTTATTGTTATAATAGATAAATGATATCACCAATGGATTTTCTGCCACGCAACTTTAGCATAAATGACAGGTTATTTCGTAACAAATGGCATATAAGAAACACGCTTTATACTTGCATAACTTATTTCCTTCTGTGAAAATATTTTAAATACTTTTACTTGTATGGCTTGTTGTTAAAAAAAATATTTCCTTCTAGAATTAATCCTCCTTCCATTTTTAAAAATGTAAGTGAAATATCTCGGTTTCAATTATTTGTTCACCTTCTTTTAAAAAAAAGTACTAGTTACTGTTATTAACATCTTTTTAGTTTTTGAAGCTTTTTGAATAAAAAAAACTTACTGTAGTACTGATGCTGAAGTCCTTGTTAATTAAACAAGGAACATAGATAATGTATTACATCATCTAAATTAGTTGCTCGAAAAACCTTTTTGAAATTGTAATGAACTAGACATTTCAAACAACAAACACATGTCTACAATAAAATGCATTGTTCATATGACTTTTCGGTGGATCAATAGCATTTTATTACAATAATAAAATACATGGAATTAAATTTGAAAAAAAAAGTATTATGGAATCAGATTTTTAAAATAAATATTTTGATAAAATAAATAGTTTATTTATAAACCCGCTTACCTTTAATTAATAAGTTTAAATGAATATGAATGCTTAGAAAAATATGAAAGTAAATAATATTTAAACTAAATACATTTTATTTATATGTTATAGTTAAACATTTGTGATAATTGTTTGTTTGTTTCATCATTATTCTATGGATTGATTATTTCACAATGCGTTGATTGATTGATTGATTGATTAAATAAGCGATCTGAGAGTAAATGCAAGACTGTTTAAAAACAGTCGACTCTGTAAAAACTGAAACTTAGCTTTTTGAAATGCTTTTCAGTAAGTAACAAATTTGCCCATTTCTTAACCAGCAGTTTAATAAAGACAATAATAGTTTACCTTTTTCTTCAGTTGTATTGTTGACATTCCCATCAGATGTCTGTTGATGTTCTGATACAAGTTGACTATATTCCGTATTATCAGGGCTTGTCTTTGAAAAAAGAAACATTTTATATTAAAGAATATTTCAAATAATTTACACAATATACCTAGTGTAAGTCCATCATAACAGTACATGAAGATATAAATGAATGATAAGCATTGACCTTTTAATCATTTAGATTAAACGGATATTTAGAGTTTTCCATCCAAGTTAAAACTATATATGAAGCCACATAACTGTTTAGAAAGAACAATATATACATACTGCCAATAACAAATAAATTTGGTTTTGTCAGTCGTATTTAAAAAAATACATACAGTGTTATATAGAGTGAAATGCTTGAAAATGATGATCTATGAAACCAAACCGAAAGACACATTAATTGGGTCTTATTTGTTTTGGAGTTTTCTTTATCATTCTGTTGTCTTTTATAATTTAAATCATGAAGAGAAATGGTGGTAATGAAATACATTCTCATCATAGCAAACCTGGTCTCCAGACCTATTATCAGTTGATGCAGCCTGGTTAGGTGAACTTGAGTGAACAGGGACCTCTGCATCATCAGAACCTTCTCTTCCATTGACCATCATTTGATACTCTTCACCACATCTATTTGTATTATCACTGCCGTAGTTAACAAAATAACAATTATTAAATCCTAAAGTTGTTTTGTCCCCACAAACATAAAAAAGGCAGATTAATAAAATCAGACTTTGAACAGGTCATTTTGCAGCTATGATAAAATAATTCAAATTTATAGAAAAAAGACAGCAAGAAAAATGTTTTCATTAATAAAAAAAAAGTACAAAATAAACGGTTGAATTTAACCAACCATTTTTTGCTTTAAATGACAGTTTTTTAAAGGGAATATATTTTCAATCCAATTTTTTGTAAAGTAAAGCATCTTTAAAGTGTTGCTACAATATCAACATCGCCACTTCAAACACCACCACCTCAGTAACTCAATAGCAAAGTTTTTAACCATGTCCATCAAGATGTGTTAATAAAAAGCTTTTGTAATTGTGTTCAAATATAATAATAAATCAAGCATAGTAATGTTGCAGACTAAACTCACCTGTATTTCTTTTTATCTTTATTACTGTAATCAACTATTAAACAAAAACAATAACAAAGATTCATCTTATGAACAAGTAATTGATATTGAATCTGACACTTGAGGCATGATTTACATGCAATTCTGTACTCTGCATGCAAAATTCACTCCCATTAGGTAAAAAAGTGCAATCTGTATTTCAAAATATACTTACCATTGGAAAAAAATAACATAAACGGTTAATGAAGGCTCTTGTTGGAAACAAGCTTTGGGCTTATAACCTTTGTGTGAATGAGCTAACAATGTTTCTTTACCCCTTTACAATTATTATTAAGCCAATGATCTACCGTACTCAATAATGAAAAAAAAAAACACATAATTACTTACAAGATTTGTTACAGTAATCAAAACAACAAAATCCACAAAAGTAAGCACAGCAATAACAGACAAACTGACAGACTGTTTTACAACTACTGAATTGCTTTTGATTTGAACTAAGCACTTTGTCTTCTTTTTTTACTTCAAAAGTCTTGAACCTTGCAATACTTGGACGGTATCTAAAACTCATCACAACTGGTTCACCACCTTCAACTGTCACTGTATCAATATCTTTATTGCTCCAATCAATATTCTTGCAATACATGAAATCTAAAAATCAAAGAAATTATTATGGTAAAACTAATATTGTTTTCATATTTAAATCCCGAAAATGTTATTTTCATGAAATATTCAATAAAACATTCAGAAAACGGAAAATCAGAAAATACAAATGTTTGAAAACATTACATAGAACATAATAGTATAAAATAGAATCCTTTTATTAATAATATGACATGTAAAATATAAAGGAACTATTAACTGATTACATCAATTAGCTTTCTTGTAGGTGTCAATTTTTTACTTACAAACAAGAAGCAGTAACCATAAGAACAAACCAACAATCAAAACAATCAGGATGATGTACAATAAACCTGAACCTGAAAAAAAGAAAAAATACAGTGAAAAACAAATGGATACAGAATAGTATTACAACTATATATTTTACAGATATTTGAACTACCATTATACTCTGAACATTGAGTACAAGTAAGTTTAAGAGTCTGGGCAGAAAACATATTTGTTTACATATTTCAATTTGTATTGGCCACTTTTGTGTAAAGTAAATCAAGGAAGAAAAAATTAATACTAATGCATTATGCATCTAATTACGCAGTAATACTTTGCTATTTAAACAAAATGAAGGTAACGTTATAAACACAAATTATAAGATTCCTGTACATAATATTGCTGAAGGTTAAAAAAGGTAACAGAACATGTTCATGTGTTCGATAAAGAACATAAGTTTAACGTGTGTGGCTTCTTGTGGAACATGGTATGCACTTCACTATAAATACTGTACTACGCTAGAGGTTATTATCCACATTTGTTTAGGTGTATAATAAAGTCAATTAAATAATGGAAAGTAACATTTAAACTATAATATTGCCTATATATTATATATATAAATTCGATAAATCGCGCGTTACTTGATGGTATATAGTTGGTTCATACTTTCAGTACTGATTTTAACCATCTGATAATTAGTTATTGACGATTAAAACAAAATTAGGTTCAACGATTTGCCCCAAATGGGGGTGTTTTCCTAAAGTGGTATACACTGTCTAATGGATGTCGATGGTGAAAAATAGCCGCACACAATAATACGAGGATGTTTTGCATTTAACCTATCTTCTTCTACGATAATTGTTTTTCAATAGCTGAAAACCAATTAAGAGCTCGAGTACAGCATCATAATGTTAAAGACGTATTTGCATTGTGTGTGGAGTGCCTTGCGTTCACTTTGAAGCTTTATATATGTAAGCAGCACAGAAATTAGACCCCTATAAAAATTAGACCCCTATAAAATGTAGTTCAAAGACCTGTGGAGTATCACATGACCTCCTTTGCATCTAAGGTTGGGTCTCAGGAATTTGACTTATCATTAAATAGTCAGATACTGAGACACCAACAAGTGCATTTACGTCGTGTGTTATTTCACAGGTGAGTACATTTATTTTCATTATTTTAGACTTTTTATACTTTTATGTATAAATGAAATACTTTTGTCTGCTTAGACAAGTATTAATTTAATCTTTTATTATCGTTTATAGATGTAGAATAGAATGGTTTAATGTATAACCTGAATTATTATAATAGGATAAATGATTATGATTATTAATTATACATATCCTATGATAGGGACTATAATGTATTGTAATTCTCTATGTTAACTAGTAACTTTTGGAACTGTAAACATACATTATTATAATATTATAAGCATAGGTATATGATAGTCCCATATCCCCCTGCACTGAGTTAGTGACCTTGTTAATAGAGTACAAGGTATACAGGGGTATGCTACTGAAACTGGAATGTTGCTATGGTAACAGAGGTCAGTAGGCTGTTTAGGGTATGCGTGTCTCAAGGGTACCATCTATCAGTTAAGTTAAGTTGATTTTTATACTTTAAAGTATAAACCCAGATGTAATTTGATTTGAGTTACGATTAAATAGTCAGATACTGAGACACCAACAAGTGCATTTACGTCGTGTGTTATTTCACAGATCATTTTGGGACCCGTAAAAAATTTGGCGATCCTGCCAGGACCATACAAAGGGCGTGTGGCGCAGTGTGTTGGACGTTGGACTACCGATCGTCAGACCTAGGTTCAAATCCAACTCTCGCCGCATTGCTTGTATCCGTAGGCAAGATACTTTACTTACGTTGCCTCTCCATCCAGGTGTATAAATGGGTACCCAGTTAGATCTAGACACAACTTTGCGCTGGTTACCGGCTGCATTATGGGAGTATGTTTCCATACATGTTTGATCCCAAAAAAATACTGGGGTAATAATGCTTGTAAAGCGCCTTACTCATGAAAAGGGCGCTATATAAATGCGGTATTATTATTATACTTATATTAAAGAAGTTGAGCAAAGAGGTATCACTTTAGAGAATTTAAGTATGGAGCAACAGAACCTGGCTCAAAAGTTATTCAAGTTAACAAAAGATATCCGGGGGAAACTGTATGATCTGGGAAAGAACCAGCTCCAAGAACTTTGTAACCTTTTAAAGATTGGTGGAACGGACCAAGAGTTAATCAAGGACAAGGATGAACATGGACTGATAAAGTTCATTGGGAGATATTCCCATCCCATGGTAGAATACTACTTACATGTTAGTTTAGCCTACCTGGGCTAACCTACCTCACCTCTCACATGCCCTCCTGAAAAAACGCGACCGAAATTACTGGAACCCTACCCTAGCCTACCAGACCTAGATAGTAGTGATCCGTAGTACCATGGAACTATAATAAATGGTAGACGTACTAGTACTGTGTAGTATATGTTAACATGTATGGCTCTACAAGGCCTTTTATGCTCATAGGATGGCTTTTTTGGGCGTCCCAATGTAGGCCTATACCTATAGCTAGGACAGATTTCCCATTCCTGCAGGCCTGTAGCCTATGCTCTAGTAGGGCGGCCGGGTGTACTCTGGTCGATTCACCCCTGGTCGACTCGTACCCATGCCAACTCGTACTTAACTTCCTACCCTAAACTCGTATCCAACCAAATAATTGGTTGATTTCCCGCTAGACTAGTAGGCCTAGCCTAGCTACAATATTCATTATGCCCTGTTAAAAAGATAGATGAGCTACTAGCTAGACTAATTCCGTAATTCGTATAATAACAACAATAATTGACTAGAAGGCCTAAAAGCGGCGGAAAACACCTATCCATTCTTGCATGGCAGTACGAAAACCTGCCTATGGTTGTACATCATTGTAAATTGTCAACACACACTGTGCTACAGACAGTGTACCATGTGTTAAAAGTACAGCATTTATAGCAGACAGCAACGTGTATAACTTGCTATAGTTTTACAGATAGCACCTTTGGACAGTAGCAGAATCGGGTGAATCAGACGATTGGTAAATATTCTCAACCAGGCCTATTTGGATATTTTTCTGTTTTGTGTGTTTTTAGAGAGTAAATATAAACAGAATAATGAATAGTTAAATGTTACCTTGGGTGCTGATCTATGAAGAAATATAACACCAATATATTGCCCCAATTACTAAACGTTTTCTGGATAGATATCAAAGGTCAAAATAATTACTTTCGCATTGACTATATACACAGACATTTTTTATTAGAGTGGATATCCTTCTGAGTTGTTTGACACAAAAAATGCTCATCTAAACCCATAGCTCACAAAGATACAAATATATAAATATAATAGTTGAAAGCTTCCGGTCATTTTCTGTAAAAATAGTTTCATTAGAGTAAATAAATATGGTTCTTCTGAATTGTTTAACACAAAAGTTACGCTTATTGGTCACCGAGATACAAAAAATATATTTAGTGAGATATGAAATAAAGAATATATGTTAACGGTCAAAACGATGACAAAACACTTTTTCATTAGAGTGAATATAAACATAGACCTTTTGAATATTTTGACACAAAAAATGCTCATCTACGCCCATTGGTTACAAAGATATGAATATACCAATATAATAGGTCAAAGGTCAAAAGAGTAGTTTCCGGTCATTTTTTGTAAAAAGTTTTATTAGAGGGAATATAAATAAGGGTCTTCTGAATTGATTAACACAAAAATTACGAAGTTACGACTATTGGTCACCGAGATACAAAAAATTTAATTAGTGAAATAATATAAAATAATGAATATATGTCTAAGGTCAAAATGATGTCGTGTAGTCATAATACACAAAACGTTTCATTAGAGTGAATATAAACATAGACCTTCTGGGTATTTTGACACCAAAAACGCTTGTTTACGCCCAGTGGTTACCGAGATATGAATATGCCAAAATAATAGGTCAAAGGTCAAAAACATGGATTCCGGTCATTTTTGATAAAAAACTTTCATTAGAGTGAATAAAAATATGGGTCTTCTGAATTGTTTGACACCAAAATTACCAAGTTCGGCCAAGCGGTTACTGAGATATACAAATATATAATTTGACCCTCATGACCTCTTGACCCCTTAAAAAAGTATGTTTCACTTAACCGATTTTGGTAGATTTTGGACATTTTTCTTCCAGGAACATATAGAATCAAATAAAAAAGGTTCGGAAACTATTGCAATTTGTTTTGGGTCTATCGGTAGATTGACTGGACTATAACTGCAATTACTTTTTGATCTCTCCCGATGTTTATAATAACACGTTATGTTTATGTAAGTGGCCTTTATGTGTATGATATGACTTTCGTTGAAACTTAATAAGTTTGTAATAAATCATAGTATGGATTTTTACTGATAATTAACTGTTCTTACCGGTATTCTTTTAAGGAAAAACGAATGCAAAATATATTTTCCAAATTTAAAAGTCTTAAACAATATCAAACATTGCAATTTTCTTCAAATTCTGCTTACAAAGATTATGGAAGTTCACTCTGGAATGGCCTACCTTATGAATTAAGAAAACAAAACAATTAAAACCGTTTTAAATCACTTCTTAAGATTCATTTATTGTTGCCGGTGGTCTAGGATGGTTCCAGTAAAATATATTTAAATATGGTATAAAAGTTATAATAATAATGAGAACATGCATTGAAGTTTAGTTTTAGTTTAAGTTTTAGTTTAAGTTTAGTTTAAGTTGTTTTCAAATTTTGTTTAAATGTGCCGTAGGGCCCCTCGGAAGAGCAGTTTATTTTATTACTGAGAGGGCTACCCTACTGAAAGAATACGAAATAAAATAAAATAAAATAAACAAAGGTGCTACGGTGGTGGCTGGTGTTACCAAGACGTCAAATAAAGCAAGATCTATAATAACAATACAAGTAAGCAATTTGCAGCAACTTAACGTTCCAATGAGTATATTCAGTTTCGGCAACTAAACAAGGCACGGAATTTCTAATAAAATGGGATCAAAAGCAATGTGAATAAAAGTGCCCAGTTATGCCAATATTTTCCCTCAAAATCTGAAAACCGATTTAATTTGCAGCATGGAGTAATTTAACCTCAAATGGTAGCAGCATGATTGTGAAAAAAGAAGCTATCATCTGGTAATTTCAAAACTAAATAAACAATCGGACAACAAGTTTACTTACAAACACCTTCTATTGTTTAACAGAGAGAAGTAGGAGAAATCGAACGTCAACAGCATTACTACCAAGGACTGCAAGTTTCAGCAAGCTGTGATGTCGACATCTGATGACGAGGGATATGTCAAGCCTACGTCTAATAAAGTAGTATCCATTGCCAAAGTTTAAGTAAACATTAATACAAATCTTGCTGACGTCACTATTAAACTGTTATTTTGCATCACTAGGCCATCCAAGACATAAAACAACACCTATTCAACTAATATTATTTTTATTTATCTTGTTTAGGTTTAGGAAAAAATAGAAATAGAAATCGAATGCAAAATTCTTCAGTACCAAGGAATACAAGTATCTTCATTTGATGAAAAGGGCGACACCAGATGTGCTTCTAATGCCACAAATAATGAATGAGTACTTGTGTCTCAAAACCTAAGGTAACTAGTATGTACTGACGTACTGTAGGTAGCTAATAATAGCAACAATAACAATAATAAAATAATAATGGAAAATTGTGTTTTACGGTGGTGTAGGCCTATGCTTTTGATTGATTGCTTATTCGATAATTACAGTACTGTCACGCGGCTCCTTCTTCGGCGACATGCATGTCCCACCTATTGATTCAATTAAAATATACTTAATGATGATTATATCTAATATTGATATTTGTACAGGAAAGACCGATGTCAAAATCCAGTACCAAGGTCTGCAAGTTTTAGTATAGTAGTGATATCTATCACATACTACAAAATTAACAAATAAAAATAGAAGTACTGTAGACGGAAAGAAAGAATAATTTTACAGTAGGTCCACAGCTTACATAAAGTTCTATATTAATACTCCAATGGCCGACGAACTGTTAATATAAACATATAACAAGTAATTAATGTGAAACCGTAACACAAACACAGCAATCTGTTGGTTGAATGACCTGAAAAAAATGTTTTAAAAGAAATAATATTTTGGTAACCTCTATAATCCATGTATAAAATAAGTATTTCTTATTCTGATTCTGTAATCATTTAAAATAAGATAAATTTGACAAAAAGAAATGAATCTGAATGAATCATTTATGTGTAATTTAAATTTAACAACAATCTTAATTACTGTAAGATACAGTGTGTTCGTAAAATTACTCTAGAGAATAAGTTGTAGGATTTTTCAAATGTAGTTTAAAACATTCTCAGATAATTCTGGTTATTTTGATACTCCATTAGGCATTAGTCATAACCACTTTCTTGTGATTTACATAGTTTAATACTTTCATAGTACAATTCTGGTTAATTTGTTAATAAAATTCCCCTAGAATGATTTTGCATCAACGCAAACTTAAACTTAGAAGAAATCAAATGTCTATCCTATTTGCTAATAAATGCCTTTTTGTTAAACAGTCTTACTGTTTATAATAACACAACATATAATATAAACATTTATAAGTGTTTCAATATATAACATAACAATGTCATTGAACAACAATATAACGATCACAAGATATACTATAATATAGTCACTTCTTGACTATAATTATTAGGCCTAATTAGTATTAGTGCTTCATTAATGAGCTAGCTTAATAACGGGATTCATAAAACAAAATTCATACTAATAACACAGAGCTGTATATTAATAGATTAATAATTTCACTGTTAACCACACATATACCTTAATAGAGCAGCAGATTAAGAGATTTATCAAACGGTACTTTCATTATCGTGGTTATTTTTTTTAATTATTTGAAAAACAATGTTATGTATAGAATATTTAATATGTTATAGTTATCTATACATTTTAAAATTGTAAGCAATCTTTAAGTTTTGTATATACACGGTACGGTAGTCTTGTGATTTTTAATGGTTTGTATTTTATATTTTGAATTTCATTTCTGAGACGGAGTAACCGACTTGAGTCTTTTTTTTAAAACTGTGGTGATTTTTAGAAATCTCAGACTTTGTATTATTTTTACTTTTTGAATAAAATAAACGAAGTCTAACTAAAGTGATAGAATCGTGTTTCTAAGAATATTTTTTAAAATGGAAACGTAACTATCAACTGAAGATAATTTGCAATCAAACAGTTCGTTTAGAAAATATGGTCACCCATCTCTAGTTTTTGTTTCAACTGAATGTCTTTTTTTTCTTGCATAATCTCTTTGACAGAAATCAACTGCATTCCAATGCTATTCCCCTTTGTTTCTGAACAATATCCATAAACACACACTATTCCATTTGCTTCTTCTTTCCCTTCTTTTACACTGTAGTAAGCTAGGTCAGATTCTTCTGCATTCAGTTTTTCAAGAGTACATGACTCATACCAGGATTTACTACCATCTTCACTTAAGTGAAGTGTAAGATCCTTATCTGGTTCAGTTCTACGACTTGCTATTGCTATTTGATAGTGGAATCGATCTTTCATTGTTGGTAGGCGTGCAACACCACCCTAGATAATGATATAATTTAGGTAATAATAATAAACAATTAAAGTTTTATACACTTTAAAGGCAATTTAGCATCCAAAAAATGGTAAAAATAAAATAAATTGATTCCGTAAGATCACCGTAGGTTAAAAATGATATGCTGCTTGTTTTAATTAAATAATTATCAACCTTCACAATTGTTCTTATTCAAACAGTCTTAAAGGTTGAGAACCTGTATTGTTGCAACAGTTTATGGACATGAAATTAAAAAAAAACACGTTACATATGACATTTTCATGAAAAGTAATGGAAAATAACTATAATAATGATTGGAAAATAACTATAATAATGAGTAGAATATAAAATGATACAATTATTTAAATAAATTAAATATTAAATATGCATAATGTAAATGTAAATTTTTAATTTTTATGAGTTTATAACAACTAAATGTGGCAAAAATCAGTGGAACGGTTCTTTTTACACCGAATTGTCATACCATTATATTTTTTATTTACTTATAGAGTATTGAATTAAATAAGATAAAAAAAATGGTTATTTTCTTCATTAGCTTCTTTGACAATGGACTTTACGAAACACGACGGGAAGCCACAGGACGGTGCTCATAAATAAGTTTTGCATGAGCTTTTGAAGACGATAAAGTTGCCATTTTCCTGTTTACGGAGAACGACTAGAAATAATATACATATAACCTTAAATACAGTTCAAATTACACTTAAACGTGAACATTTCAGAACTCTAATTATATTTGAACTTATAATTTGATTGTTAAACGACATTTGTAATAAAATTCTGCGCGGCGTTTGAATGCGAGGCTCCTAGGCTTGGAAGGCTAGGCCTATGCTGTATCACCAGAGCCAAGCGATTCAGAAGGGCCCCACGTCGCGAGACAGGGGAGGGGAGAGAGAGATACTGTCGGTCATCGTCGTCCTTGCGCAAGGATTCGTAACTAATAAAACGGCTATGTTGACTGTAGCGAACACGGGTTATTCGTCGTCCTCCCCTTACCGTTGTGTTTTGTAAAGTTCCTATTACCTGGAGGTCGAATACATTACTAAAATAGAAAATGTTGGTACTAAGGCACCAGGTAGGCCTATCTATATAATAAATCCTATTCCTAACACAAAGTAGTTACAAGTAGGTCTATGGTTATTATTATGGTAAAAATGTATTTGTAACAAGATATTTTATGGCACCTGACATTCCATGTTTGCCTCTAACGATGCAAGCCGAATTGTCAAACTTTCACTATCAAATCCATCACCGTAAACTTTGAAAAAAAGTATACTGTTCTCCAATGAACAGATGATGCAAACTCGATTCGTTGCATATTCAACAACCTTATTAAACAAATAACACAGAAACTTTAAAACAATACATGGGATCGGAATGCGTGTAAACAAAAACGTGCTATTTATTCAATAATAATTTAATTTGAAATGAAACTGTTTAAATCTAACCTGTAAGTGCTTTCCTAAGGTAGCATTTGAAGGTTTAAAAAGAGGTATCATTTTCCAGGTGTGACCACCATCAGTACTTGTTATTACCAATATTTTATCTGTCAAAAAAAATATACCACTAAATACAGTAAAACATTTTCGATTTAATATTTTACTTTAATACTGTCACTGTCATAGTTGATTGAAATAGTAAAGTACATGTAACGATACACCACTAAGACGTTTATATTTTTTAAAATTATACGTTGAGAAGCAACTGTCAGTAATAAAGTTTATTCTAATATAGGTTTATATATCTAACAGTACCCACACTTACAGTAAGAAATTTGCGATTCAAATGTCGACCAGAATTGGTTAATACTGTACGTATTTACAGTATTGTCAAAGTATTGCAATACTATATCTAAAGGTTTTAAGTTTATCCCCCAAGGGCCCATAAATTGTTTTATACCAAATAATTATACTGGGAGTCCATTCATCGTAAATCAATACATTTGTATAAACGTATATTAAATCTACCAAAACAGTATTTTTTTAAAAAGAAAAATCGGCCCGTCTTTAACATTATGATGCTGTACTCGAGCTGTTCAACCGGTTTTCAGCTAATAAAAACAATTATCGTAGAAGGAGAAAGGTAAATTCGAAGCATCCTCGTATTATGTGCGGGTATTTTTAAAAAAGGACATCCATTAGTCAGTGTATACCACAATCGGAAAACACCCCTATTTGCGGAAAATCGTTGAACTTAAATTCGTTTTAATTGTCAATAACTAATTATCTAACTCATAATAAATAGGGTTACTTCAGCTGGTAAAAATCAGTACCGAAAGTACGAACCAACTTTATACCATCGAGTGACATTCTAGAAGTAACGCACGATTTACCGAATTTTGCCCATGCGTAAATTTATATTATATATTAGTAGCAGCAGATATATATTTTTTTTTGTGAAAGAAGTATTGGTTTTTGTTTGTTTTCATAAATAAAATATACTTTCAATTTGTGGCCTGATTAAAATAAAGTTTTTAAACGGACAGTCTAATTTATTTTTAATTATTATACACATTCTAAGACAAATGATAATCATTTTCACAAGTTGCATTGGAAAACATGTTATAGATTTTGCCTTTCAATTCATGTTCATCTTCCCTCTTTGTTTTCGAGATCTTAAATTATTTATCTTGAATTATTTATTCATTTTTAAATTAAAAATGTTGTATATTCATATAAAGTTAGAGGAAATTTAAATCCTCGATAAGAGTTTGCCTTTCAATAACATTTAGACGTAATCTAATCTTCGAGTCTACATGCTGTGACATTCAAACATAATTATTCTATTTAGCATTTTATTTTAAAGTGGCTAATATCTATACTACTGTTTTTTTTGTGTCTTGTGTGAGTTCATCTCACGTTTATTTAAATTCTCATTGGTGATATATTATATATACATATAAGTACATTTGTGACAATTAAAAGTAAGTGTTTAGAGTAGTTTAAAATCTATACTAATTGTTAAAGAAATCAACAACTAATAATATATGTATACTAGACCTACGCGGTCGTATGTGCCAAAGTGCCCGAATGATATGTAGGTAGGTATGTATAGGCCTAATGTTTGAGAACCTCTATTAATTTACGAGTTACTTTCTTACGGTCATCAGTTTTCAGTTTCACAATTCCCGCAATAACCACTTTTCCTGAATCTAAACATACACCATTACCAAGGCCTGAAACAAGTTCATTTAAAAAAGGTAATTTCATTAATAAACAATAGCAATAATAAAACAATAATTAGTTATCACCTTTTCATAATTACAAACCAAATTTACGTTTTAGAATTTCTACTTGAAAGCGTGCCAAATCAAGTTGTACTTCAAATGGTCCTTTCCAATTCACTCCATTATCATCGGTTTTCATCCTTATTATCTTCCACTCTTTGGTTTCAATATTTTGTCTAACACATATTAGAATCATCTTTCCCTTCGTCTTATCTGTCACAATTGGTACTAGGTTCTTAAAGCTGTAAATTAAATAAAGTCAAACAAATATGTTTCATTTAAATGTGAAGAACCATCAATAAAATTCCAAAATCTAAAGGTTGCGGTTTTCCTTCAATCAATACCAAATTTAAGGTATTGTGACACTTTTGACGGTTTTTTTCTTTCAATTGCAGAAATACTGTAGGCAAGTAAAATAAAACATGCGAAATACATTTCTATTACTTCAATAATTAACTCCCAATTAAATCTCTTAACAAAAGTAACTTATTTACTGCCTATAATTATATATCCCTAATAATTACTTTGTATCGTTTTCCTGTAAAATCACCCGTGTTTTTTCCCATACAATCAAACAATTTCCGTTCATCTTTCCTCTTCTCATTATTACATCTGAGTTGTTTTTCTCACAAAAGACGATAAAATGAGAATTTATGAAGACTACTGCCGAGTGTCTAAAAACAAGAGAAAAATTATTGGCCTATATTAATGATACAACAAAATAAGATAAAAAGAAAGTTGAAAAATAGTTTCAAAAGTGTATATAACCAGACAAACCTATAAACCACTAAACAAAAAAATACACCTATACACCCATACACCTATAAAAGTGACAACAAAATGCATGGATCAAATCTTAATACTTAATAAAAGAATCTATAATTTTGTTCAGTACTTGTGTCAAAAAAAATGTGAAATAGTAAATTTTTAAGCTACACGACAAATCCTAAAAGCTACGAAAAATTATAAAAGCTACAACAAATTATAAAAGCTACGACAAATGTTTATAGTTTTGCTGTGATGCTTGAACGTGTTATTGGCACTAATTACAGGCTACTATATTTAATCGATTGTGCAGTTTTGAAGGATTTATTATTTTATATTATATATTATTAAAACATATTTAGGCAGGATAACAAAATTCAGAAAAGAAAAGATCACAAAATTTCAACTACAACAACATTAAACAAATACATGAAATAAAAACAAAACAAAAACAATCTGGGACTATAGAACATTAGTGATAAAACGTGTGGAAATACAATTATTTTTTTAATAAATGCTTTTTATAATTAATTTTAGAACTATTCACAGACACACTATCTATTTTACAGGGATCTTATTCCTAGTAATTTGGCATAGGTGGTATAACATTCAGAGAAAGGGAATATCCCGTAGAGTATCCATGTTGGTCGTAGACCATTTCAATATCGTTGTACAGACGTGGAGGTGCAATACCATGTGTACATAATACAAGCTACAGCGTAGCACTACGTTCATCTACCTTTACCTTTACCTTTATAATATCAATCCCACGATAGTTCTTGAAGTCAAACTTATTTTTTACAACTCGAGCGGCACGTTTTTGTAACCTTAAAAGAATATTTCTATTTTTTTGAAACGTAGTTCCCCACACAGAGATAGCATAGTCCATACAGAGCTGGATTACACTGATATATAGCATATTTAAAAGAGATTCACTAAGCGTTACAGACAAATTATTTAGGATGTTGATTTTGTATCATATAGTTTTATTTAATTGCCGGATATGAGCATTCTAATTTAGATTCTCATCAATTTGAAGTCCAAAATAACGGATATTCTTCACGACATCAAAGGTTTCACTACCAACATGAATATGAATATTCAGAGAGAACTGAGGGTGAACATTACGATTCATAATTAACATAAATTTAGTTTTACCAGAATTTACTCGTAATTTATTATGATTATACCAATTTCCAACATCTATATATAAATTTACGTAAGGGCAAAATTCGGTAAATCGCGCGTTATTTCTAGAATGTTTACTCGATGGTATATAAAGTTGGTTCGTACTTTTGGTACTGATTTTAACCGCCTGATGTAACCCTGTTTACTAATTAAATTGAGTTCGATAATTAGTTATTGACGATTAAAACGAATTTAGGTTCAACGATTTGCCCCAAATAGGGGTGTTTTTCGATCGTGGTATACACTGTCTAATGGATGTCCGTCTTGAAAAATACCCGCAGACGATAATACGAGGATGCTTCGCATTTTCCTATCTCCTCCTACGATAATTGTTTTTAATGGCTGAAAACCGGTTGAACAGCTCGAGTACAGCATCATAATGTTGAAGACAGGCCGATTTTCTTTAAAAAATACTATTTTGATAGATTTAATATACGTGCAATGCCAACTCCATCTATTCCACCAGCAACTGACTACTCCTGGCAACTAGAAGATGGTCAGTTGAAGCCGGTATTTTGCAACAATCCACCAGCACCAAAGCTCTTCTAGAAATTCGTCGATGTACCTGCAATGGTTCATGTTCAACAAATCGCTGTAGTTGTAAGAAAAACAACTTGCTCTGTACTGATGCATGTGAGTGCGGTGATGGATGTGAGAATACAAAGGACTCGAATGTAGAGCTAGTAGACGATATCGATGAACTTTATTGACTGGAGAGGGTAATCTGACTATATTCAATTTTTATGGTATGTATTTATTTATTATAACAGTTCCATTGGTGATTTGAAATATTGATTTTGGAACAAGGAATATCATCAACACAACCACAAGTACCGGTACAAGTTATAAACAATACTAGACAAATCTATAGTCTCTCAGTTGTGGATATTACATGCATTAGGGCAAGAGGTCAGATATGGCATTTATGTTTGCTTTAAAACAAAACATTTAATTACAGTAAATATAAAAAGGCATACTGCAAACAATTTGAAACAAATTTCAAGTCTGTGTGACCATTAGTTACCGAGATATGATGATAGAAGGTCAAAGGTCAAATGGTCAGAAATGGCATTTTCAGTCATTTCTGGTCAAAATATTCCATTAGAGTAAATAGAAATATGTACCTTACAAACATTTTAAGATTAAAACCAAGTCTCTACGATTAGTGGTTGCCAAGATATAAGTACTTGATAGCATAAGCGGCCATTTTGAAAAAGCGCCCCCAGCGAATGAAAAACGCGTTTAGAATTTGGACAACAAGTTGGAAGTTGTTCGTTGTGATGTCCTTGATCACTTAAAAGTGAAAAATCAAACTTGGCTAAATATATGAAGTAAAATACAAATGCTGCCTGACTAGTACGTACATTTGAAATCGCCAGTTTTTTAACGCTGAAATTATTTATGTATTCGAGAACCATCTGTGGGCACGACCTAGATGGTACGCGAGCGAAGCGAGCGTACCATCTAGTTATTCATAATTGTTTGCAGTTTGACGTTGATATTTTCCACTGCATTTCCAGTAGTGTAGATGACAAAATTATCTGCAAAAATACTACATGATCCTGGGTATACATATTGAGGAAGGTCATTTATTAATAGTAGAAATAGAATTGGTCCAAAGACACTACCTTGTGGTATGCCAACTTTGACTTTTGCTTTTTTAGATAATTTATAATGACATTTAACTTTTTGTTTACGCTGGGAAAGATAACTTTTGAACCATTTAATTTCATTACCTTTTAGCCCATAATTCTCCAATTTAGTAAGTAGAATTGTGTGATCAATGGAGTCAAAGCATTGAGATATATCGAGAAAACAGGCTCCAATCAATTCACGGTCATTTACATTTTCCATCCATAACACGATGGAGGCAAGTAACAATGGAGTGGTTCTTTCTGAACACATATTGATCCACGCTTATGAAATCATTTTCATTTAAATAATTAACTAACTGGTTTTGTATTAATCTTTCAACAATTCTTGAAATATGGCATACCACAGATATCGGTCTATAGTTACTCGTAGTTTGCTTACATCCCTTTCCTTTATATATAGGTGTTGTTTTAGCCAGTTTCCAGTCATCTGGCACAGTACCTGAATCAATAGATAAGTCTATTAACGAGGAAAGGGATTTTGCACTAATTGAATTTTGTAAGGGAATTGGGAAATACATGAATTAAACTGGTAATTACAAAATTTACCTGTATGTGTTACTATCATCAATTAAAGGGAACACCTCATCTAAAAAAAAAACGGTTTGATAACAATGTAATGTACCATAACATAAATAAAGGATACTGTGAGTGAAAATAAATATATAAAAAATAGCTTTGTTTTAAAATTTACACTGTATACACGATTTAATAAAAATGATGATAATAATAATACGACGACGACAATAACAATAACAATAATAAACACTAATAATAATAATAATAATAATAATAATAATAATAATAATATTGTGGACGTATCGTGCAAACAAACAAAAGTTGAACGTAAACATTAAGTATACCTTAGATGCATTTTACCTAGTATTAATAACAACACAAAGTGTTACTAGAGAGGACACTATTACAAATTGAAAAAAAAACGCAAAAACGATACTATATTTTATAATATAATTTAAGTATAAAAAAAAAAAAAAAAAAAAAAAAAATAATTTAAGTATTATAAATTAGTATTTTTTATACAGAATACAGAAATGTATTGGTACAGGATTTTGCATAACATTTGTCAAGAATGTTGTTTTGTCTGGTAGGCTTGTCAACAAACTGATATTGAAACATGAGTTTAGGTCTCCGATAATAAAAACAGGTGCATCTGGGGATTCATTTTCGATTTCACGTACCCTCATCGAAATCCCCTTTGCAGAATCCTTGTTGTTTGCTTTGTCATGAACGTATGTCACTATAACATATATCTTATTAAATTATCGGGGAAGATAAAACGGTCTTAGACCGATTGTAATTAGCTCCATATCCTTATGGAGACAAAAGGAATTAAAAGAAATACTTACATCGAAAACGTAAGTGCCCTGATGGCTTATGTTTCATATCTAAAAGTAATGAATATATCCTTTTAAATTACAGATTAATTAATAGAAAAGAATAACTTTTAAAACAATAATGCATTTTTTCTTTTCATTTTAACATTCTTTTAAATGTAAAATTGCAAAATTTCACTAGCCTAGTATACTTACATGTTTCACAAACTTGTAGTTGGCATTTTGCGGAATGAATCACATTTTCCTCTCCTTCTATTACGCATTGGCAAAGGTAGTCACCGGCATCAGAAGTTGCAACTTCAGGAATTTTAAGGACACCACTTTGCTTATCTGTATTACATTCAACTTTGAATTTGTAAAATTTATTAACATCGATTTTTTCCCATTTTTTACATTCCAATTTATAAAAAATAAATTCTTTAATTTGTTGTTGTATTGGTGACATATCAAAATACATTTTAGCAGTTTTTCCAGCAACATATGAGTTCACGTTATTTCGAACAGGAGCTGTAAACAATTGTAAAATAAAGAACTGAAATAAGTTAAATATATACAACTAGATTATAATTCCAATTATAATATATTATATTCAGTGATTAAATGAGATGTTTAAATACAATAAATCAAGCACATGTGACGCTGTAGTATGTACATTTTCGAGTATAATTATAGGCCTAACTACTAGCCGTATTTCATATTAATAACGATTATGACTGAGAATAAATATAAAGTACCATCACATCACTACGACGTTTATATTTTTTTGTAACTATTAATTATATTAATTAATACAAACGTAGAGAAGGAACTGTGTAATCAAGTTTATTTGTATATTATTTATTTATAATCTAATAGTAGTGCCTACCCACACTCACAGTAATACAGTTTATTTTTGTATATGTTTATATATCTAACGGTACCCACACTCTCAGCAAGAAATTTGCGATTCAAATGGCGATCAAAAGTGGTTAATACGTATTTGCAGTATTGTCAAAGTATTGCAATACTATATCTAAATATTTTAAGTTTATCCCAAAAGGACTCTCATAAATTTACCTGTTTGAGTGTTGTGCGAAATAATTTTACTGGGAGACTGAGAGATTGGAATGTTCCATCTCAAATCAATACATTTGTATAAATCTATAAAAATAGTATTTTTTAAAGAAAACGTGTTCAACAATATGATTCTGTACTCGAGCTGTTCAAATAGGTTTCAGCTATTAAAACAATTATCTTAGAAGGTAAATGCGAAGCATCCTCGTATTATTGTGTGTGGGTATTTTTTTTAGATGGACATCCATTAGACAGTGACCATGATTGTAAAACACTCCTATTTGAGGAAAATTGTTGAACATAAATTCGTTTTAATTGTAACTAATCAATTATCTAACTATATTTAATTAGTAAAAAAGGTTACATCAGATGAAAGGGTAACATCTGATGTAACCTTGTTTACTAATTAAATTGAGTTACAGAACTCTTTTCATGGTTAGGGAAAAGTGATCATAATATAATTCTACAAGAAACGCATAGTGACGTAAACTGTGAAAATCACTGGGTGTCTAAAAGAGTGGGGGTCTAAAATCATTTTTAATCATGGTAAAACAAATAGTGCAGGGATTGCCGTATTGTTTAAACATAATTAAGATCTTGTTGTAGATACAATTGTGGGCGATGAACATGGTAGATTTGTTATTATAGATATACATATTGAAAGCAAGAATTATACGCTGGTTAATGTATATGCCCCAAATAAGGATGACCCTAATTTTTTTATTCATTTGGCAGATCAAATTAAAGAATTTAAAACCGAAACTATCATCATTGGAGGAGATTTTAATTGTGTTTCGAATATAATGTTGGATAAAGAGGGAGGCAGAAAAAGTACAAATAAAAAAGCTCGTCTTGAAATTTTAAATAATATGGATGAATTTAATTTAACTGATATATGGAGAAATCAAAATAAAAATACAAAGAAATTTACATGGCGATCTACCGGGCTCCCTCCTATTCAATGTAGATTAGATTTTTTTCCTTATCTCAAAACACCTGTTAAATGTCGTGGAGCATACTGATATAAAACCGGGTTATAAAACTGACCACTCTAAAATCACTTTATCTTTCAATCTTACAAAACAAGGTAGGGAACCTGGGTTCTGGAAATTTAATTTTTCACTACTGAATGACCAGCAATATGCTACCGAAGCGAAATTACTAATTTCCAAAAACTATCAAAGAAAATGAAAATATGAATCCTGGTCTGTTATGGGATTTTATAAAGTTCCAATTGAGAGAGTTAACAATACGCCACGCAAGTAGAATAAAAAGACAGAGAAATGAAAGGGAGAAACAATTAAATGAAGACATAGAGAAACTAGTTAGAAATGAAAAAGGAACAATTAGAAAAAATAAATGAGGTCAACACAAAAAGCGCAATGATTAGATCTCGTGCCAGATGGATAGAGGAGGGAGGAAAAAACTCAACATTTTTTATCAATCTAGAAAAGAATAATTTTAACAAAAAACATATCACAGAACTGATAGATAAAAACAATGGAAGAAAAGTAAAACCACATGACATTCTAGAAGAAGAAAAACAATTTTATGCTGATCTATATAAATCTAGATAAAACGAGGACATTTTGGACAATAACTTCTTCCCTGAAGAAAAAAAGGTTGTTCTCAGTGGAGAAAAAAGTCTAGTTTTTGAAGGAGAGCTAAGCTTAGAAGAATGTTGACAAGCACTGGACGCTATGCCAAATAATAAATCGTCTGGATCAGATGGTTTTCCTGCGGATTTCTATACATTTTTTTGGCAAGAAATCAAATCTGTTGTTGTTAACGCAATTAATTGGGCATTTATAAAAGGAAAAATTAGCTGTTCACAAAATAGAGGTATTATTACCCTGCTCCCAAAAAAAGATAAAAACTATCACTGCTAAAAAATTGGAGGCCTATTTCCCTTTTAAATACGGATTACAAAATTGCTACAAAAGCGATAGCTACAAGGCTTAAGAAAGTTCTCCCCTTAATAATAGATCCCGATCAGACCGGCTTTATGAAAGGGAGATACATCGGTAACATCCGATTAGTTTTGGCTACATTACACAGATTGTGAAAAAATAACATGTATGATTCTTGCTTTGGATTTTGAAAAAGCCTTCGATAAAATTGAATGGAAATATTTAGATAAGGTTTTATCGTATTATAATTTTGGGAAGGATTTTAGAAAATGGATAAATGTGTTTTATACCGGCGCCTGTAGCTGTGTGATTAATAATGGTTATTTGTCTATTTTTTTAAATCTATCAAGAGGTCTCCGACAAGGATGCCCTCTCTCTCCATACTTATTTATTTTGTGTGCCAAAATATTGTCTTCTTATATTCGCCACAATCCAACAATTAAAGGTGTTACAATTAATAATCAAGAAATTAAACTAATGCAATATGCCGACGATACTGTTGCCATTCTCGATGGTTCTAAAGAGTCTATTTTGGGTACTATGAAGTTCTTGAAAATTTTTGCTAATATTTCTGGATTAAAAATAAATCAAGATAAAACACAAGTGATGTGTATAGGATCGGATAAACATATACTAAATACTAAATAAATTTGAAGAGGATAACAAACTAAAAAAACTTACTTGGACAAAAGGTCCGATATGGTTACTCGGAGTAAAATTTACACGCGATCCTTCGGATCTGTTTACTCTGAACCTATTACCTCAGCTTGACAAAATTAAAACGCTTACTAACATTTGGTCAGCAAGAAATCTCACCCCAATTGGCAAGATAACGATAATTAAGACTCTAATAGTGCCCATGCTTACTTTCTTGTTTACTGTTATAACCAATCCACCTATATCATTTTTTAAAACATTAGATAAAATTCTGTACTCTTTATTTACCGAATGTTGCCCTTAGGTATATTTATATATAGATACTTTATTTATTTATTTATTTATTTATTCTGGTTTATTAAAAACAAAGACATGGCAGTACAAAACTGAATTGCGTCCAGGATACATACTTAATATATAATATGCCATTTACATTTTCAATTTCTGAATATGGTTTTGTTTACATTGAAGTACAATTTTTGCAAAATATTAGGGTTAGATTATGCTATACTAGGTTATATTCAGTTACATACGAATACGTATTGTGTTAAAAATTAATTTCTACATACCTTTAACTGTTAACTTTTTACAACAGCTGTATATGTTCTGTCTTCCTTCAATTTCCACTTCACATAAATATGTTCCTTCATCTTCAGGTACAACATTCATGATTTCAAGGTTTACCTTGTCCTTATCCACAAATTGATAGCGTGACGTTGGATCAGGTGATTGTGATGATGTCAGCAGCTTCTTTTCTTCCCCTTCAACATTTTTATACCAATTGATATTGGATATTTTTGCAGAATCATCAAACCATTCTATATTTAGTAACAATTTGACCCAATTCACATTCGCTTTAACAGTGAGATGTATTTGGATAGCATCTATAAAACAATTTTGGAGAAACAAAACATCAGATTAGCAATTTTATTTTTCGTACTACTAGGCAACATAAACGAGACCAACAGATATAAGTCGCGTGCTAAAACGCATAGTGATACCGGACCGACAGACCGACCGACCGACCGACATAGTGAACTATAGAGTCGCGTTCACGCGACTAAAAAGGAATAATTGCAATAGGCTTACATTATTACCAATATATTTTCATTAATTAATAAAACAATTGTAAAATTGTAAAACATAATAAAATAAAAAGGTTCATCCTCTTGACTGCATGCTCTATTAAGTGTAAATAAAATTTAAAGTAAAATCACCTTTCTTAACTGTCAGCGGTGTAGTATGCGTCAGTTCTTTTTCTCCATCAACTGGCTTCACTTCACATTGATACTTGCCACTATCACCAAGTACAACATTCTTTATCTTCAAAGACAGAGTGCTATTTTGGCAGCTTTTTACTTCAAATCTAGGATCTTTAGAACAATCCTCAATCTCTGTTGTGCCATCTTCCTTAATCTTCTTCCACTTGTAACCTGTTAATGGCATATCTGAAGGTCCATATCTGCACTTCATTTCAAAATTACTTACACCACGTTCTGTTGAGTACTGTGGATTTACCACTTTAATCCCTTAACAAAATGTGAATATTTTACAATTTCAGTCCCTTAAACATAAAATTACAGATACACATTTGCAATGGAATTTGCTGTTTACACATTTTTATTATAAGAATCTTGGTTACTAAACTATTTTAAAGCTAGCATGAATGAAAAAACTACCATATTGATTTTGTGTTATTTACAGATTGATTAAAATCAATAAAACTCACAATAAACAGATAAATTGGCGACACCTTGGCGATGATGCTTTCTACTGGGTTTTATTTTGCAGTTGTACTTCCCCGAATCGGATTTCAATTGATTTGAAAGTGTTAATTTGATGCTTCCTCTACCATTTGTAAACACTTCAAAGAAAATATCTCAATTTTAAAGCAGGACCTACAATCAATTAATTTGTTATCTTTGTTTGCTATTCAACAGAGAAAAATATTATTTTCTAGTGTATTACTATATTATAATTTTTCTTTATTTTTCGAGACAATTTTTCAGTATCAATGTAGAACTGCTGGTTTTAAAAATGGATTGCAGAAATACATGAAATAAAAGGAAACAAACAGTGAAATAATACGTTTTAATAGACCAGTGATTCACAGTAAGCAAAAACACATGGGTCAAATAAATTCACTTAATGAGTATACACAATTTGTACTAATATGTATACTTTGATATTCAAGAACATACATAACCAACCCAATACTTCAGAAACTAATTCACTTCACCTTTTCTGACATAAATATAAATTGGCTAAAATAACATTGGTGTTTGTAAATGTCATATTGGATGAAGATGGTTATTACTTACTTGAGTAAGAAGCTTCTGATCTGTAAACAAAAAAGTAAATCTTAAAACTTCACATGATCTTTAATTATTTATAATAAGTTTAAAACATACTGTATTTGCAAAGGGCTTTAATAAGAAAAAAAGCTTTGTTTACATGCTACACACAACTAATAAAGTATAAAGTATATAACTATAAAGTAGAAATGGTATAATAAAATATTAAAATGATATGTCTATGCAGTGACTGGATAGGCATACTATTATATAATTATTAATAATTAACTATTATAAGTTTTATTTCCTCTACATAGAACGTTGTTTAATGCAATTATAAACCAAAGAGTTATGATAATAAGCAGGCTAAAATCAATAGTTGTTGAGATAATAAGATAAACTGTTAATATGGTATGAATGGCATGGAATGATATATAATATAATTGTTCACAAAATAATATCTAACGAATATAGCATAGATTAATTGTGTTTTAAATAAATTAATGAAAGAATATAATAAAGCATTTACTAAATGGAAAACACAAAGCCGGTGTTATTGTCTGTAGAAAGTGTTATAGAATCTTTGAACAAAACTGATTTCATTGAGAGAAAAAACGATTTTAGGTACAATTACTTATGATAGAATCAGTGGTATGATGATGACTAAATTTCAATATTAATATTATCATTTACTTGTTATGATAATTAATATAGTGAAAATGATGTACATAGTATAGTAGTGTAATAATGAATAGTATAACGAATTTAGGACAACAGCAAAGATTATTAGCATTAACTTATGAATATCAGAATATAGAATACATACATAGTAAAGATGGTGATGGTAAAATGCAATAAAATCATTAGGCCTAAACCATAAAGATTTTGCTACAAGTTTGGTTTTGCTAGTTTGTTTTAATTATTATTTTTACACCACAGACAGATTCTTTAAGATTGTATAAAAGCAAAGTGAATCATACGAATCATTGTATGATTTTTGTGAGATCTAGTGGAATTGCAAAACCACTCAATTTTACAAGCTTTGAGTTATATATCTTTGTTGTACTGGTCTCACAAAGTTATAGTACAGAAAATAGAGATTTGATGTGAATATGTAAAGTTTCGTGTTTGTAAAGATGAAACGACATTTACCTAAAACTAGCTTTAGTGTATATGTAATTTTGCTTAAATTCTTTTAAAGCTCTATCAGAAAAATAAAAATTAAACAATCTAAACAAAATAAAATTTGCTGCACTATTAACAAAATAAAATAACATTACCTTTCATATGAGTCTGTTGCTAGAACAATAAATAAAAAAATCTTTATCTTTAAATATGTTATGGTTAGCTGTGGAGAGGACAGACTCTGTTTTTTGATTAACTGTAATTTTTGTATGGTGTAAGTTTGAAAATTCTTTTTCTAATTATTGACAATTAGCTTTATGATAAAAAATTATGCAATATTAGTGATAATAACATTTGAGAGTAACATTTATCCTTGATTTGCTATAATCATAGTATAAATACCAATTTTTTTTGCATATTTGAATCAATCAATCAACCAATCAATCGATCAGTAAATAAATTTGAATAGATAGTAGTTAAGTACTATTTCATACAACACAATAATCACAATAAAAATTCCATATATGTAATATAAATAATAAGAATTACAATCATTTATATTAAATTTTATATTTCCTGCTGTTTCTCTTTTTTGACTGTTATCCATTTCCCTTGTATGTCAGACCTGCCTTGCTTTTGTTTCATTTTCATCGTTTTGAGCTTTGCCCTTTATTTGACATTTTTATGTGGTTTTAATAAATATACTATTATGAATTAATGAATATTATATATTTTAAACTGAACAGACAAAAATAGCCATTGAGGTCATATTTCAAATTACTCACGATTACTCTTTGATTTTTCAAGATTTAGTTATGTATAGTACAGTTGCATAGTTTTTCGTAAATAGGCTACTAGAAAGTTTTTCTACTTTACAAATTACCTAGGATGACGAATAGTAAAATTATACATCTAAATAAATTACTTTATAATACTATGGATAACAGGAGGACCTGATTTTATATTTACTATTTCAAAAACATTTATTTTTGTTATTATCTAATACACCTGTATTACCTTTCTTTACAAGCCTTCCCGTGGATACTTCCATATATGGTGTTTGTTGTCCATTATGTATAATCTTTCCTGAAGTACAAGCTTGTAAATCAAGATCTGCATATTGAATCTCTTTATTCTATAAATCATCAAAACTAATCAATACATTAATACATATTCTTAAAAAACAGTTAATACAATTATTGAACCAGAAATAAAGCAATTAGATAAATAACTATGATTTAACGTATCAGTTTCTAAAGAGTTTGTAATTCATTTTTTTATATATGTATTTTCTACAGCATATTTAGCAAGATTGCCTAAACATTAGAAATACCTTGTATTTATCTTCTTCAAGTTTAACCTTTGATGTTCCTATTGTACCATAAAAACAATCAATTAAGAATAACAAACATTATGGATAGGAAATTGCAATTGAGATTTAAATCAAAGATGTTGGGTTGTGTGACAGAGTTTGTTATTAACTAATGCAAAATTCATTTAAAATAGCTTTGGATATGTTCTTCTGATAAATTGAAAGTAACCCAATAATTATCAACCTTGCAAAGAAAGAAAGAGTATTTTTAAATAATGATATAGGCCTAGATTATACCTTTCTTGATCAGCCTTCCCTTGGATAATTCCATATATGGTGTTTTTCTGTCATTGCTTATTATCTTTCCTGAGGAACTGGCTTGTAAATGAAGATCTGCATATTGAATCACTTTCTAATAATAATCATAATCTAATCAATACATGTTACCAACATATTTTAAAAGAAAATTAGCATTCATTCAATTCTAATAAAAAAATCCATACTTAGGGCCAACATAGGGAAGGACCTCTGAATAAAAAAAAAGTCACAATTGGTAGTACCCTGTTTGTTAAACTTGCTCAAAAATATTATTTTAGGTTAATCGATTTTTATTAACATTTGTTTTCCTTAAAATTTAAAAATACCTTTCTTTTATCTTCTTTATGTTTAATTTTTGACGTTTCTATAGTACAATAAACAAGCTAATACATTAAACGATTACAAATTATTATTATATATATTATTAATATGGTAAACTTTAGAAATACTTTTGAGATGTTTGAGAATATGACATGTTATTAAATAATGCAAAATGCATTTTAACGCAGATTTATATTCTCTATGTTTACATTCATTTTAAAAGAAACAAAATATGTTGCTTTTCAATTATGCACTTTAAAACAAAAAAGAGGGTTTCTTGTAAAATGAAACAATAAAATAAAACTTAAATAAAACATAAATAAAATATAATTTAGATTTATCTGTACTACAAACGTATATAAAGTACACAAATATATAAAACATAGATAATTAATTATAAATGTGTTATCTAAAACACATGTCAAATTAAACTAAAAAATATTAACTAAAAATATGTACTAAACAAAATTAATAAATCTACTAAAACGTACTATCGTTAACAAATAGAGCATGCATTTCTGAGAAATAAATGACAATTAATTCTTGGTTGAGTTCAACATTGTTTCAGGCATGCATTCTGAAATGTACTGTTATTCAGAATGATAGAAATAAAAAGGTTAGAAGAACTAATAACATAAAATTAATTTATTTGCAACACAAGCTTTACTTTAAAAATACGATGTAAAATCGTTTTTAGGAAAGGTATAGCATAAATGCTAAATTAAAACAGGTTTATTGCTGGTGTTCTTCCTATTTTATATAATTTGGCGTTTGGTAAAAGGAACTCAATTGAATTAAAAAAAAAATCCATATTTGAACTTTTATAATATCAAATAATCTTACACTACATTGTAGACACAGGACTTTTTAAATGCAATCTGAGTAAAATTCCATCAACTAATTTTACTAGGTTTCGTAGCCTGGTTCTATCGGTTTATACTAGGTCAAGTTTTTTTTCCACAACAAACTCGTATTACAAAAACATTTTAACAACGATGAGGTGTAAATTAATAATAAATAAATAACTAAATAATGAATAATCACAATTGAACATACTCTCCATAAGTACGTGGGGGGCGTAACGCATACTATTATTGTTAGTGAATGAAAGCTGTTATGAAAATTGTATAATTAAATGATATCACCAATGAATTTTCTTCCTCTTTTATTAACTTTTGCGTAAATAACAGGATCTTCCGTAACACATGACATAGGTGTACTACATTTTACACTTGCATAGACTATTTCCCGCTGTGAAAATATTGTTATCATTTAACTAAATATGTTATATAATTAGCCCACGGCGCTTTATTCAAGAAAAAGATTAATTACAAAATTTGATTGATTTATAATTTGATTTATTCGATTTTATATATTCAATTCTGGTGATATCTAATTGATTCAAAGATTTTAATTGTTATTTAATAATTGTTAAAAAAAATTGTAGTAGAAAAGTACTAGTTACAAAACAACAACAACAAATGTAATTTTATTTTTATAGCAATTCAAATAAAGATAAATTCTTACTGTGTGACTGATGCTGAAGTGTCCTCCTTAATTTAACCAAGAATAAGATAATTACTTCTAATAATAAAATACGGTTTCGATCCAAGTCGGCCCTAAACCGTCTCGGCCAAAGTCAAGTCGGCCCCAAGTCAACTCGGCCCCAAGTCAACTCGGCCTCAAGTCAACTCGGCCTCAAGTCAACTCGGCCTCACGTCAACTCGGCCAAAAAATAATCGGTCAACTCGGCCCCGTTAAAGTATGGAACGCAAAAAGTGCAAATGAAGGGGATTGATAAAATAATATTTCTTCACAATTTTTTAACTATGAATAATTCTGACTTTTAATGAATATTATTATTTAGACAATAATATATTTAGCAAAAAAAATAGGAAGGATTTCACCAACTTTCCTTTATTTACGTTTAATCAAATTTCGTAGCTGAGCCTCCCTGCGCGTTTGCCAGCTTTTTCGATATCTACAACTGCTACGTGTTTTCGCTGACCAGGGGATTCCTCTTTTTTAAAAACGCAAATCATGCACAAAAACGATGTACGATCATTTTTTCTATGGGGTGGAACGTACTAGGCCTCCGTCTTCGATTTCCTAAAATACGGTACCTGCACGTGTTTTTTGTAACACGCGGGTACTTCTATTCATCGGCAATGAGTTCATTTTTTTATATGATATTATATTTTTTATTCATTTTTTTTAAAACGTGGATAGTAAGAATCGTAATAATATTAAGCACTTTTTGCGTTCCATACTTTATTGTGGCCGAGTTGACCGATTAGTTTTTGGCCGAGTTGACGTGAGGCCGAGTTGACTTGAGGCCGAGTTGACTTGAGGCCGAGTTGACTTGGGGCCGACTTGACGTGGGGCCGACTTGACTTTGGCCGAGACGGTTTGGGGCCGACTTGACCTGCACCCTAAAATACATCTAATAATAGCATTATTTGCTCAATAGAAAAAGGTTCAAGGGAACCTAAGAATAAAACTGCACTTGCTTGTTTCATGTAATTAACATTAATACAAACACTAAATTAAATTTTGTGATAATATATTGTTTTTTTTTTTGTTTCATATATTATTTCCCAATACATAAACTGTTTATTGATTAATTGATCGATTGATTGATTGGTGATATGAGGTTTAAATGCAATAATTAATAAATTATTAAAAGAATGGAAACTTTACCTTTGTCTTTAGATGTTTTTTGTTCTGATAAAAGTTGCCTCTCTTCAACATAAGCAGAGCTTGTCTTTGAAAAAAAGCAAAGAATATTAAAGAATGATTCAAATAATGTATACTCTACATAAAAAAAAAACCTATTATATAATAAAATACCTATGGAAGGTTCATTATTAGATGCAGTTGATTGATTAGCATTTACCTTTCAATCTTTTAGTATAACTGTATTGTGAAAATATAATGTTGGGTTTCCTTACCAACACATTTAATATGGTCGAACTTAAAGGTGTATACAACCATTTAGAACTGTTTAGTTTTACATTTTAAAAGTTGTAGTGTAATCTGTTCATTGAAAGTGTATCTGATTTTAGTGAAGAATAATTCATGTCTCAAAACATAAATTGAAATAATGTTCTAAATCAATGAAATCTATGAAAAACCCAGCTGAAAGAAAATTGATTGGGGTCTTGTTTAAAATATTGAGGTTTTCTTCTTTTGTCTTTGTAATTTAAACCAGAAAAACTAATAGAAGAAACAAGAACTTGTTCATAACAAACCTGAACTTCTTGTGCAGTAGCTGCTGCTTCAGTTGCTTCAGCCTGGTTAGTAGGTGAACTTGATTTAGTTACAACAGGGCCCTCTGCACCATCAGGAACATCTCTTTCATTCGCCATCATTAATTGATACTCTTCTCCAGTTGTATTACCATTTCTGTTAAGACAATAAAAACTATTACACTATTCAAAGTATTGCTAAGATACTACCATTTGTAACACCACTACCTTAATAGCAATTTTTAACCATGCATGTTTAACAATATTTATCATGTATTACAAAATGAAAACGTTTGTATTAAACTCACCTGGAGCTTTCATGTTTCTTTTTATCTATATCATTGTAAACAACTGTTTAAATAAAACAAGAAACAAAATGTAATGAAGACAAATTGGTATTAAATTTAACATTTGAGGCATTGACTGACATACAATGATGTATTCTTCATGCAAAATTCACACTATGAAGTAAAATAGTTCAATCTGTATCTATAAAATACATAAAAGAAACGAAAAAAAAACAATGTATATATAAAGGACCCTTGGAAACAAGCTTTTGGGCTTTTATGTGTATGCTTTTGGTTTTATTTGTGTAAATGACCAACAAATGTTTCTTTACCACATTTGAATTATTGCATTTTATTGACTATTTAATAAAAATAAATATCATCAAATACAGAGTGCAGAATAATGATAGTTCTTAGACAATCAATATAACTTACCCGATTTGTATTCAATACAAAAGAATCCACAAAAGTAAAGACAGCAATAACAGACAAACTGACAGACTGATTTCCAACTACTGAATTGCTGTTGATTTGAACCAAGCACTTTGTCTTCTTTCTTTATTTCAAATGTCTTGAACCTTGCAATACTTGGACGGTATTTAAAACTCATCACAACTGGTTTACCACCTTCAACTGTCACTGTATTAATACCTTTATTGCTCCACTCAATATTCTTGTAATACATGAAATCTAAAAATTAAATAAACAAAACTAAACTGGTAAAACTAGTATTTTTTTATTTTATTAATTTAGTCCCCGAAATATTTATTTACATGAAATATTCAATAAAACCTACAGAAAAAGGAAATTCAGAAAAATAGAAATGTTTGAAACATAACTCAGAACATAATAGTATAACATTGAAGCGTTATTATGAATATGGCATGTAAAATATAAAGGCACTATTAGCTTAATAAAATAATTATCTTTACGCCATGGTTTCCTCGATATTTCCGTAATTCAATAAGAATTTTACTTACAAACAAGAAGCAGTAACCATAAGAACAAACCAACAATCAAAACAATCAGGATGATGTGCAATGAACCCGAACCTGTTTAAAAAAATACTATTTCCAATATTACAGTGTAAAAACAAATGGATACAGAATTACAAATATAATTTTACAGATATTTAAACCAGAGAAAAGTAAAATTACTGTAATTATTTCACTTTCTCTGATTTTAAACTAATATTATAATATTATTGTTTAAAAACGCTGGCTAAAATCGTTTCATCTTTTTTTTAAATAACACAAAGCAAATGTAATAATATAAATTAATGCTGCTATTATGCATTCTTATTAAACGCAAGCAAGTGTAAGAAGATTGGGCTGAAATCAAATTAATTTACATATTTCAACATTTATTGGCCCCTTTTGAAAATAAAGCAAGGCAGAAAACCCCTATTAATAATAATAATAAATGTCGTTACAGTTTTAAAAATTAATGGCGTTTGACGGACTATAAAGCATCATTTTCTAATTATGCAGTTACAATTTGTTATAAACACAAATCATAAAATACATGATGGTATTGCAGGTTCAGTAACATCAAAGTTCATTATTGAGCAACGTCATGCTACAGCTACTCTGTACGACTGAGAGCTGTCTGTGTTACGATGGTTTAGACGGTAATCTTGTTTACATAAATTCTGTTTTGTTCGATAAAGGAATTAGTACATGGTATGCACTGCAATGTAGTACAAGACGAGGTTTGTCCAAATATGTTTTCAGTTAAACTGAAGTTAATTAAATACCGCGTTAAAGATGTATTGTCCCCCAAAAGAATGAAAAATGAAGATTAATTAAATCAGACTTTGAATAGGTTTTTTTGCAGTTTCAATAAAGTTCATCACTTCCGTAGAAAAAAAATGAAAATAAATTATGTTTTCCGTTATAAAATGACAAAATAAATGGTAAAATTTAGCCAAAAATTCATTGGCTGGCAGCCAATTTGACTATTTTTTTGCAGGTAAGAAATTTTTTTTAAAATCTAATTTTTGGTCAAAGTGGATAACTATTATGTGAAATTATAATGGTATATTCAACAAAAACATTTTACATAATTATTTTTTTCAGGGGACAATACATTTTAAATAAAAAAACACCTCCTTAAAATAAACGCCTCTATTTAACATACATAGGCCTAAACATTTAAACTGCATAATGCAATTGGTATAATTACCTGGGACACAGTTACCTAGTGTTGTTGTACCATTTAGCTTTTCATTCTCTGCATAACATGTAAGACTTGTTTGACATGTCTCATCATTAATTACTATAGTTGCTGTATTTTCTCCTTTCTTAACCACTTCTCCATCTTGTAATATCAATACTGATGATAGCTTGGGATAGCCCTCTGCTGTACATGTTGCAATACCATCTTCAGATGTAAAAGTAACAACAATAACTGAAGCGACAAAATCAGTTAATTTAGCAAAATGTATATAGATTGTGTAGGTAAATGTCTGTAATAGTATTACATTTTTTCTTAAATGAATTATAGATAACATACATTACATCATGTTATAATACATTTACAAAATCAGCAGAAGTGCATATGATGGTCCTCTCTTTACTATGAATATACATTTTAACAACTAGGATATGGAAAACTTGACTTGCAAGAAATTTAGCTCACACTGGGAGTTGACCAGTTAGGTATGTACATTTTAATTTAAAAATTACAAAACCTGGTGATAATGTTGCAAAAAACTTCACGATTTGTCAATAAAAAATGCATGTACAAGCTATTAATTGTCATGTACTGTTAATTGTTAAGTAAAGTAATGTTTACCTACAATATACTATCAACTGTATTTCAACACTTGTTTTAGCATCCTCTCCTTTAAACTGATCACTTTCTGCTTTACATGTATATATCCCACCATCTTCTTCAGTAGCAGATTTAATCTTAAGAACTGACTCTGTACTGTTATTGGTAATCTTATATCTAGAAGAATTGTTGGTGTTGACTGTCTGTCCATCTTCATACCAAGTAATGTGAGGAATAGGATCACCATCAGGTTTACTACAAGTAAAGGTCACTGGTTGACCTTCGTAAACTGTTCTATGTGAGGCAGAAAGAAGTGGATGATCCAAATCTGAAAAACATAGTTTTTGAATTTAGTATCTGTTGTGTAATGTAGGGATTTCTGAAAAAAATCATTTATTTGTATTATAATCTACTTATAGAGGAACAGTAATAATATTATATGATTGAATAAAGTGTGAATATAATACATTAAATTGTCTTGTCAATGTTTATTAATTTTAAATAAATAAATACCATAATTGATTTAACGAGAGCATTTTACCTATTTACTAATTATTTTTTTATGTACATTACGTGACTACTGTAATTCTGAATAAATTGAAATTCAAAATAAATTAATAAACCACTTATACCAATTAAACAAACTGTATTTAAAATTAAATATAACTAGAGGGTGAGCGTGCTTCGCTCGCTTCCCGTCTAGGAAGTGTAGACGATGGTTCTCGGAATGATAATGACTCTGGTAAAAAGTTTTAGAAGGACATTCTGGCTTGGACGATTTCGATCGGTTACCATTATTTAAATGCGTTTGATATTGGTAAAACTAAACCTACTCACTCACAGTGTCTTAGATGATTAATAGCGTTTTACGTATAGTGTTTATTGTAGATATGAAAAGTGGTAAAAAAGAATAACAAATGCTTGGTAAATTGTAGATAACAGTCCGATGAAATCTACTAAAAAATAGTATAATTGTGTAATAAATATAATACAATATTGTGTGTATAAATGTGGATGGGCGTTAATTAGATGGCATTTGGATATGGGTGGGGGGGGGGGGGAGTGGCGATAATTATTTTAATTGATGTTTTAATGGGGAAGTGTTCCGGGCGTTTATTCAAATCAATACCATCCTAATCGGTATAATTAATACATTATTCCGCGACACAGTGAGCCGTTTTGGCCTAAGAAGGAAGACATTTTAGACGGCTTGCAATATGGGCAGAAGTATCTATGGTTCTGACGGGACACAGATAGCGCATAGTATACATGAGTCCTGGCAGCTTACTTGTTTTAAAACTCCCTGGTTGAAACCAACTATAGTTGAGGGCGCATCATGAGTTAGCAACCGTATAAACAGTGCTCCGTCTTCATTAAAAATAAAGTAAAGTTTTGCCAAAAATAGCCATAAGACAACTGTGCTACATAAGTGAGTATTACAATTTGGTTAATGCTGTCATCGTCTTTTGATCTAAAACTAAGAAAATGGTCAGAAAAAAGGACCAAACTGAACGTACCCCTCCGGACACCTCAACGACCCAGGCGACACCCACCGAAGAAACCAGCTAAATCCAGTTATTAAGGCGGGAGATTAAAACGCTAACAACTGAAATGCAAACAAAACTGGACTCCATACTTAAAAATCAAACCTCAATTATGAATAGAATTGACTCAATGGAGGCAAAACAATTAGATATGGAGAAATCCATTACTTTTACCTCCGATTCAATCAACGATCTTGAAAAGAAAGTAACAACGTATGATAGCGAAATGAAAGATATTTCAACAACACTTGAAACAGAAAAGAAAAAAATTACCAGTATACAAAATGATATTCTGAATCTTGAACGGTATTCAAGGAGTTTTAACCTGAGATTTGGTGGGATAACTGAGGAACCAAACGAAGATGCAACAAAAAAGATTAAGGAATTACTAAATAAAACACTCAACCTAAACGACATCGTCATTGAAACGGCTCATCGCACAGGAAAACCATCAACAATAAGTGGTAAGCCAAGACATATCATTGTTAAATTTATATATCGACCACAGAGATTTGAAGTACTCAGAAGAGCTAAGTCGATATTGAAAAATTCCGAGATGTTTGTACTAGAAGATAAGCCAGTAGCAGATATTATCAAAAGGCGAGGCCTGCGAGAAGTTATGAAGAAAGCGTATGAAGAAGGTAAAAAGACTGTCTTTAGAAATGGCAACCTTTACATTAACGGTAAAATGTATACATAACTTCTTTATTTTCGTTCGTTTGTTTTTAATTGAATTCAATTTGTGACTATATCCTGCCTAACTATAACAGCATTAAACCATATGCAGAAAATGGGTACCACTTATTGTATCCACTAGGAGAATTCAAACTGTACGGAATTGAAACATCAACACGATCGCGATTATGTGTTTACATAACCTAAACATTAGCAGGTGAAAGAATTGGCACACTGACTTAAATACCATGTTACGTAATCTGTTGCTGTGTTGTGTGTCACATACTTTGCCTATTGGTTTTGTAGACCGACAAACATAAATACATCTAAATATACAAACTATAGAAACGTACTTACCAATATTATTAGAAAACGAAAAAAGGATTACTATTTTAATAAATTTGAAAAAAATAAAAATAATATGAAAGAAACGTGGAATGCCATTAATCAACTTTTAGGTAGGAAGACAAAATCCCAACTGCCATCAAACCTAAAATATGGGACAGAGACATACACTAACCCAGAAACAAAATCCGATGCATTCAATTCTTACTTTATTAATATTGGGAAACAATTAGCTGACAAAATTAACCATGATAACAACCCTGCCATTGATCCAACGTCATATTTGACTGGTAACTACCTTAATTCTATGTATTTCAGACCCACAACAGAATACGAAATAATGACATACATTAATAAATTAGAAACAGATAAAACACCAGGTCACGATGATATCAGTGCTCACTATATCAAGTACAATCCCGTCTACCTTACAAAACCTAATTCACACTTAATAAACGTTTCACTCGCCACTGGCCGATTCCCTGATGAACTAAAATGTGCCAAAACTATACCTGTTTTTAAAAGTGGCGATAGGCAAAACCTTAATAATTATCGACCCATATCAATCTTACCATATATAATAATATATATATTTTTTTTATTATTCAACTGTCATTTATGATTATTGATTATTGTCTCTATTGTTTACATATATATTTACTAATTGTTATTGTTTTTATTGTAATTTATTTATTTATTAATTTTTTCCAATTTTTAATTGTTACATAGGACATCACATTTTAAAGCTTTGCTTATAATGTCATGCCCGATTCAATCAATCAATATATAACTTTTGCTTAAAACCATGTTCAACTGTAGGCCGTTGCCAATATACTGTAATCTCCCTAAACACTGCTACTTTTAATACTTACAATATTATATGTTTTCATCTTTTCCATTGATTGTAAACCTCTAATTAAACTTTCCAGTATTTTATTATTCAACTTCTGTTTCCAATAATATTCAATATAAACAATTAATTTTTATTTTTATCATTACTGTAAATAATCATTGTATATATTTTATAATTAATATTTATATTGGTCTTGTTTTTTTGTAAAAATGTACTGTAATATTATACCTTATTATGGTTACCATTTTAACAAATGTACGATTGATTGAATAAAGTTCACATATATAAAAACCATGCAGGGAACTTGCAAGGTGATTGACACACCTTACCGTGAACCCGGAAATTACTTACCGCGCGTAGAGTTAAAATTTACCAATTGAAATTAGAAAATTTCTTATAAAACCCTTTATAATATCTTCCTAAGATAGAAATATGGAACAATATCGTAATAGTGGAAACTAATGTTATAAAATCTACGTTTCGCGGTACATCTGAGATAGATAGGGTAGGTATCCAAGGCGGAGTTTAGTACCGAAGTTTTCCACCGCCTACGTCAGAATTAACCATAATTTATATATAGAAGCTTAAATATTAAATATACTGTATAAAGATAGAAGATGCTGCTACTGTGAAATACATTAAATGGTAACAAATAGGGTGATCCCTCCGCTTGAACACTGAACTCACTTAGTATAAATTGAACTGAACGTTTTGCAACATGTGTATACCCAGTACTACCAAGGAACTAAATCTGAAAATCCCAAAATAGATTTTCTTTGATCGTTTCTGCCTTGTATAATGTACTTTTTAAAATTATACTTTAAAATCGAATTTTGTTTTAGTAATATTCTGAATGTAATGTTAGTATTTGAATAAAATGTCAACAGGAATTTTATATTGTTTTATACTGTACGCCTTATTCTTTTAATCACTAGAAATGGCCTATATATATTAGTGAAGCCTATAAGGCTTATAAATTACCAGGTATAGGACATTCTGATCGTAATTGTATTAATCTTATTCCGAAATATAAACAGAAACTTAAACAGCAGAAACCTATTGTTATAGAAAGATTAGTGTGGTCTGAGGATAAGGTTAATGAGTTAAAAGGGTGTTATGAAGCCACTGATTGGAATATGTTTATGGACTCTTCGGAAACTTTAAATGAGGCTACAGTAGCAATTGTTGAATACATAAAATTCTGTCAAAATCTGATCTTACCCAAAAAGAAAATTAGAATATCTAATAATAATAAGCCTTGGCTCACAAAAGATGTAAGAAAGGAATTACTTAAGAAATATATTGCATCCAAAAACAAATGCAACGAGATGGAAAAGAAAAAGATTCAAAAATGTGTAAATAAGAAAATCAAATCATGTAAAAAAGAATAGGCCTATGGAGAAAAAAATGAGAACAAATTCAAGTGCCGGGACACCCGTCAGGCCTGGAATGGAGTTAGGAAAATTACAGGTATGGGGAAGAAAAATAATGAAATGGAACACAGTTTTAAACCAAATGATTTTAATATTTTTTATTCTAGATTTGATGAAATAAATTTTAAATGTGAAATGACTGCATCTGCTGAAGGGTTTAAAAATGAAATGAATGATAAAAGTGCAATAAAAATTGATGTAGATGATGTTAAGAAATATATGGAAAGGGTAAATGTTAGTAAAGCAAAGGGTCCGGACGGTGTATCAGAGCGTTTGATTAGATCATGTGCCTCTCAGCTTTCACCAATAATAAGCCAGCTTTTCCAGTGTTCACTGAAAACGGGGGTGTTACCTGATCTATGGAAGGTCTCTGAGATTATACCTGTTCCGAAAATGTGTAACCCTAAAATCATTAACGACTTCAGACCAGTGGCATTAACATCTATTCTAATGAAGATCCTTGAGAAAATTGTTAGAAGTCAACTAATGTCTGAATGTAGTGATTTTATGGATAATAACCAATTTGCATATCAATGTAATAGAGGGGTCGATAATGCTATTATAACCTTGTTAGACCTGGTGGTTTCACATTTAGATAAGAAGGGGACCTATGCTCGAGGGCTATTCATAGACTTTTCATCTGCATTCAATTTGATGCAGCCTCATATTTTAATGAATAAAATGTCTGAAAGCAGTACCTTCATCTAGTTCAGTGTCGTGTCGTCATTAATCATTCGTAAAAATATAGGTAAAAACCCCGATAATAATAATAACTGAGGAAGCATTGTGTCGACGGATCGTTAATCAGTACTCGAAAAAAGAGAAGGTGGTAGAATGGGTGCGTATACACACAAGGAATAGCCCACAATAAAGTGCCCTAACCTGTTCAACTGTACTTCCTGTTTGTGTCGGCGGGGTCGCGAGCACGTGATGCTTAAGATATCTCGCCATAACATGAGCCGTCGAACGCAATTTAATGAATTTAATCGAATTACCGCTCTCGTAAAATTTAACTAGATCAGTACTTATCTCGCCCTAAGTTCGATATGAACCCAACTTATGGGTTGGTGATTTTCTTACAAATCGGCTACAGTATGTTAACGTTGGTAAATCTATCTCAGAGATTAGAAGGATCAACAGTGGTGCACCCCAGGGGTGTTTTCTGTCACCAAGTTTATTTACAATATAATACTAGTGAATGTCGATCTTCATGTAGCATGTGTCATATAATCAAATACGCAGATGACATGGTACTGATTGGTCTATTGAAAAATGCTGACGATCATGTGTATAAGGCTGAATATGTTAAATTAATGTCATGGTGCAATGGCAATTACCTTAAGATTAATTTTAATAAAACTAAAGAAATTATATGGGATTTTAGGAAAAAGAAAAATGAAAAAAGTTATCTGATAGTTAATGATCAGACAATTGAACGTGTTCATGAAACCAAATATCTTGGTACACATATTGATGATCAACTTAGTTTTGAAAAAAATACGGCCAAGATAATTAAGAAAGGTCACCAAAGGTTATATTTCCTAAGAAAGCTAAATACATTTAATGTTAGCTGTGGTACTTTAAAATTATTCTATGAAACAGTTATTCAATCAGTACTAGTTATCTCTTTTATTGCTTGGTTCGGTAATTTAAATGAAACACACAAGAAAAGTCTCATTAGAATTACTAAGATAGCATCAAATATAATTGGTTGTACGGTTAATGATTTAAAATATCTTTATGAAAAACAGGTCTTAAGTAAATTAAGTAAAATTTTAGAAGATAAGAAACATCCATTACATATGAGATTTTTTAAGAACAAGTCTGGCCGGTTACGGGCTCCTAGAGCTGATACGTCAAGAAACCGACTGTCTTTTGTACCAAATTCAACTCATATTTTTAACTCAAAGATTGTTAGATCATAATAGCGCACATGCAATATATATTTTAAAGTTTTACTGTTGATGGATGTTTTAATTAATGTTTTTAAATTGTAAATTTGTTCTATGTATGATGTAATTATGAATGTTTTACCATATTTTTCTGTCGAGGAAAACAATTTTTCCATGTAAAATTTATTTTATATGGAACGAATAAAGATTTGATTTGATTTGATTTGATTATACATTTATACGTTTTATATTAGAATGTGACGCAATTCATATATTTTTGCGATGCCACTTCTTTTTAATAAAACATAATTGAATTGAATAGAACTCAGAGTATGTTCTATTGTAGTATAATAGTACTTATACTTCCAATATTTTATTTATTTTTATTTTGCTTTAATCCAGTGGCTATGAATTAAAGTTTGGCTCAAACATTCAGATTGCTACTCACAATATACAGTTAGAATAGATGGATTTGATCTTTCAATAGCTCCATTTGTTGTTATCAGACACTGAAATCTTCGTAGAGAATCATTTCTCATTGGCTGTGACATCACCAAGTCAGCTTTCCCAGGTTTTATGTTTAATTTAAAACGTACATTTGCTACAAGTTTTGTTGTAGATCCATCTTCATTTACTTCATCCCATTGTATTACATCAGGTGTAGTAGAAGTAAATTGTGAATAATCACAAGTTATCACCACATCAGCATCACCTTCCTTGGTTGTCTGGTCAGATGTTGTCAGCAACTGACAGTCTGCATCTAAACAAATTAAGTAGATAATCAGTATATATCAGTATATAGCTTGTATGAATACTACAAGTAACTCTAACAACTAAGCTATAGATATTGCTAAGAAAATATAAACAAAAATGCACCTGAAATGGCAATGCATTGATGGTGAAACATGGTATAAAAACATTCTCTAAAAACATATGTTTTAAATAATGATTTTAGAAACACATTTATATATTTTATGTATGAAAAGAAACTTACCCTTTTTAATAACCAGTAATATTACAATAAAATACACAGCTACAAATAACTGGAAAGAACAGAAAATAAATGTATGTCATTAAATAAGAGACAATATTAATCTACAAACAAATTATATAATTTCTCTGAAATACTTTATTCAAAAATGATAATCTAATAATGCAGTCAAAACTGTGAAATATGAAGAAACAGTGTGTCTATATAGTTATTCTGTTGTTCATGAGCATATTATCCACATTCATTTACAAATTTCGAATGTTTTTTCTCTTTGGTATAGACTATGTGATACTTGCTGATTGTGTCATGTGCTTAACGTTATTACGTTTCAAAATGTCATGGGTAAGTATGCTCTGGCCTTAATCTAACCATCCACTTTAAATATACGAGTTTCATGGTACTGAGTGTGAAATCTTAAAACGCAAGCAATAAGCCAAATCCAAGCGTTAAACAAACACAAGAAAAGAAAATTGTAACTACTGTTACTTCTATGAATTTTTTTTGAAACTGGAATATTTTCTTTCACCACAGCTAGATTAAAAACAAGTACCGGTATAGTGCATAGACATACATACTGGTATGTAAACACTCGTAACTGACTGTTATAGTAATCAAATATTTGTTAAAAGATTAACGGGAATTTTTAAACTGTCGAAAATATTGAGAACAGTGTCAATGAATTTTTTATAGCGCATTGTAATTCCCCCACCCTTTTTTTTCTTATTGTTACAGGGCACCTACATTATCACTATGAATGGTTATGAAACTACACATTTCTTCTTCATATTGAGTAGACCTACATAGTTAATCCTCACGAGCGCTTTACTATATCGGTCGCGTTTAAAATACATACGTGTTATGTTGATTGCGATAAAATAAATGCTGTTGACAAGACGGGTGAAAATCAATCGCGTTTTATTTTAGTTGCGAAAAAACGTCAACTATTGTATAGAGTGCGCCGCTAGGTACGGTTTTTACTCACCGTCGCTATCGTTTTTTCTCACCGTCGCTCTTTGGTGTACTCACCATATTCTTTACTTACTATTTGCCATTTGGAGGAATATGTTTATTTAATTTCGAAGACTAAGACAAGAAGTTGATTAATATCATCAAAAACCTAGAACTCGACCAATTCCAAGCGCAACCAATATTATCGTATATCAATAATAGTAAAAACCTCACCAACAGATACGAAAATTAATGTAAATGTTACAACATTCTACTTACTTTATGCCTACCACAAAGCATCATAAATTCTTAATGATACAGTTTTAAGAGATAATCCGCTGTGATTACATGTCCAAAAGTATCGACTGCTGCTACTACCATAAAAACCGTTTGACTAATAATCTAACGTTTCAAACATTATACAATGGACAAATATTTGTTTTCAGATTTTAGACATTGGACTTTGGCGGAACAATTTAATCACTGCTGTCAACCAAACAAACACGCACTTTAAACATAAATATCGTGAATCAGCATCGATCGAAACGTACCTATTGTAAACATGGTATGCTCGATTGCTCTAGTGTTTCTCTAAATGGTTTTCATTTCCTCAAAATCTGACCAAAGAAAGTTAGTTTTTCTACAGGCCTAGTTTATTTTGAAAATATTTAACTTAGGCCTATAAACTTATTTTAAGCTATATTAAAATAATGTGTTGCCATGCAAGTCTTTTTGATGTTCAGTGGTGTTTAATATTAGGCCTATATAATTTTGTTTCAATATAGGAAATTATATATTATGCCTGTGATACGATATTATTTATTGTCCACGTAGTGGAGCTGTAGCTTGGTGGTTTTTTCATTTCATTTCATAATAACATTTATTTCCTTCATAATATACAAAATAAATAATATAATACACAAAATTCATGACGAGAAGAAAGATAGTTAAAACAATACAATTTTTTTTTTTCTCATCTTTAACATGAATAAAACAATATTATGAAGGAGGCACAATTTCTAAAAAGCAAAAGCTTGTGTTGAAAGTGCCTGAACAAAACAAAAAGTAACTAAAATCAAATTAGTAAATAATAGTAAATGGTATATAGGAATAAAGTAATTACCATAACGGAATATGAAAACAATAAAAAACTGATTCCTAGAATATAACTAGTTAATTAATTTCCTTTTGTATTAGATATTGTTTAGTGTTAAAGACGAAGCTATGTTTGTTTGCAGAAGTTGTAATTTTGTTAGGAAGTGAGTTCCATATCTTGGGTCCAGTAAATCTAATATTATGTTGAAAAGAAGTCTTTTTATGTTTAGGAATATGAAGGTTATTGAGGATTCTTGTGGAATAGCCGTGAAATTCATAATTGGGAGAAAACATATCGCGTAAATGAGATGGAAGAAGAGCATTTTGGCTTTTGTAAATAAATAAACATTGTTGGAAAATATTAATATCTGTTAATTTTAATAATTTGAGAGAACGAAATAAAGGATCTGTACTAGTTCTAGGTGAAACATTCGAAATTATTCGAATGATTTTCTTTTGTAGTATTTGAAGTTTATTTAAATTAGATGGGAATGTGTTACACCAAACGATATTGCAATATAAAAGATATGGCAAAACAAGGGAGCAGTAGAGTGTTCGGAGAATATGATGTGGAAGAAAAGATGCCAGTCTACAAATTATACCAATATTTTTTGAGATTTTGTTTTCTGTCTCAATAACATGGGGTTTCCATGTCAGACGACTATCAATGGATACACCCAAAAATTTTGCATGATTGACCATGGGGAGAACAGAACCATTTAGTTTAATTTGCAATGGACCTAATTTAATCGGCATCGTACTACTTCTAAACAAAACATAGCTGCACTTTTTTAGATTTACAGAAAGGCTGTTTGCCAGAAACCATTCGGATACATTAATTAAACTTGTATTTACAGTGTTAAATAACGACTCTAAGTGTCGATTTTTACAGATTAGTGTTGTGTCATCTGCATATAAAAAGTAAGATAAAGATACTGACGAATTGTAAATATCATTCACATATAAAAGAAACAGAAGAGGACCTAGTAATGAACCTTGTGGTACTCCACAGGTAATAGGCAAATAGTCAGATTGGGAATCACAAAACTTGGTACATTGGTAGCGGTTAGATAAATAGCTCTTAAATAAATTGAGAGGAACACCGCGAATACCATAGTGATACAGTTTTGAAAGAAGAATGGGATGGTTAATGGTATCGAATGCTTTCGATAGATCGACAAAAACACCAATTGCAAACTCATCATTTTCAAATGCATCTATTATTTCATTGGACAAATCAATTAAGGCCATTGCGGTATCAAAATGTTTGCGAAATCCAAATTGCTTATTGAATACAATATTATTTTTTTCCATAAAGGCATAGGTTCTATTATAGATAATTCTTTCTAATATTTTAGAAAATAGCGAAAGGACTGAGATCGGTCGGTAATTAGATAAAGTGTCCTTTTTTCCTGCTTTAAAGATGGGAGTAACTCTTGCCAATTTCAATTTATTTGGAAAAACTCCTTTTGTTAAAGACAGATTAAATATGTGACATAGAGGTTTAACCAAAAGGGAAATTGATTGTTTAATAACTTTTGGACTGAATTCATCAAGTCCTTGCGCTTTATTAGTTTTAAAACACTTGACAATATCTATAATTTCTGTATCAGACACTGGACACATAAATAAAGAGTTTAAAGTAGGTAAGGGCAAATACGTTTTAAAATCAGATTGATCGGTTGGCAATTTTTTTGAAAGAGTTGGTCCAATTTCGACAAAAAACTTATTGAATTCATTTGCGATTTGAGACGGGTCTTCAATGGATTCACCATTATTGCCTGTTAGAACAACTTTCGTATTCAAATTCGGAGACCTTTTAATCAAGGAGTTAATTACGCGCCAAGTACCTTTAATATCATGTTGACATTGAGTGAATCTGTTTTGATAGTATTCGGTTTTAACACGTTTAATAAGTAAATTTAAGGTATTACGGAATTTAGTGTATTTTATTTTATTATGATTGGTAGGATTATTTAGGTATTTAGCATATAACTTGTGTTTATATTTAGTAGATTGCAACAGACCATTTGACATCCAAGGTTTTAATTTTGTGTTTTTTTTACTTTGCGTAGTCATTGGAAAATGTTTATTATATAAAAGTTTTAATTTAGTTTCAAAAGTATTATAAGCTTGATTAGGTTCTTGCAATAAGTTCACATCGTTCCATGTTATTACGCTAAGCTCTCGTTTAAATTGTTCGATGTTATTTTCATTAATTTTCCTAAAAGGTTTATTTGGAGGTCTACTGACTGCTTGATTATTTTTGTATGTTAAGGTAGATATAGAAAAAACAGGTAGGTGATCGGAAATATCGCAATAGAGCTGACCACTAGCGAGGTGTAAATCAGGCTGGTTGGTTAATATGTTATCAATAAGAGTAGCACTATTTGATGTTATCCTAGTAGGTCTAAGTATTAGCGGTAAATAAAAGTTGCTAAAAAGAGTGTTTACAAAATTGTTAGTTGTGGTTTCATAAGTATATTGCAAAATATCTATATTGAAATCACCCAACAGATATACCAGCTTATTTTCAGTTGAAAGAGTATGAAGTAGGTTATCTAGGATATCATTGAATGCATTGATATTCAAAGACGGAGCACGATAGATTGTTCCCACGATGATATTTTTCCCATGTATCTGTTCTATTTCAATAAATATCGATTCACATATTGATTCATCTGTTGTTAAATCATTACGGACAGTAACTGATACATTGTTTCGTACGTACAGGGCTACGCCACCACCCGCCTTAGATTTCCTATTTCTAGAAAAAATATTATAACCCGGCATATCTGTTAGGGGATTATTTAAAACGTTTTAAAGAATCCATCTTGCCCAAGAGACTACGTGTATTAAAATGGATAGTAGACAAAATATTTTTATCATTGTTATGCTTAGAGAAATTCTCTGAGAATGTTTCTGGATCAAAATAATTAGATTCATTTAAACTAGCATAAACTTGAGAATGTGGATCAACATTTTCGTTAATATTCATGTTCTCGTATGCCACAAAGGGGTTAAATTTCACATCAGTTGTAGGGTTGGATTGGCACATTAATTATAGGTATCATAGATAATTTAAACATTAGGTAAAAGTTAACAATAATATAATAAAATAAAAAACTAAATATAACAATAATTAAACATAAAACAATTCTGTTTAGTGCTGCCGTATTACTAATACATAGGTAGCGTAAGCGTTGCACTCCCCGTGTATAAAACGGAGAATAATTCATTAGGTATGCAACCGGGTATGCAAAGGTATAATTTGCATAATGGTACGTAGCGGACATGCTTGGAATTTAAACAAGCAAAGCCAGGTTAAGTATACTGACATTACAAAATGAAAGAAGGCAGAGAAAAAGAAAAAGAAACCATTCATATCCCAGTTCCTCAAAACACCGTAAACGTGCTTGCCTTCCAATCCCAAGGTCCCGGGTTCAATCCTGACCTAGTACAGGGTTGTAACTCATGACTCTTTCAACTCCACTCCCTAAGGCCCTGTTCAGACCCATGGCGTTAGACCGTTTTAGCGTACAACGTTACTATCAAGGTCACGTTACAAACCGCAGAGAAAAAAACGAGGTGTTCAGACCCATAGCGTACGATTATCGTTACAACGGAAGTACGTCATCCAGGTTGTTTCTAGTTGCATATTCATGTGCTCTTACCCACGTGTTTTCATCATTATTTCCACTGTATATAGGCCTAGATCTCAGCCCTACAATTATGACAAAATTTGCCGTAAATAAAACATACCTCAGCATTTATTTAAGAAAAATATAGTAAAGCCAATTAAATTTCTGTTTCTATTGTTTTTATTTTGTAGTAAAAAACATTTTCCCAGGCTCTTGTGTTACGAAAATAAAGCAGGCCTCGTAATGAAGAAAACAATGATTGTGATTAGTCTATCCAGTCCAGTCAAAGATATATATTCTTTGGTCCAGTCGGTTGAAAATAACCCTTAACTTGCTAATAAAAGGGACACAGCTCCCCCTTGTTTGTTTACTGATTTTTTTAGGAGTTAGGGGGTTTTCAGCATTAAACTTGTCCAGTCTAGTCTGCCTTGATGAATGAGTGACTTGATGTCCCACGCTAGTTTTTAGCTTGAATGAAATGCGTGAATGGCTCTAGGCCTAGCTAGGCCTAAAAGCGGATGGGATCGTAGTCCCTATGTTTAAATACAAGGTGCATGTATTTATGTCATTTGTTAGAAAATATAATGGTAATCAGTTGATAATAGTTTGTAGCCTTTGTAACAGTTGTATTTGTAGTGTAGTTAGGCCTTATTTATTCTGGCCTTTTTGTTATTGAAATCCATCTCACACATTGACGATACAAGATGTCAGCCTAGGTCAAACCTTGTTTCGCGTCATAACAGGAAACGTTCTGATTGGATACAACGTTGACTTACAGTAGCGTCGTACGCTAAAACGCTACTATCAACCGTTTTCCACTACAACGCTACAACCGTTGTACGACGCGTTGTACGCTAATCCCCAACTGTTCAGACACACATTCTTTTAGCGTCGTACGCTAAAACGGTCTAACGCCATGGGTCTGAACAGGGCCTAAGCCTCAAATGAGACTTAGTTTATAAGCACGATAAATTATTAAATAGTTTATCCATCCTGTAATTGGCGAGTTATTCGCTGTTGGATGAGTATGATAAAAAAAAAATAAAATAAAATAAAAAAAAACAATGTACAAATGAATTTTGGTTGGTTGGTTTACATTTTGATTTACACAATGAATACATTTTTTGTACTTTTTGGGTCCTTTTTTCCCCTGAAATTATGTTTCTTTCCATAACTTTTTAGGTCTTTTTTGCCAGGTTATCGATGGAAACTTGGATTGCTGTAGTCGAGCATTTTCATCATTTTTTATGATTGGCTAGTAGTAAAGTCATACGTCACAGTCAACCAATGTAAATCCTTCCAATTCATTTGTTCATGGTATACCATATTTGTTACTGACGTATGTGAGTAGAAACTAAGGCCTAATACAATTAATAAAGTAATACACCACCCCTCCCCTCGTAGCTATAGGAGCCTTTTCTGTACTCATGGACCTATGCCTTCAGTTTATTCGTTAATTGCCTACAATCACATTTTAATTCATAAAATAAATTCAACCTATACACATGATCTTTATTTAAAAAAAAGGTTAAGCCATCTTATCTTCTCGCTCTTTGATAACATGTACAAACACAGCAGCAAGTCGCAGATAATAAAGATAGTATACTATTTGTTATTTTGTCTGCTTCGGAACGCATATGAAACGTCTTAGGGAATACAATGTATATCATTTTGTAGGGCAAATACAGTAGGATTTTTATTATCTACTAACGCCAATATACTGTAATTTAATATTTAATAGAGAGAATATCATGTATATCATCAATAGAAAGAATATAATTTCTATTCGATATGAATAAATTATAATAATATTAGAAATAATACTTTAATATACGGATTCACCCATTTGCTTTCCGAAATGATGATGTTCCGCCAACTTCGGTTACCGAACCGAGTATTATCAGCATTGGTCAACAAAAAGTAGTACCGGTAAGCTAGTGTATTTATATCAAAATGTAGTTTTGTATATACATTAAAAACAATATAGAGAAACAAAACTATGATCACATGAATTAACCATATTAATAGAAACAAACACAATTTAGATTAAAGAAATTTTCGTAAAACACGTCGGCGGCATTAGTAATTAGTATGTTATAATCAACAGGAGATATCGGTAAGTAGGTTGGCGTAGATAGTTATTACATTATTATTTTAAAAATACATTGACGATTTAAAGATTTATAAAAATGTACCAAATGGATAGGATAAATAGGTAACAGCGACTGCAATAAATAACAAAGATGTAATATTTTGTAGTGACAATGAAACGACAAAAGTAAAGCGGAGAGAATAATGTAATTGATTGCTTTCGATGGTAATCATCGACGCAGGTTTATACAAACATTTGCTCTTGAACATTGTATTAAGACTTCCTTTATTGTCTATTGGTTTGCATAGAGAATAAACATTAGTAAAGTTAGGCTTGCGGTACACCACAATCAAAACTTTACTAACAATTTCTTTACAAACTCATGGTACATGCTCAAATATATGTGCCTTGCACGCTACTGCGCATGTGTTGTTTTACAAAAATGGGATAGTGTCACTGGCTGTACATCCCGCTTAAAATTAAGATGTTTATTCAATATTATCAGAGTATTCAACTCGAGAAACAATTATTGAATCTTATCGATTGATTGATTGATTAGTCACTATTCATATTCATGAACAAATAATATTTCTGGCGTTTGATTGAAGAGTGCGTCCTTGTTAAACTTACATTAAACATTTATTTTCATTTTGTGGCGGATTTTATTTACAAAAACATAATGTGTTTATGGCGATTAAGCTTAACATGACAACATAACTAATCAATGATAATGATTTAAAAAATGTAAAACAATGAATATAATAATATTATAGTCATTAATGAAATATAATGATAATATGTGATTAATGCACAGTATATTATTATTACTCTGTCGTATTACCTTTTTAGAAAACCTGTCAATTCTAATAATTATCTAACAATCTTTCCCTAGTCATGGTGTTATTTCAGGCAACACTCATTTTTGTTATACATTCTGTAGTCGGTAAGTTTAAAATAAATGATTATTGCAGTTTTAAATAAAATATTAATTGATAATGTATAGGCCTAATTAATAATATTTCTAACGTGTGAAGTGAAACAAAAGGAAGCATAGATACTGCAAAAAATGAGGTGCAGTATAATCACTTCATACATGTATATATAATTTGTTTTAAATATAATTTTCAAATCAAATAACTGAGATCTAATCTACAAGATTTAAAAGATGTTCTACATAAACAAAAACTTAAACAAATCTTTAGGAGATAAGTTTTTTTGGCATGAGGAAAAATCCTTACATCTGAAACGATTTGTACCAAAGTAGCTACGTATCTTATTCACTACTACCGCAAAACGAAATACATCATTATTGAACACCCATACTTAGCTATTGTTTAAATGATTTAATTATCGTAGTATAGGGCACTCATCCTCAAACTTAACAGACGAATTGTGCATCACTGGTACTATCCCTTGATTTGAAAATTCTATTTGTATTTTGATTTTTTAGCTGATACATCTACCAAAACATTTTCGATAATCGAAGGTGAAACTATCACAATGTCAGCACCAGAAGAGGTTCATCAGCTCAAGATCAACAACGAGATAATGAATATAAATTGGTTTGACGCTAAATCACCCAATTCAAAGCATCTTATACTTAACCTGAGCGATTCCAAAGATGGCCGATTTTCAATCGATGATACTACTGCAACATATGGAAATTTAATCATAAAAAATGTAAAGAGAGAAGATGAGGGACACTACACATGTCAGGTGGTAAAAAATGATGGAATGACTGACTGGAGAGAGACATACCACATGCTTGTATACTGTGAGTCAATTTTCTCAGAAGGATTTTTTTTTTATTTTGAACATAGGTTAATTTTAATAGATTTAATATCTGTTTACTAGGTCGATAACGAACGACGATACTATACATTTTCCAACAGAAAATAACTTTGGTGAAAATAATATATTATTTCAAGTCAAGAACAAAGGAAACCGACATACTTTGAATGCATCTTTAAATTATTTACATTCTCATTATAGAAAGGCTATGAACTATACCTACAACAAATAAACATAAATAACAAATAGTTGTGACCAATTTTGATTGAAAAGATATAAAAGAAAAAATATCTGCCTTTTGTTGAACGCGTATCCATATTTTGTGTGTGTTAACGTTGACTATTATTATATTGGTGTAACACACCTATATACCATATTTAATATAATTAAACATAATTATACCGTATTGCTTTAAAGTTATATTAAAAACATTTGATTGAATATGCCATTAATGTCACATAATAGTTATTCACTTTCACCAAAAATTTGATCAAAAGCCTGAATTTAACCAGTTATTTTGCTTATTTATTTTTTAAAGTGAAAACATGTCTTCATTATAATGTTTATGAAAACTGCAAAATAGCCTATCCAAAGTTTTTTAGTCGCGTGGACGCGACTCAATAGTTCACTATGTCGGTCGGTTGGTCTGTCGGTCTGTTGGTCTGTCTGTCGGTCCGGTATCACTATGCGTTTTAGCACGCGACTTATGGCTGTTGGCCTTGTTTTTTTATCAATCTTCATTTGTTATGTTTTTGGAGACAATACATCTTTAATGATATAAAAACAATCACATTTTCTTGATTTAGATATAGATCGTCCTACTATTTCTGGGCCATTTACATTGGTCTCTGACAACACTAATTCTGTTACCTTTTTCTGTACGTGGGGTAACATACATCCAAATGAGGAACCCAAAGTCTCGTGGTTGTTTGAAGAAAGTGTGCTTAACACAACAGGAGGAAGATACGCTTTAAAAGATGACAAAAACAGGCAATCAATTGTTGTAATGAATATTAGTTTAAGCGATTTTGGAAGGTATGCATGTCATATCAATGTTGAAACTAACATGGCTAATATGAGTAAGACAAGCAATTATGAAGACCTCACACAGATGCCTAGTAAGTATATTAACCAACGATCTTACTAACACATTATAAAACAAGCCTATCTTTAGGAAACCCTGCTATGTCCGTCTATAGGCCTACAAAAACGTACAAGGTGCACGTTCGTAACAATTGAGTAGGTTTACATTTCAAAGATTTTTTTGTATTTTGATGAAGTGTCCGTGCCCAACGAATTATATACAGCAAAATAGCATGAATTATTTATGTTTATTTTGTGACGTTTCATGAGGGGTCCCCAACTTATGTACGAAAAAAAAAATCGCTGCCCGGAACTCCCTACTGTACAAATACATCATCTATTTAAACCAACTCACAGGTGGAAAATATGCAAATATGTCATTGCGTACAAAAAGAGTAAATGACGTCACAACATTATCATAAGGAAGTGGTATGTGTTTTGGAGTAAGTTGTGCTTCATCACCACCTTAGTAAAAACAGTATACAATGGAAAATACCGCTTTCAATTACCCACTTGGCTAAAGCCAGACCCTTATTTCCATTAAAGTAATTTATTAGTTATTTTTCTATAATTAATAGATTGCGAGCCACTGCTTATTACAGGATATCCCTTTACAAATGTAGAAGAAGGGGAAGAAGAAGTAAAGATACAGTGTGATGTAAAATTTCGTAAACATATTAAAGTAATAATTTGGAACGAATTAGACGACGCAGGTGATGATGTAAACATAGCAGTAGTGAACTCGATGAGGCGAGTTAACGGCCGCTACAAACTAACTGAAGAATCAGGAAAATCAAACTTAGTCATAAAGTCTCCGAATGGAAGGGATTCTGGAAAGATGTTCACGTGTATTGTTGTGTTTGTTGATGGAACTACGGCCGCCATGGAATCTCCCTCTAGGTTAAATGTATGGTGTAAGTATAAAAACGAAAATATATATTAAACAAGTGTTGCTAGTTGTACAAAGTACCAATTCTATTACGTCCGACCACCCTATCAAATCCTATCCCTATACATTATACAAAATAATATATATTTAAAGTTGCAACTGCATTTTGATTGATTTTTTATCTAGTGACTTTATCTTGTACCTTTTTAGATAACTTTTGTTTTCAGTCTAAAGAATCAAAGAATATTATTGTACATGTTCAAATTTATTTGTAAAAACTAACATTTCTAATAATAATCCAGGGACTTTCTAAATGTTTTATTTTGGATGAAACCTGAAGGTACTTATCTGAAAACTATTGTATATATTATTGTAAACATAGCGATGAAGATTGTTATGTTTAACTACTTTCATTGTTACATTTAAAACATTATGAAACTGTAGTATACTCATTTATTAGTGTACTTAAACAGAAATGAAACGCACAAGAATAAACAATAACAATAGACATACTTCTTTTTCCTTTTATGGTTAAAGTTTTCTCCCTGCTTCTAACAAATTCAGATTGTTATATTTTAACAACTTTCATTTTTATTCTTAAAACAATAAGAAACCGTAATAAATTATTACGAAACTCATTTATTAGTGAAGTTTATTAATATCAAGAAAACCGAAACCCCTTAATGACAAACATCATACGATAGAACTACTTCTTTTGTTTAGATAATTGTCTTCCTGTTTAATGCGTGGATTTATATTGTAACTATACATACATTACAACATGATCGGATGTAATGTAGAAAATATATATTAATGGTTGTAAAGTGAAAACACTAACTCCGGAACCAATTCAATTCTAGGCCTTAAACCTTAGGTGCAATTGTTGAAATTTATGTATAATGCATATCAAGAGTGTGCAACGTTCCCAGCTATTAGACCTATGATGAAAAAAACCCTAGTTTATTTTCTTTTTTAAAATGTATATTTTTCAGATCTACATACGCCACAAATAATGATATCTAAATCTAATGTCTATATTGGAGAACCAATCTCCATGATCTGCAACGTTAGTAGCAATTGGTACGCACAAGTACATATCACGTGGTTCAAAGACAACGCCATCTTCACAAACGATAATAACAACTATTCGTATAGACTACAAATTCCAGCCGCATCTTTACTTGATAATGGAATTTACCAATGTCGAATCCGAAGTGACGACTTAGAAAAAATAAGTACTGGTATTTACGTATCAGTTACAGATGTTTGTGAGTATTATACCTCAATGATTGAAGACATTAGTTAGGTCACCTGACTTTGATACAGAAAGACCCGGATTTAATTTCCGAGGGATGACAAAGTGGCATGAAAAAGAACTTAGTACAGTGAGCTCATAAATAATAGCCCATCCCATACGTTCGGAATGGCACGAGACTCTCCTTTACCTTTTGTAATTGAAGGTAATAAGACAAATAATTATTAAAAAGATATTATTGATTGATTTATCAATATCAATATATTATTGATTTATTAATTCGTCATAAAACATTTACATAAGATAATGGAAAAAAGAAGGTCCAAAAAACATTTAAAAACATGAGAAAAGAAAACAATTATATAAAAGTAATATTACTTGGCCAAAAAGAATGATTAATAAATAAAAATTTAAAAATTTGCTTTATTAAAAAATTATTAAAATTATGGATACTACTTTACAGACTTTCCAACTTGAAACAATTTACCATTGGAAGGTTTTTTTTATGTATGTACAACTATGAGGGCGCAATCAAATTTTTAAAATTACATTAAGCCATAAAAGTCCGCGCTTCACAAATAGGAAAATATTTACATCTTTAATATTAAGTAGTCAGGCGTGTCTAAGGGGAAAATGCGTACCAACTCAACATTAATTCATTTATTAAATTAAAATTTATTACATTTCTTACGTTTCAGTTATCGATGCTAAACTGTTATACGAATCTGACACTGGTGTTGTAACATGCATTGCGGATGGACATCCCCCGCCCTCGCTAGTCAGAATATATTATAATGGAGAAAAAGTTGCAGAAGGTGACTCCTCGACCATTTACACAATGGACACATCGGTTTGTGGAGAAGCTATTATGTGTTATACAAAGAATGCTAGAATGAACAACACTACACAACTACAAACAGATGAGCACTGTAAAGGTATGGATAGTTATCACAAACATGATTACGTAACACCAAAGACTAAAATTTATAATAGAAAATCGTATCTATGGGCTCATACCCCATTTACCTAACCAAAATGTGTTTACAGGAGAAAGAGCACATGACAAGCCGAATGTCAAGTATGGCAACAAAAATCGCTGCCCATTCGGATAAGTTCAGATTAGCTGTGGTTTTAATTGGTCATGACGACGATGACAATAAAATACAAATTATATGTGAGAGTTCTTTTATTTAGCTGTAGGCGCGGGCCCAAATAAAATTAGAATATACTTCTATAGACTTTCTAAAGTACATCAATCACTAGATTACTAATTTATAGGATGAAATCACTGGCGTTGGTGTTTTTTTCTTTACGGTAGCGATATTTAAGACGACTGGTTTATCAGTCTAGTCTATCAACCATGCGCAGTAACCTGGTGTATTAATGTATGCTTACACGACGCTCTATCGACAGGGGGCGCAATAACAGTACTAGCAAAAATCATTCCTACTTCATTTTGCAGTATATAAGTTTCGCATGACTCGCCAACATATTAACCTTGCGCAGTTTAAAATGAAAGTAATGTTGAGGGCGATGTTACCGACACGATTTTCTGTTAAAATGATTTTCTAATGTAAACCAATTGTTTGATATTGTTATTTTGGAGTTTAAATTTTTATTTTTTCAGAGGATTTTTATTCACCTTCAACATTATCAAGCACAGTTCTAATTATAATAGCTGCAATGTCTGCTTTCATCTTTGGCGCCGTTCCGACATGTGTTATTACTCGTTTTATTTATGTAAGTTTTTTTAAACTTCCAAAGATTTTTAGTCAGTAAATAAAAAAAACAAACAAACAAAAACAAGATAAAAAAGAACAACCTAAGAAATTGAAACTATTATATTAAAATAAAATGTACACAATTTGTTCATCTATCAACTAAAAGTACCGTAGGCCTATATCTATATATTACGTTAATATACATTACTAATAAACAAAGTTAGTAACAATTAATAATTAACAGAATGTATTTCAGTTTGTTGAATTTAGGACATTATGATTTTATATTGAATTATATATATATTTTAAATTAATAAATACGGTAAACTAGTAATGTGATCCTAACAATGATGGTATACGTTTTTCAGAATTTAACGCCTAGGCCTACTTATTAAAATTATTCTTTTGAATTGATGAGCCTACCCAAACTATAGGTTAACATCAACGAACAACTTGTAATACTAGTATTGTTTCTTTAGTAAATTGTCTGTGATCTGATTGAAGACAGGTCTACACAACAGTATCTTAGATGTAAAACACCAACAAATAAATTGAAATCATTATTTTTTATTTAGATAAAACGAATAAGAACAATTCATTGTGAGTATCGAAATCCTCGCTACCAAGAACTAAAAGTGTCTGCGCTTCCTGCCATTTACAAAGAGCTCAACAAAGTTACTAAAGTAGATAACGGTGCTAGGCCCACGACGACGACAAGAAAGGAACAAGTCAACACGGATTCGAATGTGGCCAAAAGCATTTATGAAAATATTTCAGAATAAGAAAAAACACTAATCTTGTAACTAAGAGATTCTATTTTTATTTCCTGATGAAAGCAAAAAATGATGACACGTATACCAGCATACGTGTCCCTAGTTTTACAAAATCAAAATCTTTAATTATTGCACCTACTTGTGTTGAAATATTTTGTTAACAAATGTATTTAAATTAATAATGCAATCGATATGAGTGGATGGAGGCCACATTGACTTCAGTGAACATTATGTCGGAAAACAACTCCAATAATATTAACAAAATCAACTGCCCTTAAGATGTAACCTATAATTTATTACAAAATATTTCTTATTATAACTATAACTATTATTATTATAACTATAATAATAACTACAATAGTAATGACAATAATAACTATTGTAATAACAACAATTTTAAATGTAAATATGCATATGTTTGTTTGATGTTGTATGTTTAAGCGGATATTAGCCCTTGATGGCATTTGCAGCAATAAAGAAATTGAATTGAACAAGTAAATACAATTGAAAAAAAAAAATTCAAATTAAATTCCCCCTATGTGCTAGGCCTACTGGGTGAGTTATATGGATTTGTTTCCCCTTCCTGCAAACTTGTCTATTTTTGTAATATGTATTGTTTTTTGCATATTTGGCAATAAAAAATAATAATTTAAATTTGATTAGACCCGGCTGTATACATAATTTAATGTATGATAAATCAAACGTTCGTTTATTAAATACAGTTAATCAACAACCTATAATTAGATTCCTACTATTCAAAAGGAGGTAGCTTCACAACACAATGGAGAAAACGCTTTTTGTATAGAATTTTAACTGTGTGTTGATAATAGTTAATTTTCCATTTAAATAAGAACTTGTAAATAGAAAAAAAAATACATATTTTTTTACGATTTACCTTTCAATAATCTTAAGCAATTTTAATATTCAGTCGTCGTCAGTAGTCTTGACGTAATTTAAAATGTTCCACTTGCTATATATAGTATGTGTATCTTGATAATAATTCTTATATGTATATATTGTTTTTTTATCTATATATTTATATACTCTTTTATCATCTTCTGAGACGGAGTGACCGGCCTGAGGGTCAAAGTTTTATTTTAAACTGTGGTCATTCAATGCCATCTTGGACTATGTATTTTTGTATTTTTATGGCTAATAAAGAAATGAAAAATAAAAAAGTGCGCTCAATCTCTATTGTAATATAACTAACTTGAATTATTGTGTCATGTGTTAAATAAAATAACATTAGTAATCTGTGCATTTTATTTATATATTTTAAAGAAAAAAGTAATTAACCGAATAGTTGACAAACAACTCGGTCATACGGATTCGGATGGTGACGAACGTACTCGTGTGAAAAGGGGCTTAGTGGCATAACGACGTACACATGCGGTAAAGTGCAAATGACTCATTGAAAAAAAAACCATCAGAAAATAAACAATCATACATAATAATAAAAGAGGTAGCAACTAAATATGCCAGGTCGCAAAATACTGGGCGGCAAATGTAAGTGGCAATGTTTGTTGAGAAGAGGTAACGGAGTAGACCCGTGATAAGTAAATACATCACATTTGAATGTAAATGTCACGGAGCTATGATATTATGCGATTAACAGATAATGGTCAATAAAAAATAATACGCAGACTATATTTTTAGCGTACCTTGGATGGAAGCAACATTTTAAAAAAACAGTGATTTTCATTGGATGTCCAAATAATGACCTAAACGTGGTCAGTGTTGTAATGAACAGTTTTGCAATTTTAATATTCAAAACCAGAAGTGTAGCTTCGGTATATATATATTTTTATGACGGATGATGAAACTGAAATATAAACTGATAAACAGCAGAATAATCTGTATTTATTAAAAAAAGCTAAGGTTGTGAAGAAAGGGATTCAACGAGTAAATCGTAAGTGTGTATTTGCAATCAGGATTTTTTTTTATAAATGATAAAATTATATATTTATGTACTACTGTTTTCATGGTAAAGACTAAACTTAGAATAACTTATTTAAAAGCAATATTTATTAATAAAAGATTTATATAATATAATATGTACATCTTATATACATTTATATTGTACCATACTTATATTATTTGATTTAATATTATTGTAATGAAAGTTATTAGTTATAAGAATTCTTTTATTGTCACGAATATTTGGTCTTTGATCAATGAATCATTCCTATCATATTCCTCTCTCTTTCCAAAAAAATATATTGAACAAATAAATCTAAATGAAATATGAGAGTTAAACAAGTATTCTCAGTAGTTGGTCATAGCATTGGAAATGACAGTATTTAAAATGCTAACACAATGAAGGAAATTTTTTCTTTTCTACTACATAGATGTCAACATTTGTATTTCTGTACCTACTGTTTCTGATTGAACACGCCATCGGTAAGTTTTTTTCAGGTGTACAACAGAGAGAATCCTGCTCGGCATAGCCTCTTGCATATCTAATATATATTATTACATTATCTAATCTAAAACTAAACAACTAATGGTTGTTTGTTGAAGATGCGTTAATAAACAAACTCTTGCTCTAACATCACGTAATAGCTCAATAAATATACATTCTGATCAGAACGTCATAATTTCTTATTGTTATTTAAGATTTATAACATTAATTTAACCGTGTTATAATTGGGGTAATTGTATTTATAAAGAATACTAATGCATTATATACAAATTATAAGAAATTGTATTTCTGTTATTGGCTGACCAGTTTCGAAAATGATATTTTCTCGACATTGGTATATGACAAGAGTGTTTAACTCAGTAAATAAAGAGGAGGAGGGGAGGAGAATAGAGGGAAGGGAAGAGTGGGAGAGGGGAGAGAGAGAGAGAGAGAGGGTGGAGATGATAAGGACATGGAGAGCGTGCATGAATTCGTTGAAAACCTGAACTTGTGCAAAAACATGATATCTGTACTCATTAATTGTTTCCAAATTAGCATTCTAAATTGCTAATGTGGTGTTTTGTATCCAAGATTATTCTATTTATATTTTAGCATCAGATGTTATAATATCTGTAATTGAAGGTGAATCAATTACAATTCCTGCTGGAGGTGGTATTCGCAAGGACGAAATACATTCGATAAGTTGGTTTAAAGGTAAAAACATTCGTCATCAAGTTATCGTTAATTCTGTTAATCGTCAATCTGGCAGATTTTCGATTGTTAATGCCTATGGAGATTTGATGATACAAAATGTAAGCAGAGAGGATGCAGGATACTACACTGTTCAAGTTGTTAAAAGTGGCGAGGAAAATCAAGAGACCATGACATATCCCCTGGATGTATATTGTAAGTTTTAAAATATGTTTAATATTAGTATATCTTTAATTTAGATATTCTAAAATTAGATAAGTATACGTTTTTTGAATATTTACACTCAAATCAAATTTCAATTAAATGAAAACTTTCACAGGAGGATTAGAAAATATATAAGTTAAATTAATGTTTTAGTTATTTGCAGAATACTATTCACAAGGTTATTACAATGACATTTCTTCTTATTCTTATAAGAACATTCTTTGTTCAGTTTTTAAAATACCCATATTTTGTAACATACATTTATATTCAATTTGAGTTAGCAAAGATACCGTATGAATTCACAGTTAATGCATGCCAATGTCATCACAAAAGACATAAAGAGTGGCACCCCATAACGTAGGTCGGCTAAACTAGTTGTGCCCTAGACCGTACTAGCCGTTTGTTCCGTGTACAATAACGCAGTACACCCTTTGGAAAAGAGAAGGGGATCGTCTCTCGGTGTACTGCCCAATATACCAACAGCAGGACCTCTACAGACTTAGTGGGCTATACTTGGTGTATAACACTAAAAAAACAACACAAAAGATAAAACAAGTAGGCTTATTACTATATGTCCTTCTTTTCTATCGCAGATATGGATTTTCCAACTCTTACATCGAACACTAAAAATAATAACGATAGCAAGTATATTATATTTCACTGTCAATGGAGTGAAATATATCCCAAAATGAAACCGAACGTTACGTGGATACAAAATGGAAATTTACTTGACCCCAACACAATTAAATACAAAGGAAGTAATACTATAATAAATAGGGTTGTTTATCAAGTGTCTGAAAACGACTATGGAAACTATGCTTGTCGTGTCACTGTTGAAACAATGGCAGGAAATATGAACTAGAAGAGCAGTGTCGAAGAAATTACGCAAAGTAAGTACAGTATTTACAATCAGGCATTCTTACATAGAAACCGTGTTTTTTATTATTATTGTCAATAGGAATTTGAAAGGTTTTATCTACACTAACTCTTTTTAAATAGTAAACATTGATTTTTTTCAGTTGCTCTGGATTTAACCTCACCAACGGGCATATTGACTACAGTTTTAATATTAGCTGTTATCGCTTCGTTCGCCATTGGTTATTTTGTAGTAGCAGGTTTTCTTTATGTAAGTATAAAGATAAATTATGTGAATTGATTAGAACGGCCAGAATATATTTGCTCCCCACCCATAGAATTCGCCCCTGGATATGTGACGCGATTAATTATTGTAACAAGTATTCCCAGTCAATAGTTGATCATAGCATTGAGAATGACAAGCAGTATTTAAAATGTTATCAAAATAAAGGAAATGTTTTCTTTTCTACTACATAGATTATGTCAACATTTGTGTTTCTGTCCGTACTGTTTCTTATTGAAAATGCAATCGGTAAGTTTTGTTCAGGTGTAAAACAGAGAGAATCCTGCTCGGCATAGTCTCTTGTACATCTAATATTATTATTACAAAAATACGAATAATGGTTGCTTGGCGAAGATGCGTAAGAAACAAACTATTGCTCTAACTTCACGTAGTAGCTAGCTCAATAAAGAAATAATTATTCCCATCCTTACTTGAAATAATGCAAATTTAAAAATCTAAGATGTCTTAAATCAAACCGCGTAAAATAACCGCGTTATAATTATATATTAATAATATTATATTTATAAAGAATACTAATACATGTACAAATTATATGTTATAAAAATTATGTTATATTGGCTGACCAGTTCCGAAAAAGAGACCATTTTTACATAAATATTTTTCTGTTTACTTAAAACAAAAGATTTGGTTACTTCAGTGTGCATAGCTATGTAATTTCTATAGGAGGTGGAGAAGGGAAGAGTGGGCGGGGATGGGAGGGAGGAGGGGGAGAACGTGCGTGCGAGTGGCAACTGACTGCGAAAGGAAAATTGTATGCAACACAATACCTTATTGTTCATTTAATCATGGATCCTTAATCCATGATTTAATGCACATGAGTGCGGCGCGTACATATCGGTGACCATCAAAATACCGAAATTAGTATTTACTGTTCTATGATGATCTATTGTTCATCATCCGGGTTGTCGTGGCGGACTACATAACACAATGTCCTGGTCTGGTAGTTTGTATTAGTCATTAATTGTTTCTGAATTAGCACTCTAAATTGCTAATGTGGTGTTTTTATCTCAGATTATTCTATCTATATTTTAGCAATACTATCGATAATTGAAGGTGAAACAGTCACAATTGCTGTTAGAAGTGGTATTCGCAATGACAAAATACATACGATAAATTGGTTCAAAGGCGAAGAAATAAGTGTAAATCTATTTATCCTTAATTCTGAAGCAAGTAAATCTGGCAGGTTTTCAATAGTTAATGCCTATGGAGATTTGAGGATACAAAATGTAAGCAGAGAGGATGCAGGGTACTACACAGTTCAAGTTGTTGAAAGTGGCGAGGTATATGTTGAGACCATGACATATCACCTGAATGTATATTGTAAGCTTTAAAAAATGTTTAATAATTTTTAATTTAGATATTCGAAAATAAGATCATTATACGTGTTTTTCAACAATCAAATTTCAATTGAAATGAAAACTTTCACTTAAGGATTAAAACAATTAGAAGTTATATTAATATTTTGCTATTTGCAGCATACTATTCACAAGGTTATTAAAATGATATTTCGTCTTATTCTTATAAGAACATTCCTGTAAATACGATTTATGTGGGAAATATGTGGGAAATTCTTTGCATATCATTTCGTATATGGTCTAAATGTTTTGTAAAATTATTTTTTGCAATAACTTAGAAATATTTGTGTAAACATGTACTGTATTTATATTCAATTTTAGTTAGCAAAGATATAGATTCACCAATTCTCTGCAATGTGATCACAAAGGACATGAAGAGCGGCATTTTACGTAGTCGGCTAAACTGGTTATGCGCTAAACCGTTGGTCCCATGTGCAACATGGCCAATGTGCACATTAAAGAACGCAGTACACTCTTTGAACAAGATTAAGGGATCGTCTCCAGATGTGCTGCCAAATTTACCACCAGCAGGACCTCTACGGTCTTAGTGAGCTATCCTGGGTGTATAACACTAAAAAAGAAACCAACATCACAAAAGATAAAACAAGTACGCTTATTACTATAATTATGTCCTTCTTTTCTATCGCAGATACGGATTTTCCAACTCTTACATCGAACATTAAAGATAATACCGATAGCAAGTATATCATATTTTACTGTCAATGGAGTAACATATATCCCATAATGAAACCGAATGTTACGTTGATACATAATGGAAATACACTTGACACCAACACAATCAAATACAAAGGAAGTAATAATGGAGTAAATAGGGTTGTTTATCAAGTGTCTGAAAACGATTATGGAAACTATGCTTGTCGTGTCACTGTTGAAACATCAGTTGGAATTATGAGCAAGACGAGCAATGTCGAAGAAATTACGCAAAGTAAGTATTTAAACCATGTTTTTTTTTAAATTATTATTGTGAATAGGAATTTGAAAAGTTTTATTTACACTAAGTCTTCTTACATAGTAAACATTGTTCTTTTTTCAGGTGCTCTGGATTCAATTACCTCACCAACGGGCATATCGACTACAGTTTTAATATTAGCTGTTGAAACATCAGTTGGCATTATGAGCAAGACGAGCAATGTCGAAGAAATTACGCAAAGTAAGTGTTTACAATCAGGCATTTGTTACATAGAAACCATGTTTTTTTTTATTATAATTGTGAATAGGAATTTGAAAGGTTTTATTTTCATTAACTCTTTTTACATAGTAAACATTGTTTTTTTTGCAGGTGCTCTGGATTCAACCTCATCAACGGGCATATCGACTACAGTTTTAATATTAGCTGTCATCGCTTCATTCGCCATTGGTTCTTTCCTGACTTTTGTAGCAGCAGGGTTTCTTTATGCAAGTATAGAGATAAATTATGTGAATTGATTAAAACGGCCAGAATTTATTTAGTAACATCAAAATTTGAAAAATACCTCTATGGAAGTACTACATACATATCAAAACAAAAAAGATACAGAAACAACAAAATAAAAAGACACCGTGTTTGATAAACTGGCACTACTCATGCTTCTAGATATCGGTGGCGAATCCAGGATTTTGAAAATGGCGGCGGGGGGGGGGGGGGGGGGTTTTGCAGGGTCTAAAAGTAGTGAAATGAAGTTCTTAACTTAATTTGATGTACTATCCTATGCATTACACATTGTGAAAGCTAGAGGTGGCCCGGGCCGGGAGGCTGGGTAGGCAGCTCCACACCCCACCCCTTGAACCCCTCCTGGATAAGTGACGCGATGAATTATTGTAACACAATACATTTACTTTAAAGCACAATGCAGATTATTACAATAAGATCTAAAGAGGCAACATATAACATCAGTAGAACATTTCATATTGGGATTGAGCGAGTTGCTTCTAAAAAACACGTTTCCTCATCACTGCGATCACACGTGAGAATATGAGTACCAAGACTTCTCAAATAATTCATCGATTGCAAACTCTTTACAACAAACTGACGTACTAGTTGCTGGAGTATAGAAACTGTTAGAGTTATAAAAGCAAATCAAGATCCTTAGCGATAAATTAATATGATATAATATGCCAACTGTTTGTACTAAGAAACTTGATTTGGCCGATTTTTGTTGTGAACTTTACAATATTTAGTTAAAAGTAATAAGGTTGCAATGCAAATTGTTATTGAAATTACAACCTAAAAATACGATTTGATTAGTTAACAATCCAATGTTAAAATCAGTTGTTATCGCTTCAATCGATCTTAGACTAAGTTGCTAATTATGATTGTGAAACAATGGTATTAAATAAAATCGACAGCAATAAGAAACTTACTTTCACTCAAATGATACATTATTGTTTTTACAGAAAAGACGATTAGGTCTGAAAGAAAACAAGTCTAAAGATAATGACCTCCAATATCAAGACATGCAATATGCGTCACCCCTTCTCATTACCAGGAGCTAAAACCCAGTAAGTAAATACACGACAAGAAGGCGGAAAAATGTCAAAACGTATGCAATGACAAGAAGACAAGATGAAGATGTACCTGAACAAGTTTTAGATTAAGTTCTCATTTACCTATAGATCTTTAATAGTAGGGGCTGATATGAAAAGAGTTGTGAAAACAAAAACGATTCTATATACTAAAAAGATATATGAACGTTCCTCCTAAAATTAATAATTGTAATTTATATGAACCCCGCTACTAGCCTACCTACATTTTTAAAGTTGATATAGTGATTTTAATTATAAAAGATGCATTAATTATTTTATGTAAATAAGGTACAATAAAAATAATAATTTAAACAGCGCAAACTAAAACTAGGCCTAATATATGTTAACAATTGTTTCCACTAGTCAAATTTTCGAATCGAAAGCGTCATCTTATACGCATGGGTGTATTGCAAAGCGAAAATTGGTGCTAAACCAATCACGAGTTCAGGAAATTAGTTATGACGCTTCAGTGAGCACTTATGCGTATCTTAAATCTCAGTAGCAGACACGCAATGGAAATGAAAATCGGCAAAAAAAAAAGAAAAAAATAAATATTATAAAACTATTTATAGGCTATAAATACAAAAGCGAGTTTATAGTATCTTCTTCTTTTTTTTATGTATAGACAGTTTAGATTTAATGGGGCTAAGAGAACTTGTGAATTTCATTCTGATATTATACTAAGATACTAATAATATTTGACTGTTGTAATGAGGACTTGCTTTAGTATAAGTGACTTCTGTGATATTCCTTTAACGTTTTGCTTTAAAGATATATTTAAATAAAAATTAAAAAGATGAATAAAATAAAATTTTGAACACGAAATTTTGCAGTTCACATGTTCACCTTGCAACTTTCTGGTGTCAACTAAGTTGGCCGTTAGTGGCTATAGTCATTTTAGTTTGTTTGTTTATTTTAGGAACGGACCGCGCGTGTGAAGGTACAGTAGTTAAAAAATAAAAATTATACTGCAAATTAATAAAGATCAATACAAATTAAATATACGCCATAAAGAATCGGAAGATATTGTGAGGAATAGTATTAAAAAATTACATAGGGAGATCTGATGATGATAAGACATTTTATTTAAAATCGAGTGAAATCCCGATAGCCGAGTTTTATTGAATAAGCTGGCAGGAATAACTGTAGGCTATCTGTGTCCCGTTAGGACCGGGATGTCTGCCCAAGTTGCAAGCCGCCTAAAACGTCTTCCTTCTTGGGCCGAAACAGCCCACTCTGTCGCGGAAGTTAGTTTCAAAAGACGTTTAAATTAAATAATGTATTGATTATTAGGATGGCATTTATTTGAATAAACGCCTCCCCAAAAAAACATCACTTTGAATAATAATCGCCCCTTCCCCCAACCCAACTTTCTAATAAACGCCCATCCACAATTATACACACAATATTGTATTATATTTATAATAACACAATTATACTGTTTGTAGTAGAATTCATCGCACTGTTATCTACAATTTACCAAGCATGTCCTTCTTTTTCACCACTTTTCATATCTATTATAGGATTTTATTTAACTATAAATGTTACCATTATTATTTAAAAAAGAATTAAACATATCCCTCGAATGAGCACCTCCCTCAAATGAACTCTACCTCCCCACCTCCGCCCTATAAGGGTCCTACTAAACAATAAACACTATACTTTAAAATGCTATTAATCATCTAAGACACTGTGAAAAAGAGTAGGTTTAGTTTTACGAATGTCAAGCATTTTAAATAATGGTAACCGACAGAGAAAACGTACAAGGAGAACGTCCTTTTTAAACGAGTCATTATCATTCCAAGAACCATCGTCTACACTTCCTAGAGTACTTCCCTCTAGTATATAAAAATACATTAAATAAAAAGTTAAAAAGCCGGAAGCGCGGCTATATTATTATGTTTTATCAACGTGTTTATGTTTTCTAAAATAATTGAAACTGAAATATAACGTAACAATATGCAGAATACACGTTGTGATACTGTATCACAACGTGTATTCTGCATATTGTCGTTGTCATGAATAAACCGGTAAGTTTTTATTATCTTTTTTATTTTATTTATCAATATTACTATTAAATTAACAATTGTTAGAGGAATTCTAACGTAAGAGAAGAGTTGTTTTTCTCTGGTCGTTTTCTGTTTAGACCAAATTAACAAAGACAAAGTATTATAATTATACTGAAAGATAAAAGATAATAATCTCCCATCTGAAATATATATAATATTTTTCTACTATGTCTAGCTACTATGAGGACGATCAAAGCACATTGATCGAAACGTCTAGAAACTCAACAGTTCTTTTCAAAACTGATATACGTGGTGTATCGCAAACTTTATATCAACATTTGATTTCGCCATGCAAACCTTCAAACAATATTATAAAAATATTATTAATAAGCGTGAAGATAAAAGACTTTCACATAGTTAAGTGCAGTTGCCATTCGCCGTAGCGGATCTATTATTTTGAATTAGTAAACTTCGTAAACTTATTAGCAAAATCATTGTTAGCATTTGTAGCTTTCCCGTCTCCCTTAGATCTGCCTGTGATTTCTAATATAATGAGAATGATACAAATACAGTGCAATGCAAGTATGCGAGTACTATTTTCATTTTCTAAGATAGATTGAACCATATGCGACTTGTTTGTGATCAAACAATGTAACATGAACAAGATTGACTTATAAAAAGAGAGAAATATTCACAAGATCACTTCAATTCAATATCTAATTCATTTTAGTTGGTGACTTAAACATGACTTAAGTTGGCCTGGCTTCTATACCACAATATAAAACAACAAATACATGCTAACCTTCTATAAAATGGGTATTGTCAGTATAGCACAATAACAGATCAAAATACAATTGCAAATTGATTTAATTAATTAAAATAATTGAATAATTGAATACCATTAAAAAGTAGTGTAAAAATACTGATAGTAGTGATGATGTGATAATGACTCATTGAAAAAAAAAACCTCAGAAAATAAACATATCATAAATAATAATGAATCGGTAGCAACTAAATATGCCAGGTTGCAAAATACTGGGTGGCAAATGAAGGTGGCAATTTTTGTTGAGAAGAGGGCGGCTAAGAATTCCCAGTAGTTGGTCATAGCATTGGAAATGACAGTATTTAAAATGTTAAAAAAATGAATGAAATGTTTTTTTTTCTACTACATAGATTATGTCAACATTTGTGTTTCTGTCTCTACTGTTTCTTATTGAAAACACAATCGGTAAGTTTTTTTCAGGTGTACAACGGAAAGACCATTGTTCTATAACTATTTGTTGTGTTTACTTTAATAAAAAAAAAATTCAGTAAATAAAGATTTGGTTACTTCAGTGTACATATCTATATATCAGGGAAGGAAGAGGGGAGAGGGAAGGGAGAGGGGGAGAGGGGGAGAAGGAAGGGAGTGGGGCGGGAAGAGTGGGGAGAGGGGAGGAGAAGAATGAGAAAAAGGGGAAGAGAAGAATGAGAAAAGGAGGAGTAGGAGAGCGTTCGTGCGGGTGGCAACTGAATAAAACAAGGAAATTGTTATGCAGCACAATACATTCTTCAAACTAGGCATAATAATAATTGTGTTCGTCTTATTGAATGTACATAATAGGAATGCGGCTCTTATATATCGATGACCATAGAAATACCGAAAACTGTTCTATGATATATTGTTAATCATCCAGGTTCTAGATAAATATTCATAACACAATTATATTCATAACGTGAACTTATTTACAAATATTAACTTATTCTTAATCATAATTCGTTCAAACCAGAACTTGATATCTATAGCCATTAATTGTTTCCAATTTAGCATTCTATATTGCTAATTCTATTTATATTTTAGCCTCAGATGTTATACTATCTGTAGTAGAAGGTAATTCAATCACAATTCCTGGAGGTGGTATTCGCATTGACAAGATACATGCAGTAAGTTGGTTCAAAGGTGAAAAAGCATATCAATATCAACAAGGTATCGTTCATTCTAACAATCGTCAATCTGGCAGATTTTCGATCGTTAATTCCTATGGAGATTTGATGATACAGAATGTAAGTAGAGATGATGCAGGGTACTACACTGTTCAAGTTATTGAAAGTGGCGAGGAACTTAGCGAGACCAACACATATCACCTGGATGTATATTGTAAGAATAAAAAAATGTTTAATAATATTAGATCTTTAATTTAGATATTCTAAAATTAGATAAGTACGGTATATGTTTTTTCAACATTTACAATACCAATCATATTTCAATAAATGAAAACATTCACTTAAGGATTGAAACAAATTAATATTACATTGATAATTCTTATTATTTCTTCCTATTCTTATAAGAACATTCGTGTTCTGTTTTTAAAATACTTACATTTTGTGTAACACTATGTTTTGTAATAACTTACATACATTCATGTCAACATGTAAAACATTTATATATTAGATCTTAGTTAGCAGAGATATATATTTACCGATTCTCTGACAGTTAATGCATGCAATGTGATCACAAAAGACATATAGAGAGAGGAATAGCGCAGTCCGCTAATTGAGGCAACATTTAACATCAGTAGAATATTTCATATTGAGATTGAGCGAGTTGCTTCTAAAAACTATCACACATGAGAATACGAGTACCACGACCTCTCAAATAAATTCATTCTCGATTGCAAACTCGTTACAAACAAATACCGTACTAGTTGCTGGAGTATAGGAACTATGAGACTTATAAAAGCAAACATTTAATATGATATAATATGCCAACTGTTTGTACTAAGAAATTTGATTTGGCCGATTTTTGTTGTGAACTTTACAATATTTAGTTAAATGTAATAAGATTGCAATGCAAATTGTTATTGGAATTACAACCTAAAAATACGATTTGATTAGTTTAACAATCCAATGTCAAAATCAGTTGTTATCGCTTCAATCGATCTTAGACTAAATTGCTAATTATGATTGTGAAACAATGGTATTAAATAAAATCGACAGCAATAAGAAACTTACTTTCACTCAAATAATACATTATTGTTTTTGCAGAAAAGACGAGTAGGTCTGAAAGAAAACAAGTCTAAAGATAATGAACTTCAATATCAAGACATGCAATATGCGTCACCTCCTTCTCATTACCAGGAACTAAAACCCAGTAAGAAATAGATCACACGAAGGCGGAAAAATGTCAATACGTATGCAATTTCAAGATGACAAGATGACAATTTTCCTGAACACGTTTTATATTAAGTTCTCATTTACTTATAGATTTAATAGTAGGGGTATGAAAAGGTATGTAAAAACAAAAACGATTCTATACTAAAACTTAAATTAATAATTGTAATTTATAATGAACCACGCCTTCTACTAAACTACCTACATTTTTAAAGTTGATATAGTGCCATTAACAAAAATAATGATAAAACATGCATTAATTATTTCTGTAAATAATGTACAATAAAAATAATAATTCAAACAGCGCAAACTAGAAGTAGGCCTAATGTGCGTTATGTTTTTTCCACTAGTCAAATTTGCGAATCGAAAGCGTCAGCTTACACGCATGCGTGTATTGTAAAGCGAAACAAATATGCTAAACCAATCAGAGCTCAGGAAATTAGTTATGACGCTTCACTTATGCAAATCTTAAATCTCAGCAGCAGACACGCGATATAAATGAAAATCGCAGCTATCGGTCTTGTAGCGCGATTGTTTTCTCTGTAAAACATTTGGGAACTAAATTCCCTGAGTGTAAAACGGGCTTTTGGTAAACGTGTAAAGGTAATGTAAGGTAGAGGATAATTCTACAAAGTAGTAAAAACAATATAAGTTATAACTAAAGTGAGAAGACAAACTAAATGAAAAGATATGTTCTTTGATAGAAGAAGCCTACATATTTGAATAGTTCAAATACAATAATCAATATAATAGTTAAGGTTATCATATTACTAGTTATAACTCTATTATGTTTTAAGCATTTTGATTTTTTTATATTCTTTAGTTAACATTTTTCATTATAACGTCTTAAGTGTAGTCTTTTTGCAAAGGCAAGATATTCTATGAATTCAATCTTGGATTTCAACATGGCGGTTGGAATATAATATTTAAAACTTTGATAGCAATGTATATGGAATTCTATAATATAATAAACATGGGTATAGAAAACAATTCTAAACTGCAATTCAAATTACCAAAAACACATTTAACTTAATTATTTGCTTTTATTTGCTTTTAACATAAAATGCCTACAGCATCTGACGGATGGTGGTGCTAATGCTTTAGTGATTTATTGTAATAATTCCTATAAAATAAATGTCCTCAAAACATAAACAATAAAGATGAATAAATCAATCTTCATCATTTTGTAGTTACAGTAAAGTTATTCACTTCCAGAAGAAACAAGGCCATTTAGATGGCTGCAGTCGCGTGCTCAAGTTAGTGTTTACCGACCAACCGACCGACATACTGAGCTGTAGAGTCGCGTTGTACGCGACTAAAAAGAAAGCAACAAAACCATCATATCATAAACGACAAAATACAGTTAATAACAAAAAACCTTTTTTGATTATCCAATACATAACATGTCTGTTGGACTTAACTTGAGGATTTATTCTCGAGCATTTGCTGGTCAACAAAATTAAATAGTAATAGATGAGAACGTGTACCGTGACATCTCGCTGTTGCTGTAGCAAAAGCTTGAATGTAATCAGCAAAAATATATTATATAAAACGTAAAATTACTTGTAATAGTTCAACGTGATTGTGTTGTGTTTCCTACATTATTGAAAGTGCAATACAAACTGACTGCACGATCACAACGAGTATTCTACATATCATCGTCGCCTTGACCGCACTATCACAACGAGTATTCTACATATCGTCGTCGCCTTGGCATTATTCCGTGGAATGAGTCGGTAAGTGTTTATTTTTTAGTTTACTCCTACTTTTTATTTATCAACATATTCACATTGTTAGAATGGGATTTTCACGTAAACGAAGAGGTTTGTACACTTTTATCTGGTAATGTGGCATATTCACTTCCACAAGAAGTGAATGATGGAGTAAGAGCAGTTTTCTGTTTGGGCTCATGCCTATTACTTGCTCCTGGCAAGATGAATTGTAAAATGTACTTTATGAACTTTTGCCGAATAAATATTATTATTATTATTATTATATATTGTTTAATTGATCTAGACCGAAAATAATAATGATAAAGTACGTCAATAAGATATCAATCTACTATATACAAACAATGTGCCTTTCTCATAGGCCGACTTTTTTTTTCACACGTGCACAACTTTATTTAAAAATTGCTTTTCCACAACATGCATAAATAAAAGATCTATTTCTGATTTAAAAATCTGGTTTTTGTTTTTTATTTTGTAGTGGCACTACTACACTTATTGTGAAAAAAAGATTATATCTAGAGTCTTTTGACTATTTATAATTATGTATATTTGGGTAAATAATGTGAGGTTGAATAACGTTTCACAGTCGAAAAATAATATATACAGTAGGCTGTTTCCAATGAGAAAGAATACAATTACAATTGCAAACTCTTTCCATTTTCTAGTTGGACCCAATTGTGATTGTTAATGTAATTCAACAAACAAAACAAAACAATTTTAAATCGTTAAGAGATATGTTAAAACTGACATCCTTTTAAAACAAATGCAAACAACAAATACGTTGCTGGTGCACATATGCCCAACAATACAATGCCACACCAGTGATAACATTATTACTAGTAATGAAATCTCTCCATTTCATAAATACTAGTCATTCATGATGGTTTTTTGAAATATATTGGAGCATCAGTATTGTATTTTTAAATAATCTTATAGAAGAAAATAACAGTTATGTATACATTACTTTGGTACATGCTTGAATAATAATTTGATTTGAAATCAATTTCCTCTATTTCGAAAATTTGGAGTAAACTGTCATCGTTATTAAATCTAAAAACTGTATAAAGATAATACTTTCTTTCTCCTATAGATTATGGCGAGAATTGTATGCATATTTCTTTCATTACTGATTTTATTCGAAAGCGCTATAGGTAAGGGTTGTCAGCGATAAAAATCGCTTAACAAATGTGCACCTCCTCAAAACGTTGATTGATAAAATCAATACTTTTGCATTATGATTTTGATATAGTATACACTTGTGTGTACAAGACTATTTTTTTAAATAAAATAATAGGATAATATTTTGTATTTATAATGTAAATTTCTTTACTGGACACCAGATGATGTGCATTTATTATAAACTATAATGCAATGGTTTTTATGCATTTAGGTATGTTTAGTAATCCATATTTTAAAAAGGGTGCTTCCACAGACTACTTTGTGATTGTACGGTAGTATGTTTTTTTTTATGTAAACTATTTAATTATTATTTTATTATTATTTCATTTTTGCTGTGATTCATAAATACAGATTAGTTTATAATATTAATAATAATAATAATAAATAATTTATATCTAAGCCTCGGATCGTATAAAAGAACTGTCAATAATTGAAGATGAACAAATCACAATCTATGCTGGAGGTGGCATTCCCATTGATAAAATACACGCGGTAATTTGGTTCAGAGGTAAAGAAGTATATGGAGAAAGACAAATTGTTAACTCTGTTAGTCAACTTCAAAATGGAAAATTTTCAATCGGAAAAGTGTATGGGGATTTGATCATACAATATGTTGATATAACAGATGAAGGATATTACACAGTTCAGGTTAATGACGAGGAAACGGCTCGGACCACAACGTATCACCTGGATGTGTATTGTGAGTTATTTCCTAACCATTTCTATACATTAATGTAATAGCTTTTATAGAAGATGAACTTTTTAGTTTATTTATGCTAGTACAGTGATACTTTATAAAATAATTATATGAAATGAAAGTAATGCGATTTTCTATTCAGTACACTCTGATAACATAATGAACTAGGTAGTGTTATTCATATTTTTTACTTTGAATATCTTCTGGTCTAAGTAAGCATGTATTTTAAAACTAACTCTTCCCAGTATATTTAAATAATACTATCACTATCATCTTTACAGATATGGATTCTCCAAATTTCATAGCATCAATCGATAATAGCAATAGCCACTATGCATTCTACTGTATATGGGGTAACATATATCCCGAAATGGAACCGAAAGTAACATGGACACTTAATGGAAATTTATTAAATACATCAACGCCTAAATACAGTGTAACAGATGAAGGGAAACGTTGGAACAAACTGGTTATTTTTGAAAATATGTCTGAGAATGATTTTGGGAACTACTCTTGTCGTATTACTGTAAACCTGGATGAGGGTACTATGGAAAAGACAAGCAATTTAGAAGAAATATGGCAAGCATCTAGTTCTGGTAAGTAAAACATAACATTTGGTTCTAAAGCCTTGTCTACACTATCAAACTTTATGGGACACCAAAATATAATGTGCCCATATCTGGACATGATTATGTCACCTCACTACCATAGTAGTATTTTTTGTCAAATTAGTTTGTGTGCAGATTAGACAGAGCTGGAACCTAGTTCAGATCTATACCGTATATCATAGCAATAACAAAAGCGTAAGCGCAGTAGCGTCCTGTAAAGATATAGAGCCTAAGTGTATTATGTTGTTTTGAATTAATACTAGATACTTTCAACGGTTCATTTAGATTCATCGTAATTAGGAAAGTTTCGTGATGAGTCATATTATAAGTAAGGAAATGGTGATAGAAAGTAAGCACAGAATTGAACTGTCGCCACTAAAAAGTTATATTTATGTAAATATTTGTTTCATTTCAGCTGCTCCATCTATAGAGACGTTTTCGGTAATCGAAGGAGACCGAACCGTAATTCCAGCTAGAGTCGATGTGCCCATAAACACAATACAATCAATAACTTGGTACAAATTTAAATCACCACAAACAAACTATACAATTGTTAGTTTAACAAATCGAACCAATGGCCGCTTCTCAATTGATGGAACTGGCAAAAACTACGGTGATTTGATCATACAACATGCTGATAGAGAAGATGCGCGTTATTACACATGTCAGATTTTACAAAATAGAAATTCTAGAGAGAAGACCATTACGTATTATTTAGATTTATACTGTAAGTTTAGTATATCCTAGTGTATAGATATTTTGGCGATTAGACCTAACGTTATAATATTATTATAAAAACGTTTGAAGCATGGATAAAAAGATCTCATGTAGCTGACTCTATCACTTATGATATAATAATATTATACACATAATTATGAAATGAGGTAAATAATTCCATAAGAGGAAAAACTACTTACGTTTGATAAATAACTATATAAATAAAACCCAATACAATTTCCAACAATAATACAACACACAAGATCGCCTACTCTTAAATTCAGAATGAGTTGTGTTATTCCATTTTTATTTCAGATCTAGTTTCTCCAACTCTCACAACATTCACTGAAAACAGTCCTACTGGTAACAAATATGGTTTCTACTGCATATGGTTTAAAATGAACCCAGAGATGGAGCCGTACGTAGCATGGCTACATAATGGACATATATTAAAAACCTCAACGACTAAGTACAGTGTGATAAAGGACGAAGAAAGGAGCATACAAACACTCATTATTCTGGAAATGACTGAAAATGATGTTGGAGAATATGCGTGTCGTATTACGATTGAAACAAAATTAGGAATGCCTAATATGAGTAAAACAAGCACCATCGAATACGTTACGATAAGTAAGTAGGCCAACCCCTTTTTACTACCCTTGTCACACTTCTTTCTGTTACCTGCAATAACTTTAATATCTAAAACTAACTAATTTTCTTAGCATTTTGTTCTGTTTCAGGTGCGTTGGATTCACCTTCGTCAACAGGCCTATCAAGTACATTAATAGGAGGCTTAGCTACAGTGACAGTTGTTTGTATACTTGTCTCTATCCTTACTTGTGTAATAGCACGTGTTATGTATGTAAGTATTTCAAATTATACAGGAAATAAAAACACGGAGATGAATTAAATTCAACAAATGTACTGCATAGTAGAACTTTGACTTTGAATGATAATGTTAATGATGACGATGACTATGACACAATGATGACGATGACGGTGACTATGACACGATGGTGATGATGATGATTACGATGATAATAATGGTGCATAATGACCATCACGTGCAACTGGAACTTACATTTTTGTCTCATTTAGTATTACGTTTGCTTGGCCTAAGCATTACGTTTTAGATTGATTGGTATTATATTGCTCGTATCATTTTGTGACTTGAAAGAAAATACATTAGTCATTCAGTCGGTTCTGTTTATGATTTGAGAGTTATATAATAACTTAATGACACTGAATAAAAACAACAGAAAGTCTAAACTTTTACTTTCAATCAATATTAAAACACAGGAATTATTTAAAAAAATTTATATTCTTTTGATAGGAAAGACGAGTAAAGCAAATTAATTCTAAACGTAAAAGTCCTCAATACCAAGACCTGCAATTTATGCCACGCCCTGACCAGTACCAAGAGCTTACTATAGATTCTAGAATACACGACGGTGTCACCAACAAAAATAAAACAGATAGAAAAATCTCGGAAACGAGTTCGAAGGTTAACGTTGTTTATGAAGACATACCTAATTAAATTAGTTCTACAAAATAAAAAATGTTTGTCAATCACTTTTATGGAAAATGGAGATTATGTGAACACGCTTTAAGTATGAAGAAGCATAAGGTACATCTACTACATTATTGATGACTATAACTTAATAAAATCCTCTAAATAATTCCTCAACTACAGTAGTAACAAAAAAACACGTCGAAAAGTGACAAACCCATCTATAGTCTATACTGCACCATTGAGTCACACAATTGGCTTGCAGATTAATCGTTGACATTAAAATCTATTTGATCTATGCCTATGATTGTATAGCGCCCCCTACAATATAAAACTTTATGCTGTAATTAAGCTAATGAATTATTTATGATTGAATTGTATAGGTAACTTGTTGCTAAATAAACTTTTATATAATAATTAACACTCATCAATTTATAAAAAGAAATTACGTAAATTGTAATTAATAAATATGTATAAAAATAATATGTGTCCATGACCAAAGTAAAGTGTTTTCCTTTTAAAAAAAGAAAAAATATATTATGGAATAAAGCAGGTAGGCCTACAGCAGGCTTTTTGTACAAATCATAGGTTAGCATCAATATACTTTTTTTAACCATTAGACATACTTTTAGTTTGATTTACGTATTTGTTAACATGAAATTAAACATAACAATATTTCCACGTATTCGAAGGTAACTAAATCAGGTCATTCTTAGAAAAGTGATAACTAATGTAGTTGTTAGTTTACTGTAATCATGATTGTAAATAAGTTTATTATCTAGAATTAATGAAATCATTAAAACCAACATAGTGATTGCTATTAATATTATCATTATTATTATTATTACCATCGGTTTCTTTTATCATTATATTATTACATTTCTCTTTTCTATTTTATTTCGTTTTCTATACGGTTTAATAGAGCACTGTAGTTAGCATTTCTCTACTGAGGGGCAACCGTATATTGAAATCTATAATTCTAATGAATGTTCAAATGACAAAATTTTCCAATGTATAAAACATTTGTTAAACCGTAATCACCAAAAAGTGATGTTCCCATATGAACATGATGATCACTATTATAATATGGCATTATCACATTTGGACACATCGCACCTAAAGTCTGATAGTGCAGACAGAGCTTTAGAATAACACAGGTATGAAACTCATTGTCATTGTATCGTAAGCATGGTTGATTTCTAAAAATATAAATGTATTTTTTGTCTTTTATACTTTGTATGATTTGTTACTTTTTATAAACATTAATTTCACGAGGTTCATTAAAATATGTTACAAACGGGTCAACATTGTACATTCATACAAACGTAATTGTTCAAAACATTAATGTTAATACGTTCATGTACATTAATTCGGTTTATGGTTATATACTGTAATACAATTTACAATTTCAAAAATGATACCGGTTTTATAATATATAATAATTACACAATAAATGGAGTACGCGATACAATAACGTGTATTTTATTGCTAATTTTCTTTTTTCACTACCGGCGTATGGCCGTTTTCTTTGATCCGATACTGTATTTTTTAATTTAAAACCATTGCTTGTTCTTATCAATTTCATTCGTGTAAGGTCAAGCTTTGCTGGTGGTGGTGGACATTTGGTGACAACTTTTAACAATAACACATAAAGTCTAACCCAAATTGTTATTAGATAATGGCAACATATATGTTTTTGCTCTTTCTCATCCAACAGACGACAGGTAAGATATCATTGTAATAAAGTGAAGAAAATTGATGGGGTGGGGTTGTGAATTGTGTCAGTTTCGCCCCTCGGCCGAAAAAAGTGTTATTTGTCTAGTATAAAGATATGATACAAGGAATGAAAGTACCTGGAAGGATCTACTACCGTATTCGATATCGACACCGGTGGACCTTTTTGCAGAGTAAATTGAAGTGGTGAACTACGATATATCAGTGAATTTTTGACAATATTATGTGTACAGGTATTTAAATATTAATTTCCCACATTGCTTCTGTTACCTACAGAAAAGAAGAGCATCAGTAGAAATTCATTCTAAACAAGATCTACAATACCAAGATGTGCAACTTTCTTCATTCCCCTCCGTGTACATCGATTCTAACATAGACAACGGTGTTATCTATGCAAATACAGAGGCCGGCAATATGTCGGATAGGTGGCCGAAGGAAGACGGAGCCGGCAAAATGCTGGATGCGTGGCCCAAGGATGACGTAAGCAGGAACATGGCGGATGAATTGCCAAAGGGCGGCGTTACGGTGAAATTTTCGGATGCGTGGCCAAAGAGCGGCGTTACGGTGAACATGTCGGATGCGAGGCCGAATAAGGATGAACTCAATTATGAAGTTGTGAATTATTAGATCCAAAAATGTTGTTGAATAAGAGTGATAGATTTTAGTTTCAACAACTTCTATAGCTAGTTGTCTTGTTGTTGTTTTATTGAAAAGTCTAAATTATCAAGCTTTATTTCTCGATTTGTTCTCTTATATTTGTATTGTATAAAATCTGTATAAAGAAGCTATGTCTACACTCTATCAAACTAAGTGTGAAATGCCCAAATATGGTAGTGATATGAGATCATCAGGTCCATATATGGTCACATGACATTGTTTTTGTCACATCAAATTTGAGTGTAAACAGAACATGGCTAGCCCAGTCACGTGTCCAAATTTGAGTTAGTGCTTACCGACCGACCGACATAGTGAGCTATTAGAGTCGCGTTGCACGCGATTAAAAATAAAATATTACACTAAATATACATTATACGGTAAGTGAGATCATGGCGGTATTGTTAATTTTACTTCCATGTCGTGATAGTTTGTACGTTTATTTGTTCGTTATTCAAATGTTTGTTACTGTATGCATAGAGCTTGGATCCAAGGTTTGGGCCAAAATCGGGTCAAAATGCCCACTTTTTCGGATTGTACTGGAAAGGTTTTAAACTAAATTTGAAAGCCGCAATGCAATTTCTTAATATAGGCCTAAAATGAGCAAAATAGCAATTAGAAAAATTACAAATACTGTTACTATTGATATTGACATGGATTGTATGTTCAATTGTATTTCATTTTTATGGCAAAAATTGTATTTCTAATACAATATAATACTGAATAAAATAGCAATAGAGATTGTGTGTTGTTCGTGTGTGTATGGAACGTTTGAATATCCAATTCAATTACTGTAACTTTTGTCGCATTTTTTTTTATCTGTTTGTTCTATTCTTAGTTCGTATTGCTAAAGTATACAATGAAAATGAAACTACCGTTTCTAATGTAAAGAAAAACGTACTTTTGTACTGATAAACAAAATGATAAATAATTGGAGTAGTTCTTGACGTAAAACAAAGTATAAAAGGTAAAAGTTAAATTTAGATTATGCCCTTTCAATTCGAGGTTGTTTTAAAGAATTTTCTAAATACATTTACACTCTTAGTAACTTGACATGACATACTTTGAATGAATAAAACTAAAAAAAAACTAATTGTATCAATGAAGATAATGAAGATAATGTACAAGGCCATGAGGATATGGCCACTATATTAAATATTTCTAGAATGTTGTTAGGAATACTATATAATAATGACGAACACACAATTTCATTATTTTTTTCTGAAATGTTATAAAGAAGCTTCGAGAATTTTACATATCCGACACAACGGTTTAATTAAAAGTATATTGACATTATTGATTTCAAAGTTATAAAAACTGAAAACAAAATAATGGGAATGTTAAAGTAGTTGTATGACGCAATACAATAGAGAAGCTTTACTTCGTATTTAACAACATTTTAGTCGCGTGCAACTTTTGACAGTAACTTGAGCAAGCGACTGCCAGCCATGTAGGCCTATATGGCCTTGTTAAAGTATGATTTTCACTTTAATCTATAATTAAATCGTTTGTGAAAGTAATTTGGACTGTTGAGTAGACAAACAGCATATGGTTTATAGGAACGGTAATGCACAGAACGTGATGGTTATTTCGAGACACAAGCAACGGTAGTCATCTCCTCACCTGAACACGTCACGCGTGCTTTATGGTGTGTTCCTGCGTTAGACAAGCTAGATTTGCGAAGTCCAAAGGAAGAACTAATTTATTTTTATTTAATGGATTTAGAAAAATCAAAGTGAATTCACAGTCTGCCCATACTATAATAATATACATAAAATATGATGTTTTAGTTCCAACAAAAGTTGGGGAACTTTGGCCTACCGCGTGCAGCGCTTTCGCTTCGTACTGATCGATCATTTTTTATTTTTGAAAAGTTTCAAAATGACTTCATAAATGTTGGTATCGTATCGAACGGTAAATCGATTATAGTCTCGATAAGAACGGAACGGATTATACTGGACTTATATACGCATGCGCAGATTAATATGTTTTATAATAATTACAATATCCTTTCATATCTACCGTCACGATGTGAAAGCTCACGACTGTGACGCGACATTGTGCGGTTTATGGTTATTTTTTATTGTATATTAAAACTTGACACAATTGCATTGATGTACGTTACAGGCTATACTCTCGTACTTGACGTTGCATTTGGAAAGAGACCTGATTGGAAGCTATTTGAACTAAGTCTAACCAAACTAAAGCCTATTACGAATCGTATTTTAGAGATATGGCAACTTACCTGTTTCTGCTGTTCCTTATTCAACAAACGATAGGTAAGATAGTGCAAGGTTTGATATGGGAGTAGGGTGTGGTTGATGCTCTTCTCAAAGTCAAATGAAATATATCATGGGTTCGTCTACATAGTCTAAATAGTTCGTCACTGGGTAGACGAAACCATGATATATTTTTATTTCACTTTATTTTAATACAAAAATACATAGAGAACTGGACTATTGTGTGTAAAATGCCAGTTTTACCCGACAGCGGAGTAATCGCGTATCGCGTCGACGAACAGATAGCATTATCCTATTATAATTATTTTAACAAATTATTTTATTTTTAGTCTCTCATGTTCTACTATTGAACGACGATAAAACGTTCTTTTAATACAATAAGTTGTGTTTGTTATATTATCTGATCTTATCTTATCAAATATTACTATCATTAAGATGATCGAAATTAACTTTCTTTTTAGCTTCACAGACTAGACGTCTGCCGATAATCGAAGGTGAGCAACTATTAGTGATCCCAGCTTTATCTTGTCTGTCACCTGCTGAAGTAGATTCGACCAGTTGGTTCAATGGTACAGGAACACATCCAACTAAATTACTCGTTAATTCTGCTAATAATTCTAAATTTGGCAATTTCCTAATCAATGACATTTATGGCGATTTGATTATACAACGCGTAAAGAGGGAGGATGCTGGGCTTTACACTTCACATGTAGTTGCAATTGACGAAGTAAACGGTTACACAAATACGTATCATTTAGAAATATACTGTAAGTTATTACGGGTTTTATTGTTAGTAGCAACAGTAGTTACATAATGTAAAAGATTATCTAAGGTGATATAACTATTAAACAGGTATTGTCCCCAAAAAAAACATGAACAATTAATATTAAATTAAATCAGACTTTGAATAGGTTACTTTGTAGTTTTAATAAAGTTAATCCCTTCCGTAAAAAAAATAAACAAACAAAAATAATGTTGTTTGATATAAAATGACAAAATAAATGGTCAAATTCAACCAAAAATTCATTGGCTGGCAGCCAATTTGACTATTTTGTTTTAAAATTACAGTTTTTTCATGTAAATATATATATTTTTTTCGATTCAATTTTTGTTCAAAGTGGCTAACTATGTGACATAAAATGGCATATTCAACAAACAAATATTTAATTTAATTATTAGTTTTATTATAGTTTATTAAACTATTTACTATTAGACCATATCTAGGCAAACTGTAGTAATCTAGGAAGTGTGGCTTCGAGGCAACGTAAACAATTTCATGTTTAGTACATTCTAACTTCTGGAAATGACAATTACAAATCTAAAAAGTTTGTATGATGAAAATGTAAAATGCTTATAGGCCTATTCTTCTATTAGCCTATTTTTACTGGCGTCATTTATTCTAAACCCACTTTTTTCTCTATCCAAAGATATTGATTTTCCAACTCTCACATCCTACACTGAAAACAACAGTAGTGAGATCAACAATGTTATATTTCACTGCGAATGGGGTGAAATTTATCCCCAAAACGATCCGAACATAACGTGGATACACAATGGAAAAACTCTTGACATAGACACGAAAACGACCAAATACAATGTGATCACAAAAGAGAAAACAAGTACACTGGTTTTTCATCAATTTTCTGACACCGACTTTGGGAACTATGCTTGTCGTATCACCGTTGAAACAAAGAAAGGCAATATGACCAAGACGAGTAATTTAGAGGAGATTGGGCCGCAAAAAGCGGTTTCTAGTAAGTTACCGGTATAAATACAATTTCCTATGGGAAGCGACTGTAGGGCCTACAAATTATTATAAAATAATATGAATAATGTGTGAAGGCAATAATAATCATTTTTATGTTATAGATGTTGATGAAGACACTAGTAGCAATAAAAGCATCAGAAAAAGATCCCTAGGCCTGTGGTTCATTGTGTTTGTGTGTGCGACGGTATTTATTGTTTGCGTTATTGGCGTTTTATTGTCAATTACCAACAGAAAGAGTAAGAATGTAATTTATTTCTATTTCATATTTAAAAAAATGATATTGTGCACTTCCAAATTATTGAATTAACTCTTAAATCTACTTTAAAAAAAATTAAATAAAGCAAGAATCTATACTAAAGGGGGCGCTATGTCTTTAATAAATGTATCATTCTTTCAATATGTAACGAGATAGTTTTCAGTAGAGTTTCAATGTTAAAAGCAACTCTTTAGTTTCAAGTGCTGCATTAACATATTGGTACCACATTTCAACTAACGTGTGCAATACGCATTACATTGTCACTAGTCTATAGAGGGCGATCTATATTTAATACTACCAGAGCCGGCCATATAAAGAGTTACGACATTGAAAATTAGAAGCCATTTTTGTGTCAAAGAATTCGCACGCTGAGGGCGCGCGCGTCTCTTTTGTATAGCGTTTTCCTGTAGTTCCATGCATTATTTTTAGATTTTGTTGTCAATGAAATAACGCTTAGATTCCGTTTTTATTTTAGTAAATAATGTTATTAATGGTATTAATTTGGTAACATATATATATTGTGTCTATAATAACAAAAGAATAAATGCTAGGGCCTACATGCAAGTCAGGATACATCAAAGCATGAACCAATACAAAAAACACACAAATTCACCCCTCTTTTATACAGTATATGGCTCTCTGTGTGTTTTTGACACAAACTTTCAGAGACTCGTTCATCATTTCATTTGTAATAATTTGCCTTTATTATTTTAATATTGTTCATACCTATTCAATATATTAACAAATATATCCACGACACTTTATTATTTTATTTAGTCATCAAAGCATGCATTATGAATTGAAAATATTACATAATTGTTATTAATGGGACGTAGTTATGGGATGTTTTGTTCCAAAATCAATCAATCGAACGTTATAATGTACTAGCGTACGCGCGCGCAATATTCTTTGGCGCAAGTGGTTCTGTACGCTGTGCACGTCGATATTCCACCGTAAAATGTGCAATTACATTTTTTTAATATAAGAAAAAGTTTAAAGTAATTTCTTGCTCCTATACTTTACATGCATTAACGGAGACAAGTTTGACACAAATTGATCTGCATATCACGTGACTTAAATCCAATGTCGTAACTCTTTATATATATGGCTCTGAATACTACTGTACCTGATAGAGAGTGTGCTATATTTTAAAACCGAATAGTTCAGTTCAACTAATAATGCTGTACGTAATTTGTGAATACTGTTTCAATTATTACAAAAACAATTACGAATTGAATTTTTTTAATGATACATTAATTGTTAAATGGTTTGTTGGTGGCGATACTGAGGCGGTTACTTATATCACCCAGTAGGGCCTACTGCCAGAGGCAACTGATCATTTTCTAAATAATCCCTAAATCAGTGAAAAGGCAGATATATGTTGTATGTCACCCAATAACGTTTTATTATTGTGTCTATAGGGAAAAGAGATAGCAGAAATTTATATCAAACATCAGAATTTACTTCAAGCATTACAGGAGGCCCGGACAACGGAGATAATTTACCGGTACCTCCATCATACCTAGACGTTACCGAACATGTCAATATTCCGGATGTATGTGATGGCACTACTATGGCAACTATTGAAACAGAAACTATTTCAGTAAATTGTTTAGTGTATGATGAAATTCCAAACTGATTTATTTAAAACTAGTTATACGCATGCTCGGTCCTTTTCGATTCTATTAGCCTAAATACATTACATTTGCAAAAATACGTATAAATTCTACTCAGCGTACGCCAAAAGTAACAAGGCCAACAGCCATAAGTCGCGTGATAGTGATACCGGACCGACAGACAGACCGACAGACCGACCGACCGACATAATAAACTATAGAGTCGCCGCGCGTCCACGCGACTAAAAATGCTAGCGGGAACCATAACCATTATATAACCAGGACCTACTAAACAACGTCGATGTCGCCGTACGTTTGGCTATGTAGGCCTACAACTGTTCGAGATTAAGTTCTTTATGGGTACAGCATTCATAGATATAGAACCTCACTTTATAGTCTATCTCGTAAATATACCGTAAAATCTAATAATAAACTTTATTTATCATGATAGTCGAGATCCATGATTATGAAGTAAATCCTTCAGATAACGTTAGCATACAATATGAAATACTCAGTAGTTCTGAACAGCCGGTTCAAGCACTCATACGAGACAAGCCTAGCTAGGATATAATAAGAACAAGTCTTAAAGGGCTACTGAAAGACACAAGCGAACTATGCTGTTTTCTAACTAATAGTGATATATTATATTAAAAATAAAAGTAAACTTTTAATAATGCAAAAATTAACATTCTTAGACCGAATAATTTGTTTGTCTTATTTCGGAGAAAAGTTTTTTTTTATCTAAGTAGGAAGGTGTCGGCCAAAACATTAGTGTCGCAAACAGTACGGCAGTTAAAACAAAATCATTTGCATTGTAATTTAAATGATCACTAACTCAGAGTAGATTAGTAAACAATGGTGTACTTATTAACGGTAATGATACACTTTTACTTTCACTCCATATTGCATTATTGCTATTTTTCTTACAGAAAAGACGAATAAAAGAAATCCATATTCTTCTTTCTTATTCTGTCTTATTCTTTCTTATTTCTTCATTTCCATTCATCATACATATTCATAAACATACATAAAAAAGAAACAAAGAGAAAAAAAGAATGGAAAGGGGGAATCTCGAAAGCATAGATTTATAGAAGAAGAAGCTAACTTGCTTTTTACTTTAAATTAATACAGACTATAAAATATAAACAATTTAAAAAAAGCTTTTTTTCCTTAAGCAATATCGTTTAAATAATGATTATAATTATACTCCAGGAATAATTGATTGTTTTTTTTAAATCATGCAATTATGAAAAATGTAATAAAAAAGAAAACATATACATGTGACTAACTGTTACGTTGCTCCGGTTTCTACTGTAAAGCTCAGTCTACTTATTAAACTTTATGTGACAAGAAAATGTGATGTGCCCATATATGGACATTATGATGTCATTTCACTACAATATTTGGGCATATCACTACTATATTATTTAGGAACTACATTTTAATCAAACTAGTTTGATAGTGTAGACAGAGCTTAAAACAAGCTAACGTGTATTAGAATGTTCGTCCCAACACATGCGTTTTGTATGGTGTCCCAGTGTGTGTATTCTGCAGAGTTTTGCTATGCATGTAAAACGGGTATTTGTTCTCACTTTAATGTCATACAAAGTACAATTTATGTTACTGGAGGGCAGCGCAAAAAGCCAAGACTGGTATATAAGGTATATAAAAATTACCGGAACATCAAAATAATTTGATTACCCCTTCCGGACCAGCAGAGACAAGAAAGACCGGGAAATCTGAAACTTAATTTGATGCCTCTCGGTATCCCAACATGCAACGGTACGACCGACCACCGCCCTCCGCGACACAACATTATCTTTTATTGTGCCTATGAAAAATGTTGTTATCTTCATATAAAAAGTGTATCTATAATAACATTAGGCCATTATGTGCTTAGAGAACCGTTGCTTTTTCAAGTTTAGTCTAGATTTCAATTGGTTGTGTATAATAATATGTACATAATTATAAATATTATAAAGATTATAAAGATGTTGATAGTTACTAATTATTAATATCATTTATCTAATAAGTGTCAATCTTTAAAACATTGCAATATTTGTATTATTACTTATATTTGGTTGATTGATATGGGAGTTTTAAACATTTCCAGTTCCGGTTATTTTTGTTTAGGCCTACCAAATACGACATTAAAAAATTGTTCTTCTATTATAATCTATATTAAATTTACGTAAGGCGCAAAATTAGGTAAATCGCGCCTTATTTCTAGAATGTTTACTCGATGGTATATCAAGTTAGTTCATGTTTTTGGTACTGATTTTAACCACCTAATGTAACCCTGTTTACTAATTAAGTTGAGTTAGATAATTAGTTATTGGCAATTAAAACGAATTTAGCTTCAACGATTTGCCCCAAACATAGGGGTGTTTTCCGATCGTGGTATACACTGTCTAATGGATGTCGATGCTGAATACAATAAAACAAGGATGCTTCGCATTTATCTATCTCCTTCTACGATAATTGTTTTTAATAGCTGAAAACCGGTTAAACAGCTCGAGTCATCATAATGTTGACCCATTTTAAAAATACTATTTTAATAGATTTAATATACGTTTATATTATAAACTTATTGCTTGGCGATGAATGGAACATTCCAATCTCTCAGTCTCTACTTACTTACTCTTACTTACCAACACAAGTAGGTACATTTATGGGCCCTTGGGGGATAAACTTAAAACCTTTGGGTCGACATAGATATAAACAGTATTGCTTGTAATAGTAAGTTATAAGTAGTATCTATATATAAATTATGGTTAATTCTGACATAGGCGAGCACAATGCAAAAACTTCTCTACAAATCTCCGCCTTGGATACCTACCTTATCTATCCGAGATGTACCGCGAAACGTAGATTTGATAACATTAGTGTGCACGCCGACGCTATTGTTCCATATTTATATCTTAGGAAGATATTATAAAGAGTTTTTTAACAACATTTATGATTTCAACATTGGATTTTCCTCTCAATTTCAATTCTTCCCGGTCAAAGTAATTTCCGGGTTTAAGATAAGTTCACCTTAGTTTCAAATATTTTCTCTCTTTTATACACAAGGGAGCAGTTAAAATAATAGATTTGACCCTAAAGGTGACTGGAAACAGGCACTTTCCATCAATCAATACAGTGTCCCTTTGGAAGACGAAAAAAAAATTGGCCATTAATCATAGCCATTTCAGTTTTTTGTTTATTTTAAAACATACCACACGTGTGTGAAGGTGCAGTAGTTAAATAATAGGAATTATACTGCAAATTAATAAAGATCAAATTAAATATACGCCATAAAGAATCCGAATATATTGTGGGGAATAGTATTATAAAATTACATAGGGAGATTTGATAAGAAATTTTTCGAGTGAAATCCCGATAGCTGAGTTTTATTGAGTAAGCTTGCAGGAATAACTGTAGGCTATCTTCCTGTGTCCCGTTAGGACCGAGATGTCTGCCCATGTTGCAAGTCGTAATGTCTTCTTTCTTGGGCCCACTCTGTCACGGCAGTTAGTTTCAAAAGATGATTAAATTAAATAATGTATTAATAATTATTAGGATGGTATTCATTTGAATAAACGCCTCTCCAATAAAACATCACTTTGAATAATAACCCCCCCCACACAACCCAACTATCTAATAAACGTCCATTCACATATTTATAATAACACAATTATACTATTTGTAGTAGAATTCACCGCACTGTTATCTGCAATTTACCAAGCATTTGTTATTCTTTTTTACCACTTTTCATATCTATGAGAGGATTTCATTTGATTATAAATGTTACCATATTATTAGAACTACAAAATTTAACATATATCCCTCGAATAAGCACCTCCCTCAAATGACCTCCGCCTCCCCAAAGGGCCCTACCAAACAATAAAAACTATACTTTAAAATGTTATTAATCATCTAAAACACTGTGAAACAAAGTAGTTTAGTTTTACGAATGTCAAGCATTTTCAATAATGGTAATCGACAGAAAATGTATAAGGAGAACATTATCATTCCGAGAACCATCGTCTACACTTCCTAGAGGGGGAGCGAGCGAAGCGAGCTCACCCTCTAGTATAACAAATTTTGATAATAAATTCATAAACCATTTTTGCTCGCCATTTGAAACGCAACGTTCTTCTGTGAGTAGGGCTACTGTTGGATACATAAACACATACAAATAAACTGTATTACTTCTTGCTTCTCAACGTTTGTATCTAGGCCTATATATTAATTCTACTACTAATAATTCTACGCATAATACACTACGAAAAACTCCAAAATATATAGTTTGGTGTTTTATACATTTTATACAAGTCCGTAAGCGGCTGTAGTTTTATTATTACAATACTTCACATTTTATATTTCTATAAATTACAAATTCATATTTTAAACTTTTAATTGACGAAGTTCAACGTGCATTAACCCTCTCATCTACTTCTTTCCCTCCTATTTGTTATCACTTTCTGATGCGCACCCTAGATTAATATTCACAAAGCATACTTTTTCTTTAGCGTCTTGTATTGCTTTCATTTTTTAGCTTACAGATATTTAATTTTTATATATTTAAGTGAAGGAATATTTCGTGTATAACAAAATCAATGGCCGTAAATAGAATTTTATACTTGATACAATTTGTTTAAAAATAAAATTGTTGGAGTACTTTTCTCAGGGAAGAGTCCACTTTTAGTATACTTATTCCTCCCATGCGAAATAACCACATATTAAGGCAGAAACAGATCGTGCGGACCACGGGTTACTGCTGGTCAGTAATTACACAAAAGATAAACGTCGTAGTGGTGTATCGTTACATGCTACTTTACTATTTTAATCGTGTATGAAAGTGGAAGAAATTGGAGTTTCTAAACCAGGAATAACGGTATTTGTTCAATGTGTATAATTAATGGTTCAGTTATTTCGGAAATTGAAAATAAAAGCAATGTGTAATGGTAAAGTGATTCACAATCAAAAACTCAATTATACAACGAAGCAGTAGATATCGGTAAGTGGTGTATTTTATATATATTTAACAAAGGCACTGTGCCTTTTTACTTTTATCAAACATGTAGATCCTTATAAAGAACATACTGTAGCATAACCAATCTTGTTTGGATATTCGAAAATGCAATGGTTAAAAGAAAATGGACATTATCGATGTGACAATGACTATTACGACGGCGACTTTTATCGACGGTTCACCAAGTTGGTAACATCAGAAGTCGCAAAAATGTTAACATTAATAACAAGTGAACCATAACTCCTATTTATAGATATGGCAACATATTACCTGTTCTTGATATTTCTTTGTCAACCGACGATAGGTAAGATTAATTGAGAAAAGTTTATTATTATGTTTGAATCAGTTATTATTATTAGTCAAGGGAAAAATGGCAAATAGCTTCCTACTTTCCAGGAGTTTTATGTTAGTTAAGTTATCAGAGAGTCTATGTTGTTTTTGAAAACTCTGTAACATGACCACAGTCCTGATTTTGCTTAGAGTTATCGTTTTTAAGATCAAATTGATATGCTTTATTTGTAGTCTCAGGTGTAACACAATTGTCGATAATCGAAGGCGAAACTACACAAACCAACAGTGGTGTTGGTAGTCTATGAGTGCCGCTTACCTGGATAAACCAACATAAGCCTCTCTCTCCGACGAGAGGTAAACATTACGAAAAGAAGAACATTAATAACATTAATTTTTCCCCACCCCCGTCGGATAATGGATCAGTCCGCCACCAGTACGCCCTCAAGTGAGACACACCCACTTATCATCGTCATCATTTCTCAAGACCACCTGCCTGAGGGGACGGTAGGGAGGGCGTTTATCCAGGTAAGCGGCACTCATAGACTACCAACACCACTGTTGGTTTGTGTAGTCTATATCGTGCCTAGCTTACCTGGATAAACCAACATAAGCCAGTGTAGCACCGGACTAGAGTCTAGTCGGAGGCGGGAGGTAAGGTAAACATTGTCATACATACCTAGTGTCTGGGCTTCAAGATTGAAGCCGCCACCGTAGACTGGTTTGCGGAGGTATCCGACAGGTAGTGGGATGTGAAAGTGGACTGTGATCGCCACCATGCCGCTTGCAGGATGTCTGGAAGGGGCACCCCAGCAAACAGCGCCCATGAAGCGGCTATGCCACGCACTTGGTGCATATGTGCCGGAGGAGGCGTATTTGTGGAGTCGTAACCAGCCCGGATGGCTGCCACGACCCAGTTTGCCAGCGTCGACCGAGCAGCCGGTCGGAAGGGTGCAACTGTCGATACGAACAGATGTGACGCTGAGACCCGAATGGACTCTGTGCGTTTGATGTAAAACTTTAGTGCCCGCACCGGGCACCAAAGTCTGTCTTCCTCAACCCCTGAACATGCAGCAATGGTGGGAATAAACACAGTCGGCGGCGAGAAGTTCAATGTCTGAGATTTTGCAAGGAAATATTTTCTAAAAACCAACCGCGCGCCACCCCGTTCAAACCTGATGTGCCCTGGCTCCAGAGAAAGAGCATGCAGTTCACCTCTGCGCTTGCACGAGGCTAGTGCAATCAAAAAGGCAGTTTTGAGAGTCAGGTTGTAAAGTGATGCCCTACTCAGGGGCTCGAAGGGTGGACGCATAAGAGCGGCTAGGACGACATTGACGTCCCAACGTGGAATCAGGGCCTTAGTAGGAGGCCGTTCTCGAAACATCCCGCGAAGCAAACTGGAAATTGCAGGGGATGAAGAGATGGTCGAGCCGTCCTTAAAATTCGGAATTACTGCACCCAAGGCAGACCGATAGCCGGATACGGTGCGAACCTGCAGACCTGACTCAAACAGGTAATGTAGGAAAGCGCAGACCTGGCCCAAAGTCACTTTCATAGGGTCGGTCTTCTGGCGCTTGCACCATTTGAAAAAGTGTTTTAATCGGCTATTGTAGACAGCAAGAGTGGATTCCCGTCGGGATTTCGCCGCGAGGGCGGCCGGGCCATCTGGAATGCCTGAGTCTCTGAAGCGATTCCTGACAATGGCCATACAGTCAGGTCGAGGGATATGAGGTTCGGTAGAGCAAACCGAGCTCGGCCCTGCGTCAGCAAGTCGTTCCGAATCGGAAGACGTAACGGCTGATCGTACAGAAGGCCTAGTAGCAGTGGAAACCACGGCTGCCTGGGCCAATACGGCGCTATTAGTAGGACTCGGCATTGATGGCGCTGAATGTGCGTCAGGACCAGTGGCAGTATTGAAAACGGTGGAAAGGCATATGCCCAAAGGTTGTCCCATGGTATGGACAGGGCATCCACCGCCCACGCATGTGCATCCCGATATCGACTGCAGAACGTCGGGAGCTGCGTGTTGCCTGACGTCGCAAACAGATCTACATGGGGCCGCCCAAAGTGGTTGAAGATCTGGGTGGCGATTATTGGAAGAAGACGCCATTCCGTAGGACGTAGAAGTGGACGGGACAGTGCGACCGCCACTATGTTCAGACGACCCGCAATGTGGGCCGCTGACAGTTGGATGTTGTGTCTTATACACCACATTAGCAACGTCCACGTGTGGCAACATAGCGTGGGGGACCGTGTACCCCCTTGCCTGTTTATGTATGCCACGACGGTTGTGTTGTCGGAATTGACGAGAACATGGCGATTTGCCAGATGGGGAAGAAGAGCCTCCAATGAGCGCTCGACTGCCCAAAGTTCGAGCAGGTTGATGTGGGCGCGCGTCTCCTCGGGCGACCAGAGGCCGGAGACGCGAATGTCCGGAGACGGAATGTGACCGCCCCAGCCTACTTTGGATGCGTCCGTTTCCACACGGACATCCGGGATTGACCTTTGTATAGGTGTGCCCACAAGTAACCTGTCTTCCACGAGCCACCATTCGAGATGCGAGATAATGAACGCATTCGTTGGAACCACTTTGTGTAGAGAGTCTGATCTTGGGCGGTATGCTGCCAGAAGGTGCAGATGTAGAGGCCGCATCCTTAACCGGCAGAACGGAACGAGGGCGACGAAGCTGGCCAGTGACCCCAAGGTGCGTAGCCAGTCGTATGCCGTCGGAGCCTGAGCATTGATAAGATGTAGCACTGCAGTTCTTGCCTTGGCCACACGCTCGATGGATGGGCACGCACGGCCCGTAACCAAATTTATTTGGGCTCCGAGATACAGAGGGTTCTGAGAAGGGAGAAGACATGACTTCTCCTCGTTTATTATGAACCCTGCTTGTTCCGTCACGAGGCGGACAAAAGATAAGCTGCTCAGCAGCTGGTCCCTGGACTGGGCCACGATCAACCAATCGTCTAAGTACATGAACACTCTGATGCCGTGTTGATGAAAGAACGCCGCCAGGGTTCTCACTAGACGAGTAAACACTCGTGGGGCCGTTGAGAGGCCGAACGGCAGAGCTACGAATTGGTATACCTGATCGTGAATGCGGAAGCGCAGCCAACTCTGGTGTTCTTGCGCAATAGGCACGTGAAAGTACGCGTCTTTCAAGTCTATTGTCGCTGCCCAGTCCCCTCGTCTTAGCCCCAACAGGATAGATGAGACAGTCTCCATCCTGAACCTGCGGGGCCGAATGTACCGCTTGTTCAGACTTTTGAGGTTTAGGATGGGTCGCCAATCGCCCGATTTTTTCTGGGCGAGGAAAACGGTGGATTCGTGTCCCGGGATCGTAAGTTGTTCTTTTTGAACATGCACCACAGCTCCTTTCTGGAGCAGTGCTTCGAGGCCCGTCATGAGCGCATGACTCTTTTCCGGCTCTGACGGAATCCTCGTGTGCCGGGCACCTCCGCTCACCGGAGGGCTCGAGAATTCGATACAATACCCGTGTGTCACGGTGGAGAGAACCCATCTGTCTGTGGTCAGGGTCTCCCAAACCCGTGAAAACCGTTTCAAGCGACCCCCCACCTGCCCGCCCTCGCTTGGAGGGACGGGCGCCCCCAAGCCGTCACCGGCGCTTCACATTATAATACCGGCGACCACTCCTGTTGGTGGCGCCTCTGCCACCCCTATTTCGCATTCCGCGAGGGGGGTGTGAAGCCTGTCTTGATGTAGAAGCCTGACTTTGCATAGGCTGAGCCGGTGGCGGCGGGGGAGGCTGCATCTGCTGAGGAGCAGCAGGGACAGGCGGCGGTCGTGCGGCTGTCCTTGAGCGTGAATTGCTAGCTCGGCGCTTTTGCGGGAAGCGCGCTCTTGTCTCCCGACGAGCTTCCCTCTCACGAGCCCATTTATCCTCCTTTTGTGAGAAGGAGCCAAAGAACAAGTCCTGCGCCCCGAAGGAGTCAGACGTAGTAAACCTACGGAAATCGGTCGGTGCGATGTCAGTTGCACCCAAGACGTTAACGCGACGGGCCGCGGCCGCAGATAATGCGATCGTTGCCTGTTGATCAACAACCAGGCCCATGATCTGCTGTAGTAGAGCTATCACGTCCGAATCGCCCTGGGGCGGATGTTCTGGATCAGCCAGAAAAGATAGCAAGTACCCGGCCATAGAGGCGGCTCTAAGCGTCTCGCGTGCGGCCCTGTCGACGGACATAAGGACGTCCTCTGTCCGGGATTCCGAAGGCTTCAAAAAATTAGTCCTGGACGGGTCCAGGTTCTGGTCCTCACGGACCCGTTCCTTCGCTGCCTCCGGGACGCTCGGCGCCGCGATGTACAGTTCGAATTGTTTCTGCGGCACCGGAAAAGCCGATGACAGGCTATAAGGCATAGGCCTACGAACCTTGGACTCCTTAGCGATCAGCTCCACACGTTCCACAAGTTCTGGATCGAGAGGCGTAACCGGGCACGAAGATACCTTCTTAAAGGGCGTGCGTACGCCAAAAGTGGAATACCGCTTAGACGAAGGAGTATGCTTAGGCTCTCGATACGTGAAATCGACGCCGAGAAAGGACAGCACCGCGGGGACCGTCCGCATAACTAGCGCCTGCAGACCTTCCTCCCCTGGCCCGGCCTGCTCTCGTAAGCTATCTCTATCATCGTCAGAGAGCGAGGCCATCGTCCTGTCACTATCGTAGACCCTTTGCCGGACGGACGAACCATCGAAAAACGAGGTCTGCTGTGGGCCAACATCAATGTATGGAATCTGGGGAGGAGGTCTACTCTGAGAGGGTACCTCAGGCTCATCCCTCGGCAGAGCTCTCACAGCTGCAACAATGGCTTGCAGTAACCCCGGAGAAATCTCATTCACCCCCGGAACCGCAGAGGCCGCAGCCGGTGCAGGCATATCTGGAAGGCTAACTTCCGGCGCGACGACAGGAGGGCCTGCCGTATCAACGGTACCCACCTCCGGAGGTGGTACCGCTTCCGTGCGCTCTTTAGGCTTAGGGAGCGATTTGAACTTGGACGGTGTCCAGCGGACACAAACATCGCACGGCGACAACTCGGTACACGTGCGGCAATTTATACACTCCAAGTGGCGGTCCCACTTCACGGTAGAGCGGGGACCCCTACATTTAATACAGTCCTGCTTAGGCATGGTGATCTAACAGACCTACTTTTCCCCACTAGCCTAACGAACAACAAAAGATCTTCCAGTATTTCTATCCAGGTGAAACACACTGGATAACGGCTTACAACGCTAAATTTTAACTCCTGGCAACTAGCCAAGGGTAACGATTCTAAACGTATCCACCACAAGATAACGATCTACTACACTTAGCTTCGTTTTCTTGCTCTATTCTTCTCTTCCTGTCTACAGTATAAAGGTCTTTATCGCAAATTCCTCAGGAATTCCAGGAATGTGTTCAGAAAAAGACGTACGTACACAACGACGTTACGAAAAGAAATGATGACGATGATAAGTGGGTGTGTCTCACTTGAGGGCGTACTGGTGGCGGACTGATCCATTATCCGACGGGGGTGGGGAAAAATTAATGTTATAATGTTCTTCTTTTCGTAATGTTTACCTCTCGTCGGAGAGAGAGGCTTATGTTGGTTTATCCAGGTAAGCTAGGCACGATATAGACAATCTCAGTTAACGTTTGCATGTCCGTTGAGAGAGAAGATGCGGTAAATTGGTTTGAAGATAGAGGAATAAATCCAAGCAAACTGATCGTTAATTCTGCCAATCGTCAATCGGGAATTTTCTCAATGAATGGAACTTCAGGCAATTTGGTCATAAAACAAGTAAACAGAATGGACGCTGGTCTCTACACATGTCAGGTTGTTGAAAACGGAGGCGAAAGGGATTGTACTGAAACGTATAATTTAAATGTATATTGTGAGTTGTTACTTTGTATAATGTAATATTGATGATACCTAATTGTAATCCTAATTGATATCCAATTGTAGTATGTATAATATAGCTATTTTTTATTTGTGTTTTAGAGTGACTTACTAAACCAAAATCTTTAGCAAAAGTAAACACATTTTGTAAACCTAAATTTATTTACATATTTAAAAACAAGGCCATATTCATGGATGCAGTCGCGTGCTCAAGTTAGTGTTTACCGACCAACCGACCAACCGAGCAACCGACATAGTGAGCTATAGAGTCGCGTTGCACGCAAGAAAACAAATAAAGTCGTATGTCCTTCTTTTAAAAAAAACATACCAAGACGATACTTAAAGCTTACATTTTTTTTATAGATAATTTTCATATAAGCCCATTTACACTAGGGTGATAACGATCGACGATAAAAATAGATAAATATGCATTTTTAATATATAAATCAAAAGAAATTTTTAAAAGTTGTTATCCTAGAACTATAGGATAACCACATGCTGCCTTTGATGATAATGATATTTTCACACGTTCAATCAAATGGCGTCATGATTAGTTAGAGCAATAATATCGTGACAATACAACGATTTTATTGTTTTTATTGATCATGACATCATTTGATTGGATTTAAAAAAATAGTATCTTTATCGAAGACAGAATAAATTATTACCCTATAGTTCTATTACTTCTATTTATTGTCATTTGCATATAAGATATACATAGAAATTGTGTTTGCTCTGAGATATACCAAAAAAAACAGATAAATAAAAACCAAGTGTTATAAAAAGTGTTACATCACTCTCGTAGCATGCGTTCAGTGCCCGAATGGCAGCTGGATAAAAGCTACTTTACGAAACATATTAGTATTTCTAAAATTAACAATTATATTTTGGGCAAATTTAGCAATTGTGAAACTGAAAATTAGTATTTAAAAAACCTAATTATTATTACTAATCGTCTATTGCATAGAGTAAGATATGCAAAGTAATTATACCGAAACAATTGTTGCTTCAAAGAGCTATTCATTTGAAAATGTTTCATACCAATGTTTCATTTGTTAATTCTTAAATATGTTTTTAGGTTGATGCTGTGTTTGCATATTAATTACTGAGTACCGTATTTCTTGCATAACAACATTACAACATTGTGTATTTTCCATATTAAATTATTAATAATTATTACTAAATAACAAATTAAGCTAAGTAATAACAATGTGTATGCCAAGATGTTTTTAAAAACAGTAATGATTACAATATAAATTATGGATATTTTATTACAGATATGGAGTCTCCAAATATCAAAGAATATACTACGAATATTGGAAACAATGTTGTTGGTTATACACTGTGTTGTCAATGGTCAAAGATGTTTCCTAAAATGGAACCAAATGTCACGTGGTTTCAAAATGGCAATACATTAGAAGCTAGTACGACGTACGTTTTAGAAACACAAGGAAATGTGCATACAATGTGTATTAGTTACATATCAGAGGTTGGAGACTATTCTTGTCGCATTGATGTTGAAACAAGTATGGGTAATATGAGCAAGACAAGCAATTGCAAAGAACTGCAGTCACCTTGTAAGTAACAGAAAATTATTTTATATCATGTACCTTCCAAGGTTATATTATAAATTACATTTATACTTAATGACATCAACAATAAAAAACTTTATGAAAAATATCGTACTTTAGAATGATCAAAATGAGGTGTTATAAACATACAGACAATACGTGTACTGTAATAAATGTTATAATCATAAACCATTGAAGCATCATTCACATTCTTCTTAAATGTGTTTTCAAAGATGTTGATTCACCAATTGTCATCGTATCTATCGATAACACAAAACGCTACTATGCATTTTACTGTGTATGGGGTTTATTGTATCCAGAATTTGAACCAGACATAACCTGGATTTTTAATGGAAATATACTGAACACATCAATAACTAAATACAGTGTAACAGACGAAGGGAAACGTTGGAATAAACTTATTATTCTTGATACAATAAGTAAGGACGACTTAGGAAACTATTCTTGTTGTATTACTGTACAAATGGATGACGGCACTAATATAACAAAGAAAAGCAATGTAGAAGAACTTTGGCAAGCATCTATTAGTGGTAAGTTAGAAATATATAGAATTTTATTTACACGCTGTTAAGCCTGTTTCGAATTGACAGGATTCAGCGATTTTATTGGAGAAGGGGGTAAACATGCTGTCAATTCAATGCAACTCAGCGTAACTCAACGATCGACAGGAAAACAGGCTTAACGCTAAATGTATAGATTACATATAAGGATACAATAATATCACAACAAAAACTTACATATTTTGCATAAATGGAAAATACAGACATTGATTGATAAATATACAACTTACAGTAAATTTTTGGGTTTGGATTGTTACCATTGCGACAGATATTACATAATACTACTGTACTAGGTGTAGTTCAAAACATTTCTAACGTGACAAAATTACGCCTGCAATTCTTGAACATTTCTATACTATTCAAGGTAGGCCAAAGAGACGAATGTCCGCTGATTTTAACAGCAGCTTAAATTCTCCGTGATATAACATTTATTTAATAAGGGTTAGCAAAATAGTAATAATCTAATAAAAATAATATTTATAATTCAAAAAGAAGTATTATTATTATTAATTTGAATAATTATTGTTTCATTTAAGTTACACGGTTATCAGTAGTTGAAGAGGAGCGAATAGCAATACCAGCTGGAGTTGGTGTGCCCATAAACGAAATTGTGACGATAAAGTGGTACAAGTATAAATCGCCAAACACAAGCTATATAATTGTTAGTTTAACAAATCGAACCAATGGCCGCTTCTCAATTGATGGAACTGGTGAAAACTACGGTGATTTGATCATACAACATGCTGATAGAGAAGATGCGGGTTATTACACAATTCAGATTTTTGAAAAAGAGGATTCTAGACAGCAGACCATTACGTATTATTTGGATGTACATTGTTAGTTTTTTTTTCTTTAATAAATATTATAATCATAGTATACAGTAGCGTATAACCAAATTTAGGCACTAATTATATTTCCAACTTATATTTAAATATTATGATAGGTTATAATATATGTAGTCTTTAACCTCCACTCATTTTAAACTAGTATCACATTATTTTTGCTAAATTGTAGACTTGACCATGAATGCCTTTTATCATTTTGTATTATATTATTTCAGTCGGGAAAATGTATTATTATGTTCTTAATGCTATGTTCTTATTCACCTGGTGTGGCTTACTGCAGAACTGGATTCTCAAATTCACGAAGTGTTGTTACATACAGTCTTTCATAATTGAAGACAAAATAGATAATTTCCTACAATTAAACTTTGAAAAATATTGATCAGCGGTGGTATAATTGTATACACAAATTATTTGACTAAATTTGAATAAATACAATCACGGAAGTTATAGAAATGTTATGCTAATTTATAGTCTGCTCACTATTTTTTATAACTTTATTTCTTCCAAAGATCTACCTCAACCAACTCTCACATCATTCACTGAAAAGGCTGGCCACAGAAACACGTTGTACTGCAGGTGGTGTCAAATTTACCCCGAGATGGAACCGTACGTAGCATGGTTACATAATGGACATATATTAAACACCTCAACGACTAAGTACAGTGTGATAAAGAACGAACAGAAGAACAGACAAACACTCATTATTCTGGAAATGACTGAACAAGATGTTGGAGAATATGCTTGTCGTATTACTAAAAACAAAATTAGAAATGCCTAATATGAGCAAGACAAGCAATATTGAAATCCTAGGTACGAACTGCACAATACATTGTTTATTTTATCGTCGTCAATTGTTTCACTACAAAATATTTCTAAATTTAGGTATCAATTATAGTTGATTGAAACATATTTAATTCGGGATTAAGTTAGTTTTTTTTAAATATAAATTATAAAAATATTGTTATAACAAACATGCTTTCTTTTTAAGGTGCTTTGGATTCAACAGTAGCAGCATGCTTATCAAGTACAATTCTAATTGTCGCTGTTGTAATCACATTTATCTTTGGATCTGTCCCCACTTGCGTAATAGCAATTTGTCTTCATGTAAGTATTTTTTTAATTACACGGGGCTAAAAGACACAAGCGAAATAGGTTGTATAGTATTAAAAGAAAAATAAACTCTTATTGTACAAAGAGAATGATTTTCGGACCGAATAATTGGTTTGTTTTGGATTTTGTTTTTATCTATGCTGGAAGGTTTCGTCAACATTATCATTAGTACCATTATAAATAACCAATTACATAGAAATTTAAATTATCATTTATAATCTGAGAGTAAATTAGTAGGTCTAAATAAAAACAAGGCCAACAGCCATTAAGTCGCGTGCTACAATGCATAGTGATACCGGACCGACAGACAAACAGACCGACAGACAGACAGACCGACAGACAGACGGACCGACCGACATAGTGAACTATACTGACCGAAATTACTGAACATGTTTAAAAATGTTGAAATGTTTAAAAACATTTATATTTTTTTAATTTACACGTGCGTAGCCTGTCACTTTTGACGTGCTCGTATAACGTAATTTCGAGTTGAAAAGTAAGTCAAGAAAACAGAAATTGGGCAAAAAGAGTGCGCAATAACATTTAACGCGCAGTGCAAAAAATCTGCGCACTCATGGCAATTTTGTAAACGCTTAAAATTGCCTGAAACGTACTCTTATTTCATCGAAAATAAATTTGGAAAATTTTAAGCGCGCGTACGCATGCGTTACATGCGCTACGCACGTAATTGTATTGCCATATGATGATTTATGCCCTGAAATTTATGAGTACCAAATTTTATTTAATTGTGATTCATGGTTGTTAAGATATGATTACAAACGTGATTTCGTTAAATCGTGCGTAGACCGCGTAATTTTTTATTGCGCACCGTGAAAACATAACCACATCGATTCCTGCCCATAAGGAATATTCTGTGAAAAATTGACTTAGCTAGATTAAACTGATATCAAGATAAGGTCATAAAGCGATAAAACGCATAGTGATACCGGACCGACAGACAGACAGACAGACCAACCGATCGACATAGTGAACTATAGAGTCGCTTCCACGCGACTAATAATGGTGTACTTATCAACGGTAAAATGATACACTTTTACTTTCACTCTATAATGAATCATTTATATTTTTCTTACAGAAAAGACGAGTAAAAGAAATCCATACTAATCATAAAAGTCACCAATATCAAGACCTGCAATTTGTTTCCAGTCCCGCTATTTACAATACAACGATATATCCTATAACAGACGACAACGTTGCTACCAATCAATACGCTGACAAAATGTCGTATACGCCGTGTCCTAAGCCTAACGTTGATTATCAGAATGTGACGAACTAGTCTAACTTGCTTATTACTTTTTATTAGAGAATCGGGGGTGGGGGAGGGGTGTTTTTTATATAATGTATAATTGTATATATAACTAGAAAATCAAATTCTTTAAATTAATACAGGCTATAATATACACACATTTAACAAAAGCTTTTTTTCCTTAAGAAATATCGTTTAAGCATAATACATGCTCAAGGAATAATTGATTGTTTGTTTGAAATAATATAATTATGAAACATGTAATCAAGAAAACAAATATATAAATTTGATTAACTTTAGCCTTGCTCCAGTTGATACTGTAAAGCTTCATTATCAAACTTTATGTGACAGAAAATGTGATGTGCATGCATGGATATTATAATGTCTTATCACTACGATATTTGGGCATGTCACTACCATATTTGGGCTCATCGCATACTTTTTTGACAAACTAGTTTGATAGTGTAGACAGGGCATAAAACAAACTAACGTGTATTAGAATGTTCGTCAAAACACATGCGTTTTGTATGGTGCCGGATGGCGTAATTTTTTTTTCCAGGACGAACGTGGGCAGAAATCATGAATAATTCATGATTAATTATGACATAATAGGGAACATTATAGAGGGCGCTGTATAAGAATGCCGAGAGATTAAAAAATTAGTGTAAACAACGTTTGCCAACCGAAATGTTTGGTCTAGTGGTAAAGGCTTTAACATATTACGCTGAAGCACTCGGTTCGAGGTCTTTCATGAACTTGTTTTTTTTTAATAGTTGAGAGAGATTATTTAGAGGGTTAGGTTTAGTATATTTAGGAAGTAGATCAGCTATCTTTCAATTCTTTATAATAGAAAATAATTATTAAGGTAATGAATTATTCATGACTTCTGCCCACGTTCGACCTGGAAAAAAAAAACACGCTGCCGGCCCCAATGTGTTCTCACTTTAATTGCATACGAAGTAGTATATCAATATTAAATCTTACATTCCTATTTTAAACTATAAACAGCATGACGACCATATTTTGTATGGCAACATTATGCCATTATGTGCTTAGAAAAGCGTTGGCTATACATTTTCAAGTTTAGTCTAGCTTTCATTTGTCTGTGTGTTAATAATGTATACATAATCATAAATATAAAGATGTCGGTGTTACTAATTAATATCATTTACCTAATAAAAGCAAATATCACATTGAAAATTTGCAATATTTATAACCTTTTACCATTACGGTGCATTTTTATCATTACTTTTGATATGGGAGTTTTAAGAATTTCCAGTTACCAAGACTTACCAAGAGGGCGACATTAAAAACTGGTCTTTATAATATTTTATTTATTTTTTTTTTTATTTTATTCAGTTGTCAACCAACAGCGATGGAACCGCCACTAACAGGTTGAATCTAAACATAATAAATACAAAATGTATTCAAATAAACAACACAAACGTAAACAAAGATAACAACATTAAAGAGATTAAACAATTTTACCCTTAAATACATTTAAACTATCATATAAATCAATATCCAAACAAGTAACCTATTAAATGTGTTAGGTAACCGCTGAAAGATACCTCGTTTTGTGCATTCAACACGACCACAAGGAACGTGAAGCAAACACTTGCTGCGAGTACGAGTTGGTATATTCAACTTAAACAAAGCAACAAGAGGACAATCATAAACGGAATTGAATGAGTTGTATAAAAAAAAAACTCAAAAACAACTCTACGATTTTCAAGAGAAATAAGAGAAACATAAAAATTAGGACAAGTGCGAGCAAGGAATCTAATGAATTTGTTCTGAACATTATAAATACGCTGAGATTGAGTACAAGAAATTGAATTTAAAATGACTGAACAGTATTCCAGGTGGGGGCACACGACTGAACGGTACAATGATGTTAATGCTCCACCATTGCCCATGAATCTACAGTTCCTCCATAACAAACCCAGCATTCTATTTGCCTTACATACAACATAATTAACATGTAAACAAAAATTTAACTTACTATCAATTAAAACTCCTAAATCCCTTTGAGAATTAACACAATCTAATTCCTGATCATTCAACTTATATTTGGTTATAATAGGCTTTGTTTTCAGAGTGATACACAAAGATTTACATTTGCTTATTTTTAAAGAAAGTTTCCATGTCTCAGCCCATCCCACAAGAGAATCCAGATCCTCTTGCAGCAGATGAGCGTCGTCAGGTGAAGAGATTACTTTAAACAACTTTTAAGGTCATCAGCAAACAGAAGTGATTGTGAAAACTTAAAAACAGAAGGAAGGTCATTAATATACAAATTAAAAAGCAAGGGGCCAATAATTGACCCCTGCGGAACCCCATAAAGTACAGGAAGCCACTCAGAACAGTTTCCACTGATGACTACCCTCTGCTTCCTGTCAGTCAAATAATCCGAAAACCATTTAAGAAGATTGCCTTTTAAACCAAACTTTGAAATCTTAAAAACTACACAAACCAACAGTGGTGTTGGTAGTCTATGAGTGCCGCTTACCTGGATAAACCAACATAAGCCTCTCTCTCCGACGAGAGGTAAACATTACGAAAAGAAGAACATTAATAACATTAATTTTTCCCCACCCCCGTCGGATAATGGATCAGTCCGCCACCAGTACGCCCTCAAGTGAGACAAGTAAATCATGAGGGACCGAGTCAAATGCTCTAGAAAAATCAGTGTAGACCACATCACATTGCTTCTTACTATTCAAAGCATTGTATGCTGTAGAAAGAAGCAAATCAATATTAATAATATCAATGACGGCTATGTACCGAAGATGAGAAGATTGAAAAATACACAACACAAAATGGAACCGATTTGTCTAATAGCACTAATGACGACAATGGCGATGAGCAGAACTGTTTTTATGTTTCCCGAAAGAGGAAATATTAAGTTATTTTTAAACCATGAAGAACTGTTTTGTTCAATGTATATATATATATATATATATATATATATATATATATATATATATATATATATATATATATATATATATATATATATATATATATATATATATGATTGTTTCGGTTATTTCTTACGGTACATAATTATGGAAACTGAAAATAAAAGTAATGCGTTATTTAATGTAAAAGTGATGTTCACAATCACAAACTCAATCATACGCTGAAACAGTAGATAGCGGTAAGTGGTGTATTTTTTTATATATTTAACAAAGGCACTGTGCCCTTTTACTTTTATCAAACATGTAAATCCTTATAAAGAACATTCTGTGTTACTGTTACTTAATAGCAAAACAATCGTTTATGGATATTATTGGACTCTTTAGTGGAGGACATTGCCGATAAGCTATGTTACATTCAGAAATTATCGTGAGTTTCTTTATCATGATGTTCTATATCAACCTGCAGTCGTTAACGTAATGACTTGATATTATCGTTAACCAAGTTGATAACATCAGCAGTCGCAACCCTTACTAACAAGTGAATCCTAACTCCTATTTATAGATATGGCAACATATTACCTGTTTCTGCTATTTCTTTGTCAGCAGACAATAGGTAAGTTTAATTTAAACAAGTTTGTTATTATGGTTTATTTTTGCCGAAGGTTGGAAACCCTACTCAATCCAAAAGACCAATACTTGTTTATATTCTCGACAAGACAAAACATACTATGGGTATGGATTTTTGCCACATAGCGCTAGGTAGAGCTGCAGTTAGGCCAATGTGCACACTACACTATTATTGCTATTTCAATAATACAATCACCAATATGTAAGAGAATATTACTCTACATGTTTTTATTTAAGAAAATTATTTTCCAAAATGCCCATAGGAAAATGGCAAAAGGCTTCCTACTTTCTAGGAGTTTTATGTGGTAAAGTTATCAGAGAGTATATGCTGTTTTTGACAACTCTGTAACATGACCACAGTCCTGATTTTTGCTTAGTAGTTATCGTTTTTCAAACTGATATGCTTTATTTGTAGTCTCAGGTGTAACACAATTGTCGATAATTGAAGGCGAACCAATCTCAGTTAACGTTTGCATGTCCATTGAGAGAGAAGATGCGGTAAATTGGTTTAAAGATAGAGAAATAAATACAAACAAACTGATCGTTAATTCTGCTAATCGTCAATCGGGAAATTTCTCAATGGATGGAACTTCAGGCAATTTGGTCATAAAACAAGTAAACAGAAAGGACGCTGGCCTCTACACATGTCAGGTTGTTGAAAAGGCCAAAGAAAGTCATTGTATTGAAACGTATGACTTAAATGTATATTGTGAGTTGTTACTTATGTATAATGTGATAATATCAAAGGTATCAAATTGTATGATTATAGCTATTTTTTCACCCGATTCCCAGTGCTGTATCTCTCCATATACTTTCCGAGGTATCATAGGAATATTTGGCAATACAGCATCTTATTCAGATCACATGCTGTGCCTGTATCAATGTAAAGATTACGGGTTAGGTTGCTACTAGATACACGTGAAATACATCTGATGTTGTATTACCAATATTCCTATGATAATTCGGGAATAGATACAGTACTAAGAATCGGCCAATTATGTTTATTGTGTTTTAGGATGGCTTTCTATTAGAGTAGTTGATTATTACTCGTGAGCTAAATGAAGGCGCTTAACTACAATTATTAAACCCACATTTATTTACATACTAACACAAATAAAGTACTATGGGTCTACCTTCTTTTTAAAAGCAAAATGCCAAAATTAACAGATGTATAGTGTTGTTTTGGTATTACCAAGACAACACTATAAATCTGTTAACTTTTTTATTTCTTTATGGTTTTCAAAACTATCGTCACCATGTGATGCTATGTAACTTCCATAAATTACTGCTAAGTAACTTCCATGAATTATTATTGTTGCGCTCTACTATTGAACGCCTAACGGTATTATAATGCTAAGACAAGGAACTACCACAGGCAATATATCTGTATAATGTACTTGTACTGAGGTTGGGTAAAATTTTACTTATAAATTTATAAAATACTTCTGACGCAAACATTTGTATTTAAAAAAAATATGTATGGCAAAAAGAAGCCACACCAAATCCACCCGGTTGAAGCTCAGGTGATAATAATTGTGTTTTCTTTTCCTATACTAGATATGGATTCTCCAATTCTAACATCTTACACTGAAAACTATATATTTTACTGCGAATGGGCTGAAATATATCCAGACATTAAACCAGATGTGCAGTGGATATATAATGGAGAAATACGGGACACTAAAACAACTAAATACAATGTGATCACAACAAATAAAACAAGTATGCTGATGGTGCACCAAGTATCTGAAAACGACTTTGGAAACTATGCTTGTCGTATCACTGTTGAAACAAGGGCAGGAAATATGAGCAAGACGAGCAAGGTTGGAGAAATTAAGCACACGGCTGCATGCAGTAAGTTATAAATACTCAATATGCCAAAAGTTTGTTTTTATATATTTATGCACATTTCCAAAGATATCTTTAATTTTAGTTTAAAAGTTTAGTTTAATTTAAAGGGGTAATTTTAGGCGGTGTGTGCCTTTTTAACCCCATTTTCTACAACGAATCCAAACGTTTCAAGAATTCATTCACTATCCTTCTTAAAAGTAGCAATCTTGTTCACAAGAAAAAATAATATAATATATGCTCTACATAAACGAAGTCTTATTACAAGTCTTAGGGAGTGGAGTTATAAATTGTCATTGTCATTAGAAAAAATCCTGACACCTAGGACCCTTGGATTGGTAGCCAAGCATCATAACCTCCAAGCCACCACAACTCCGGTTGTGAACAGCCACACTCATGTACTTCTGTTATGAAATATATATATATTTAAAGCATCTATAATAACAATATTATAACAAATTTATTTATAGCATACTGTTGAATGCTTGTCATTTTATATTAACTTTCTACTGAACTATTTTTCTTGGCTCGAACGTCTTTCAAAAGTAAAACTATTATTTTAAAGACCGCAGTTATTCACGGTATCTTCAAATAAAATATTCAATACCATTTGCCATAACACAAACAATTAGTATATGTGTGAACATAATTCTAATCATGTTTATGTTGCAATACGACAATAGGTTTCGATGAAAGCAGCAGAAGCGTCAGAAGAAGATCTCTAGACCTATGGTTAATTGTGATTGTGTGTGCAGCGATCTCTTTTGTTTGTATTATTGGCGTTTTATGGTCAGCTGTCAACAGAAGGAGTAAGTTTTTTTTCAAAATATTTATGTAAAAACGTAGCATTGTATTTTCTCTTATTTCCATTATACCCACAAAATTTAATTGAATTTGATATTAATGATAATTGGATTAATTTAACAAGAGAGTGGTCATTTATAGTATTCAAGGTATTATTATTGCATGCGCATGTGCACTATCTATTTTACAATATTTGATGGCTAGTTTTTAGTATAGTTGCACAATTAAGGGCACTCTAATGTTCAATTCTGTATTGTTATTAATATGGCCACAGCAATAAATATAGTAATTAAGAAATATGCATTACAATGTCATGTCTATAGGGGGCGACCTACATCCGGTTTTATACAATGCTAGTCAATAGACGATTGGCAACTAGCTATATTTAATTAATTCCTAAACTCGCGGCTCAATCGAAATTGACCCGCGACAATTTTTACCCGGAGTTTGATCTACGATACATTCATTCTTATAGTATGGACAAATTGAGAGGGTTATGGGTAGGGTATTTATGTATGAGTACCGGCAGAGACATCATCGGGAGTAACATAGGCATACTCGACTGAAAATACTGTAATACCAACTTCTTTTTCTTTTCTTGCATTATACTATTTATGTTCATTATCAGTTGTATATTTACAGTATTATGCTACTCTGTATTTTGCTTTATTATTTGTGGAAATAAATATTATTATTATTATTAATCTTTAATACATCACTGATAGAGAATTAATATTATTTCACCTAATTACGTTTTATTATTTATATTGTATTCTACATCAGATCAAACATCAGAATTTTCATCAAGTATTACAGGCCCGGAAAATGAAGACGATTTACCGGTACCTCTACACCCATACATTTCCCAACCTGTCATTATTCCGGATGTATGCGATGGTATGACCAGGTCTACTACTATGGCAACTATTGAAACAGACAATATGTCATTAAATTGGTCAGGGTATGATGAAGTTCAAAGCTGATTTATCTCAAACTAGTAACTAGTTATACGCTCTCGGTTATTTAGTTATATTATTAGATACATTATATGCATGACGTATAATTCTTACACAGCGTACGTCATTAGTGAAAATAGACGGAAATATACCATATAATGAGGGCTACTAAACCACGTCGATGTCGCCATCACGTAATAATAAATATGAGAGATTAAGTTCTTTATGTGTACACCTTTTATAAGTATAGAAATTCACTCTTGCATTTACTTCATTAATTCGTAAATTTACCATATATCATGTATCATGTATATCATGATAGTCGAGATCCATACGCTATAAATACATCACTCATATAACGTTGCGTACAATAGGAAAATACCTCACTGTGGAACAGCCGGTTAAATCATGCATATTATACAAAACTAGGCATAGAAGGCATTACCAATTGTAAATAAAAACCGTACTTACTTGAATGTCTCACGGGCATTTTTAACGTCAATCCCAGTTGAATTAAAATCAAATCCAAGTTATAAATCCAAAGTATAAATCCAAAACCGCAATAGTATAAATATATCCTTTGTCAAATGTCTTTCAATTCTTCAATACTACCGTTTCTATTTTGTATAATGGCGGGTAATCGGTTATTGAAATTTTCCCGAAATGCATGATGGAAACATAGGGATTTCGTGAAAAAGTATACAGTCTGGTGCAAAAGCCTAAGACACATGAATTATGCATGGCGCGATGACGTAATAGGGACATTACTACACATTTGTATACAGTATTTAAAAAAATGTATTATAGGCCTAAATGTATATTATTTTTAAAATTGATTTTATCTTGCCAATAAAAACAACTTTGTAAATGTTTACAAGTTAGTAATATGTCTAAAACAGCGTTTTCTTGCAAGTCATTTTTTAAACGTATATCTGCGAAAACTAAATTGTCTTTATGTTGTGGTATACCGCACAGTTTTATAATATTTTTTAATTTTAGTTAAGTATTTTCTGTCGGTGTGTAAGTAATAATGAAACAAAGTTTGAATAAAATAAATAAATATCAATTTCGACATTACTTATTCCAGTTGATATACTCAGAGATATTATAATCTACCGAGGCCTATACTTATTATGGTAATGAGAAGTAATTAGATTGCTAGCTCACTATTAGCTGTTGTTTCAGTTTCTATTACTATTCACTAAAAATAAAACCAATCTATTTACTTTGCTTTATCAAGATATTTTATTAGATATACAATGATAATATTAGTATTGAAAGGAAGAAATGTTTAACGAATGGTGATAACATTTGAATAATATTACTATTAAGCCTAAAGCGTGATTCCCACTAAAAGTGCTACGCAAAGACGTAAACGCAACGTATAGTGATTTGACCAATCACAGGCGATGGATTATTCGAACAGTCGCTTGTCCTTGGTCAAATCACTTGCGTTGCGTCTACGTCATTGCGTTGCGTCTCTAGTAGTGGGAACCAAGCTTAATACACATTTTCTATTTTTTTTAAATATTTAACTCTACTCAAATATTTTTCAAAATTAGGCATATTAAATTACTTTTATTTTATGGTTGTGTACACGAAGATTAAAAGTACTGAAGGAGCTAAATGGCACCAGATTCACACATGCAATTCAACATTCTTTCAATATGTATCGTTGCAAGAAAATCTGCGCATATCTTTCTGTCCGAACTAGCATGTTTTGAAAGCATTGTCAATTTTGTTTTGTTTTTTTGTTACATTTTGTTGTTACATGTTTTGTATGTGTGAATCGAACATTTTGATGCCAGATCATTATTTTTGCCACATGCTATTAAATGTTTACATACTCTTTTGCGTTTAAAATATGTAATTCGTTTCATAATTATAATTACAATTTTATTTTATACGTCCGCTTATGGCGCGTCATATATGTTGCGGATTCTGTCATGTGACAGATGACGTTTAACGTAGTCATCATTTTCAATTTGTCAAGGCGGTCCCCATGATTATTCTGTTTCCACTGCACTGTTGATATTTCTAATACATGTATTATGTAGGCTAAAATTCATTTCATTTTACAATAAGCATTATCGTTATTACAAACTAAATTGAGCAAATATGGCATATGGCGCATTCAACAAACAAATAAAATAAGGACAATTTTTTCTTAAATTTGAATGTTAAACAAAGAACAATAGTGAAAGTAACAAGTCAAAGAATGTAGTTAAATAAGAAGAAGATGCAATCGAAGTTGAGTTTACTGGCGTCGTAACTTCTTCCGATTGTTTGTTTGTGTATACAAATGTTTGAATCGATCTGGCCTCGATGTTTGCGTTTATGCAGCCAACTCCACTTTCACACACACTTATGTCCGACGCTTTGTCATTTCTAAAACACAAACAAGTCATGTTACTACATGTGAACATGAATATCTATTTCTGTTATTTATGTTATTATATATTTATCCTCTTTATTGCAATTCGTTAGGAAAGAAATTCTAGTGATGATCGTTTTTAGTAAAGATTGAAGAAGATTTAGATCTAGGAAACACAAAACTAGATGGCTACGGTGACGGTAAAGCGTGGTTGCCACTAGCGACGCAACACAAGGACGTAACGCAACGCAAGTGAATTGACCAATCACAAGCGATGGCTTATTCGCTTGTGATTTCTAACTGTCTATAACTTCGCTTGTCATTGGTTAGAACGCTTGCGTTCCGTTTACCTCCTTGCGTTACGTTCTAGTGGGAAACAAGCTTTAGTTTGTGATCACAAGCTTATCAGAAAGTCATTGAATCAGTCATCAAGTTATTCTCACTGTACCTGTTCAAAACAACAGTGGCCACTCTTCCAGATTCATCAGGCAGTTCAAAAGCAATTGAATCAAACTTGTTGCAGCCGGTGGTAGCAACGCATTCCGTCGTTACGCCGATACGCACGGAGTCTGGTTGTACAAATTTACTAAACAGAACAACATCAACATTTAAATGACAAAATGTGAGATTTTAAAGCCACGCAAAGAGCTATGAACAATGCACCGAATCTATTAATTAGTGTTCGATTTTATTTTTCAAATTCACCACACAAATATTAAACTGTTACATTTCTATAAATACGCAGTTAGATAGTGTAAATTGTAATGTGGCCAATAAACTTAATTCATACATACCAATTAGAAGGATAAACTTACCTAAAATGACCCAGGTGGTAAAACATAGGCTGTTTATAAATGGTGTCATTATCGAAGTCAGCAATGATTGGTGCGTCTACAAAATTTCTCACCCAATTTGGACCACCTTGCATATCTAAAACCAGATTCCAATCAACCCATCCAGCTACAAAGTTGTTCATATCCTGAGCAGAGAGCATTATACAACATTTAGGTATTGCCAGATCAATCCAATTGACTTAGGCCTATCTATTACATTAGATCTATCTATCACTACTACCAAGGCAATCTAACAGGGGCACCGGAGATCAAAAGCGATGCTATTGTTGAAAGTTTCGATATATTATGTTACCACGGTAAACAAGCTCTAGTCTCCTAGTGTGGCTTGGATTTTCTTTCCTCATAATCTTTAAAAAAATGATAATTCACTTTCTTAATGTACCTCCATGATATCTTTAGAGTAAGCTTCTCCACGTTCCCAGCTGCCTAAAATGACTGCAGCATCGAGGGGGAGGTATCCCTCGCAGGCCTCTGTCGCCAACATGAAGTAATCTGGGAAAAGATCATGTGTCTGCGATAATAACGTAGCTGGTACGAGGTCGTCGTAATACCAATGTACACCGATTCCAGACACGTATTTGGCCGCTTCTTTATCATTGAGGACCTGATTTAAACAAAAGATGTGTTAACTTTTTTTAATGGAGAATTCATTTATCAGAAGACGTCAAAGTATTTTGACAGAATCATCTAGATTTCGTTAGATCTTTCTGAGCTCTTAGGCCTAAATAATCATAAGATTGTTTATATATTATGCGACGAAGAAAGATTAACGACACCGGGTAGCGATTTTTTTTTCGTACATAAGTTGGGGACCCCATGTGAAAGATAGCCGAACTACTTCCTAAATATAACTAAACCTAACCCTCCAAATAATCTCTCTCTCACTATAAAGTAAAAGAAGTAGCTCATGGGAGTCGAACCCCATACATCGACATGTAAAGTCCATAGTCTTATCCACTCGACTACACAGACGGCTCGACAGAATTCGTTTGCATTAGCGAATTGTAGTTAGCTGAATTCTTACGTCACACCTTATGGATATGATTAATGAATATTCATGTTTATTTTGTGACGTTTCACGAGGGGTCCCCAACTTATGTACGAAAAGAAATATCGCCACCGGGTAGCCCCATGCCCTGCTCTTTAAATGTACACGAGCCAGATGTGTACAGTATAATCCTCTAGTTTTAAGTTCTTAGAAGAAATTTTCGGTTCAACAAATATAGGTCAAACTGGTGGGACCAAAAACTAATTTAAACTAACCATCAACATTGATAAAACAGTGTGAATAAAGTTAATCAAATTAATGACTGAAACAAATTACCGTTTCGACCCATCCTGGCAAAAGGAACCGTTGATCGTCAAGTATCATTAACTTTACGTCACCAAATCCCCGTTCCTCAAGTATAGGTCCTAGGTCCATCTTGATGAAATCCCTTTGCAGAGACGCATTAAAAAAGAGGCATTGCCATGGGTAGCGTTCAACCTCTCCCGCCGTCGGCTCATTCTGACCAGTCAAGCCCCATATGTCAATGTCTTGTTTAGCATATTCCTCGATAAATCTGGTGGTAGGTGATAAAAGCAAGAATAATGAAAGAAACGTTTTAAAATTGCAACATCACTCTGTCCATATTTTATGTGATGTTTTTTGTTTCTTTGAAGTTTCACTTTTTTCTGGTGGAATTGTCTCTCCAGAAACAACGGTTACACATAAACTTTATGTTAAAAATTGAATTTGCTTATGTTTTTAGTCAAGTATTTTAACTCATTGTAGGTTTAGCTTGTAGATTAACTTTTGTTAATTATGTAAGTAATGCTTCCTATGGATATGAAGTCCAAAATAAAGATACATGAATGAATGTCATTTATATAATAATTGCTTTGTGTGATTCGCCAATTAAACTTGATTATAGAGTTGTTCGTGAACTTATATTTAAAGATGTTTCCATAAAAAAAATCCTCTATTACCTAGCAAAGTATAAAGCCCATGTTTCATAGTACTTCCCGCCAGGTTCTCCATATAAAGCCGCTCCGCCGACCATATCTTGGTTTGTCTTCATCCAATAAGGTGGTCCCCACGGGCTACCAAACAGCTTTATGTCGCGACTTGCGACCGCCATTGCTCTCTTAATTACAGGTATCTAAAATAGGATTATAGATGGCATTGGTTGGTTATTAATTACCACACATTAAGACGAGATAAACGAGCTTGGTTCCTACTACACTAGAACGCAGCGTAAGGAAGTAGACGCAACGCAAGCGAGTTGACCAATCACACGCGACTGTTCATCGCTTGAGATTGGTCAAATCACTTTGCGTTGCGTTACGTCCTTGCGTTACGTCCTAGTGGGAACCAAGCTTTAGCATGACATGCCCATGATTGCACATGTAATTATACGGACGGTGGACAGCAGTTAAAGCATCAGGACATTTGTATATATGGAGGAAAATCAACAATATACTTAGTTCCTTACTTTATATGTTAAGTCTTCCATTTCAAGAGCGAAGTTTTTGAGTTCAAAATCACCAGGAACGTCATCATAGGAATAGTTTCTTGTGGAGAAGTCACAGCTGGCCATGGGTATACGTCCAAGGTTGTATTCGATGCCTGGATAATTAGATTATTACGGTGTTACAAATCAATAATTTATAAGATGTAGACATTTAGTAGGCCTAGCATAATTTGAGACTTTTGTACGGTATGATAGAAAAGCACGAAGGCGCTCAGCCAAATTCTAAGTGCCCCATAGGCCTAGCTTTCGTCATTTGGAAACGGAGGATTAAGGACTACTTAAGGACTGTGTTACATGTCTATTAAGTTATAAACAAAATAAATGAATGTGTTATATTTGTGGAATGGGGAGAGTATATTGTCATTTAAACAGAACATTGTTAAATAGTCAATCATTCAAGTCGTGAACATATTTTCACTATTTGTATACTAACCACTTTTGGAGAAATAAGAATTGAGGATGTGTTCTTGTACGGGTTCCGATAGATTCATTATGTTGATAGTGGCAGAATCAGTAAAGGCTCCGCCAAAGCCAAGAACAGTCTGATGACGAACAGACCTGTCAATTGTTAACCGAAGATCACCTATTTAACAACAAAAAACAATTGTTGGCCAATATGTGTATTAAGTGGAAAGCACTACTTATGACTCTAAATGTTCAGTGGTTTAATAATAATAATAACTTTATTGTTTCTCTTTTATAACAGAGGCACAATTCTCAAGAGATGTGCAACAAAATAAAATAAATATGGACTTATCTTAATACACAATCAAATACAAACATTTATAAAATATTATTACATTAAAAAGTATATAAACATTAGGGTATAAAAATACTTTCAATACATTTGAGCGAAAAGTAAAAGATTGTGTTATGGACGGATATTATAAATTTTGTTGCATTCTTTTCATGCAGTTACAATATTTGTAGTTTTCAAACTTCGCATACTGTCTAGTTTGTCTCTGCGAAGTTGTGTCGACAAATCTCTAGCAGTAGGCCTATATTGACCGTGGAAACTACATAAACCTCAACACAATGTATTTAATATTCACTAACCAAATTTTCCTTCAGTGTCCGGAACTAACGTTGATGTGTTCTTGAATAGTCTAAGACTATCTTTAGTTGACGTGTACACGACGTATTGGCCAGGCAAAGTGTCAAAATCTTGGTCTACGTCATCGCAGTATGTTGATGAACACTCGCAGACGAATGACGACTTTCCAAAACTTTTCTTTTTACAGTCATTTCCAAAAGCTAAAGTTTACAAAGGACAATGTAGAATGTTAAAATTAAAAATATCAACAATAATATTAGGCCTAAGTAAAACAGAATAAGGTAACCTTGCTTTTTAGCTTCTCTACTGATTTTTGCCTAATTTGTAGGCCCAATACTAATTTGTAATGAATAAAATGTTCCTAATTTGGCGACAAAAAATATTGGTAAGTTCAATGCGGTACTTTACAATTTTTACTATTAAATAACATAAACTTATATTAAAAATTTACTTATATTACTCACGTACAATAAAAAACCAAAAACTCATTTGTCGTATTCGATTGGGAACTTTCGTTTTCAACGTAAAGATTCGTTGAGTACTTTTTGAATTCGAATTGTAAATTTGTGCTCAACAGAAAGTTATTCGAATAGAAAACGTTGACAACGAAAGCTTTTTCGTTAAGAACAATCTCAACGCTCAAAATACTCCGTTAAAGAAGTACTCAACGGAAAAACTGTACTCAACGGTGTAAGTCTAAATCGAATACGACAAATGGCTGGCTATTTTCTTCTATAAATTACAGTTTTGTCAGGTAAATAATTTTTTTCCGTCAAAGTGAATAACCATTATGTGATATAAAAATGGCATATTCAACAAAAAATTGTTTAAGCAAAGCATTATTTATTTAGTGGGACAATATATCTTTAAGCCATTTGAAAGTCCAATATAATCAAATGATTGCATATTAAAATAGCCATGTTATACGGTACCTAATAACAAAAATAAAAATACTGTACCTTGATTTGTGTAGAATACCAAAACAAAGAATAGCAGTGGATAAACGTACAATAGATGCATTCTTCTTCTTATTTTTGGTATCCGAAATATCGTCAAATCCAAAATGCACAAATGGGCCGATTTCTAACTTTGATCTTTGAACGGTGACAATCGTTAATAAACATAAGTTATCAACAACTATCTACCCTGATACGGTATGATAATTGTTAAGTATCGAGATCTTGGTAAACTTCAAACGCAACCGATTTAATTATCATTTCTTTACACTTTTTTTTAATGATGTAAATGTCAATTTATCACTTCTAACACTAATTAGTAATGTTGCAATCTAAAACGCCCTATTACTGAAAAGTTATTTATATGATGTAGTATTCGTTATTACGAGTCTATAGACAATGAAAAAGGAACGAGTAGTTCTCTGGATTTGTCACCTGGATCAATTGGAAGATCGACGAGCGTGGACACATACGGCATTACAGCATTGAAACACCGGTTAATCAATGTTGGGCCTGGCTGCATTCTGGATGGGAGACCGCGTGGAATCGCGGCAGGGTGCTGTATATACCAGCGGAGAGTGATGGTGTAATATCGGACTAGCATGTGATAGGCTTGGGTTCGAGCCTTTCTGTATCATTATTAAGATACTTTTACTCTCATTGCCTCGTCCTTTGGATGGGATGTAAAGCCGTTGGTCTCGTGTACTTAGCAGTGCACGTTAAAGAACTTGGTACACTATTCGCATGCCGGTGTGCTGATCTGGTAGGCGCTCCACTGCTGGCTGCCGTGGGTCCGTGGAGGTCCTAATCCGAATTTCCTCAGTTTGAAGACAAACACAAAATATCAAATACATGTGGATTTGCTTCGAAAATATAGATATGTATGCACGATAGGAAGGAATGCAGGTCCACCATTGGAGTTTGTCAGATACATATATCCATTCCATCATTATTATTATTTAATTATGCGATATTGTTGCAATATACAATCCATTCACAAAAAAAGAATATAAACAATATTGTTTATATTTTAAGAGATACCAAATGATGAAAAATAACATTTCAGATCGTTGGCAAAAAAAAACAAAGATTTTCACATATGCTGATACTTTAAAATACAAATTAGAGGAAAGTAAAACACGAAGGAAAAAGAATTGACGCATTTCTGTGTTGACGTCATTAGAACAAGTGAAACGTTATAGGCCATAAGCAGTAGCTCAAAAGATGCCTAGAACATGGATTTCGTTCCCACCTCTTGGATCTACATTTTGAAAGTTGATATTGTGAAATGAATATGTTACACATACTATATCAAAAGTTCTCCATGAAATACTTGTACACTTTTGAGCAATGGCCTCTCAAAGGTACCCCACTACTGCAAAAAAGGCACTTTTTGAGGTCTGGAGGTACTTTTATGGGCCAATATCTTTAAAAGTCTTTGTCCAAATGCAATTGTCTTTTCTCTGTGAGTAGTCCAGTATATTGTGAACACTTATCCAAAATTTAAAATTTAAAAAATAAGTATTTTGTATGTGAGGAAAACTGAAAAATTACAATTATTTAGTTGTAATTGCACTTTTCAAGATGTTTAAGACACAATATCTTCGTAACTAATTGACATACCATATTTATATTTTTTTCCCAAATATTTGAGAGGGTTGTTAAACAAGATTCAAAGTTTCAGCTTGTCAGCTTCATGGAGGTTTTATTTATGAAGATGCAAAAACTGAGATTTGGCCAATTTTATAGATAATTTTAATATCTTTTAGTCGTTTTTTGAGCAGTTATATTTTAATAATCAACTCTCACTATGTATTTATATTCATGCAATGGGTATCCTAGTGAGTTAGTGACACACAAGTGAAGTTTCAATGCAAAAGAAATTATTATGCAATAATATGATAGTAACTTACATTGCATTTTTTTTGTTTTTAGTGCTAATTTTGTGTGAACTCGACTCAAACAACCGTAAAAGGCGCCTGAATAAATACTATGCCTTTTCTGTACAACTACCCGAGAGGGTTGATAAACCAGCTTGATGATTTTTTTTATATAGGATGATTTTTTTTATATAGAAAGATGCACTGCACCAGCTGAAGAATTTGCTAATTTTATAGATAATTTTGATGTTTTATTTGTTTTTGAGGAGTACGTAAGCCTACATGATTTCTTAGAAAATGACTTGCCATAATAATATTTATATTCATGCAATGGGTATGCTAGTAGGTTAGTGACATCTGAGTAAATTTTCAACACAAACAATAAATGATTATGCAATAACTTATTTATTGTAACTTAAATATTGCATTTTTTAGGAGTTTTTAGTGCCAATTTAGGCCAGGAGCTTCCATAAAAACAACCCATTTTTTTCTGTGAAACACCAGATAAGTAGGCCTGCCAGCCCATTTTTACTGTTTTTATATTGATAACATGAATGTAAGTCTTGTGGAGAGAACTATTATTATTGATAATGATATGAGATGGACATATATACACACAATATACAACAAATACCTTGTAATGTATTTTCATTTATTTTTTTTTTTATTCTTTTGGATTTGTGTTTTTTTACAACCCTACATGTTGCCCAATATACAATGTATATAATCCTACTCTTCTCTCTAGATACGTTGTACCAGCATAACTAGTAGTCAAGTAGAAAAGTTGTCAATTTCAGGTGCGGCGTGGCCAGTGTACAATGGAAATAGCAAATATACTTTAACTAATTAATAAATAATAATTACTATGTGGAATATCCTTCATATACAGTATGTACATACTACGTGGTAGGTAGGTACAATTAAACATAGATTCAGCAACATTTGCACTAAGTATTTTACATTCAGCCAGTTGATGGTTTTGAAGTTTATGAAAAATTCAAGATGATGACAATTGTTTTGAAGTTGGTATCATTTCTGTAACAAATAATCAAGAATAGATTATCTAATTTATATCGATTACTTAATATTTAGTTAAACTGAATATTATTAAATTACAATGAATCTTTTTGGTTTTATATTTAAAAATTAGTTCAGATTTGAGGTAAACCATACACAGAAATGTTGAAACATTTTCAACTTTACTTACTCTACCACACACTTTCCATTACTATAGTGTTTATTGACAATGCAACCTGGTATATAAAACATTTTTAAAGTAATGGATGTTTTTCAGCTATTTCTTGCATTCATTACTATTTTTAACTTTCATTACTAATTTTACTACTATTGTATATAATTATAACAAAACATAAATCATTTGGCATTTCTCATCTCTACATTAAAAAAGGATCCAAAACTTACCAGAATCAGTGAACGTGTTCAGCATTTTTGTGCCTCCTTTCCACTAGACAACCTAGACATAAATAATTGAATATAAATTGAATTGAAATGATACAGTTGAAATGAAATAAATTATTTTTTATTAAAATTAAGCATTTATAAATAAAAATAATACCGGGCTGATGTATGAATACTAGGCCTAGTCTTCGGACCAGGCCATCAAAATGAATGCATAATACTAAATAGGATAGCCTAGGTACAGTATAGGGAAAGCCTGCTTACTCTAGGCCAGACCAAATTAATTATTTCAAACAATTGTAATTATTAATAATAATAAATAATAATATATTAATTTTAATGTGTATTTATTATGTTTGCTCAAAATGTACTAAAATTATGCTATCCTCACCTGTGTCTTTGTATTCCGTTTGTCGCCGTTTTAACTTAATAATAGCCCATTAAGTTATAGTTTAGTAGCAGGCCTAGCTGTACTGTGCTGCTGCCGGGCCTACCTAGCCTATGCCATCTTGAGAGTAGCCTAGTATACACCTCCAGACCTAGGCCAGTGTGCTACCAGCCTAAAGACGTAGCTAGCTAGCCTAGCCTTTCTGTACGAATATTATTAATATAGCACACTGGTTTAAGTGGTAACATTCTAAAAATCCCATTTCTTATATGAGCAGGAGACTATTTCAATACAATAGGATGATCATAAGATGCATCATTTCTTCGTTTACAGTAGCATTTGTTCGGTGGGGAATCAAACAAATTTTCCTCCACGTCTAGCTCCATTCATCATGATTGAATATTTTTGTCCACGTGTGACGTTGCCGTGTGTGAGTTTTGGGGATTCCCCTCATCTGTAAACAGAGCATGATTGGTGAAATACGATCACGTGGTACCGTTTTTAAGACGTTGCGGATAATTTGAACGTGTAACGTTCGGCCCGACCAAATCACTCACGCGGTGTATATTAAAATAAAGTACCAAAATAAAACAGTAATTTCTCAAAATTGTCTAACACGATTATGGAGAACTTTTGATATGTTGTTATTTATAAAATTATTATTCTAAATATGTAAAGAAATTGTAGATCCATGACATCGGAACGAGATGAAACGTTAGAATTTACTGCTTATGGCCTATTACTGGCATTACAGTCATTTCGGTTTGGGATTCAGGGGCGGTCGCAGGACTATTTTAAGGGGGTTGTCCAAAGAGTCCAAGGCTGTAGACACTGAGTAGGCCTATTTACTGTGCAGTCTGCCAATTTACACATTCTCTTCTAGTCCTGTACGTTATGACGTTATGGATATTGTATACTGTACGATGAATGGGATCTAAATTTCAATTTAGTGACAGAAAAAAACATTTACTATGAAATTAATGGTGTTGCCCGGGCCACTAGGGCAACACCCCTGCGTCCGCCCCTGGGGAATCACGTCGTCGTTACCCCCTCCCCCCCCCCCCACAATGGTTCAAGATACAATTAGCAGCAGGCCTATCATTTACATTACTACACTTAGTCAATAGAATGAATCACAAAAATAGACAGAGTAAAGTTTCTAACGATTATTTTTTATTTTACAGCATGTACACTTTGAAGATACGATACAATTTTACAGTCACGCAATGGGAGACTCACCAAGTAAGGCATAACTACTTAATCGAAACTTATATGAATTCAGCCTAACCAAATTCGGATAATTTGTTACGTGTTATATCATAAAAACATCGGAGATTGATTACTAATGGTTAGGCCATGGAGGTATAACATTAGATAAAATGTTACTTTCTATGGTTAGGCTACTATTGTTCATTTCAAACATATTTGTCTGGTTACTTTATATTTACTTTACCTAGGAAAGCAGAAAATGTATTATCTGAGACAAATTGTTGTCTCGGATATTATCAGTACATAATATTTTATTGATTTGTTTCCGAATAGATTTAATATGCAATTTATAGCACACATATCGTAAGTGTATAGTTGCAATTTGATTGGTCAATTGTTTGTGACATGACATTGATATTTCAATAGGTAACTTTTTGTAAACATGTATCACGCGATAGGCCGATAAATAATGTGACACCGCAAATCAACACGTTGAAATCGCAGCCTATAATTGCTTTTCTCCGCGGTTAAAATCCAATAGACTGCATGAGCGGCCTAGCCTTTGGGATCGGAATCAAACCCGAAATACAAGATGAAAACATTTTACTTTTGGGCAGCTATACATGTTTCAACTCATAAGTAGGCCTATTTATTTTGTATATTTAAAACGAGATAAAATTGATATTTTTTAAGTTAGTTTTCAGAATAAACGAATTTGGGAATTTCTGGTTTTTATTATCAGAAAAGCTACTGCATGGAATTCATTGTTCTAAAAATTGTTCTCTAGTTGGTGGAAAAAACAATGGTTTTAAGTATTTTTCAATTTTAAGTGTTTCCTTAGCAAAGTGTGAAATGGCCCGAGTTTGTGCGACATGGTGAATATGGCCATGTTAGGGGGCATTCATGGTCGAATTGGAAAGCATCTCTCTTTGTTTATATTTACATGATAGGCCTGGTTACAAACTCTCTATCAGAAGTATGAAAGCTATAATACAAATATTTACAAATAAAACTCTAATATTTAACAGAAGGGTCAGTAACCCATCTATTCTAAAGGAAAGCATAGCCAAAACACCTCCCCATCTGGGTACATGCTTACACTCAGCGGCGTAAGAGTATGAGCGCTCAAACCCAGTGGACTCTGTGCATTCATTAAAACATATCGGAAAAGGCTAAAACGCACAAGGCCTCCAGATTTTGATGGTCAATATAGGATCCCTTAACCACCCCAGAGGCCTCAGGCAACTGCTTACACGTTGAAGAATATCACATTGCCTGTCCAGCAATCAAACGTGTCTAACTGAGTCTAACTCAGTATATCTGAGCATGCAAGCCTAGCCTCAGTCGAGAAAAAATGCCAAAAGATAGCCAGTGATGGCAGAAGAGGCTATATGCTAGCTAAGTATGTATGTAGTATAATATTATATAACACCTATATAAATTCCTGTCATTTGATTGGACGAATGTGGGTCACATGGCGTGCAATAGTACGCACTATTCAACGATCGTTAAATAGTACTTTGTGAAACATTTTTGTTTGTTATTTAGATGTTATATAAAACAAATAATGAATGTTTTGTATTCGTGTAATGGTACAAATAATGGCACTTGGTGAATGATGAAAGGTTATATCAACTCGGCTTTGCCTCGTTGATATAACCTTTCATCATTCACCTCGTGCCATTATTTGTACCATTGCACTCATAAACATTCATTATTTGTATACTATAGTATGTTGTACAATACTACAGCGCTAATAATTAATTCTTAATTCATTACTTTGCATTTTAAGTTGGATTCTTGTACAACTTTGTTTTACGTTTGGTTAGCTTATGCCAATTTTAGTACTGATTAAAGTTTGAAATTATATTCATCATTATTTTATTTCTTAAAATAGACAACAAAAACAAACTCTTCTTGATGCCCCAAGTCTCCCAAAAGTCGTGGCAGACATTTTTGGTAGTCTCACAACTTCCAAAAAAAGAGTAAAATTCACATCGTTGTAGCCCTACTCATGTAATGTGACGTGAATGATACCATTATTGATTATTTGGCGCCATCTATCCATTTTTTAGTGGTTGGTGCCATGGGTTTAGTGTTACAGTAAGCGCCCTCTATTGTTCAATCATACTTTCAGAAAGCCTAGACATTTCTTTAATTGTGGCATCTGCCAACAGAGCAAAGCTGGATATATTTCATTACATTATTTCTTTTAGGACGTGATCTTCGGCCAAAATATAAACAGCGCTGTCCGTATCAACTCCTCTTTTTCGTTTAATAATACAGTATTGACAAGTTATCTTTGTCGTTATTTTATAACTTTGTTGTTTTACCTAGGTCGGCATCAGACAAGAAACGAACTTCAATTCTTCTGACTGGCTGACGAGTGCATTCTTTTTTTCCTACAAGGTTTAATAAATCAAATTTAAGTGTTAAGCCTTGTCTACACTTTCAAACTTTATGTGATGTGCCCATCGACATGATGATGTCATATCACTACCATATCTGGTCATATCACTACCATATTTGGTCATAACACTACCATATTTGGTCATAACACTACCATATTTGGTCATATCACTACCATATTTGTTTGTCAAACTAGTTTGATAGGGTAGACAGAGTTTATGTAGACATAAGTAGGCCTAGATCAGTGTGAATTACTTTTTCATTAGGCATAAGAATAGTAAAGTTTATTTTGTATTAAATTAGTATTACATCATTGTGGTGATATGACTATTGTATGTTTTCAAATGAAAATGACACTAAATTGGGTTTTCAAAACAATTTAGTTTCATGCTTGATAAAAAAAAAAGAATCAGATATGGCTTTAAGACGTTTTTCAAGAATATATCTAATATCTGGATAGTTTTATGTGAAATTCAAGATTGTAATACAATAGTTGAAATTATTTCTCCATACATTCCAATTGTTAAGATGCAATTTCTCATACATTTTTCTACAATTTGTTTAGTAAATTGTAAGTGTAATTAATACTTTACTGTACGTAAAATATGTTTTAGAGGTTTGATTTAAAACAAAGATGTTTACAATAGATATTAAAAAAACAATATAAAAAATATATTTAAAGTTTGAACTACAAACATAAAAACAAAACAAAAAACAACTCACATAATACGCTGTTCACATTCAACAACCAGTTTATTTAACTCGGCTGCGCTATAGCCGAGCAGGTTTCGCAGATCACACACAAACTTGTAAACAAACCGCTTCCCATGCACCTTAGCAATCATATCGCCATCATAGTAGTAACGAAGAGCACGACTCAGTTTCTCGTAGTTCATCAATGGTTTGTTTTTCCTAGCGCCCCATCGTTGAGCGACAACCTCAGGGTCAATTAACTTAAACTCTCCATTATCCCCGACCCAGCAGATACAATCACGGGAATCTTTGTCTGTTAATAGCTCGAGAAGAAACTGCCAAAGCTGGATCTGACCATTGTTTCCTTTATTTAAAATGTTACAATTTAGTTTATATTTTAAATTACATATTAATAGTTTGTATTGCTTGCAGTGCTTTTAGAGAAATTTGCTATTATATTCTAAACTATTCTATACAGTATAACCCATCCTTTGGATCACCTCTATTAAGGCGACACTTTACGGTGAAACAAAGGAAGGAAAATATATGTTTTAAAGCTATGTTCAACTCTAACCAGGGACACGCCTATTAAAGGGACATTATGAGTGAAAATAGATGTTTTAACATATGGCCAACACCTAATCAGCGGACATGCCTATTAAGGGGATACTAAGGAGAAACAAGCACTTTACCAATAACTACTGAAGGCCATATGTTATTGAGTGGCATAATGATGATGACGGAGCCACTGAACTAACAATGAATTATGAAATAAATTCAAAATAATGTAAATCTTTCAAATAAAATCTATAAAGTATTCAAAACGACAGAAATATCCTACCTGTTCTGTTTCCCGGTGAGAGCTTCTCGTCGCCACTGTGAGCTGTTATACGAGGGGAATGTGATTTTGTTGTTGTCTTTACTGTGGCTACATGGGCTACAACTGGAATGAAATAGATTAACAATTATACTATGAATAGATGCATTTTGTGGGGCTATAAGCAACAATTAACATATAATGGCAATCATTATTATTATCATGATAATTTTATCAACAGATTGAAGAATATTTACCCTCTGGTGCTGCTAATGGAGCTGGTCCTGTTAAAAAAAGTAGTATAAAAGGACATTAGTTTAAGTTCAGCACATCATTTTACAATTGTTATTTTATTTATTTTATTTTATGTCTTTAGGCAATGTGGCCAAGTATTACCAATAGTAAATTAATCACTGTCCTATCAGATAGGTGGTAATTCCCCTGATACACAGGCTATTTTGTGAACCAGTTCACCAGGGTAACCACCTACTCTTCTCAAATAATCAACAGGGTTCTTTAAAGTGCACACAGGTTATAACTGTGTACACTGGACCTATGGTTTATAGTCCTTATCCGAGAAGACTTGTTTGACCACCAGAACTTGTGCCCCACCTATTTTAAAATGTTGTAGTGGTTGCATTGTCGTGCCTACGATCAAATGCTTGTGTGCAATGAAACCGATGGGCTCATGAATGTAGTCATTCTGACAATTCACCGACATAATGTGGCTAATCCTTCATGAACGATCAGACCGAAACAAGACTTTAATCTAATATTGTTTAATGAAATGTTTGGAAAATTTAGCGCAGAACCTCCTTGAAACTTTATAATTATGACAAGTATAGATTGTAAGGTAGAATAAAAAAGAGAAAAATATTATATACCTTCAACGGTTACATTTGGAGCGTTATGCCCAGCAGCTGAAAGAGAATAATGATTTAAAATTTAATGAAAGGGCAGCATTATTGAAACAAATTCAATGGAAATTATACAATGTTTACCCAAAGGAAACATATGATAGTGTTTTGTGGCAGTTGCCGTACGACTGGTTAACATTTTTCTGAACAATGTTAACCAGTCATACGGAAACTGCCACAAAACACTATCATAACTCACCAACAGTTTCATAGAACACTATTCCAAAGGAGTTTTATATTTCACCAATATAAAAAGAGATATCATATCTAAATAACACTAGACCGGACTGGGTAGGTATCTATCTATACTGACTCACCTAGCCAGAAATACTTTAACAGAAGAATTTCTGTCAATATATTTCTACAGTTTACAGTGATAATATTTATGTAGTTACTGCAGTATCTGCAGTAGGAACATTTTTGATATGTTTCCAAAAACTAATTTACATTTTTTTAGGAGTTGCAGATGCGTCCAGATCAGTTCTCCGGCAGGTTTTGACAACTTGTCTAAGAAATCTTTTTTGCTGAGGGCGCACAACTCGCTACCTTTCATCTTCATCTGATCAATTCTGTCACCCAGTGCAATGTTGAACTCATTACTAGACCAATTCAACCAATGTATCGTGTTTTCAATGCTCCAAAGACATGGATCTATAAGAAAAGTATTAACAAAATAGAAAAATAAATTAAATTTCAAGATCTGTATTGTACTCCAAAAACAGGAAATATATGGCCTTTGTAGTTGTAGTTATTAATAAATGTAATGATTTTACTTTTAAAAAGAAAAAACATAAAATAAGTAATTCTAGATCACCTCCAGATCACTATCCTTGCGCTTATGCCTCTAGACCACCCAGCTTGCGCTGAAGGCTGGGGTTAGATTTGAGCACAAGTAAGTAGCGGGTACCACAACAACAGGCCAATTTTTTTTGGTTTTTAACTATTGCGGAGTAGCTTTGCATCAAGGAGTAAGATTTGACAAAATGGAAAAGATGACTAACTTACCATGACTGATTCCATGTTTCTCTTCCTCGTCCCTGTAACTGTTGCATAGCACCCATCGTGTCACCTGACCGTTGTCTATGGTTTCAGTAATTTCTTCAGTTGTAGTTGCTTCTAAAAAATTATTTAAAAAATACTTAGAATTATGGGAAATAAGCATTACAAATCTAAAGATATTTAGAAATATAGATGATAAACAATCAAACCGGGAGGAAAACTCGGACTGATAAATTGAACAGAAAATAGTAAAACTCGCCATAAAAGACAGCTTTTAAACAGTTACTAACCTTGCTGAGCGGAGTCTATTGGAATTTCAACTGTTTCAATAATTGGTTTCACAATATCTACAATGTTCAATCTTGGTTTTGAACCTGTAAAAACAAATATAACTAGACATTGAATTCATCTATCTTCCTGAGATGAGTAGTAGTAATTATTACAGTCTTGTTTATTTTTAATTTCATTTATATATGTAATTTTACTTTCTATGAACCAGAGATTCCGAAATAAAAGATTGAATGAATGAATCTACTATTCCAACCAACCTAAATTTTAATTTGTAAACATGACTTCATCAAATGAAACATTAAGATACCAGTTTAAAAAGATAATTGTCTAAGCAAGATTATACAGTTTATTTATCAATACAAAATCGAGCAGCTTCCAAATATTATGGAAAACAGGAGTGTTTGTAATATTCTAGTCATTATTAATTTGATTTATCCCAGACAAAGATATTATTTACCATATTTTACGTAAGTAAGTAAAGTACTTATGTATTTGACTGAATCATTCTAAAATTCTACAATAATTCAATTCCAAAAATCAGTAAAAGAGAATATTCTGAAAGAGCAAAAGCAACTGGAATAATAAAACTAACCAAGACCTGAGATTACTTGAACACTGAATTGCACAATGCCTTCTGCTGACACTCCCTGCTCTAAGAGACTCTTGCTTCCATCCACCTGAAAGAAATAGAAAATAAATCAAAGTAATCATTTATGAAGTATTACAGCCCAGCATTCCATATGTAAAAGTAAAATTCTTAAATATTTATTGACTTAAGTGAAAAACTGTGCTTTATTACTTACTATATAACTAACTTAAAAACTAGTAATTGCAGAATATGCCGGTAAAAATAATCCCTCTTGATATTTTAGTTGAGTAATTGTGTGGCTTGATTTACTTTGCAAAAGGAAAACAATTCCATTCAGTACAGGACAAAATGACTTCGTTATTGTTATCATTATGTGATATTATATATTATACATTATGTTAACTTATTATAGAACCATGCGCAGTCTTCTCTAAAAAACACGGAATTTGTGTAGCCGTACACTTATGATATTTTGATCAAGCATTTTGCATATTTTCTATAACTTGTGTAAAAGCTGCGTATTAAACTGTTAGAATATTTTATAAATGCTGTTCACCAACATTACCAAGCATTTTTTTCACACAACAAGCATGAATTACTATTAAATAAACATGTTTGGTACAACAATTTCCTGTAATCACATTTAGATTTCCTTATCAGCACTCACCCACCCTGTGCTTGAATTACAACAACCAAAAAAATGATTGTTAAATTGGGACAACGCTATTATTAACAATTTCAACAATCCACGACGAGTAATAATAGATTTCTTCCAATCGATACAGAACACTGTGAAGTTGTAACTGATAAGAAAATGCGGCGAAAAAGTAAAGTGATAGTTAGATTTCGAACAGATTAAAAACCACAATACCATTCCTAAGAGATACTCATTCCCCTTACTGCAATTACGGAAACAATACCCTGGGGATGGCGGGGGTTGTTATTAAAGCTAGCAAGCCTTGTACCACTCAAATGCGATTTCCTCCCTAGCAGTCTGACGCTCTTGATAACGTTAGCCGAGTTACTCGTCAATTAGGCCTGAAACAAGGCAGGCAGACATAAACAGTGCCGCGTACATGAGTTGTTAAAGTTTCGCTACTCGACACCCGAGTGCCAATCGTGATCACGCTTCGAATCGTGCTCGCCCTAATGATTATTTCCTACGTTAAAATAAAAACTTCCTCCAGGTTCTTTGCGGCCAGAGTGAACAGTTTAGCTAAACTCTGTCTACACTATAAAACTTTATGTGAGAATAAATGTGACGTGCCCATATAAACATGATGATGTCATATCACTACCATATTTGGGTATATCACTACCATATTTGGGTATATCACTACCATATTTGGGTATATCACTACCCTATTTGGGCACTTTTTTTGTCATAAACTACAGTAGTTTGATAGTGTAGATCTTAATAGATATTGCAGTATGCAGTACTGGCAGCCACGGGTATGCCGTAGATGTTATTAAGTTTAATTTTATTGGAAAAGGAAGTGTAGTACAACTTATCAACCCAAGGTTAGGTTGGTGTTATTCCAGACATTATTTCTGTAATATTATATTATTATTATTATTAAAAAATTGATTATAGAATACTAAAGTACATTGGAGAATCTTAACATATTTTACAATCTACCGTATATTAAATATTTTTATTACTGTTTAAGTATTGGACTATACCCTATTTTATAATTACAGTACATAGGATTGTTCTTTTGGTGTGTAATTATCTGATATATCTTATAAATAAATTTTAAAAAATAAATAAAAAAATAAAATTTATTTCAATAAATATTTAATTAAGTCCTTTGATGTTACCCGACAATGTTTTAATTTACAGTAAAATACATTTTTTGGTGTGTATTAATTGAATAAACGACATATTTTACAACGTATTTGAATAAATATTTAATTTATTAGTCCTATTAAATAAATTATGGCTCTATTGATAAGATGGTTGAGATGAAACCATAGAATGTTCTACGATGTTAAAAATAAATAGTTCCTTAATGCAGAGAAACAATAATGGAAGGAAGTAAGAACTAATTATTCAACTTCCTCATGGCACACAATGCAATTAATTTAGTTGTATGTTGCACCTGATATTTTTGTTTTTTTAAAATGAATGTATTTTTTTTAAATGTATATTTTCTGGCATTAATCAGTGAGAGGCAATTTCGTTAAAGCGCTGTCCACACTATCAAGCTATTTTTGACAAAAAAAGTGTGATATTCCCAAATATGATATTGAATTATGATGTCATCATGTCCATATATGGGCACATCACATTTTGTTGTCATAGTGTGATATGATAGTGTAGACAGAGTTTTAGAGTAGATGCCAAGAAGATATCAGTGATATGGTACAAATTTTTCAGACATTACACTTCCCATTGGGCTACAGTACATTGTACTGTATGTTTAAACGTCAGTTCTCTAGCCCTGTCCCGTACTTGATACGATTGATGAACAATGCATCAATTTAAAGCAAAGTTTGATTTTAGAATGTATTTTTTAAATGTTTTTTGTAAAATTTTTGTATTTTTTTGTATGAATGATTCATAATGGTTGCCTTTTTGTATCTATATATTGTTATGAATGAATTTGTATTTTTATACTGTATTTGTTTTAACCTTATGTAAATTAGAAGTCAATTCAGCACTTTTGCTGCTATTTTTAAATAATTATGTTTTATAATTTGAATAAGTACCAATATATTAACCGATATATTTTTGTGATTGCTTGAATATACAACAAGCCTAAACTGCAATGTAACTCCATTACAAAAATCAGCAATTTTACTTTGATAGAGAAAAATGCATGTAAACATAGATTGTCTTGTTATTACGTTATACTGACAAACATCACGATAAAAACCAAAACAAATTAGAAAGTGTTGAAATAGAGAAATAAGGCAACGATGCAAAGTGGGTGGAAATTAATCAGAGTTGACATATCGGTACACATTACTGTAGCAGTTGAATGTTGTGCTGTGGTTACAGTCTAGTTAGATCATGCTCAGATCAAGTCTCTATCAAACACATTCAAACTAAACCCATAAACTCGTAAACAGGATATTTTACAAGCCAAATAATAGTTTTCAATGACTAATTGCTGTATTACTGATAACAAACATTGATAAATACATTTTTGTAAGGGTTTTTCATTGTTTCTTTGAGTGTGGCCAGGCGGTATCTGAATGCTATATATGCATTTATAAAAAGTATTTACTATATATTTCTTGCAAAAACTGAACTGAAAACTGAATCGCTTCACACCTGTGGTATGGATAACCGTTACCAGATAAGCGTTCAAGTTCTATGAAACTACGTATTGTGTCGACATGGAACTCAACTGAAAAGAACTAGTTGCACAAGAGCTCCGATGTCAATTTTCGAGCAAATGAATCAAACTTATTAAGGACAAAATAATATATTATGTACCATTACTAAATTCTGTAAATATAGCTCATGTTCCGATAGATTGCACTGAAGTCTCTGTTCAAGCAGTTTCTTAAGCGATGACATTGGTTCAGCTATGTCCATCATCTGTGTGATTACATTGCTTGGAGTGGTTTGCCTATTAAAACATGAAATTAAAGATGAAATTACAGTTAAGTAAAATTGGAGAAACAAGATAAATAAAATATAAATAACTTGACTGAGATTTAAATCAAACAAAATACTTCGAAATTTCTAAAATAAATTGTATAATTTTAAAATGGTTTTGGTATATATAACATGTTTGTCTCCAATTTAACAATGAGGCTATGTTTTGTTGACTATAACACCAACAAGTTTCAACTTTATTTTGGCATAAAAGGTAGGTGATGATGATGATAATTGAAAATAAGTAAACAAAAAAAAAGACGAACTAACGTATTGTTAGATTCCTGCGTCTTTGACTTCTTAACAGAAGCATCTCCAGAGGAATCACCATCTTCTGCAGACCTCTTGGACATTCTTTGTCTTTTAACCTTTTTTTATGTACAGGTACTGCAGACTTTAGAATCTGAAAAGATATAAGTGAAATAAACATAGATAGATCGTTTAGTTCACGTTACATACAATTGTCATCATTTGGGGCAGTATCGGCTGCTTCCTTGGACTCAAGACAAATCCTTCAGTGCGGTAAAAATTCCAGATCGTAGGCTTGAGTTGCTCTCACCCATTAAAACCACTTTGCAGTAGTGCACTTATACCCATGCTATTGTGTGCACTTGTAGTATAGTATATTACTGTATTATCCAATTGATATAGATAGAAGATATAGTAGAATCTGCCGACAATTTTGCAGAATTGTAGAAACCAATTTGTTTTTTAAACCATGGCTGACACCACTATTATGGGGACAATTTGTTGGGTTCGAAAGTGTACCCTTGGAATTCTACCGTATAATAATAGTAAAGTGAAATTTTACAAATTAGGCTAGGCCTCACTCCAAGAAATATGTTTTTGTAACTAAATACATTTTCTTTAAAAAATTAATTTTATGGAATAGGCAGGCCTCACTCCAAGAAATATGATGTTTTAACTAAACACATTTTTTTAATAAATTATATTTCCTTCTGGAAAAAATTTGAACAGACAATTTCACGGGAAAGATAAATGCAATCCTGAAATCCCTGGGCCACACCCGTCAAATATAATTAATTTAATTAATTGATTAGCGCTTGAATTCCAAGAGATTATCAAACTGACACTTTGTCTAGAATATCTTTACGTTTCAATTAATACTAGGAATAGGCTTAAATACCAAATGTGTTTCGCTTTTGGACAGGTCATTGTACTTCAGTTATTGGGAATGTTATTTTCAAAACACTAATAAATAAAGCACAGATAATAATATACATGTCATGTTATGTTTTTTTAAAGCATTCTCAAAATGTATTGTTTGACATGACAAAAATCTCTAGTTTATTTTTATGTACAGTTAGTGTAGCAGCACTAGCGAGCGTTTTGACATTTTTTCTGTGGTACTGTATGATTTTTTGGTTCTTTGGTATAAATTAAATTTGCTCGTTTAAATGTGCACAATTTACAATCGCAATGGCATCTACACATAATACAATTACAAATCTGAATGTTTTTGAGGCTCTCTTTAATTAGAAAAGTCTCGCAGTGCTTAAAGAGAACAAGAAGCAAAAGTGAGTTTTCAAAAGAAATGTAAAACTGTTTCGATGTAGAAGAATGGACATGAAATGCGTTAAAAGCTAAGGTGTAGGGGCAAAAATACCCTGCAATAAGTTGAATTTGCCAAATCAGTGTATTTGACAGTAATTTGCATCACATTAAAATGTGTACGCTGTTGCTAATAGCAACTATAGTGCTGTAGTACCATTAAAATATGTAACAATAAGAAATTTGAAAAACTACCCATTTGGATTGAAAAAAAAAGTCTGAATTGCATTTTATTTTATGACAAAAAAAGATGTCTTTGCATTTTTCAATCTTAATTGAAAATGTCCTTGTAAATTAAAAAGGTAGTAAAACATGTATTTGAAGTATTAATGATTAATTATGAATGTTATAGTTTTAAAATGTAAATAAATTAACACCCAACAAAACTACAGTACAGTATAGTGTTTACAAGAAACATTGCCGGTTACCTCTAGGATATTAATCAAACTATACTCTGTATTATTAATATATGAAAATTTTAACTTAAATACTTTAAAAGCTGTAATATTTATATAAGAAAACTCACCAAGATATCTACGATTGTTGTAGTTGCTCTAGCAAAGTAGGAATGAATGTGAGCCTTATAGCAGAAAAACTCGAACATTAACAACCGAAGTGTTATCTACACTACAACACGCTTGTTCTATAATTACTACAAACTTGATTGATGACGGTGCTAATTTCTAATTCTCTAGAGGGGGTATCGACACAGCATGTAACAGTCTATTTACTGAACTTCCTAAACATTACTTTAATGCTGTATGGCTTATCTTGTTAAAAAGTTCTCCCAAGTTCTAAGCACCAATAGGCCAAAACTTACGGATTTCATTAATTTTTTTGCACTACGGATTTGGGTGGGTCTCATTTTGTCCAGGGATACTTGATTGGAACAGGGAGAGCTGATTGGAAAAAGGAGCTGATTTCTTTTTCGCATTATCTGGTGTCGAGTGGTATATATTTATTGGAAACATAAATGCTAATGTTTAATACTTGAAGTGGAACTTTTCAGAGGACTTCCGTTTGAAATTTAGTAAACTGTTGGACACAATTCAGAATTGTTATGATTTAATTACATACATTAAATTTTTTAGGACTTTACAAACCTGATAATTATATGTATTTGTAATGTAATTCAATATACAATGTAATATAATGCTAATATTATAGTTCTAAAAAGTAATTGAATTTTAAGATTAGTTGTTTAAATTTTCTTATTTATTTTTTTTTAGATGAGACTGAAAGTTTAATTTACTTAAGCAACTTTCTAATATTTTGTGAACCAGACTAATACAAGGTTGGAATAATATGACTGGGTTTAAACCTACTGAGCTTCATAATTTTAAATGAACTTAAAAGTACTGTACTTCCTGGCAACTAATTTGATCTTTAACTTCCACTGCTCCTTATTCCAATGCTAAATCAAGACGGTTGATGTCCTCTAAAGAGGGAAAGTTAAAGTCTGCTTTGTCATTATAGCGCAACATAAAATGAAAGTTTTAAAAAAAACGAGACAGAATTACCTTAAGTGTAAAGTTAATCAAATATAATACAATTCTGCTGCATACTGGAAATAAACAAACTGATTTTCTGCTCTTTAGAATGAAAGGAATTTCCTGTGACCTATTAATATCAAATGTTTGAGAAATACATTTTCAAATGTCATGTTGTGTAGTTTAAGGTAGTACAGGACGTATATTTAGCATAGTTGATTTACTGTACATTTTTAATTTAAAAAAATAAAGAAATAAACAAGAAATATTTCTTTAAAAAACGCCACTCGACGTTTTGACTAACAATTTTAATCATTGATTTTTCTATCTTCAGATATAATGGTATATCATAATCAATTATTTTTGTTTAACAATCAGTAGTAAATATTTTGTGTAAATATAGTCTAGCCTACTGTACAGATACAGAAAAAAAATATAATCATAAACTAAACTACAACATTTCATTTATACAGTAGGTCCATGGTAGGAGCATTAATTACTCCCTAATTTGACCCAGCCCACGTATATAGGCCTACTACCTAGCTACAATAGGGATAACGATGCAACATAAAAAGTAATAGCATACATTGCCTGTTGATATTTCGAATCAATATTAAAATAAAGAAAGAATTATGAAAATCTGATTATAGTTTTCAAAATATAGTGCCCAAAACCAAAGTAATCGTTTTTAGCCACGAACAAAGTAAATAAATTGCTTTATTAAATGCTTATTTGTCAATCAGTGTTTGGTCTTTCATCTTCATGACACACCAAGGTTCTACAGAATATTATCAGGTTTCCAGGCATTAATATAGTAATTTACTTGCTGTTTATGCAATATATGTATTTAATACGATAAAATATTAATATACCTTGTTAGGCTGCTGACTCAGACTGACAATGGCCAGCCAAATACAATAGGCATATTTCGCAGGTTCGTTATGTATGGGGAGCACAAAACCGTGGTCTAAGTTTTAACTTTTAGGTTACAGCCAGAGTAGTCTTAGCATAATTATTATAATCTATAGGCTATCTATATAATCATCCTTGCAGCCACTTTATCTCCTCCTGCATAAAGAGTAAAAAAGCACGTTGTCGATATCAAAGGCATTCGAGGGGACTCTCGAACTACTAGTAAAAGCGACCATGCGAGGCTGACTGCATATGATATATGACGCGATAAACAGGCTTTGCTATATATGGAAGGCGGCGGACTACGTACTAGAGGCCTAGCTAGACAGGCTTTTTTTTAGAGCTCTCTCTCCCCTACTATTTTTATACTCCACAGACAGACCTTTGTCCTGGGCCTGGCATGCTGCTGCTGCATTCTCTCACTCCAGCAGCAGTTCAGTTACTTTAAATTAAAGTAATTGGCTTATTAGGCCTAGCCTCTACGCTACGCCGCTAGTCATTAAAGTTTAATGACTAGCGTAGAGGCTAGGCCTAAGCCAATTATTGAATGAAAACAAATTAATTATTGGTTGGGAGTTCATGCAGATATAACAGTGGTAAAAATTATCATTACATCACGAACAGCTACACTACAGTAGGAGGCAGAGATAGCTAGGCCTATGCATAGTCTTGAGGCTACTATAACCGGGTCAAAATGTGGCGATGGGAATAGCAGAAGGAAGACGCCTCGGCCTACGGAAGTACGCACAATAATTCTGTATTTCTTCGGACCTTAAATAGCTTATAATGTTACTTTACCTCTATATTAACAATCGTAGATATTTAATGACTGGAATATACACTTTTTACCAAGAAAATAACAGTATAGCTACTGATTTTCTGCTCCTAAAAAATAAGTACACTCTCTTCTTTACGATCGGCATGAAATTTTGATTGTTTTGTTTTCATAAAATAGAGGGCGGCCTACAAGCTCAATCCTTCATTCAGCGTAATAAATAAAAATAGAAAAAAAAAATTCATGATTTTAGTCTTATTTTATTAATTTACAGGTAGTTTAAAATTAACCAAGCAGTTTAACTGTAAAATATACTGTTTAGGTATAATTATATTATATACAGCTTCCATAATCTTTTTATCTCTTTAATTTTACTACAACAAAATATAAACAAAATGAACTTAACGGAAAATAATTATTATTGAAAAATGATTTAGGTAGTTTTTAAAGAAGTCAAAGTGAAAATGATCTTAAACGTGAGAAGAAAACAAAAAAAGGCGTACAAACATTGTCAATAAAGAACAACTTTCATTGGCAGAGAGGTTCCTGATAAAGAATAAACATCAATAGCGCAAACAATGTCAATGCATCGTTAATTAATCGGGAACGATTTTCATTGATAAAGAGAGGAGTTTCAGAGAGTGCGATGAGATACAATATTTGGCAAAGATTGCTTGAGAAGTCACAGTGAAAAAAATAAAAATGTTTTCTTCAAAAGTTGGCAAAGACAATAATTAGTGATAAAATAATGGAACACTTGGTAGATTGTCAGTAATACATTTTTCAAGATGAGTAGAGTTTCCAGTACAAGGGGTCATCAGCTAAAAGTACCTATATTATTAAGGTCTAAGAGTTGATCACCTTTAAACTTAATAGCCACGATTAAAAAATGGCAGAAAAATATGTTATCAACAATAGATTGTTCATTATTTTTATGACACTATTTTTGCATGATTAAATACCAAAATAAAAAAACAAATATATCTAACCGATAATTTACACTATTTAATTTACTATTTATTTATACTATTCAAAATAAATCGACCTACTTATCCTCCTCTTCATTATTTTTATAAATAATTCACACAATAAACAAACACTTTGATGCATTATTTTTTTTATTAAATAGAATTAATAGTCTTTTTATAAATTATGTCCAAGGTGACAATACAAAAAAATCTATCAAAATGTTTTAATTAAATGTAGAGATGTAGTCGCATAAAGACCCATATAACGTACATACAACTCTATTTAAAGACATAAATGATGTTGGTCTATAATAGAGATATTATAGCTCTTCTATTTTCTTTACTGTAGGCCTACAATATTGATTGTACTGTATAAGATGTGTCTTCTATTGTTAATTCATGCCCATGTGTCCAGTCAAAAATATACACCCCAAACATTACTACTTGAGATGTTGTTACTAATAATTTTAAACATTAACGAATGTTAATTTGAAACAAAAAATCTATATACTAAATGTTAATTTTAAAGCGTCAAATCACATTACACATAAAAACTTTTAGGCAAAGTTAAACTCTCATTAAAAAAAGGGGGTCTTCCCTCAGAAAAAAAAAATCCCAGATGAGCACGAATCACAAATTTATTTGGACCTTAAAGTATCTCAGTTCCAACAAGATGGCCGTAACCAGAGAGAGAGAGAGAGGACGAGAGAGAGACATTAAATATTATTAATAATTTATAATTACATCTTCAGCATGATTTTGGTACATTTATATATAATATAGCTTTACTTGGCACAATTAACTGTTATTGGAAAATCAAAAGACATGAAATATACAGAAAGTGTGTGTAGCACCCTCATTCGTAAGTTTTTTTAGGACCCATTTATTACTCTTTAGGCCCACCTCTTCCCTCTCTGTCAAAATCCAAATTTCCTATTAGACTCATATCTTCTCTAGCCAAACATCTTCAAATTTCTTTCACATATAGCCCAACCCTTTATGTCTTACTTTTCTTCTGTATAGACCACAAGCCTTTCCCACCCTATGCACAAAAGCACCCTAAGTCCTTCTCAGTGGACTCAACAATATGCATTTTTTTAATAAAATATGGATCATCTTAAACAAACCATCTACATCTACTTTTAAACACCTAAAAAAAGTAATACCAATCGGTATAAAAACCAACAAGGATAGCTGCATTTAAACAAAGAACTTAATGTTTTGCGATTATTCACATTCCAACACAATTAAGCCCCGTTTTTTCATTCTTTTACTGCTGTGTTGATGGAATTATGTTATTTTTGGAATGAAATAATAATAATAATACATTACAGTATATTATAAACAAAATATTTGCATAGTATTACAATATTAATATATATCATTGATGCTAATTTCATAAATGTTTACACACACAGTTACACATTGCTGATAGGTAAAAGGATGTGTGTAGGGAATACCATGTCAAAATAAATTTACTGCAGTTACTCGATTTTCATTCATCCTATTTATGCAATTATTTATCAAGTGTTTTTGAGGTAATCATACACATTGATTATTGCTTAAATATCTCATAAACTTCTACATTGAAACAAAATCATTCAAATTGTAGTTTCTGCAGTAACTGCAGTAGACCAATGTTGACATCATCTCTAACCATGTGCTAATCTATCCATTTTTTTGATATATAACATTGGGTTTAAAAAATATTTTTAGCACCATCTGTTTATGGATATTTCAGTTTTTATTTGTTTTTAACAGGGAGTTGTTATTAGTAATAACAACTCCCTGGTTTTTAACAAATACTATATTAGACCAATGTAATGATTAAAGTCTTGTTGTATTGTTGCTTTCATGCGCGTTAAATTGTACGTTTATTTCGTGACTTTGATAATACAGTAGTACTCATCACACGTTTAATAAATACTATCTTTGGAGTTGAACTGGGCCTTTACATATAATACTAGCAAGTTTGCCCTTGATTTTCACAAATTTCCTCTTGAATTCCAGACCGTCTCCCTAAAATGATGAATTTCATTATTATTATTATTACTGCATTATTATTATTTATTTAATAAACTTGGGATAACACAGTATTTGTCTAGCATGCAACAATATAGTATAAGCATAGATTATTATACAAATAATAAATGTTTATAAATGAATACAGAACATTCATTATTTGTTTATAACACAGACACCCTGTTCTGAAATAAACTGTATTAAATTAATCCATCTTGAATGATTGTTCAAAGCTAGGCCAGGAATTTTCGGATTCTTGACATGGAGTAGTACAGATATAGACAGTGCACACTATGGGTAGATTTCCGAATGCAGATAAGTAAACAAGAAACACAGTGTTCAATAGTGCCATTCATTGTTCATTAGTGCGAAATAATAAACAGCACTTGATTTATCAATAAAATTGCAATTACACACTGAGGTTGGGATGTCTAAAAATGCTATATCTTCACCATTAGAACATTAGTGAACAAGACGATTAAAGAGCTAAAAGGCAAACAGAACAAATTGTTATATAATCACTATGCGTGTATACAGACCTTAGAAAGCCTAAAATCGACAAGAACATTTCCGTCCATATCTACCAATGTAGCCTTGAATGTCAATGGATTTCTTCGTTTATCTTGTGTTGTGATTGTTAGCTAGATAAATAAAAACAAATCTCATACAAGTAATGCTCAAACAAACTGCACATAATATTACATTATGTGCTATTGGTGGTATTCTTTTCAATTATTTGAACAATGTAATTTGCTCATGAGCAACTCTATTATGATCAGCTCCATCGTGAACAAATTCGTTATGCACTTGACATTTCAGTATCTGCTATGGTGGTATTTGTTAAGACAAAATTATTAGAACAATGTAAAATGCTGATTAGCAACTACATCATGATCAATTCCATCATGAGTAACACAATCACATCAACTCCATCATGAGCATGAGCAACTTCATCATGAGTAAAACCATAAGGAGCAACTACTTCACAAGCAACCACAACAAGAGCAAATCCATCATGAGCAACTCCATCACAAGCAACTTTATCGCGAGCAAATCCATCATACGCAACTCAATCACGAGCAACTCCAATTCAATCAAAACCATAATAAACTTACTTGGCCTGCAGACGTTTGCTTTGCTTGATAGCCTAATTTTTCAAGAACTTCTAGCAAACTATGTATGCTTTCTTCTACACTGTACTTTGTAAAGAACCGAGTCATTCTCTTTACTAGTTTCTGGAATGGAGTCTTGAAAAAAAAAAGATATAATTATATTATATCCCACAATACAAAGTAATAAACGTCTAGCCAATTTAAAAATTGTGCATAATTAAACAAAAAGAGATTTGTTTGTTTGTTTGTTTTTAAAAGTTCTAGCATTTGGTCTGTAATGGTACAGCCTACATTTCTGCATTCTTACCTGGGAATTTCCCGGGGTACACGGTAGCTGACTACCCAATAACATATCATCAAGGTGTACTGGTTGGGAGAAACTAACCCCATAGATTAGATCCTCAACGCTGCTACTATCAATTGTGCTGGTACCCAATCCACCACAGATAGATGGTTGCGAGCTAGAGTATTTACCCGGAGTTTCTTCCCTACAAAAAAAGAAAAACATTGATAACGAGCAACTACATCACAAGCCATCACTTCATTGCCAGTAAAAAAAAGCATTTAAAATAAATAACGTACCTATTGGCCGATGACGGAGACAGATCCGTTCCTGTACACACTCGTTTAAATGAACCAGGTGGAGAACTTGAGGGCAGCCTTGAAAAACCTATTTAATAGAATAAAATGTTGATCTTATTACAGTATGCCAATTACAGAGAAAGTTTTACTACTGGTCAAAGTTCACACTGCGCATATTATTGTCATGAATGATCACAGTAAAACTAACCTTAAGCATTGGTTTACCTTACAAAATTTTCTAGTGTGAACATGACTGAACCAAACTTTGATCTAACCTTTTCTTTTAAATGTTTTACAATACCATCTGTCATTTTTTATTTGAGTTATTGTATACCGTCTGGAGGGAACCTCACTTAACATTTTCTTCAAAAGTGCTGTAACATAAAAATAATTAAAGTAATAGTATACTGTATGCAGAGTAACCTCTACTTTAGGGCACACTCACTTAGGGAAGGGAAACCCATATAGTGACATATTTCCAAAGGGCAATGTGATGGTGTAATGATATCGGACTGGAATGTGTTTGAGCCTATTTGTACCATACTGATTGTATCCTTAGGCAAGATGCTTTACTCTCATTGCCTCGTCCTTCGGATGGGACGTAAAGCTGTTGGTCCTGTGTACATGTAGCGCACATTCAAATACTTGGCACACTATTCTAAAAGAGTAGGAGATCATCTTCCGTGTGCTAATCTGGTAGGCACTGAACTGCTGAGGTTTGCAGAAGGCCTAATCCAAATTTTCTTAGTTTCCAGTTAAGCTTGAGGACAATGGTTAATACCTTCAATCAATCAATCGTTCTATTTATATAGCCCCATTCAAACAGTCATTGCTCATGGCGCTTCCAAAAATATAAGAAAATGTGAGGTTTGAGTAGTGATGTAAAGGTGCTCAATAATGATGTTTCCTTCACCTTTATATGCCAAAAATATTTAATGGACAACCCATATTAAGGGGAACATTGTTTGGTCCCAAAGGTGTCCTCTTATTAGGGGTTCTTCTGTAACTAAATGCTACCCCTCAAATTCCATACCTAAAACTATAGTGTCTATCTTGACCCACGGTGTCAACTCAACCCTCTTGTCTAACCAATTGCAGAACTCTTTACAGTCATAGCTTGGTTCGTCCCATGGTAACTCTATCAAAAGAAATAGAAAACAGACTTTAGGTGTTTCTCTTCTCGTTCTGGGTTTTAGATTTACTGTATATATAATTATAATGTAGACATTTTTTTTATTTCTAAATATATTCATGTGAAAAAGGGTGGTGTTTTCAAGCTGGACAGAAAAGTGACTCTATATACCGTAAACTTTAAAGACATGCACTCTCCAGAAAAACCTTGCTTTCATAGTTTAAAAAAATCCCATATGGAACCACAAAGAAATGTTTGATATGATTGTGCGACACCTACATCCTTTCCAATTCAAGCCAGATTGCCAAATCAAAGCTTGGTTCCCACTAGGACACAACACAAGGACGAAAACGCAATGCAAACTAATTAAAAAACAAGAGTCATTTGAATAATATATTGTTTGTGATTGGTAAAACTACTTGCATTGCTCTTACGTATTTGTGTTGCGTCCTAGTGGGAACCAAGCTTAAGACGCTTGTATGAGAAATATTGAAATATATATTTATACTGGGTAACCTCTTCAGTCAAAGACTGGTCTCCCAGAGGGCCCAGTTGGTGATCAGTGGCTGTGATATACTAATACACCGGGGTAACCCCCTACTCGTCTCGAAAGATGTACTAGGTTCTTTAAAGTGCACACGAGCTAGATATGTACACTGGACCTACGGTTTATAGTCCTTATCCGAGAAGACTTGTTCTACCACCAGAACCATGGAGTGAGTGAGCCTCGAACCCATGCCGATGTTATGGCTACGTAATTACGGTTCCACTGTCTTAACCGCTCGGCCACTCACTCACTATGAGGCGGTGGTTCAAGGTTTATAGTCATTTTTAGGATGGATTTTATATGCTATTTAGAATAATTTCAAATCATCTGTCTGTTTAGTACGAATAAGCTTGGTGGCTAATGTGCTTGCCTTCCCATACCAAGGTCCGTGGTTCAACCCAGACCTAGTACCAGGATTGTAAACTCACAACTCTTTTAACTCCTCCATTCCCTAAAGCCTCAAATAAAGATTTAGGTTATAAGCATGAACAAATTATAAAATAATTTATCCATCCTGTAATTGGTTAGTTACTCGCTGTTGGATGCATATTAAAATTAAAATGAATCAAATTAATATCGGTACTGTTGTTTGCTGCCGAACCTGCCAGATCATTCTGAATTTCTGTTTCAACATAAATCGTCTTTAGCAAATCAACTTCTGTATGTATCAAATTATTTTAGCTGTTACAGTGCAGTTAGCAATAATGCTGCTTCATAATTACATCCACATTCCCACTGGACACATTAGTTTACCACATTTATATGATTGATTTTGCTTTTAGCTAGTTGCCATTCAAGTTAATTAACAGATAGTACACGTGAACTACAAAGTTTCAAACTATAGTGGGCGGAGTTCACGGATATTGTGGTCACAAAGGCACGTCCGGATGCATAATTATGTCAGAAGTAGGGATGTATTCTCTCCTTTTGGTAGCCAAAATAAATGCATTGGTTTAGCTTACAATATTGTCTAGTGTGAATATGACTGAACAAAACTTTGATTTAACCTTTGCTTTGAAATGTTTTACAATACCATCTGTCATTTTTTATTTGAGTTATTGTATACCGTCTAGATTAATATTACGATTCAGCCACAGAGCTTGCTTTGAAAAATGCGTTGTCAGCAACTATTTATTAGGAGGGCCTACATCGCAGAGCCGTATATTGAAAGCATTACAACATTTTGATTTTCACATGGTACACTTCCGGCCATCTTTGTGTCCAACTATTCCTATGTGGAATATGGAGTTGAATGTTGTATAATGTATACCTTTGAAAACAATCCATTTGTTTAAAGGTTTTTTTTTTTTTTTTAAACTAAATTATAAGTTACTGCAAACATGATTTTAAACAACACAAAGTACAAATAATGCATTAACTATACAGAATTGCTATGCAAACTAAGCCTGCACACTTAGAGCGCACAATATTTTGGACACAGAAAATGTTTCTAATCCATTTCATATACTCTTTAAATATATGGCTCTGCTACTGTACATCATACACCATAGCTCCCTCTATCATTTATAAAATTATTCAAACTTCGCTGTAGCTCTAGGAAAAAATCATGCACCTGGATAGGGTGGGCCCCACTTAGCTTCACCTACACATTTAAATAAAATTTACCTCCTGCTAACATAGCAACCAGTATAACACCGCAAGACCAAAGGTCAGAGGGTTCCGCATGATATTCTTTCTTTTTTAACACTTCGGGCGCTACATACGGTGGTGTCCCGCAACACTTTCCCAACAATCTCTCCTTGCCCTGATGACGAAAAACTGTTGCTAGTCCGAAGTCAGAGATTTTTAAGTTATCTAAAATAAAACATAAATGCTATTACAATGTCTTTCGTTAATTGTTTATTAAAAATAAAAATGCAGTACTGTACTACAAAATAAAAATACTGTATGTAAAATTAGGGAAAACAAGGCCAACAGCCATTAAGTCGCGTGCTACAATGCATAGTGATACCGGACAGACAGACCGACAGACAGACCGACAGACAGACCGACAGACAGACAGACCGACCGACTGACACAGTGAACTATACTGACCGAAATTACTGAACATGTTTAAAAATGTTGAAATGTTTAAAAACATTTATATTTTTTTAATTTACACGTGCGTAGCCTGTCACTTTCGACGTGCTCGTATAACGTAATTTCGAGTTGAAAAGTAAGTCAATAAAACAGAAATCGGGCAAAAAGAATGCGCAATAACATTTAACGCGCAGTGCGCGCGCAAAAATATGCGCACTCATGGAAATTTTGTAAACGCTTAAAATTGCCTGAAATGTACTCTTATTTCATCGAAAATAAATTTTGAAAATTTTAAGCGCGCGTACGCATGCGTTACATGCGCTACGCGCGCTACGCAAGTAATTGTATTGCCATATGATGATTTATGCCCTGAAATTTATTAGTACCAAATTTTATTTAATTGTGATTCATGGTTGTTAAGATATGATTACAAACGTGATTTCGTTAAATCGTGCGTAGACCGCGTAATTTTTTATTGCGCACCGTGAAAACATAACCACATCGATTCCTGGCCATAAGGAATATTCTGTGAAAAATTGACTTAGCTAGATTAAACTGATATCAAGATAAGGTCAGAAAGCGATAAAACGCATAGTGATACCGGACCGACAGACAGACAGACAGACAGACAGACAGACAGACAGACCGACCGACCGACATAGTGAACTATAGAGTCGCTTCCACGCAACTAAAAAGACCTCATGAGAATTTCGAGAACACTAATGCATGAATCCCCCGATATTCGGATCATTTTCTGCTCTCCCGAGTTGGGAGGTCTGCTACTGGGTGTGTGCCGATACTTACCATGCTCATCTAATAGTAGATTCTCTGGCTTGAGGTCTCTGTGTGTTACACCTTTTTTATGCAAATATTCTACACCAGATATGAGTTGTAAAAAATAATTGTGTGCTTGTCTTTGTGGCATTCCTTGATCTGGTTCTAAAAAAAAAAGTACACAATATTTATAATATTAAATCACACTATGTTAAATTACTGTTCTAATTTGTCTATTATCTAATAAGTCTATTTCATGATTTTTTTTTGTAGAAGCCAGATTTGGCTTTAATATGCCCTGGTTTAATTCTTAGTAGCTTTGAAAATGGATGTGTCAACGGTCGTCTGCAGTGAGAAACCACATAAAAACGTGTCATCAAGCAAAAGAGTAAGTAACCATGTCCAAACAATTGCACACAATGTATTGACATGACCCAATTTCTAAATGAAGCATCCTTTACTTATTGATGTTTTCTGACCAACCGTCTCATAAAAATGATGCATGATGGCCCCAAAACACACGGTTGAGATTTGAGACCAAGAGGATAAAGGTTACTTTTAGATTTGCGATGACCAAACTACATCATAATTCATTGTGTGCTTGCGAGGATATTGAGACATGTTTCCTCGTTCCCAATCTTAAAGCAGTGTTGATGGTTTCTAGGTCCAGTCGATGACCGATAACAAATCGATTTACCTAGAAAGGTCGTTGCAAATCGAAACAGAAAAGTGATGTTCCAGTTTCGAGATAGTTACAAACACGGCCTTCTTGAAATTTTAAATCAGTAAAGTAATTTTCCAAATACTACTTCTCGAGAGTATACGCTAAATGACACCTGGCAAGGATTTTAGTCTTAAAAATTCCTATTAATGTCCCTCCAAGGTTTGAAATAAAATTCCTAAAAGAGATTTATGGTATAAATATGAAATTTCAAATTGCAAATTTGTAGATGCCATGAATATAAATATTTATGTGCCTGCATTCAATGTGTATCAGATAATCTGTTTGTTTCATTAAAAAAAATAAAAACAAGAAAAGAAATGTTTGCTATTAAAATCTTTCTGTTGATATTTGATTAAAATTTCAGTGGACTGAATTTTTAATAAACAAATGTCAATTCTGCAACCTAGTCCCCGGGGTCAGCTATTTAGATAATTTTTTTAATGAATTTTTGTCCGTTATTTATGTACTGTATGTGTGATATTACTATTAAATCTCTATCTATCTTCGATCTTATTTATCATGGTTGTCATCAGCGCGACAATAGTAGGCTTTGTTTCAGGAAAGTAGATGATGGAAACAATAAATTTAAAAGTTTGCGATGATTGGATTGGTTGGTACGTTAAATTTCTTTTGTCTATCACACCGAAATAAAAGCTTGCCTGCGAACACCCCCAGACTTTTGTGCTTACCTATCCTATCAAACAATTCTCCACCACTGGCATATTCTAAGAACAGGAACTGCACGTTAGGCTCTTTTCTTTGGCCGTAGAACTGAATTACCCGCTGATTCGTCAACATGCGATGTATACAAACCTACAGTAGACGTAGAAAAGAAAATTTGCGAGTAAAAATGCATACTTTTTAATGTGCGAATATAAACTAGAGTTGTACATAAACATCTCACTGTTCTCAGATGAACTCGGCTTATATTTTATATCTTACTTCTTTTATGAGATACAGTAGGTGGTAATTGTCCTAACTGGTACAAGGGTTATTAAGTGAACCAGTTTACTGAGGTATAACCCCCTACTTATCTTCAATGATGATGAAATGGATTCATACGGGCAAACTGTGTACACTGGACAAGGTTTATAGTTATCTAAGAAGATTTGTTCCACCACAAGAGCTAGGAGCAAGTCGACCTTGAATTCATGCCGAAATTGGTGCCTCTTTAGATAGAAAACGGCACCCCTGCCTTAACCGTTCAGCCATTTGACTCGATTACTCTTTCATTTAAACTAAATTGAATCTTGAACATAGTGTGAGCATGATTAATATGAATGTGCACATATAGTACATTCTACTTTAAAATAGATTGCCTGATGTGGCGGGGGTGGTCTCCACTGAAAGAAAAACCACTCACAGGATATAATCCATTTCATATAATCATCAATGAGTGAGAGTATGTGATTTACTGTACAATCCAATCATCTTGAATTGATGAAAATAAGGTTGATATCCATTAAAAGAACCTCATATTTTGTTTCACAAAGAGCAAATAAGTCAACAGCCACATCTCTCTTTCCAAAAGAAAAAAAAACTCACACAAGCATTAGATATGATTTATTTCTATTATGTACAGGTACCTCTTTTCGAACACTGTCCGCAGCACCTTTTGACTTTGTTAGGTTGATGACCTTGACGGCTACGGCTTCTTGCGTACTGCGATTTACTGCTAGTTTCACTCTGAAAATAGAAAAGAAATTAAACGTTTAATAGGAAAAAGTGAGCCATCTACTTATCGAAGCTTTGGGTGCTTTTAATTTTAAAGTGTTGTTTTAAAATAATTGATTTATTTAAACCACAATTGCAATTTCAATCTGGGCCAACAGAAAGAGGTATACTGTACATATTGTCTACAAAACTTACCATGTTTATTAAATACAATTTAAGAAGCCAAGTCATAGGTTTGAACCCAAACCTTACAATCAAGAAACTGACTATAAACACTAAACCAGCTACACCACTCTTCCAATCAATTTTGATATTATAATAATATAATAAACAGTCTATAACCTCCCTTTGCCCTGTTTGGGACACAACTATTCGGGGTCCCAAACACTGCTTTAAATACTTATTGTACAGTACTCTTTTAACAAACAAGGAGTAATATAATTTATACGTTTTAACACTAGGTCAACTGCAATTCAGGGATGTTTTGTTAGGTGTCAATAGGCCTTCTCTATATTTCCATTCCATTGTAGCTATCAAATACAGTAGAAACAACATTTAGCCCTTATCAATAATTTCTACATAATGCAACAAATATTTAATATTTCTGAATATTGACAAATAAATGTTATTTATTTATTTTTCTCTGTTCTGGGTTGACCAACTAGCATAGGTGTTTAGCACCTGTTTGGTCTTTCCGTGCCTCCTTTTATAATTGTTTTGTCTTCTTTATTTATGTATATGGCAGAAATTGAATAAATAAAAAAAAAAAATAAATAAATAAAAGCATAGAGTGGTATTAAACCCTTACAAATTAATAAAAAATAAAAATAAAAGTATTATAATTTCCACAAATTTGCTCAATCCTTGATCTTACAGTATATAATTCCTAATGGTAAAATTTAAACTATGCCAAATGTGCAGTGATAATTATTTTCCGCAAACATTTTTGTGCAAGGCGTAATTAAGATCAAATGCCAAATACAAATTATTTAGCTTTAACGGTCCTCAAGGACCGTGTTTATTGGAGCATTGAATCAGGGCACGCTCTGACATATATTACTATATACCACATAGCATGTTTCCTAAACTGGATTTTTCAATTTTTATGATCAAAATCAAAACATATATTTTTTTTTTCAATTTATATCTGAAAGTAAAGTATTTAAATGCAGCTAACAAAAACATTATTGTTTATTGATACTGTTAATATTAATAACTAGATCATGCATTTCCTTTGAGACAGTGTATCTATGAAAAACAGCCTATATAACAACATACAGTAAATTATCATTTCTTTACATCATAGAAATCATAATCACATCATTACGATCAAAAATCAACCAGACCTCACTGTCATTGTAGAGCAATTTAGTTATTAAATGATCAAGTATTGAAACATTTGATCATACTAAGCTTTGAATAACAAAACTATTCTTCTGAATGTCCTTTCCCATACAGTATACAAACCAGACTGATGAAATGATTCCAGGATAAATTTCTACTATAATTTCTCATACAGTATAATAAAATCATGCAAATAAAAATGTATTTGATTAAAATACAAACAAAACAAATGTCATTTTATACACACAGATGCATCAATTAAATGTACTGTACTATACTACGAAATCACCAGTAAGAATTTAGTCAATCGATAAATAAAACCACTTTGTACAAAAAAGTTCAAATGTAATATTTTAATCCATTGAATACAGAAAATAAGATGAAATCAAAAGTTTAATTTCTGCAAACAAATTATCTTTTGTTCTAAGAAATCTAGTATCTATCTTATTACAATAAAAAGGAAAACAAAATATGTGTTTACTGGTAAGTATTACAGCTATAAAACATGTAATCCATGCGGATACAAAAGTCGGTCGACATCAGTTGTCCGTGGAATGATCGTCAATGCTATTACACGCAACGTAACATAGGTGTAGTATTAAAGTTGCGTAATGTGACCCATGTGACTTTAGTTTCATGTGTTATTGTCGCATTTCTTTTTCCGTGTAATCTATCAATGAGGAGTTAGCTTGTCAAAGACAATCTATGTCATTATTTAAGAAAGCAAATCTGCAGTCAATTGCGAAAACATTTTGACCTTATTGTTGTGAGTTGACATGGAAGCTTTTATACAGTATTCCTTTACACAGCAAGTATACAGTACATGGCTGTGGTCCAGTATACTGACCATTCATGATGTGAATCTTATCATTTCATCAATATGTACATTATACAATATGAAAAGGTATAGCTTACATACATTTTACAAAAACATAAAACATTTAAAATGGTAAACAAGAATGGGTGTGTAGAAAGCGATGACCTCGAATTGGACGACCCGGGTGACCTCGAATTGGACAACCTAGAATTGCACAACCCATAACACGAAACCGACGACCCCTATAGCCTAGCCTAGGCCTAAGTGTGGTATAACTGTAGGTCGTCCAATTCGAGGTTGCCCGGGTCGTTCAATTCGAGGTCATAGCTTTCTACACACCCGTACAAAAATGTTACTATTCAAGGTACTGTACCTATAAAATTGTGCATGACTTTGTTGAAACCTTATTCACAAAATATTTTTAAAAAAAAGGTATATTATTATTAAAAACTCATGCAGATCACCTGTATTCATTAAAAAAAAAATCATGTTTTAAATACTCACTCCCCGTAAGCACCTTCACCGAGTGTTTGGACAAAGTCCCATCCATCAACAAACGGCGTCACCATCTCAATTCCTAAGTGTTGAAAACGTGAGAAAAGGTTATGAAATATGTATTACATTTTTGCATAAATAAATATCTAATCGGTTGGAGTAATTGGTTTTGTAATGTTTTTTAAGTTACTTAATAATATAAAGAAAATTGCTGAAGGATGTGTACTGCAGTAAAATACTGTACATAAATTACTGTATATTCTACTACAAAGACTTATTGTGCAAGTTTAACAGTAAACATATGACTACTACAAACAAGTTTTTTAAATGTAAAAATAAACACCACACTTATAAGACAATCACATGTTAACTCTAGTAACTACAATATTTTGAAACTATACAAAAAAAGTCATAATAAAATTTTAAAAAATACAGGAAGACATTTCCTGACAAAAATTCCGTGCATTGAATGGAGTACATATTACATAATGTCAACTCCTAAATAGTTAATGCAACTGAACCTAGCCCCTATATTCCCTTCTAGTGTTTTAAGGTAAAATAGGGGTGTTTACAGTATATTGTGTGGTAGCATGTGTGGTAGCATGTGTGGTAGCATGTGTGGTTTTAACTAGGATTTTAATTCTAGTACTGTAGGTCATAAACAGATCTCTATCACATCTTCACTCAACCAATGGTTACATATTGTAAAACTGAATGATTATAAAAAACCACAGATCTGTTTATGAAAGCCGTTAAAAGCTCAATCACATTCTTAATGTCTTAATGTAACAAAAACATGGCAACATTACAATAAGCTGTGAACATACTGTAACAGGATAGTGAATGTGTCATCTTCCTATTCATTGCTTAATGATGAGAGTACATCGAATGAATGGAATTATCCATTCACCTGTTGTACACACAACATTATGTACGCACAATAAAGCAATGCATCATGTGACAGACTATACTCTGTACAGTAATTGTGTAAACTGAAAATGACTCAGCTATTTATTTATTTGATAATGGCCACTACAGGAGAACCAATTTATTTGTACAGTACGTACATTCAATTCAAAATAACAATTATTTACTTCCTTTTAAGATTGAAACAATAATGGAATAGAAATAACAGATACAAATAACAATATGGGGGGAATTATAATAGGAAGAAGGCAGGATCCCAGAAAGATACAGAATCTTGAGTCGGGTCTGCCAATTGGACACATTGTATACAAGTATGAATGTATTTTTAAAAACGCGTTTTAAAAATTGCAGAATTTTACAGTGTATTTTCGGGGAATAATTTCGCCAGTGTAGCATAGCAAAAAGCTATACAAAACAACCTTCTTGCTACACATTTCTACAATTGTGTAGCAAAAAATACGATAGAAAACTATGATTCTCGACTAAAAAATCAGTTTGATTCGCAATATTGCTAAACAAAATTTTAAAATGAAATTTTTCCCTGATTTTGATGAACAGTTGCATACTTTTTTTACTGTCAACTCTGCAACTCATCAATTATCCTTAGCCGAAGCTAAGGGATAGCTAGCTTAGGCCTACACTCACTGGTTAGCCTAGGGGTCAGTGACAGCAATAATGTTCTGAAGTGAAATGTATGCCTAACTAGGCTACTACTACTAGTTTAGGCCTAGCTAGGCTCCGGCTAGTCTAGCGGCCTTAGCCTACAGTAGTTGCATAGGCTATATCTATGTGTGACAGTTCGATTTGAAAACGAGAACTATGGTCTAGGCTAGGCTAGGCCTAATACGAAAAGTGTGCCTTACATACAGCACAGACTGGTTCTTTGTAGGGTTTATTTAAAGTAGGGTAGGCATAGACCCAGGCCTCTCTCTAGTAGGCTTAGGCCTAGTAGCATACATGATACCGTACCCATCCATCTCCGTCCATACGGTTCAGTAGGTACCCGGTTCAGTATCTCGCTGTATTGTAAGGCTTAGTTTCAGGACAGGATGCCTGGATTCCCAGGATGCCTAACTAAACATAACAGCTAGGCATAGCCTCTAGACCTAGCTATAAAAGTAGCTTATACATAGGCCTAGCTAAGTGTAACCATTAGTTATTCCTGTTCTCTGTTTTCAAGATCTAATGTCAGATATTATGAAACTTACAATGAAAATATTCTGCAATGATTTTTCGCAAATAATTTGATTTGTTGTTAGCGCCATATATTCTCTATTTGTTCTTTTTAAACAAGTGAGGGCGCTGTTTATTCTGTCGTATATGGCTGCTCTGTGTGTCGACGCGTCGTCAATGAGATGGTTTGTAGCGAAATAATTTCGCGCGAACATTCCTGAGTTCTGATTGGTTCAGCAACGTCGTTACGTTACAGAAATTAAATGAAAATATAAATACGCATGCATAGTTAGTCAGTGCTTTTGATTCGCGCACATAAATTTGCTGGGGCGGATCCAGAGGGGGGGTCCACGGGGTCCGGACCCCCCCTAAATTTTAAGGGTGCCCTTTTTTTAGAGGTTCAATATTTTATTCGTGTGACATATTTGTGTGTACAGAGTAGGCTACACTAACCCCAAAAATAAAAACAGAAATTTATCACAATGAGCGCGATGTTAAGTTACGGCGGCCGATCAAAGAGCATCGTGAGAGGTGGTGACGCGTGATGATCTCTACTTAAACTTCTAAAAATAGATCGTTTCACATACTACAGAGGGCGCATGTAAACTTTTTACGATTCAACTCCGCGTACGTTACCATGCGCGATATGTCATTGACGCGATTATTTGTCCATTGGTAAACACATTTTTATGTATTATTAGTCTGAAAATAATTGAACTGTAAACATAATTCTTTTGAGTATGTGTTTATTTACATATCATTCCATCAGATCAACTATTTTTTATTTCCATTATATCCAACCAAACATGTAAAAAATGTAGTTAAAATATCGTACTATCTAGCGCGTACGACCATACGCGGTAGATTGTTTACTCAAAAATCATCGAACGGTCCTTACACTATTCAACCTCTCATGACCTGGGATTTGTTTGTCTTCCTACGCCAAGATAATATAGTTCTACAAGCCATGTGCTTTTTTCTCTGAGAAACATTTATTATAAGTGCCAAAAAAATGTTTTTTTTTTCTCGATATGAAGCCCTTATTATTCAAATCTTTTAAAGAAAAATCACACATACCATAAAGAAGGTTCATTTATTTCATTTTTGAAACAATATTTGTGAAAATTACGTGAGGCTCAACTACAAAACCACCATTTTGTGATATGATGTCATCATAAGCCAATCAAAGCTGAGCTTTCCCGCGATCGGCAGAGCTCACGGTTGAATGATTTTGGATTCTGGCTATTTGATTGGTGGACGCAAATCACCCACAGCGGAATGTTTTCTCTCGCGTGTACCAAGAAGTCACGTGATTTCTCTGTACTGAACGGTACTACACAAATTTAGAGCAATGAATTTGTACGAATTCCGTTAAATAAACAACTCTATATATTTTATAAACATTTAATAACATATTTTATTGATATTTCCAATGTTGATATATAAAAGAAATTACTATAAAATGTAATTATATGTAATTATTTTAGCGAAAAATGGCGCAATTTGTTAACGTTCGTGGCTAAAAACGATCATTTTCGGCAATGTTTTAGACCCTATATTTCGAAAACTACAAGTCAGATTTTCGTAATTCTTTCTTTATTGGAATATTGAAACAAAATACCAACAGATAATGTTTAAATTGGTTGAAAAATAACAACTTTTAATTTTGCATCGTTATCCCTGCTAATAAAGTGTCATTTCCGGCGAACTAGAAAGGTGCCATTTATCATGGATTTTGCGTGCGAGAGTGCCATTTCCGGCCATCTAAGTGTGTCCTGTGACAAAATTCGCTTCGCCACAACCCCCACCATGGGGGGGCTGTGGCTCAAATACTCAATACCTGATGTGCCCTTTTTATCGGCGGACCCCCCCCTCTAAAAAATGTCTGGATCCGCCCCAGATTTGATAGATAGACTCATCATTTACATCTGAGTTTTCCACCCAAATAAAAAGTTTAGTATAAAAAAAATACATGACCTTCATTACATATGGCCTACATATAAATTAAGTTGAAAAAACAATTGAAGCCATAATAGTCTTCGGGTGGGCTAAAGTGATTTATCCATTTTTGTATACTTTCAGTGCTTGTGTAGGCCTACTGGTACGCTTTATGGTGATCTTCCGATCTGTCGCCACTCCCGGTCCCACTTATGGCACACTCTAAGGTACTACATGTGATGATATTGCATGTTGCTACTGATTAAAATAAAATGGGTAAATTTCAAATACCATCCCGGGCGCGATTTTTTTTTTCGTACATAAGTTGGGGACCCCCTCATGAAACGTCACAAAATAAACATGAATAATTCATCAGTTAAAATTTCTTGTTCCGTGTGCACCCAAGCGTATAGCAACAAGAAGCGATTGCACAAGTGCGGTACGATTCTAGGCCTATCTCCGCAGCTGTTGTTGCGGCGTGCGATTTCATAGAAGAATAGCGGCGTTTTGTGTGGATTGTCGAAATCTATTTAGTTTATGGTGTTTTTAATATAATTTATTACTAAAGAATTACGTGTTAAAATTATAGTTCTATTAATACTATTAGGCCTAATTATTAGTCTCTAAACCCATGTCTATTCTAGTAGTAGCTGTGTGGTGTGTGACGTGTGTGTGTGTTAGGTATGACACAATCCGAGTAATAAGTCAGCAAAATTAAACAATAAACATTACACAAAAATACATTTTTTATTCTCGTGGGTCTAATCTTCCCATCTCATGTGTTCATATACGTGCATTTTTAAAGTTCCTTTGAGTACATGCATATTGTTTGATAATAAAATAGCAGAATTAAAAAAATACAGTACACAAATTATACACATTCTTTATTCTTGTGGGTCTAAGCTTTCTTTGGGCTATGTCCAATGAATTATTACTTAGTTTAATGTCTTGCTTAGCTGTCGATTAGCCTCGACTCGACACATTTCCTGTGAAGAAGAGTGCGCGAAGGCAATCACGCGAATTGACTTGGAATCCTAGGCCTACTGTAGAAAGTATTGTATCGCAGTTGTGTAATCACTTCGTGTTGCTATACGCTTGGGTGCACACGGAACAACACATTTAACTGATGAATTATTCATGTTTATTTTGTGACGTTTCATAAGGGGGTCCCCAACTTATGTACGAAAAAAAAAATCGCATCCCGGGCCGCCAAACCAGAACAAAGAGTAGGGATGACATTTATAAAAGAAAGGCAGGATAAAACATTTTCCAAATCCCATGTGAGAGATAAAGACAAAACACGTGAATCTGAAGGAATGACTGGTTACATTCATTAATATTCCATCAACGTGATTGGTTTCACTAGCCTAGATACATGAACCCAAGAAGTCGAGAAATGCCCATTAGTTTGTTACTCTCGACATGTTTTATGTTATAATAGAACAATCCGTGTACTATCCGTTTGATATATTTTAAAAACAAACTACGACCAAACCTACATAGGCCTAAAAAACATCTTAAAGATGTATTGTCCCCGGGATTGTCCCCCAGTGAAAAAAATGTTGTTTTTTTGTTTGTTAAATATGCCATTTTACTGTCACATAGTTAGCCACAATTTGACGAAAAATTAGATCTAAACAAAATTATTTACCTGAAAAAACTGTAATTTAAAGCAAAAAATTGTCAAATTGGCTGCCAGCCAATGGATTTTTGCTTGAATTTAACCATATTATTATGTTATTTTTTATAGGCGAAACATTTTTTTTTCTACGGAAGTGATTAACTTTATTAAAATTATAAAATAACCTACTCAAAGTCTGATTTAAATAATTTTTTCATGATTTTGGGGGACAATACATATTTAAGAAATAAAAATTATGTTAAAAAAAATGTTCAAACGGCGTCTCAAACAAACCACGAATGTTTTAAAGCTCTTTTTACACTACCAAACTTTACGTGACAAAAAATGGACAGAATGACGTCAATATTTTGGCATATCACAGTTTTGGTCAATTAATTTCAAATTAATTTGATACTGTAGTGTATAAACATGTATTAAGAAATAAGTTAGTTTAAAGTCAAACAACCACATACTGATTACCATATATGGCGTCACCATCATTATTATATACATGAGTATTATACTTTTGGAACTTCAAGAAGACACGTTACCATAGGCCTAATTATTATCTTACAGAAAATTTAACATTTTTTGTTGTTGCTAAATATGTTATGTTAATGCCACATAATAGTTATTTACTAAGTTGACCAACACGTATTGGTTTTTAATTAATGTAACCTTTTTGTCTTTTATCAGGGATTTATTTCGGGTTTTTTTCCTGAGGAAGTGAACAACTTCATTAAACCTGCAAAATAACCTTTATTGTTTATGTTTTAGGGACAATACATCTTAAAGCCGATTTTCAACTAGGCGAATTTGTTCGCGCGAATCGAAGGCGTCAGCTAATACGCATGCGTAGAGAAGGATTTGGAAGACGTAAACATGAATACACATGCGTACAAGCTGGCGCGTTCGATTCGCGCGAACAAATTCGTCTAGTGGAAAATCGGCTTAAGGCAAATTATGCAAGCGCGGTATTTTTCTTCGTTTCTTCTTCTTATATACACAAAGGACCTCACCATTGTAAAATCATGGATGAATTAAAACATTCTGGAGAAAGTCTGGTAGTGTTAATAGGCTTAAAAGGCAAAAGCAATATGATTTTTTATTTCTTGCTGCTGTGGTATATAACGTTTCACACTATGTGACTCATTTCGAAGTTATATCTTCAACAGTAACGCAAAATATCCAGGGAATATCCTAAAACCATCAATCCGCTATCATCCGATGTATTAGTTTGATATTCAAACAATATCATCACATACGGCCATCGAATAATAACTGCGTTGTTACGCTCCGCTGCAGAAATGCCTTTTTATGGAATCGGTCAGCGGGCAAAGATGTTTTTTATATCATTTCTATAGGAATTATGATTTACATAATTCTTCCGTTTAGGATCAAATTCATTAAACGTCGTAACAACCACGTTACAATTGTGTTCGATAGCTAAAATTGCCTATAAATAATAAATGCTTGGATATCGTATCTCCTAAGTGTGTATTAAAGTGTGTGCACGCAATTAACTGTATCGGAGTATTCGGTTGATAGTCTGTCTGCTGCTGCTGCTAAATGCCCGGAGTTATCGCAGCGGCCTGTTCTGGTAGGCCTACATTAGAGATGGCATGGACTTATATTTATGTTGTCATTTTCATGTTACGGGTAACATCAAGTAAGTATAATATATACATTTACAATGTTTTATTAATGCTACATTTCCATATGTTTTGTGATGATGTTCTATATTGATAAACAATCTACTATTTGCAATTGAACATGCTAAATATTGCATATCTGTTGTTGTTTCACAGGTAAAGTAATGTATTTATTCCTTAATCTTATATTGTAGTTTGTTTGAAACATAATTTAATCAATATCCCCCATTGAAGTTTAGATCGAACTTTGATATTATATTTTAGCAGCAGCACCGTTTCGATAATTAATTTCTAGAATCATTGGCATTTTAATTACCACCCATGCGGTTGCTTGTGGCGCACGAATAAAATGAATATTTTCCGAATTTCTATTCGTATAAATATTTGGAAAACATAGAAATATGAATGAATATAAAAAAAATTCAATTATTCTATATATTTATTCAATGTAATAATTATTCGTTTGCATTTAATAATAGCGATAATAATATAGAAACGATAAAATTGTTATGAATCATTATTTATGACTATACTAACCCTTTCAATGATTGTAAATTTTATATCACAATATGATGTAATATAATAAAATGCAATATGTATTAAAACAATATGAATATATGATTAATAAAAAAACCAATTACTTTGTAACAAACTCTATTAATTACCAGTAATGTATAACTGTGTCATCACGATTCACGAGGACAAAGCAAGACTTGCTTAACTACATATTTTGATAGTATGCTTTGGATTAAAATACATTGTAAAGCTAAGAGTATTATATATAGTGCGGCATATTTATATCTTTGCATCGCTGCATAAATATATATTCATACATAATATTTATTGGATGGTATGCGAGTTTATTGTCTATACACAAGGTTTTTTGTATTATGGTAAAACGTGCAAAGACAACGATGTGTTTAGATTTGAATGATACATTATCATCTTGCCGGGCAATTTTGTTGAGAACATTTTAAAATTCAGAAAGAGGAATATTTAAAACTAGACGATACAATGAGAATATGCTAATTTATTTCTCCTGAAAATGTAGCCTTATGGATACTCAGAACGTATAAAAACCCGGTTGTTTTTTAAGTAGTCGGTGGGAATCAAATCCACGATCTTTAGAACATTTAGACTAGAATCCTTTTCCTTTGAGCTCATAATTTACACACACTCGCTTTTATGTTTTTGAGATCGTACGCACATTATATTACCAATTCTGCCACCAAAACAAAAACAAGGTTTGTCGTAAATATACATAAATTTTAATAATGTTAATGCACTTCCCAGTAACTCATTTTGCGAATATTGTCCATTATTTTCAAGGCTCATTTAACTAATGGACTGGACTCTGAAATGTAGTACTCCTTGATATAAGCAACACATCGGGACTCGAATGAATAACGATTCTGGTTTACCACCGTTACCCAGAAGGTAGTAGGCCTATTAGTTACTATAGTAGTAGTAGTAGTAACACAGTGTAGGCTAGCCCTATGGTTATATAGGGAATTCTGAAGGTGCTCAAGACAAGGTTAAGGATGAGAATACATAACAAAAACGATACTGTTCTCTGTAATCTGAATAATCTTTTTATGTTATAGATTTAAGTCATATTTTTGTATTTGTTTAAAATAAAATTCCCCACATTAGGCTATGTATAGTTTTTTTTTATTATTGTTTTTATGAACTTTAACTTTTTATACCGATTATAATATATAATGCTGTCGATCAAATACATGGAATAAAATACCTCTTTTTCTTGCTTAGTTTGATAATACAACATAACTACATTATTATTTTGAGAAATCATGCCACCACACGGTCGTCGCTTATAGATACCGTCCTAATGATCATGAATTTATAATTAGTTATGCCTTTCAAACCTATTTATCAGTATCGTGTTTACCTTTTATCAGATATAATGTGGAAAAGATAAACGCAATAGGTATCTTAGCTGTATTTTAAACTCAATTTGTATTTTTTGTGCCCTCTTTTAACTTTTTATATGACATCTTGTTCTCAGTTTTATGTGATTTTATTCTTGTTTACTGTTTGTGCGACAATGTTTTTAGACAATTTTAATGTGTGTACTTTCAGCCAAAGTTTCAAGCCATTCATGACTTTGACAATAAAGTTTATTGAATTGAATTGAATTGAATTGAATTGAATTGAATTGAATATATTATTTATTGTATAGACCTAATTAACATCTTTGTAATTGAACAGTTTGAATATTCAAGTTTTTGAAAAATCAGTTCATAACAACATTTTGACAACAGACATCAGATGTTTCCATTTTTTGTAAAGATTTTCTCAATCAGCAATATTGCTATCTTTATCTGTATATAAAAAAGTTATATCACAATATCCAATAATGATATCTTATTCAATTTCAGTTTTTATGTTTCAATTACTGTAAATAAATTTAAAACATATTAAAATTCATTAGCTTATAAAACATCTGCCTATTTCTTTTTTGCTGAAACTTTTTACGAAGTTGTTTCATTGAATATTGAATAGAGATAGAAATTCATAATTTATATTATATTATTTTAAGAGTAGGAATATCGATGTAGAAAGAAGAACGATGTTCATAAATAATTATGAATAGTAATGATGAATAGTGAAGTCTATTAATACGTTGCCAACCCTGGGGAGTTTCAGATAATTAAAGAGATAACTCGATGATCCAAATCAGGAAGATCTCGATGGGTTTGGTAAACGAAGCAGAACATTGTTAAATTCAGTAAGCCATACTCATAAAACGTATATTTTATTCACCTATAAATATGTCAATTGAAGAATGTAATTAGCGAAGTTGGTTGCAAGGTATATGTATGAAATGTGAATTTTTTTCTGATGACAGATATAACTTATATATATCATGTTTTTTTTTTAACGCATCTTTGGAAGATTTCAAGTAGACAGCTAGAACAAATTTGTTTCTGCTGTAAATGTAAAATATATTAATTTAATTTATTCTAACAATCACATTGCTGATTTCTGTTTGGTTTTTACACTAACTAGTGTTGTGATACAGTTTATGATACATTTGGTTGTCTCCACTGGTGTTTTCTCAGGAAATAGTTTTTTCAAACGAGAAAACTGAGGTATTCCTTTATTTTGTTTTTTCAATGTACAAGTGTCTGGTTTTTTAAACCTAACAGTATAATATTGTATAGGCTTTAACGGTCACATTTAGAGCTGGTCCACAAAAAATGTTCATCTACCATAAAAAAAGTGAATGTGTAAAATCTAACTTATCAAGTTAAAATATATACAAAAATGAAAAACGACAATAAAACCTATATAAGATTGGATAGCTGCAAAGAAAAGATTATTGACGGAGGACAGAGACTTATAGTTAGTGGAATAGTTATTGCATTACAAGAATGCATAAATGCTATTTGTATTCGATACAATCTTAAGAGCGAAACGTTTCAGCAAGTATTCAATTCATAGCGTATGAAATGTCAATAATGATATTACTGGTATTTGTTTCAACACTATATGTAATACAACCGCCATTCCTGAATGCAAAATATACTGCGTTTCTCAAGCACTCCCACGGGCACAGTTCTTTCTAATTGCTTTTTGATGAATTGACCATTGATAGCATACATACACCTCGACTTTAATCTTCTTCAAACTCTCAAGGGGTATCCCGTGGACACAAATCTACAACATTTTCTCCCTAGGGTGATATTCTTTAACTTGAGGAAATTGCGTTTTAACACGAATGTTAAATTCTACGCGTTGACGTAACGATTATTACGCGTACTTGACCCAAAGGTGTTTAACGTACGGTTCACTAACCTTTAAAAACTGAACAAGCATAATTTTCCACAGATCTCAATACTACAGAACAGTAAATGTCATAATTTATTTTTATTTCAGAAACAATTTGTTAAATGCACTTCACCTAGTCTCAGAGTTCAGATTGAAGCTTGGTTTTTACCATGCAGGGGATGACATTCTCACTGACCGTATTCACTTATAGACTAATAAAAAACTATCCTTAAATATTAAACATTGCTTTAAAAGTGTAACCGTTAAAAACAACCTCTGATGAAAACTTAATTTAAAATCCCTTTCCAAAATTTCCCTATACTGTATGACGCTATCCGAATAACATATACAAGTACTTCAGATATGCATATTAGTTAGTTAACAATAAGATAACTAATGTATCTTTCGAATACGTATGTATTAGTGACTAGTAAACAACTGAATAATGTAAAGTCACGGTTATCTATCCACAATATTTCATTAATGTCTGTTAAAATATATTTTTACTCTCAACACCTTTGAATTCAAATTGCAGAATCGTCTTACTTTTTGAGACGCTGTTCGCTGCATAAACAGGCAAATTAATCTGAATTGACATCCTTTGACTCTCCGTGTCCCAGTTTTTTTTTATTTTGATGATCTATCATTTTATCTCCGTGTGAACGCACGTCAGGTTATAAACTTAAGTTTGTCTGATGTGTGTCAATGGAGTATCTAGATGTTAATGTAAGCTACGATGCATATTTTTACATGAAGTGATGAGTGCTGCCATATATTATGAACCTATTTCGATATCAAGAGATCAACAAAGCGAGTGAGTGTACTAGCCGTTAAGATACTAGAAGCTTGCCATATTAATATCGGCAAGGGTTCGAGCCTCACTCGCTTCATAGTTCTGGTGGTAGAACGAGTATTTTTGGATAAGGGCTATAAACCGTAGGTCCAGTGTACACATCTGGCTCATGTGCACTTTAAAGACCTAGTACATCTTCCGAGAAGAAGTAAGGGGTTACCCCGGTTTAGGCCTACTAGTATACACACAGCCACTGGCACACATACACGTATCATAACTCATTAAGAGGGGCCCCTTGATTGTCAGCACGCTCTCTATGGTCACCCTATATAAATAAGATAAACTGAAACGAAAAAAAAAACTGTACGAAGAAAATTAATTTCAATTAGATTAGTTTATAGTAGGAATGAGAAAATATTGATTGTGTTTAATTAGATACAACAATGTTAAATAAATTGTATGCGGAAAACGTTTAGATATTGATGTTTCTGAGACGGCTTACATTTCGTGACCTATACCATCGTGACCCCGTGCTTCATCGTAAATAAGTATACTTATCAAAAATGTGTCATCCTATTATTATTGCTTATAAATGCAAATATTGGAGCAAACTAAATAAGTTTAAATAATAATTGAAAAGGTTAGAAGAACAATTAATATTCACTGTGGATAACAATAGAGAAGAAGAATGATTACCAAATTATTATGCAGACATAGATATGTTACATTTGATGATTTCGATTGATAATTGTGGTTGGTATACGTTTAGGTGTTTTTCCTGAAAAAGTTTATTGGAGCTGAGAAAAAAAATGCGATAGGAAACTTTTCGTTAAAGATAGGCCAGAAAGAGATAATTGAGGTTTATAAGTTAATATAATTAACAAAATAATTAATAAATAATATTAAATATGTAGTAGTTTTATGGATGGGCATGTTGCTGGTCATCAACAGACGCTTTATTGCCAGACATGATTATAGTCAAACTTGTTAATTGTTTAGAGGACAGCAATGATGTACGTTCTCTTGCTTTGCAGGTCATGACATTGTTGTGGGCACTACCGTTCTTCCTCTGCTAGACGACCGGTGCATCAATATGGTTTCTATGAGCATGTCCCCGGGTGTTATAACACAAGATGGCATGGTACAGCAAATGAGAGATAACTGTGTGGATGGAATGGCTAACTTTAATAAAACAGATACAAATGTTACCAAAACAGTAAATGGTAAGAACCACTAATTTGGTATCTTAAGAGAATAATTATTGTTGTCGTGTTTTTAGCTTAAAGAGGAAAGTCCAAAGCTGCTGCAGTATTAAAAGGTAACACAGAATAAATCTTTATAAATACGTTACTTTTTCAAAACAATTATTGTATTATGTTGATTCCCGTCAAAGCAGTGCAAAAGCAGCCGGAAATTACTAATAGTTACTAATACTAACAAAACAAACATCAACTTAGAAATGTTATGTGACTTTTAATAATCTTATTCTCACTGTGAACGACCAGTACATCTCACTTCCTATTTCAATGACCGTTTATGCTTTACGACATTCGTCATTATCAATCACGCGTAACGGATTGTAACTAGTGCCATCACATAACATAACGTAGTTACAACTTTGTAGTTTGAATTATAACAAGAGGCTACAACATTAGTTTCCTATCAATAAGGTCAAATGTTTAAAAAAGCGTATTAACGGCTATTAAGAAAGCAGTCAGTAAATAGACCTAGTTATGATGACAAGTGCCATTAATGCTGTAAACGAGGTGTCACCACTCGGTAGAATTTGTTATTTAAAAGAAAGTCAATTTATTTTAAAATCGACCGGTTCTTTTGATTTCGTATCACTAGATCGCTCAACTATAATATGATATTGTTTTTTATAGCAACACTAAGCAATAACATATTTGTTCAGCCCGTTCTGTTAAAAATTGCATGCGTTATTAATCATTCATTATATCTCACAACAACTTTTTGTCGCTGATCATATTAATAATAATTTATGTTTGAATTATTGTTATTTATTTTAATTTCAGTTCAACTCCAACCGCAAGGTAATTTCTAATTACGGAATGTGAACCCGTTTTCTATACTAAGTATTTAAGATACTAATCCCCTTGAACAGTCTGGTCGATAAAATTATAATATTTTATTAGTACAGTACATACAAATATATAACCTTGCATGATAGATATGTTTCAAATATTTGTTTTCAAATTTTTCACAATTTTGAATACTTTTTTTAAAAAACTATACCAGCATACGACATTTTAAAGTGTGTTGTGGTACGCCATGTGCAGGCCTATAGAAGACGTTGTATCTTAACAACCGAAACATCAATACATTTTCATACTTTAATTTATTTTCTTTTGGAAACACATGGTGTACTGCAACTAACTTTACCAGTGCTTATTCGCCATGCAACCATTTACATTTTACGAAACTTATTGTATGATATACAATTTAAATGTTATGTTTTGTGTGAACGTTAAGTTATAATAATTACTGATATTATGGTATTAGTTATTTAACTGATGTATTTAATGTATAGGTTCAAATCACACTTTTATATACACCAGTAGTGTAACAGCCGAGAGTATGTCGACGGTGCGACTACTATGCAGAGTGGACAACATTCCATTTACTACTGATATCGTTCATTGGTATATAATACCAGACGGTTAGTAATGCATTGAAAGGTTTGTATAAGCAAGGCAATCTAACAACAGAACACTGAGCAGCTCAGTGTAGCAGAGATAGGAACATGTTACTGTCCTTTGACCTTATGTGTGGTTACGACAAATTCCTACAGTACTGTACTATGTACATTATTCTCCGCGGCGTGTTGTCTTTTAAGGGGCGTGGAACAACTGATCATGTCGCAGCCACAGAGTGACACTTTGATTTCTGGAGCTTGGCATTCTGTTGTCAGATTGCCTTTGTATAAGCAGGGAAGAGTAATTTGGTATAATGGAGTATGTATGTAGGCCTATTTGATAGCAGTAGACAACATTGAGGAAGTTAATATACGACTTCATTTAATCCTGTCGTTATGAATGTTGCACTGTATATACTGCAAAAGCAAACTGGTTTGGCAACAAAAGTGTGATATGCATAAATAAGGTTATGATATGCCCAAATATGGTAGTGATATGTCATCACAATGTCTATATTATGAGCACATCAGATGTTTTTGTCACATAAAGGTTGATAGTGCAGACAGAGCTTGGACTCTAAGTAGACCTTCACCACAAAAAAAAAGAATAATCATACTACCGAGTCTTCGTTGTAAAATGTGAATGTAAAACATAAAATAATAATAAATATAAAATAAAAAATAAAATAATATAATTCTCTTTCCTTTAAAAAAAATACAAATTCTATACAGTAATATGAAAGAGTGGGCAAATTTAGGAAAGCCAAAGCTTGTGTCAGGAAATAATTTGAGAAAAAAACAGGTTGTTCCACAATTTGTACGATTGGTTTTATATTTTGTAAGGTTTGGTATAGACATAGTTAGAATGTTTTAGTTTTATGTTCATTTTATGAAATCATATTGGTTGTTGATAATTTGGAATTATTGCCTCTGGCCTTTTGATGATTTCAAATGATTCATTTTTCTTCCACAGGAACTGATGGTGAACGGATATCTACCGATGGAAGACGAGTTAGTAAATTTACAAGAATGGAACCGAAGTTCGACATACAAAATGGAATATATGATCTAATTATATTCAATGCAACAGTAAATGATACATCAACGTATAAATGTTTTTTCAATCTACCAGAGTCAATCGATCTGATATCTAAGCTTATAGTGAATAAAACAGGCAAGTACTATCATTGTAAATGATAAGGTGTCATGTTTAGCGACAACAATCATCTTGGAAGTCTAAGCGCATAACTTAACCTAATATGTAACCTCTCACTAATGATAGTCCTATGACTTGCGGAAAAGAGTCGAAAAACTGTTTTGAAACCTAGTTAGATCCTGTATTCACGAGACCCTGGGATGGAATACTGTGCATCGCGATAAACCTTCTTGAACGAGTCGAAAATGCAAGAACTACTTTCATGAGTTTTAATTTTATCATTGGAGTCATCATTGTTTAAAAATTTATTTCAGATAGCATTGATGGAATTTCTCAGTAGCATCCTATATTTACTTAATTAATTAATTTTTCTTTTCAGGCCTTATATCTATAAAGAAAATAACATCAGATACGAAACAAGGAGTTACGGTGTCTACCAAAAGACGAAGAGCTGTCTTCAATTATGAAACAGGTAAAGACGCCCAGCTTGATTGTGACACCGATCAAATAAGAGGAGATCCATTTTTTCACGTAGGCTGGGGACGAGAAGGAGCACCGATAAAATACTTTGACGGCAATTATAGCTTCATTTCGGGCAAAACACTCCTATTACCGAAGTTAAATTATAGTGATGCCGGAAGGTATTATTGCGAAACTAGAAATTCGTTCGGTAAAGACTACTTGATGATTGATATTGGAGTTGACTGACATCACGTGATCAATAAGCTTTCAGCGAGACTTTTACAAATGACCTAGTCATGGAACTAAGATTCATCAAGGCAAATACATAACATTAATATTTTCGTTTTAAACTGAAATGATTAAAGTGCCAGTGTTGTGTTCCATTTAAATACGGGTTGACAACAATTATAGAAATTAGGACGACACGCACCAACGAACCCAATCGCATACAAACGAAAAATAAATCGCTTTTTGACGAACTGAGATAATTTCTTGATAGAACAAAAGTAATTAGGCTGTTGTATCATTTAGGCGCTCTTTGATTATTGTGTTTAACTACGACTTGTAAATAATTAAGTTATGCCTATAATTTGTGATAAAAGATGAACAACGGTATAAAAATAGAATTAGGGGTCACGTAGGCCTCTTCTAGGTTATTATATCCTTAATTTCTTAGGATACATTGTTGTGTTTTTGCCAGGACACTGTAGGCCTACCCAATTCTGAACCGGAGACTGTAGACTAGTAAGTTCTACTAAAAAATAATGCTACTCATCTCGAAATATCATTTATTTTGGGATAAGCCTAAAGTATCGATAGCTGAAGTCGAGTTGTAATTACAAATATTGAAGACTATTTTTTTAAAAAGATTAAAAGTATATTGATCGAGAGACTGTTACACATTCAAGAAAATACTATTTACTTTCTTTCTAAAAATGAAAGCAGCTGGGAAAGGTTGAAGAATTATATAATTGTGAAGGTTAGACTGATATAGACAGAATACAATTTTTCTTTTGGAAAATAAATAGAAACACAATTTAAGATACGAAGGCCAAACATCAAAATACACCACCACCGTTACAACCATGCAGAAATGTAAAAGCGTATACCAGAAAATCAACTGAATTTTCAGATTGATTATTGATAAAACTTCAAATAATGAAAGATGTATACAGCATTGGAAAAAAAGATAAGTCAGTGAAGATAGTTTTTTGCACTGGTATTACCCATACAGTATAATAGAATGCTATTTTTATTTTCTACAAGTGTTAAAACTTAATCCATGAGATGGTAAAGATTTAGTTAACAATAATTATACAGGACCAACATTCCTTCGTTACTTACATTCTAGTGATTAAATGAAATTATTTAAAAAAAATCGTGATAAAAAATATATTTAATGTTACTGTATTGTTTGAATAACATAAGTTCAGAAAACAATTTATCATAATGAAATGATTATTATTAAAAGAGCTTGAATTATAGAAACCGTTTCTAAATTAATTATAGTGGTATTAAAACGGTCTGTAAGAGCAATTTATGTAGGCCTACATGTTTAGTATAATAGTACATTGTAAACAAGCTTTTATAAATCAATAAAGAAAAACATGCCTGAACAATTATAATCTTTTTTTCTGAAGTAATAAGAACAATTGGAATTGGGACCATGTAAGCTGATAGTCTTTTATGCAAGGGATATCTGTGGTAATGCTGCTGAAAAGGTGTTCGACCAAAGATAACAGAACGAGGTTCTATGACAACTGGACAATTCCATCAGGATGATAATTACCTCCAGGAAAGAGCTTCCCAAGGAAAAAGACAACTATCCAGAACAATTATCACAACCATGTATAGGCTCCTATCCATTAAAATACAACTAACCCCTAGGAAAATTAGGAAGACATCTAATCCAATGCAATCTTAATTGAACCTTATTATGATATTTGCTTGAAGTAATTCCCATATTCTGGTGGTTGTTGTGTGCGTGTGGGCTGTTCCTGTGGTGTGAACACCATGTTTAACAAGGTGCAGGCCTACATTTAGTTTCTGGAGGTAAGTTTCTGCCGGTAAAGAAATCTGTAAATGATCTAACTATTTTCAGGAAATAATAATAATAATATTATTATTATTGAGAACAGTTATTTTGGGAGCAGTACCAATAAAGCACAGCTGTTGAATAGCTACTAAATTTATAAAAAAAAATGTCGCACAGAAAAAAATACAACTATTTATCTGAGTCGCGTCTCCGATCATTAACGATAATTTATACAGCATGATTACAAATACTGTGTAATAAAATGTTCGGTTTATTATTTTATCCTCAATTGCCTACTAACATTTTTTTTTATTATTTCAATATAAAAAAAGCAGTTTTCCATTATTATCAATGTCAAAATTTATAATATCTGTGTTAGGAGTTTTCTTCTTTATCATACCGTCAATATCAATTTTAAAATCCGATAGAACCTCTATTATGAGGACATCTTCTGGTCCCGGCAACGTTACCTCTGTATAGTGGTTTTCAGTAATAATGTTAAAACATAAGAATATTATACCCTTTATATTTTCACAAGAAAGTGTCTACAAAATAGGGAAGAGAAATTAGACATTTTTTTAAATCAAAACTAGAGAGGGCGTATCTCCAATCTCACAGCTGTTTTGAATTTATAAAAAGATAAAGTAGATTTTAAGATCTCAAATTGTGCATTTTACATTTAATGGACACGAACGTATAGCGATTACAAAAAAACAGAAAGGAAATTGGTAACTGAATTTTATACGGATCATTTTGTCATCAACATTTATAAGCAATACAATGGCCATAACTAAATATTGGTGTAAAAAAGGTATATACTTACAAAACATGCCAATTGAAATTTAAGAAAATCGGTTTATTAATAACTTCACAAATAAAGAAAAAACATGTGCTGAAATATCAACGTTTGCCCTCTGTGGCAATATTTATAATATAAGTACTTCAATCAGTTTCCTAGTGCTTTAATTGTATGATTTACTAGTATGTCAGTAGGCACGGCCTTATCTTCATAGAAACAAGACCAAAGCCTAAATCACTTAATATAAATATGTCGTATGAATTGCAGTAAACAAATATTAATGATAAAGATCGATTCGTGTTCATTTCACCATTGTGATAATAAACTAATCACAAATCTAATATTTTATAAGCTACACTCACCCTAAAGCCTTAAATCATCTGTCGGTAGGCCTTTCTACCTCCAATCTATTGTTATCATCAGTATCATTTTTGTTATTTCGTTTTATCTTTCCCCTGGGAAGTGGATATTTTCAGGAATCTTAACAAACACCTACAGGCCTACCATAATGACATCATATTTATCTAATTACATTAGATATATACAATTTACATACATTGTAACTGTTTATGTTAGTTTTGTTTTTTGTTGGAACAACCCATCTTTGTTACTTATTTATTATTTATTACTTCAGAGAGATTAAATACAAATTGACACCATTAATAAGATTTAATGTGTTAAAATGTATAGGACTAATACTTAATTCATATAGTTTGTAGACTAGTTATAACTGTTAATTGTAAGTATCTATACAGTACTTACAGCATTCGTAAAAGTGAATTTCAATATCGAATCATTTTGGCCGGCGACTATGAATCCTGGCAGACTTATGTTATGTTTACATCAAGACATTGCTAACTATTGTTACGCTCCTTCAACAACAACATCTGTTTTCTTTAATATGCAATTTCTCACGCCGTGTGGTATGCAAATGTTTTTATTGAAACTTCTTGAGAGTTTGTACTATTATAGAGGGCACTAATTATTAGTCATGGACTTGCGCATAATATGCACTAACCATGAGGTATACCTTCATGCACTAACCATTCGTGGATATTTTTCATGCGGTTCTTAATAAACGTTTTGAATCAAATAAAAAAAGTCACACAAAGACTTTAGTTCAGTATAAATCAATTTTATTAAGTTTTAAGATCATTTTACATACCCTGCAGTCACCAAAAATATTGTTATAGAAAACAGTGCAAAGTTATTTCAACCAAAATGTCGCCCTCTATCTGTTTTAAAACTCCTTTAAAATATTAAAATGAATGCCCGTGTTACATTTTACTATTTGACCATTTTTAACAATTAGCTGGTTCACACTTACCACACCTTATGCCGTGTGCATCAGTTAGGTCTAAAAATGATTTTTTTTTTGTTCAATTTGCAGCACAAATGCCTATGCCATTATTATAAACATAACAATTTTCCACAGCTTAACATTGATTGATTTTTACGAAAATTTACTGCATTTCATTTATAGAGAAGAGCATCTTGACAATTGCGTAAGAAAGCAGGAACAACACAATCTGACACACTTGGTTAAAGCTTCACATTTTTGTTTAGATTTTTGAAGAATAATCATTCAATTACTCTTTAGATATCACATTTCTAAGTACAGCAATGTTCTTACTTTATCGACGCATCTAAGTATACACATAAACTGGGGTATCATATTTCAAGATTATAAAAATCGTATAACCTTACATATAAATGTCACCATTTTTATTTTAAGATCTCCAATATACTTGTGTGGGGGTTGAAGAGAATGGCAAGTATTTTTTCCGGCACATATCCAATTGCATATTATGCTGTTGAGGAAATAAAAAAACCTACCAAACTAAAATGTTTTCTATTGAGGTCTGAAGCAGAAATCATGAATAATGCAAGAGATTAAATTATAATTACAGGATTGCCGATCCATTTCCTAAAAATGACTGAACCTAACACTCTAATAATCATATCAATAATCTCTACCAAAGATTTCGATGGGTTTCAGGTCCACAACTAGAAGTCTATACCATTGCTGGCATGCAGATATAACCTTTGACACAAATTTGTCCATATATAGCGCCTTCTTATAATGTCCTAATTAATTTAATGCCATAATTTAATTGAATTATTCATGATTTTCACGTACAGAAAAAAACAATTGTGCGGAAGGCGGAATCGTTGGTTCCCACTAGAGACGCAATGCAAGGGAGTAAGCGCAGTGCAAGTGATTTGACCAATCACAAGCGATGAAATATTCGAACTGACTGTCGCTTGTCATTGGTCAAATGGCATGTCTCTAGTTGGAACCCGGCCATCACCAACCTACAATCAATATCTCAAAATTCAATTTACAACTTACAATATTATTATTGTATTTAATATTCTTATTAATAAAAGAAACTTATATATATATATATATAAATATATATAAATATAAACGAGAAACTGTACATTAATGAATAATAATAATGTAACGATAGTGAATAAACTGAATTCAAAGTAACAATTTGCATACAATTTTCAAAATTGAGAATATACAATAGCTGATATTTACACACAAATCTATGCCTTTTTTTTTTTTAAATATTTTTCTTAAAAGTATTACAAATTTGTTTAAGGATATGGCCATTTCAAATGACATCTTGATATTTTAAGAAGAAACATCGACAATGTATTTACATCATCCACAATCGTTTTCCAATGAAAGACATTTGCTGTTATACAAACAAGATTCACCTGCAGGGCAGGATGCATGAATGCACGTGTGTATTGATTTCTTTGAGATAAAACATTATAAATCTACGTCACCTGGTATTCCCAGGTAGGCGGTGTCCCTTTGAAATATAAAAAATGACAGATCATTTCTTTTACTTTGCTGCTGAGTCGAAAATGATGATTATAAACACCCATAGAAATATGAAATTTGTTTTTTTTTCAAATTCAATGCATTCATCTATCTTTTCTTTTTACAAATGTGTTTCTTTGTTAATAGGTAAATATTGCTTGTATAATATCAAATGCATCATAAATTACCCACACTGCTTTTCGTTAAGACATAATGCTTCAAAATGATGTATATTACGTAACGTAATATGCCTAATGCTTTCTGATAGTTTGCATAATTTTCTATTTTACAATATTAAACCGTTCAATAAAACGATCATATTACATCGACAACTTAACCTTTCTATCGATATATATTTTTCAGAGCGGCGTCGGAACCTATCGGCCAAGATTCTTTAACAGCTCCATCTAATTTATAGCATAAGGCATTGGAAATACAGTATGCTGTTCTATAGACAATACCATTATTATGTGAGGTATCTTATATGACATCTCTTTGTGTGATCCAGTGAGTGAGTGGCCGAGCGGTTAAGACAGTGGAACCGTAATTACGTAGCCATAACATTGGCAAGGGTTCGAGGCTCACTCGCTCCATGGTTCAGGTGGTAGAACAAGTCTTCTCGGATAAGGACTATATAAACCGTAGGTCCAGTGTATGCATATTGCTCGTTTGCACTTTAAATAGACGAGTAAGGAGTTACCCCGGTGTCCTAGTTCACACACACTGTCGTGGATAGACGTTGGTGCCGTACTTGGCTGCCGATGACACGATGTGACCCTTAGGGAGAAGAATGTTGTTGAAAAGGTGTGACAAGTCAACAACGCTCTGATCTTCATGAAATAGCGCTATATAATAGGCGCATCATAAAATGAATCACTGTGATTCCGTCATTCGGTAGAAATAGTTTCGAGACCCAAGAGCTGTGGTCTTAGAGAATCTAATAAGCAACATACCTTTAAAAAAAACGGAACTCCGCCAATTAAGCTTAGTTCCTACCTGGACGTGATTGACCAATCAAAATTGATAAATTATTCGAACTGTTGGTCAATTCGCTTTCTTGCGTCCAAGGAACGGTTTCTTCATTTTTACCTCTATGCCTCACAGTGCTACATGGTAGATTGACCCATTGGAATGCAGGAGTAAATTATATCGACGTATTGAAAAGTTGTCAATTATTCAAAGGCAATTTAGAGTGAACCATTTAAATTGACAACGTCTAAAACCTACTTTATACATAAACGTTTTCCACCTTACTTCAAATTATGACGCTTATAACGTGATCTTAAAGTGTTTTCTCAATGAACCAACTGTCGAATCAGTTACATATTTATGTTACCAGATTCTCGGAGAAGGACTATAAACCGTAGGTCCAGTATACACTTCTGGCTCATGTGCACTTTAAAGAATATAGTACATCTTTCGAGACGAGTAGGGGTTTACCCCGGTGTACTAATATACACACAGCCACTGTCACTCATCAAGAGGGCCCCTTGATTGTGAGCATACGCTGTTTGTGAATACCCTCTATAAATAAGGTTTAATAAAAAAATAAAAAAGTAAAAAAAAAGATTAAGTTATGATACACTATTCTTATGATACTTGAGAAATCTAGATCGACAAAGTAGCGCCAAATCTTATAATTATGTATTGTGTCTCATAACCTGTATATTATCAGTAATTGTTGTTTACATCAAAGCAATTATACAACAAAATACGGAAATGGTGATCTAACGTCTAAAATTGTATTGGTATAAAATTAAAATACACCGTAGATGGTGCTATTTTTATGATTATAACAGGAAAGAGTGAAATCACAATTCACTCTTCTCTGATTATACACAGAGGGAGAAATGTTTATTGATTATAACAGGGAAGAGTGAAATCACAATTCACTCTTCTCTGATTATACACAGAAGGAGAAATGTTTATTGATTATAACAGGGAAGAGTGAAATCACAATTCACTCTTCTCTGATTATACACAGAAGGAGAAATGTTTATTGATTATAACAGGGAAGAGTGAAATCACAATTCACTCTTCTCTGATTATACACAGAAGGAGAAATGTTTATTTTCAATGTAAAGTTAAAGATTGTTTATATGTTATGGTTTTTACAGGTTTCTACATACACTTTCAAACTCTATTATATAAAAAATATTAGGAGATCCCGTTTGTTAAAATTTAAACTCACCAATTGTTTGTTACGTCATATGGTTCACCATTTTCGCCTTTTGCAATCATAGTTTAATCTACAGTGTTAAGTGTATAGAATTACATAAAGTATAAAAACATACACTGTTAATAATTACATTATCATCACCACTTTGCATCAAATACTATTTAACAGTAGGCCTACATGTTCATTGGTATATTCAATTAATTGAAATTGATGAATTATTTACAAGACTGTACAATGGGTATCACTCGCTGTCTCATAACATTATAAATTTGCATATCAAAACGCATATGATGACCAATATAGAGGCCACTCTGTTGGTCCTAGCTTCGTTATAAGTTGCTTCTGCCACGGCTGATGTCATTCGTACCAAGCCTAGACAAAATTGTAATACATTTTTTATTAACAAAACTATTCTATAACTAATGCTGTCTTAAATTAACTAACATATCAGTTATGTTGTTTTAATAGCCGGACTTTAAAATAATTGAATGACCTCCCTATAAATATAAAACTTTCTATAACTTAATTTTTGAAACGTTACTTATTAGCCATCAAAACAATAACATTAATTTTGTTAATAATTTTATTTTTAATATTTGTTTTTATTGTTTAGCATTTATTTTTATGTTGTACAAAACAACGTCAATCCTCTATATTTATTCATACTGTATTACAAGATATCTGGCTTGTACAATAATACTGGACTACGAATTCAAATCGTACTCTCTTATGCCCGTTTATGCATTACGTAATTCATTAATTACTCATGCATAACGGAGTATAACTAGCGCCATCACGGCCTTATGATAAATCTTCTAGAGTGAAAGCCCAAGTTATTGTTATCAACTGAACTGAATAATGTTCTTTGAGATTTCAAAACGGTTTAGGAATTCCATTTTTATGAAAAACTCAATAAACAAAGAGATTATAGTATAAAACCAACAAGTGGATCTATTTGGAAAGTCTTAGCACACATTCAAATAAAAAAATAATACAGTCCAGGCCAACTTTAAATCGAAACAAGGTGGTATTTTTACAAATATCATTATTGTAGTTGCCGTATACTTTTTCTAATTCTAATCTTGACCTGGTAATAATGTAATATTACTATAAACGATCTTTATGGTATTAAGCCTACAAATACTCATATATGCCGCAGAATATGAAATGATTTATGAATGGGCCCAGTGGATTAATGGAATTTATAAAAATGTGTTGAAAATGGGAGGGAAGTTACCTAAATCAAACAAAATGAAAATAAATAAACAATGACATAACTTTATTCTATGTATAGCTGGGTATACAATTTTCTTAATAACTTTTTATGCATATATTTTTTATTCCCAACATCATGCATTGTCTTTTTTTAATTCGTTTTTATGAATTTTAACTTTTTGTACTGTACGGTATATAATGTCGTAAATGTTAAGCTGGTACTTCTAGCTTGCTGTTCAGAAGCCCCAGACGTTTTTAGTCACAAATGAAATATATATTTATATAATGGGGAATATTCGGTGCGTATGAATTGGTTATGCTTACGGCTAGGATAGATAGAATCACATTAATTTTCATTAACAGGCGGCGTACGACTACGCACGGTAGTATAATTCGATAAGAAAATAATTAGATAGATCCAAATACACAAGAGACAGCTTCATATATTAAACGTGTTGATTTTTTGCAACTCTTCCATTACAATATCAAGCAGACAATAATTAAAATCGACAGCGAATGCGTTCGGCAGACTTCAATATTCCCGAACAATATTCCCGTCATAAAATGAGTTGAGCGAGATGATATAGTATCGCAGATATATTATTTATTTATCATTATTGAAATTTTCGAATAATCGCTATCATATTAAGCTCCTAATTGAAATAAGCAGACGATACATTGTTAAAGACCATTGATCGCCAATATTAATCCAAATAGCATTTCGCTAGGTTTTGAGACTATTGTATTCCTTAAGGCCATATCTATTAACTCTCTTGTGACTACTAATGTGTCATGATGAATTTAAAAAGTTACCTGGGTTTGTTGGAGCATGCAGCGTTGATGCCTTTCTCTGATTTTTTCTGAAACTCGTTAAAATGCTTTTTGCAGTTCCAGCACCTAAACAAAGATAATGTATAAAATAAAATGAAATCGTTTATGAATGAGAATAAATTGTATTTTCTAACGGACGGTGACTTTGTTTTAAAGAAATTTGAAAAAAAAACTAGGAAAATGGAGAAAGTAGTGGAAGTTCGTGCCAGCGTCCAGACCGAAGAATTGCGGTTAGCACCATGAAGTGTTCAGTCTCAGCTTTCTAAAGATTACTATCCTTAGTAAAAGTAAAACAGGCATGCGTGATCAAAAACCAACGGGTCTTTAGCAGTTAAAAAAAAATAAACATAATCAAATGTTAATATGCTTAGTTGTTTACCTTTTTAAACGTATTTTACTATGATATTGTATACACTCAATTTCTAATGTATTTTTATAGCCTTTTTATTTTATAATCTTTTATGATTTCAATGTTTCAATATTTTAACTCAAGCTTTCTGCTTTTTATTGTTTTTAAATTGTGTAACTCCATTGTATGTGTATTTTTCCTTGTTGTCTTTTGCTACCCCTGTTTGGCATGGTGCTATCACAAGGACATGTCCAAGTCTGTTGAAAAAGTACAAAAGAGAGCATTGCGTATCATGCTAGGTAACAACTATTTATGCTATGATCATGAATTGTCTGTGACTGGTTTACCTACTCTTGTTGAGAGAAGAAACAAACTTGTGTTGTCTTTCGGGGAAGTAAAATAAAAATTATGTTGACAATGCTTTTGACCAAATAATTGAATGAAAAAATAATGAATGAAAAGTATTTAGCCCTGCACTCACTAAGACAACCATTTATATTGAAACGACGAATGAATGTATCTTTTTATTTTAGTCTTAGAGTTTCAATTAACATCAGATCATTGGTCGCTGTTTGGTTAGTATGTCTGTTCGTTCTTGTTATGTCAAACTCTTTGAATTACCTTGTTTGCGAAACTCATTAATAACGCTCTGTCTTTCTTAATGTAACTCAAGACTTCAAATTATATTATAAAATGATGTCATTTATATTAGCGTTGACATAACAATGTCGAAATAGTGAAGGAGTAAGATGTATTATGCAAGAAATGGAAAATATCACAATTATGCCTTTATAGGATAAGAACAGAGTGTATATTTAAGATTACAATTTTAAGTTACCCATAGGTTGGATAAGCATTATTGTACTGATTGTGATGTTGACCTACTCTATCGCATAAACTAACTTGAACTTTTTCATATATATATATATATATATATAATATGTATGACTTTATCCAAATTCCCTCACTTGCACTGATGAATGGCTAGTATTGCCCGAAAGCTCTGCTAACTTTTCTGGTTGTTTACTTTATCGTTTTGATTTAGCATTTCGCTTTTTTTTGTATCTCCATTGAGATCCAGCGACTGATACCCACAGCATTTTCATTTTTTTCAGTAATATGCCTTTGGATTTATATATACATATAAATATATAAACAAATTAGGCAATGAACATTAATTCTAAACCGCCCGGTGATATACTGAAATTTAATTAATTAATTTGAAACGATAAAGATGAGGAAATCTGTCAGAATGAGAAAAAGTCGCCCCAACCAAGACTTGAACTCGGACCGCCTGCTTGATATGCAGATGTCCTAACCATTAGACCACTGGGGCTTTCATGGTATTGTTCAAACTCGATTGGATAGCGACTCTTTAACATTCTCGGCGTGGTACGGCGGAACAGCACTAGTCCTCAGTTGTACGCACGCGCACCAGAGATCAAATTGATACGCCCTCATCTTTCAGTATTTTTATTCACGAGGCGGGATCTCCGAAGAAATACTTTTATAAATATAAACAAATTAGGCAATGAACATTAATTCTAAACCGCCCGGTGATATACTGAAATTTAATTAATTAATTTGAAACGATAAAGATGAGGAAATCTGTGAGAATGAGAAAAAGTCGCCCCAACCGAGACTTGAACTCGGACCGCCTGCTTGATATGCAGATGTCCTAACCATTAGACCACTGGGGCTTTCATGGTATTGTTCAAATATATATATATAAATATATATATATAAATTCATTAGTGTACCAAGGGAAAGGTTTTACTGTTCAAATCATTTCATCGATCCGACTGCTGTCTTTATTTTGTACATCTTCAGTTGTACCAGAATGAAAACATCAAGTTTATTAAGATTATTTAATCTAAGACAAATTGGTTTACTGTATGTAGGCCTACAGTTAGATTACTAAAATTATGTATGAAATTCAAATTTTCTGGAATTTAACTTATTCCGTCCAATGTTTAATATACATCCCTAATATTCATCCCTAATATTTTACTGAACATAACTATGACACGCCCAAAGGACAGTCTTCAATCATTTGAAATTAACAAAGTGACATTCTAATTTAGGATAGTATGACATGCCAATAGTTTAATAGTTCAATTTTGATAATCTCAATTTAGCTTAAAGACAGAATGAGCATGAGTAAGAACATCGTTTGTACGTGTGAGACGAAATATTTTGCCTCTAGCGGTCCAAAACCTCATACTTCGTACACAGATGATTTAGATAAATTAAATTTCTAAAATTACAGTGTATGTTTTAGCTTCAGTAATAGGAATCGGGGTTAATTAATTTTCTTCCAATATACCAACCTAGTTATTCTTTTATTGGTTATTTTCCAAGAGCGTGTAATAACTGTGCGAGGTGTACAGTACCTAATTAATTATAAGGGTGAGTGCACAGTATATATAGTTTGTGACACGCAAACACCATTTTCTATTGAACAAGGGCATATAAATGGCTGCAGTCGCGTGCTCAAGTTAGTCTTTACCGACCAACCGACCGACCGACCAACCAACCGACCGACACAGTTAACTGTAAAATGGCTTTGCATGCGACTAAAAATAATCCGCAAAGTGTACAAAAATTCGAGAATTGTATTCCTCGAACCTACACGTCACGCTAGTATCCAATATATATGCCTTTGACTGATCTGCTTTGAGCAGAATCAGCAGATATATCTCCTCAAATTCCTCTGCGACCAGTCTAATAGGCCTACCATTCTTGGTACACCAGATCCTGTATGATAGACCTAATGTTATAATACAAGATTGTGTAAAGTTAGCTTTGAACGTAGAATTAAAAATAATTATAATTATATAAAGTCACTGGTATTATTTTTATGGTATTATTTTTATGGTATTTAATCCCCCGATTTATACAACGTGCTTACAAACTAACATTATCACAAATGGCGTCATAAAGACAAGTCATATTATATTATTTTGCTGAAGACTCCCAGTGTTCAAAGCAGCACTAATATACATACACATTCTACGTCGGAGGTCTAAGACGAATTAATTATAAATAAATCTAAATACAGGATTTAAATTATTCTGAATTCCCAAGATTTGACATCGAAAGCGTCAGAGAAAGATAGAATCCTTAATTGTATTTTACAAGCATAATAAATTTTGAATAAATATACGATTTATGATCGCGTAGTGTTTCATATGCATTACGGAAAACATAAGCCAATTTAAACGGATAATTCATTTTATTATTTGTATTTGTTTTTATAATTAATAATATGACGATTGTATCATTATGTGTTTTGAACTCTTTGTACAGTTTGTAGTTTAAGCGTGGCTCCCACTAGAACGCAACGCAGCGATGTATCGACGCAAAGTGTTTTATTGCGTAATTACAAGTGGAAACCGACGCTGCAATAGTGCTGCAAACATCGCAGGTTTGATTTCACGCAGGCGGGGGCGAATACAATTATTAGAAGGGCATTTGCGTAGATATTGCGTTACGTTGCCTCGCTAGTGGGAACCACGCTTTAGAAGTGAATAATGAGTATGTTTTAATGTTTGGTTGTAAAACCTATTATAAACAATATTGTAATTAGTATTGAGGATTCTCCTAATAACACGAATGGAAAATAAATTAGTATTATGATGTAAATGCACATTAATTTTTTGTTGACATATGTGGCGCCCTCTACTATTAGTATATTCTCTTATTAGATCTTAAGTGTTTTTTGAGGTCATTCAAAGGTTGCACATTATCTATATCAAAATAATGTAATATTTACTATAAACTCGTTACTTCATAGTTCATTTTTCTTCGATTATTTCTCATTCATTAAATCGAGTGCGAACACCGCATATTTGAATCAACACATAATATAGAAGGCTAGAACAAGTGAAAGGGGCCGATTGAAATTTCGCCGTAGAGCAATACACTTTTTTACCGGCCTAATCGCAAACCTGGCCGTTGAATGTAACTAACTAATCAATACCGCGTGAGGAAAAATCAAGGTGTAGAACAGCTCCCACAACAACAGCCGACCATAACGTTACGAATAAAACTCCTTCACCGTTTACTTTTAATTAATTAATTAATTTATCCAGGTTAAATTAAGTTTAGTTAATTGCATTGTCAGTTGGGACAAATAAAGTAAATATAATGTTTTGATTTTGTCAATAAAATATCACAATAATAATAAAAAGTATAGCTACTTTACCTGATGCTGTTGTTTTTGTAAAAGTGGTATCTTGTTGTGACGTAATAATTGACGAGACTTCTATTGGTTTGGCTACAAATACAAAAAAATACAAAATATATATTATAAAATACACAATCCCTTTCAATTATGAAACAACATTAGTTTTATTTTTTATTTACTGTAACGGTAGTGTAGACTTCCGCAAACTTGTTTTCTGTAGTTTGCCAAAGATTTTGTCAGCTTGTCCATACGAGCAAACCTTGGAAAACTTGTCACTTGTCGAACTTAGAGTTTTCAAACTAAAGCTCTGACTACACTATCAAATTTGATGTGCTCATTATGGATATGATGATGTAATCACTACCATGTCTGGGCAAATCGCACTTTTTTGTTTGATAGTGTAGACAGAGCTTAAAGTTTGCCGGTGTTAGAAATAGGATTTAAAGTAAGATAGACATAAAGTCACGAACGTTTGTTTTGGTTAATACTAAGATATGGTAATTGATACGTGATGATTAATTGATACTCAAGTTTAAATTCATCAATCATTTACATAAACGGAACATCTAACCATTAGTGTGCTTATTACAAATTATTTTACAACGATTTTTCATTTACATTACCGTAATGTTCGTACCAAATTTGTATGAAAACAAAAGACAATGATGGATTTAGCGAACAATGTAGGAGGTAAAAAGTAGGAGGAATGTGATGAATGGGTGACAACGGGAATAAACATACAATAAAGCAGTGTTTCTTAAAAGCTTAATACATAAAGCGAAAGCTGAGCCAGGAAGACAGTGACAAACCAACTAAGGTAATGACGGATGGCTATACTCGGGATTATTATGCAACACATTAGGGTGTTTTGTTACAACGTTGATACTAACGTGTTGTTGTTGTTGTTGTTGGAGTAATAAACACGGCTGGAAATATAATAATTGCACAGATTAGTACTTTTTAATTATTGTACTACAAACACTTCAGTTAAAAAGAAACAATGAGTTCGGATACACACACACTTACACATTTGTGTTTGTAAAATCTTCCATATTTTAAATTTGAGTAGAATATTTATCAATCTATATTATTATGTTGCCAATTCTTGGTACTCACAAACATTATGTGAGGCAGTGTAACATACTTTTAAAAACAGGTACCACATACCCGGGGATACAGCACAGAAAATCGGGTGTATTAAGGCACAAAATTATTTGTTACGGAGGCGTTACATATCTCTTTGTGCAGTATGATTTAACTGTACAATAGCCAAAGGTAAAATATATACTTAACATCAAACACAATTGCTATTATTGTTCAGGTTATCATGTTGCATGAAGTAGGCTGAACGATTATGGTTGTTCGGTATGTGACATTCATCATACTTTAATTTGATAACTCTTTTCAATTCTATTAAACAATAAAAGTTTGAATGCATGTTTTCTAGTCATTTTCATAGTATCAAAGTCAGTGATACACTACTAAGCTTAGCTCTTATAAGGCAAATGTCTCCTGCATTGATATGCGATTTTATTTGCCAGAGCCGGATCGGAGTAGGTGTGAAAGATGCTACTTAAACCGGGTGATAACTATGGCGAGATCTGAAGTTATAGTCTTAAAAACCCCTCCAATTATTGACTGGTAGGCCTATATTTACCGCGACAAGCATCGTCATTCGTTTATTAATACATACATCCAATCCATCTATACTGGTCTATTTGTTTGAATTCTTAATTCTATATTGAATTGAATTATAACTTAAATTATGTAAATACCTGACGTTTTGAACTGAAAAAACGCAGCTTCTCCTCTTTCTGGAGGCTTTGCCGAATTCGTTGCTTCCATAATCACAAAATATGTTGAATTTTTTCGTAGATTTTCTAATGTTGTATTAAATACAACATTTTCCTGAGAATCCTCTTTTCTTGGAGTATAATTATTATGTTTCCATTCAGTTTCCGATTCATTGAAATTCTTTCCCTGGAAAAACAATCATTACGGTCATGGTTGAAAACAGTCATCTTTATTTTACAAAAATGAAACAAGCTAATGAAATGAGCAAACACATCATTCTAATTATGTCGAATTATTATTCATTTGGTTTCATTAAATCAGTTGCTTAATGAAGAGAAACCTTGCAGTTAGGTAATATGCATTAAGCAAATCAAATATTTCTTGGATTTCATTAATAAGATTATCAAATTATACATGAAAACATGAAAACACTGTACCAACAAAAACTTCAGATATACGATTGTGATATAAGGAGCCAGCGTAAGGACACCCCACACCAGTCACTTGGAAATGGCAGTTAGCTAATTCCTTAGTAATTTATTGACAACAGATCTATCTGGCTTGTTACATAACGAATACAAATCTTTGCCTGTTTATGCATTACGTCATTCTATAAATTAATCATGCATAACGGATTGTAACTATCGCCATCATAATTGTATACATTCCATAAATACTGTTTGATAAGCTATAAAAGATACGTTAGTTAAAATAGGAATAACAATACACTGTGATATTTCAAAATAATTGCAAACACGAAACAATCTTTTGACTAACATTTAAGACAGATTTCACTAATCAGAAAAAAAAGTGATTTATATCACCGCTGCCTCTGGCAATATTGTTAATTTTGGCAATGCTACTTTATACTACATCTACTTGTACTCTGTATCAAAATAAAAATGTAATGTTTTCACTTTAAAAAGTTTAAAATCTGAATTGGTACTCTCTTACAGTACATCTGATGAAGAATAACGTTTTATAAATAACATTTTATAAATTATTGCGTAAAATTTCAAAATGTTGACGAGTAAAGAACCAATTTAATAAGAAAGTTAGTGTACCACCACCGAATTAAATAAATTATTTTGTAAAAAAAATTACAGCTGCTTGCTTGTTATTTTCCTGTATACCAACAATGAAAAGTAGGCCTAAAGTAAAATGTAATTTAAATACAAATATGTTGATAAAATATAATGTATACTTACTATAGAATCTGCCTCTAATTTATATTGTATTTTAAACTGTTTGACAGGTGGTAGCCGGAACGTTGAATTAACTTGCCATTTTAAGATATATTCGTGCATCATTGTACCAATAGGACTACTTACAATGATTGGTGCCACTGGCCTTGCTAAAAAAATACAAAACACAAACAAATAATATTCATTATACACTGACTACAAGAATACTGTAGTGCAAGGTACAATTATCAAATCAAATTAACGTTAATATTTCTTTTCTCAATAAATGTAATGTACAGAAAATCAAGAGAAGCAAAATCCCATAAATCAAAAACTTGATACGGACTTCCCAACAACACAACGTACGCGTAATTTAATACCTAAATCGAAATATATAGATAATCAGATATTATTATTATGATTAACCAAAGTGCAATAAGCAGCTAACTGAAATAGTGCATTAGAAAAACACAGTCCACAAAAAAAGTGCAACCGAAAACAAAAAAACTAGTTCACCAAGAAGCCAACCAGAGAACACAGTACGCAAGTCCCGCGTGAACATAAAACATCATCTCATCACGCATGCGCACAAAGAATTGAAATGACCTAACTTGTTCCTATAGGTCATCAATCGTCGCAAATCGAAAGCTCCTTCAGATAAACTGCAATAATTAAATCCAAACCAACACAAGCCAATAAGTCGGTTTCTTTCCTAAGCAATTACAGCCAAAAAGAAGCAGGTTTTTAGGATTGTATCTGAGTTCACTGAAAATATGTACACATAACCAACGGCCTTACATCCAAATACATTAACGGAAGCTCGTCTAAATCATCTTAAACGAAAACAACAAGCAAAAGAGACGTTATAGTACTTTTTTGTGCGTATTTAATTCAAATTAATTCTGAATTTCACTTTTCACATTCCAAGTCGCTATAAATTAAGAGGCTGGGATTAATACAAATGAGGTTTGCAGACACTTCAACTTTTAAACTAATTTAGAAAAACGACCAGAATGCAATAAAAAATTGCTTAATGTGATCAGACATAGCTAAATCAACATGTGTATAATCTGTTATTACAACATAGTTGAGCAGATTTCAATTAAAATATTGCTTTAGGGAAGTTTAAAATTTCGGTAACATCTTTGTGTATTGTTGTGGTACATTTAACACGTCTTTACGTAACACTTTGAACTTTAACCTTTGGCAAGCATTTCATTCTTTAGATAATACTACATTTTGATAATGCAAACTGAGTTAAGCAAATTTAAATATTTCACATCGCGTATGCTTAATTTTAGAACATCGTTGTTTTTAGTCGCGTTGACGTGCAAACGCAACTCTATAGCTAACTGTGTCGTTTGGTCGGTCGGTCTGTAAACACTAACTAAAATTTGCGCACGCGACTGCAGCATGTTAATGGCCTTGTTTGTTGTGGTATGCTTAAGATTTTACATAAGATTTAAAATGTTGACTTAAGATTTGAATGGCACTTGGCACCAAGTGTTTTGCCTTCTTAGGAATTCCAGAACTAGAATGTGTTGATAATAATCGATTTCCTTTAATTGTTGAAACATGAAATTATTTATACCCATTTCGCATGGTAAACATTTTGTTGAAATATTTTACTGTAAACCTCTAATAGTGGGTTATTTGATTCGGGAGTTATATCGTAGAGTTTAATTGCAGCAAACAAGTTAGATAATGAGTAATTTTATCTGAACTATTTCATGTCGGTGCAATTCAATTAAATGTGTACGTGGCTCATGTCATTAACATTACTTAGAAACATCTGAAGGTTTCTCTGTCGTTATCTATATACACATTTGGAATAATGTTTCCAGCTAATCAGTGAAATAACTTATGTTATTAGGATCTATAATGATGATGCGGAAAGTGGTCTTGGATCTATGGTTAGTTTAGTTTTCCTTTTAGGCAGTAGAGAAACTACTTTGAGCATTTAAGTTTAAATAATCTTCAATAAATTATATTATTGACGCCTCTCTGACATTATTGGCGGCATCATCGTGGTCATCATCATCATCATCTCCATTTAATCTTCATCGTCACCATCTCCACATTATCTGCATCGCCATCATCTCCACATTATCTCAATCGCCATCATCTCCATATTATCTTCGTTATCTCCACATTATCTTCATCGTCATTATCTCCAGATTATATTAATCTTCATCGTTATCATCTCAACATTTATCTTTATCGTCATCATCTCCACATTCATCTTCATCGTCATTATCTCTCCACATTATTAATCGTCATAGCTCCACATTATCTTCATCGTGATCACCTCCAGATTAACTTCATCTACATCTCCACATTATCTTCATCGTCATCATCTCCACAATATCTTCATCATCTCCACAATATCTTCATCGTTATTATCTCCACATTATATTAATCGTCATTATCTCCAGATTATCTTCATGGTTATCATCTCCACATTATCTTCATCGTTATCATCGCCACATTTATCTTCATCGTCATTATCTCCACATTATCTTCATCGTCACCATCTCCACATTTATCTTCATTGTCATCATCTACCACATTTTTCATTGCGCTATCACCAAATTATCTTCATCCTCATCCTCATCATTATCTCCACATTATCTTCATCGTGGCTGTTGTGAAGAGTTTCGAACCTTAACGTGTGAGCGTCTAAAAACTTCCCCGACTACCGTAGGCACTACCATTATACCTAAGCCTGGTTCTCAATAAGATGCAAAACAAGAATGTAGGCTTAAGCAGAAGCGAATAATACATCGCCTTTGGTTGGTCAATCATCAATCAAAGAACCATCAACACTGTAATCTAAATTACGTAAAACAAACCAAATCATATGAATCATTCGTTTTTTAACCAACGATATATAGTTATTGATTCATTATAGCGATAATATGCAATTATACTTTATTCTTCGATTACTGAATACTTAATCGTTCACACTCTCCTCATTACTCTCATCTTGTGCATCCAATATGTATTAAGTTTAAAAATTAGATATATATTTGAATAATATTTACAACTTAATAGCAATACAATATGACAAATCCAATTTATATATTCTACTTAAGAAATACAAAAGTGTCAATTAAATTTATTTTATGAAATACATATATATTTTCATAAGATAATTATACTTTCTATTCTGAAAATGGTTGGCAAAACAGGCATATTTATATCGCTTTAACTTGTTGTCCGTTTCTTCCTCACTGATATTTCGTTACCCAGCTCGTGCAACATGTGACGTAGTCAGCAAAATATACAACATATTCCCTCGTGTTTAGGATTTATTTTAGATATTGAAAAAATGCTGATCTTGAATTGGAAGCAATGATATCATATAGTTAATAATGAATGAGTTAAATCGGAGAATATTATTTACTTAAACGATTGATAGCATTACTAAAAAAAGCAGCGAGATTCAATAGTGAAACTACAAGTTATCGAACGCGCAACACTCGGCAGCCTGGCGTTGCACAACATCGCAAACCTGCCGTGTAATAGAACCAATAATTATACATTTTACCGTGAATAATTATAACTACAGTAAAACCGGACGGCGCATGATACGAAGTTATCAATTCACTGATAGCAATGATACGACCACATCTATTTAAGAAAATAATCACATTATATAGAAGTCTAGGACTCTAGTCATTCATAAATTATTATCATCTGAATAATAAATCAAATCCATCAGAAATATGATATATTTCAGTGTAAAATCCACAGTAACGGCAAAAATATACAAATTGTGCCAAATCAAATTACGCTGTCGATTATTATGTTCAACAAAACCCTTCTGATTTAAAACGGTCTCTTGCATCAATGTTCAAGAAAGAATTGCCCAGACGTTATTGACAGAGTCTATCAATTACCCCTGCAAAATTAACGCACGAAATCGTTACTTTGAAGCAAAATTAATTATATCAAATTAGTATTCTGTCGTTAACTTCCAAGAATGTCAAATTAAAACATTAATTCTTATCTATTCTCTATTTAATGTTCACGTGGTAACTGTATGGCTACTGTATAAGTGTAAGAATCGGTTAGGGCCGACGTATAGAACGTATGGCCGAACAGTACTGCCGTTCGGCGTGAGCCGACGTACGGCCGAACAGAAAATGCCGTTTTGCGGCGCGAGCCGACGTACGGTCAAACGCCGCTGGTAAAACAGCATATGTTATCCGGAACGGGCCTGACGTGCGACAGAACAGCGCATGTCATCCGGAACGGGCCTGACGTGCGACAGAAGAGCACATGTCATCCGAAACGGGCTTGACATACGACAGAACATGTACAGCACATTTTATCGATGCAGCTAACGTTCAGTAGAACAGCCACATGGATCTCTTGAACTCCCAATGTTATAAACTGATCTTAGCGACAGCACAGTCATCCGACGCGGGCTGACGAATGGCGAAACAACAACTGCCATCAACAGCAAATAATTCTGTTTTTTTTTAATAGTACTTCTCGGTTCGTATATACGTATTTATGGACATAAGATAAGACCAGAAGTTATATGTGAAATCCTAATGACAAGTCAATTTGCTTAAAGCTCAAATTAAAGTAACATTGTTGTTTAGGGCGACATCTATGTAATGTCACAACACGTGATCTCACTCTAAAAGGACCATCCATTTTAGTACAGATAATTGGTTTGAAAGGCCTTTGATATGATAGTGTTCATTTCAATTCTATCGATCGTTAAAAAGAAATGTTGTCTTCTCTGAAAGAAAAAGAATTCATCACAGATAGTATATCTGTGGAACATTTCGTTTTTGGTCGACAATCTTAGTGTTCTAATGTATTGTTTTGTGTCAAAATATCATCTACTGTACTCTAAATGTCTCAACGTCTTTCAAATGAAACGTTAGGTAGTACAGTATACTTTTTGTGTACATTTTATTATTAGTTTAGTTTAGTACGGTGTGTCGCATACAATTATTGTTTTTAGTCGCGTGGACGCGACTCTATAGTTCACTATGTCGGTCGGTCGGTCGGTCTGTCGGTCTGTCTGTCGGTCCGGTATCACTATGCGTTTTAGCACGCGACTTCTGGCTGTTGGTCTTGTTCAAGTTAAATTAACCTCGTATGTACGTCCCGTGTGTATGGTTATTTTAGTTGAGATTACACACTCATCGGTGCTGGATTTATTGTTATGAATATATTAATTAGGAATTGTATCAACTCTAACGGAACTTAACTCATGCCGTCAAAGAAGTATTTTCCAGAACTGCACCAGTGGTTCAATGTAAATCAGTAGGCCGTAGTAGTGTGGTCAAACACTTTCTTTGCTGCATCGTACCCTATGATGATCGTTTTTACATTATAGAGTTAAGGATTGCTTCCCAGTAAAGTGTAAATATTCATTGAGATCAATGTTTTGAATTATGTAATGCGCTATGCCGATTTAAATAGACAGATATAAAGATAGATAGGTTACATTACAGTATTCTAATTTTCAATAATTGTGATAAATTGCCTTAACATCGTAAAGAGAAACGATACATTTAAATATTTTGGTATTTCTTTTTAAAGCATCAAAAATTAGAACAACCGATTGTTCATTCTGTATGTGTGACATGTATATAACAAAAGCGTTTTCTCTCATCTTTACCGTCAAGGAAGACGGCATAATAATATTAATAATACTATGAAGAACTGTTTGGGATTATACGAGCAATTATATCTTAATCGTTGTTTTTATACTACCTTCCTTAGAGCGTATCAAAGTGTGGAAATAATCGCCACTAAGAATCAAAGCTAATTTATTTTTATATAGCTTTATCGTGTAATCATTACTGCAATTATGGGTTTTGTTATTAGAAATAAGTATTAAAACGGATAGGATTGGTCGTTGATAAAATTCTCTTAAAGTACATCAGCTTTCGCTGAATCGATAAAAGGATAAGTAATAGCTACTGTCAGAGTGAAATGAATATCATATGAATACGTTAATGATTGAATTTCTAACTCATGCGTTTCAATGATCAGGGGTGTTAAACTCTGCACATTTTCATTTTATTGACGCTTAAAATAGAATGTCATTTACAGAAAGGATTCCGTTTATAGTACACCTCTCACGCTCAAGGCCTTACCATCATGACTTAAGTGAGAGTTTCCGATTTAAAGTGCAGTTTGTATAGTTCTAAATTATTTTTACTTAAAAAAATAATAGTATTGAAATGACTCTCTTTTATAAAAGGTAGTGTTCACGTTTTAGAGCTAGAGTTTTAATAAGTTAACACATATGTTTAATTCGCGAAAGAAAATCGTATTAATTTGAAATTGTGTTGCGCATGCGCACGCATTTTGTACCACGGCAAGGGCAAACAAACGGTTACCGTACCCAATCGGACTTGAACAACGATCAAAGCCTCAGTAGTATACTGATTAACATCAATATATTTAATATAATTTGCATAGTGGTTAGAGTGTTTTCCCTTTTCATTAAAATCAATAATATATCATTTCGTGGAACTTGATGTTTAAAATGAAAGTTTATATTATGTATCTGAATTTCTTTACAAGATCTTAAAATAGAAACAAAAAAGTCATGTTCAACGTAATCATGTACAGATATAAAGGTTCAATGATTTGCAACCGACCTCTTTCTACAAAATTAATATAAACTATTTCTATAGGGAATTCATGTTTTTTTATTTCAAAAAACAGAGGACAGAATGTTAAAATCCAGTTAAAGATTCTATTTGTAAGACTATCTTACTATTTTATTTATGTTCCTGGTTAAATTCTGTAGCAGTTAATCTTCTTTGCTAACTCTTCATAAAATTAATAATAATAATAAGTAAATTGAAGACAAGAACACGGTTAATGTTTTTATACGGTCTTGTTTTTATACGGTCTTGTTTTTGTTAAAGATGTATTGTCCCCCAAAAACATAAACAATTAAGATTAATTAAATCAGACTTGGAATATGTTATTTTGAAGTTTTAATGAAGTTAATCACTTCCATAGAAAAAAAATGAAAAAAAAATGTTTTAACTTGTAAAATGACAAAATAAATGGTTTAATTCAACCAAAAATCTTTTTGCTCTAAATTACATTTTTTCAGGTAAATACATTTTTTTCGATCCAAGTTTTGGTCAAAGTGGATAACTATTATGTTACATTAAAATGAAATATTCAACAAAAAATGCTTAAAGAATTATTTTTCAGGGGACAATACATTTTAAAGGTTTGTATGGTATGGTTTTTGGAATTATTGTTAAACGATGTTTCAAATTTTCTTTTTTTTCTCTTTTTCTTTTCTCTTTTTCTTATGAATAGGGAGTTGTTTACTTTTATTTTCATCAACTAATGCTATGAATACCTGATTACAGTGATGTGTTCTCACATACAATATTTGCTGAGTATCGTAGTAATTTGGTAATCCAAACATGTGGTGATTATTTTATGTAAGGGTTATGGTCACCATGTCTATGATACTAGGTGATACATGTGAAACACTGTGATGCTCATGTCTATGGTCTGGAGAAATTCAGATAAAGTCGAGAATCGGGGGAATTAAATGTGTTCTGGGGGTTGGTTGAATCAATAAGTCGTTGTCGTTGTGTTACATTAATAATATAAGTTATTTTCTGAAATCAAATCACAAGAATTGTGATGTACACAGATTCATATCACGACTTTTTTACAGTACTATACTATACCAAAAACTAAAACATGTTTATCAAGAAATATTCTGAGAAAACTTCGTCAAGATATGAGGATTTGTTTTAAATGAACTGCAGTGAACTTGAACAGAAATGAATTAAAAAAAGACAGATACATAATTGTAGTTATTTCTAGTTCTGTTGGCTTAATGCAGTAAATCTCATGAATTGATAATGTTAGATCACACGGTTTTAAGGTCACAACCTCCTAAAATATTTATTTCCATCGATTATGAAATCATTACTTCATTTTGTACATCCATATAATTATGACACCGTGTAAATATCATTAAATATCTCTAGATGGAATTTTGAAGTTCGTATTGATTGCGGTAGATTACTCAAGCAATTTAGGCCTACTTTGTTTACATTAAGTAATTTAAGTAAAATATAATTGAAACAACACCATTTAAATATACCCTGGGGAATCTCATAAATTAATAACAAATATCTAAGTATTTAAACAAGATACTCTAATATTGATGACAAATGATAATACCTACATGAATTAACAAAATACATACAGATAATTGAAAATAAGACGATGGTCGAAATTTCAGGTTAGTCAAGAACACAATCCACAGAACGTCTGCTTCGTTCAACACGCAATGTTCTTATTGTTCTGTTTAACTATAGAGTATCACGGTGTGACGTTAGCACCGTGATACGCCATTGATAAACCTCAAATAATATAAACATTGTTTACTGCAAATAGTTTATGTTTTCTCTTACCTGAAAGTAAAATTGACGATCTGCCATTCCCAAGTGGATTTGTTGCCATGCATGTGTAATTCCCATAATCTCTTGGTTTAACCGTTAACAGGACAAATTTCATGAGTCCATCATCGGGACAGTATAGCGGAAACCTGCAGAATAATAATCACTAAGGGAATAAAGTCGGTTTATTAATAATTATCCAGCGCACATAGACCACATGTACGGTAACCAGATGAATGTTTTATGCGTTTCTCTAGTAAAGAATGTTCTCGTAAACTGACATTGTTTTATGTATATGCCATTAACGTTTTAGTCAGTTGCTCTGTGAAATAAAAAAAGCATAGATTTCTACTCTGTATTGGCATGGAAACGATAATGTGTTTGTAATCAATTCATTTTCTATATTAAGTTACTACTGTAGTTGCGAATTTTATTTATATAATATTGAAACCATATTTGAAATGTTATTCTTAGTATACACACAAGAGGTATGAACGCCAGTCTACTGATCTGGAAGACTTGCCCATTTATGTTCTCAATAATAACATTTAAATACATATTATGTATCTAGTTTGAAGCATTTACGCCAGAGTAGGGCGGCAACATCTAGCCAATTACTCTTCTTCTCACATATATACATTGTTGTTGTTTACACTCTGGTTTTTGGATGGCATCAAATTAATGAGGAAGAATGGATCAATTAAAATATAGTTTATGAAATATACTTTACCATTTCCGTGGCAAATATACCTACTGTTTTGATGTATTAGTGTATTTTTACCTTAATTGGTGTTTATCCTTCGTTGTATCTAACTCAGAACCGTCTTTAAACCATTTAAGAGTGGCATTCGGTATTGCGTTGATCTTACAGGCAAGAGTAACAAATTCGTCATCCAAACTGTACCTCAACACTGGTTTTACGGCAACCGCTGTAGGCCTGACTAGAAAATGAAGATAAATGAAAGTTTTGTGGTTTTCTGGAAAAAGTAGGATATTCAATCGCTATCAAAATGGAAGAGATTCACTATTTTGGTACCTGAAATTTACCTGATGTTATCTTAAAAAAGGACAAGTAATTTGTACGGATTTGATAGTGCAATCTTAGGCCTACTCTCTTTACGAAAAGAGATAAATTGATAATGAACTACGTCAATCTATGCGTCAATATGGGAATGTGAAGAAAATCAACGTAAAACCAAGACTAATTTTCGTTATATAATAGTGTCTAGTTTCAGAGGTATCAGAATGATCATCTCAATGACTTTATGTTTGTTTTTAAAATAGCAACAATTCTGTTATCTTAAATCTTAGAAGAAGCCCATTCCAAAATAAAAAAAACGAGTTGATAAACAAGGCCATTGTTTTTCACTAAAACATGTCATAATTAACTGCCTTGCAAAACAATGATAATTATGCTAGCCCAAACATTCTTATTCAGCATTTTGGAATCACGGCAAACAAAACAGTTTCTACCGGTTTGTATTCAAGATATCAACAATTGATTGACTTACATTGAACAATAACTTCGATCTCTTTCTGTGTTGAGTGTCCCAAAGAATTATTCGCATAACATATATATTTGCCGGCATGTTGTAATGTTATGTTTGCGATTACTATCGTTGCAACGCATTCATCTGGCACAAGTTGACCTTGAATTTGACGATTGTCTGCCCGAAACCACGTCACAAAAGGTGTTGGTATACCATCCGCCCAACAAGACAATATCATCTGCGTATTGCGCGTAAATAATCTAACATTTGTCTTACTGGAATGTAAATGCTTTTCAGAATACGGTTCTATATTACTATTAGTAACAGTTGGTTCTTCTAGAGAAAACAAAAAAAACAACACTTATATTGTGTCGAATAAGACGTAGGCTGGATTTGGCATCGGGTGTGCGCATTTTGATGGAATGGAATTTTTTTTTAATGCTTAATTTTATGCACCACACTAATTACTGGAATAGTTTCATATATATCATTAAATCACACAGAAAGTAAACTACTTTAAACAAATCACGGCTTCGAACCAACAGTAAAACTAGTTCAACCACTGTCAAGAAGTTATAAAATATCACAGCCGTTTTAAGAAATATCGGTTTCCGTTTTATTACAAGTTGTAAATAAACATTTTATTATTTTTATTGTGTAATGTGCAATGAGGGCAATTTAAATGTTTTCATAATCTATAATAACCAGAGTTTGTTTCCTAACAACGAAATGTTTCCTCTTTCTAAAAAAAAGTACAATTTAATCTTTTTGAGAAGATAAAAAATCTTCTTGAATTACCTAATTTGTTAGAATTTACTCCTCCGCCATCTCAACTAACTGTCGCCGACTTTATTGGAAGCGTTATGGTCTACTTACTGCATCTTTTATAGACCGGAAACGTTTCAAATGGGTTTCCATTCTCTTTCACTAAACATCCTCTCTTCGAACAAATAAGTTTAAGACTGAAATCGATTTTTGTTAACAGTATTTACATTCCAGAGGCTGTATTTACTAACTGGGCAATGTTTGTCAAACTAGGCTACATAATACTTTCCGTATCAAGTTGATAATCACAAGGCGATAGCTTAAGTGAACATGCCTAAGAGTACACTTAATCTGATTCAGTCAGTCAATAATCATGACGAGATATGACGTGACCATCGAAAGTCCGAACAACTCGTTAGATCACATTTCGTGATTGCATTCATTCAATTTATGCCTACAACACGTTGTAGAGAAAGCCTAGAAGATGAGTACCTATACCCGATATGTAGATGACAACCAGTGATCGGTTGTACGTGAGCTAAGTAGATCAGAAACTTGCTACCTCCGGGGGTAAATAAATAGATCGGATATTTTACGAAATGAAATTTTCCGAAGATTGAACTATAAATCAAACCAAGACGTACGTTTATTACGCAAGGAAAAAATTCTACTAAATTACTTCAATTGATGGTTTACCTGATTTATTTACGCATTTCATTTAATTCTGTAATACCTTTTTTGAATGTAAAAAGAAATCATGTCAACCACTGTAAGTTATGTATATAAAAAAATGGAACACTTCCAATTATATTAATGATAAATAGTTTAACATTCAAGTATCATGCTCAATTTATAGTTGTTGCTCGTTTGGGTTTACTATAAGAGGAAAGGAAATGGCCTGTAATAAAAACAAACTGTGACCTAATACGTGTACACTATCAACATTGTTCCCATGATCAGTAAAAAAACAATAACTCGGAATATCACTGTAAAAAAAAAACAATATCTCCTATGATGGCAGTCAACTAACAATATCTCGTAATATACCGTAGCGGTCCAAAAAAAATATCTGTTAGGATCGGGGTCAAAAATACAATAAATATCTCGTAGGATCGCGGTAAAAAATACAAATATCTCGTAGGATCGCCGTAAAAAATACAAATATCTCGTAGGATCGCGGTCAAAAATACAATATCCTGTAGGATCGCGGTCAAAAATACAATATCTCGTAGGATCGTGGTCAAAAATACAATATCTCGTAGGATCGCGGTAAAAAAAAAAACCAATAAGAATATCTTGTAGAATCGCGGTCAAAAATAAAAAATAATAGTCATGTCTTGTATGATCGCGGACAAAACACTAAATCTTGTAGTATCGCGGTCAAAAATACAATATATTGTAGGATCGCGGTAAAATAAAGGATATTGTATTTATATTGTGAACGGTTTTTTTTTTCACAATATTGAGTAGGATCGCCTGAGCTGCAATGAGTTACGGAAACTCAGAAATAAATCTGTACTGCAGGGATATAGTTATAAATAATATTAGTCACTAGTAGTCACTCGATGTATAACATATTAATTAACACACTATACAGGTATACTGATGTGAGTATTATGTAGGAATATCATGATTCAACAATAGCTTGTATACAACACACATTAACAAACAAACAAATGTTTTGTTTACATAATCTTACGTACCTATCATGAAAACATGTGCCGTATGTATGATCGATTCGCCTACTGTACATTGATACGATCCGGCATCAGTCGCTTTCGCATTCCGAATTGTTATTACGTAATGTGTCTTGTTCACTGTTAAATTCAGATCTGTGCGCCGAAGAGGTTCTGCCCCTTCACTGAGTACTGTTAGAAGAGTAGAAGAATAACCATAAACTACGGTATGTGAGGCATGACAAATGCATCAAATGGTTATGAGTTAGGATGTACATGTACATAAACTACTGTAGTGGCATAGTTATTTGAGCATGTCATAATACCTCATCTCTTTTATGATGATAATCATCATCAATATGTTGCATGTGCAAACATTAAATATATTGTCCTTCTTAAACAATTTTTCTTTCAAATTCTGTTAGTTGATGTTCCATAATAGTTACTCACATTAACCATTATCCCTAACATGTATTCTTCTAAGACCAAGAGACCATATTTTAAATGTTTGGTGGGAGAGAAATAATAAAGTGATAATAATAAGGTAGAGGAGAGAAAGAAATTGTGAGGAAGACCGATGAGGGAGGGAGAGATATGGAAAGTGAATAATGCGTAAGTTTGGAAAAGGTTAATGATGATACTCTTTGATAAGGCAGTGAATTCTCCCTGAGGAGGTAATTTAGAAGAATTATAGAAACCTCACAGGAAATCAGTAATTATCATCGGGGCAAACATTACAAAATATAGCTTCAAATTAAACTACATCATTTTTCTAGCGCGGAACAAGTTGATCTTCGTTATGCTTCACTGACAGTGTGCCTGTGCGCATACTACTGTAGTATTTTGGTAAAACTTTTAATGTCAAATCGACCAAGTTGCAAAAAATTCAAAAATCGATAAAGATGTCGTTTACTATAAAAATGTGACATTTTTAATTGATTAAAAGCTACTGCTAAGGGCAAGCAGTCGTGACGGGTCTCTTTCTGAAATGACTGACCTATGCATGTTTTTTCTAACCAAATTTAATCATAAACATTTAGATATCACCTATTTGGCAGTTCACCTTTGATGAAGTCAGTGAATGTGCTGTGTAAGTCTCGAACCATTAAGTATATGATGGGTATATTCAAAGCTCTAATATTAATGATCGACTCAATAACTGCACAGTGCATTATATCATATAATTACTTTTTTTCGATATGTATAAATCAGTAAGGTTAAGTTCACTCCATATTTAGAAATGATGATGATGATGAGATGAATATTATGATGGTGATGACGACGACGTTCATGATGATGATGAAAATGATGATAATGACAATGTTGATGATGATGATGAGATGATGAATATGATGGTGATGACGGTGACGTTAATGATGATGATGATGAAGATGATAATGACATTGACAATGTTGATGATGATATGATGATTATTATGGTGATAGTGATGACGGTGACTTTAATGATGATGATGATGATGATGAAGATGAGAATGACATCGACAATGATGATGAGTAAATAAGCATATTTTTGTATGATTTTGTTTCATGCATTCCCAGAATACATTTTTGTTATTTACAATCTTTGATAATCTAATGAGATGGCTGATTATTTTGTGAAAATATATTTGAATAATAGTTACCTAAATGTCAACGTTTATTTTAATGTGTGACTATCTGTCAGAAATAAACCAAAATAATATGATTCATGTGTGAAAATATATTTTTATGAAAATAATTAATTGCTTATAATGGTCCGTCTAAGCACAAAGTCCTAAGACGAATTCATTTTGTGTATCTGTACCCCTATTTATGTCAAATATCTTGGCCACTCTCACGCTATGGATGTAATTGTGTCCAATATTCTTTTCTCTAAAAAATGCATACCTAATATTTCAACGTTTGGTTTAATTTTTGTCCACCTATACTTTCCATAACTTTGCTTGTAATTCCCAAGTCTTGGACAAGCTAATGTGATAGATGAATTGTTTTGAAAATAAACCTTCTGATCAGACTGGTTCAATGATTCTGAAAGATACGAAAGTTATAGAATAGTAAAATTCATTCTAGGTCAATCTTTTTACGGAAACATTGTTAGGCCTAAAATCAGTGTTATCATTGCGACTACAGTATGTAAAATGTCTCAGTAGCCTAATCAAATCATGAATACACAACTGAAACAACCTAATTTTGTTCATAGGTACTAAAAATAGAGGAAGGAACGAATGTCGGCTAACTTTATTGTCAGAAAAGCTTTTTCATTTCATTTATCATTATGACATCAACTTTAAAACCAAGTTTCAACTTGGCGAATGTTAAAGCTCAGGTACAGGCATGAATTTTAAATATAATATTTGGTTAATTGTACATAAATCAAATATTTGTAACAGAAATCAAGACGAAAAAACATGAATTTCCCTTAATATGGTCAAATACAAAATTTGGCAAAATTCTTCCATAAAAACCAGAAAGACTTTTTTTCAGTAGTTAGGTAGTTAACCTAATGTAATAACATGTCTGGTCCCTAGTAGGTGAAAAAAGATGGTGGATATACAGTGGATAATTTTTGCTATAGCATGAAAATAAAAATCTGAAGTTGAATAAAAATACCAGAAATGTAATATTCAAGTTATATTACCTATATTTAGTCATCTGATAACATTTTTTACCACACTGTTTATTTTTCATAGCTTTTTAAAATGCCTCTCTATTTACAAAATTTGTGTACAAAAGAATAGAGATTTTACTGTGTAATTTGAACTATCCCCCACTGATAAGAAAGTGCTTATTTTCAACAAGCTCGTGTAACACAAATAAAATCCCAAAAATTATGAAACATAGGGGAAACTATAGATCGATAATTATTGGAATGTATGATCAATAGAATTTTTTTGCCCGCACATGGCCTTTAAATGGCAAATGTAAATAAAAACGTTTAATTTAATTATAAAACAGGAAATATTAAAGAAAAATGAAACATTTACGTACCATTGCTTTTTGGATGTGGCGTTGAATTCTGAGTGTCTTCAGAAGTTGTTTTCTGTGCTGTCGAAGAACTCGTCAGAGGGGGGAGTATAGAGAGGCAGTTGTCATCTTTGCATGGGATATCTGTTGAACCGTATATTAATGATGTACACTTTCCTATGGAAAAGAAAATCACAAATTAAAACGTCATACTATAATGTATAACAATATGAACTTAGTCAATGTAAGGATGGGATAAAATAATTGTAATACATAAATAAAATAATAAAGTGAGATTCGGTAAAAACCTACTGTATAGAATAGGTTATTAATCATGAAGTGTAGGTCTAATTCTCCAGGACTGAGTATACTAAATGCATATTCACGAGACAATTCAAAGTAAACGGAATTAACAATTATTTGTAGGCTTATTCATACCTAGAAGTATACAAGATAACTTTGTTAAATAATTTAACGAAAGATTTGAAATTAGTTTTCTCATGGCAACTTATAAAATAGAATAAAATCAGTAAAATATTAGAAGACAAAGTAAAATACACAGTACAGTAAAAACATACAGACTAAAATGCATATACAGGATTTACAAAATATAAGTGTTCCCAGATGTTCCAAAATACAATTATTTGTGTTTGTCTCATTATATTTAAATATGTTTACGAATACATACTAACATGCAATTGTATTTAAGGAGATAAACTAATAATAAACCAATTCATATATCTCCGTACTTTGTAAGCAACTGCACAATTGGAATCAATACAACGGAATGGAGGTGCATAATAGCTCTATGTGATGTCAGGTTAGTAGTCCACTAAGAAAAAAACCTACATTTTCATGCGATAATTTAAAGCAAAAACACCTTGTAGTATACGATTGCAAACTAATATACTGACGGTATTTTAGAAGATTCTAAAATTACACAAATTCATCTTTGTAACTGGTATTAAACTACACATTTTAAATCAGAAAAAAATTATTCATCACCATCATAGGTCAAAGGTTCAATTACTTTTTGGCAACAAACCTAGAACATGGTTAAACGTAGCTTCCATTCGAAGTACATGCTTTTAAAAGGCTCGTACAATGACTGAAATACCCCGTTTAAATAACATTCCATCAACCCATTTATTAAAGAGTTTCTTAAACCGAGCTAGCTTGGTTAAGTATCGTTATTTACCGCTTTGCGAGCGAATCTTTATTCAGTTTCAAGGTTTTACGAGTGAAGATTATAGACAGTGTAGATGCCTAGTGTATTTATTATTAGCGTATGCAATGGCATGATTAGGTTCATGATAGTTGTTAAGTATGCTACGCTTGGTCATGGTCGACCTGTTGTTGACTTACAACGATTCTATCAATTCATTTTATACACACAAAAAACACAGCCATGCGTGAAAAATGAGCAAAACTCTACAGATTAACATTTTAACTTTTTTAAACCAATGAACCAGCATGTAAACACCTCCAACATCCTCAGTCAGATTAATTCAATCATATAGCCTTCTTCTCTCTGAAGTAATTCTTAGTCACCGATAATAATATGTACCATCATCTGCAATTTCCCTCTAAATCCATATTTTTGTTCTAAATGTAAGCATTTATTTTCTTTTTTAACTTGTTACAATTTCAGTTTAACCCCTATGAGACTGTTTGCTGTTACTTGCATAGGTATAGGGTAACAAAAAATAAGCGCAAAAATGCGCCTAAAATGGACACTTCCAAACCGGTAATGCTTTATTAAAATTGGTTTTATTGAAGTTAATACATAGTATTCTTTGAATAAAGAAGAGACAGAAGGCGGGGAATTATAAACACTACTACAGACCCTTTGCTGATTTTATTTGAATATGTGAAATGAACACGTTTGGACGTTTGTACAGTATACCTACGTAACGCTATTATATTGTACTTTTGTTATTTGTGCCATTTTGTGCAGAATCAGAATCTTGCCGATGGATACGGTCGCATGACAAATGCACATTATAATTATGATTTAAAATGATGGCATATTCGTATCTTATGATGACATCCTAACTACAAATAAATTAGAGATAATTGGATTGCGTAGAATAAAACGATACTAGTAATTGTTAGAGGAAATGGAGATATTTACATAAGAATAGAATGCAACAAAAACATATTCATCATAAGATAGTTACTTAAGATGTATAATCTACCTGCGCTGCACTACAGTTACGTATATAATAGTGGACGTTCTAGAGATTTACAAACGATAGAATAGCAATACAGTATTTACTTTGCCAAAATCTAGAACAGGTCAATTTAAACGTATGGCGATACCTAATCAAAGAAAACAATCAGGTAATTACTAAGGCATACATTAGAAATCGTCATCATCAAAACAAATATTAAGCTATGTCTACAGTATCAAAATTGTTGGTATATATGGTAGTGATATTCCCAAATACGGTGGTCTTCATCATGTTCATTACATTATTATAGGTACATTACATTTTACAGGCTTTACTGAATGAAATCGACTGGATAATGTTTCATTATTGTTTACTAATTTAATAATTCATAGTAATGATAGTAATGCAGTTCAAATACATGCTTATTATTTGGATTGAAGTGCTGTTAAAAGAAAAAATGCAGTTGTTGGAATTGGGTATGTTTCATAAGAAAGATATCACTTTCGGGATTGCCTAGTAATTTTGAACGTGAATACAGTAATATATGTGCTATAATTAGGCTATAATTATTTGCATTGTTTTGATAAAAGTTCAGTTGGTGGAATTGTTGTCTTACACGAATAAATTATAATTGGAAAGAAAGACACTAACTGAGAACAGCTTGAAACATAATAGGCTTATAAAGCATTTGGAACATTACACTTTGCCAAAGCGTTGAGAGAGAAAGATGGTTTAAAACCATGTAACACAAAGAAATCATAGTAATAGGTCTACAGATTTGTTAAAATGGTGTTCATTTTGAAAATGTAAGGAAAACATAATATATCTATTTTTTTTTTTTTTTTGCCTTTTATCTATACAGTACTATTACTGTTATGGATATCGTGATTCATGTAAACACAGGAGAAAGCGTGTCGTCTTATACGCATGCGTCGTCAACATTGTCTATTTATGGTGTCATACAAAGACATAGATACGAAGTACCTTGTCACCTCTATCATTGCATGTTGTAGTGAAAACACATCGGTATTGATAAAACACAAAACAATGCCTGTAAGCAGTGTACATTAATAACACACACTTTGAAGACCGAAGAACAGGACACATTTTAATTAACCTTTAAGTTGAACTTGTTACTGCCGATTTTATGAGTTTCAATTCATGTCAAAAACGTATTTGGAAGTTTGTTACAAAAAATATGAAAACAAAAAAACGAAGATGAAGGTTGATGTGTATAACGTAACACGTGTTTTCTAGTAAAAGAAGAAATAGAATGTACGATGTGTACAAATACATATCAATGATTTGATCAGATTTGAAACGTATATTTAATGGTGATTCTGGTTGCTACCAGTATAATTATAATTGTACTGAGAGTTTCGTTCAAGACGTGTTTGGGATAAATTAATACATTGCCTAATCAGAAGAGATAAGTATCCGAAATGTCACTCATTGGTCAACTGGCTTACGATGCGTCCCAGTAGAAAACAAGCTTTACCATTCACACACCACGATTGGTATTCAGCAGAATAAGTTATTTTAGTTATTGAATATGTTGCTATTTTATAAATGTCAAAGATTAGTTCGGGTTGCTTTGGTAATTTATCAATCAATTATTCTAAATCAAAATGTCTCATTAACTGAAGGCAAGTACAAATATTTGATAATTTAAAGAGCAATAAATAAATCCTTTTTGATGACGTAGGTAGAACAAATAATTTAATTGAATCTTAAAGAAGCTTTAACAAAACGACTTCCTCAACACGTCAATGCAGTAAAGATGATTAAGAACTTTTAGTGTAATTTTAAATCGTTGGATCTCTATACACATTTTAAAGCATTATTATAGATCTGAGTTTTTATTTAAACATGGTCTCGACAAACCGACGACATAGAAATCCACAGAGCTATTTATCACTCAGTAATCGTGATAAAACATTCTTAAAAAACTATCCTCCCCATAAAATGAAATCCCCAGCTTACCGAAAAATAAGAGATAATTCTTAACTCAGGAGGATTTTGCTTCCAGCATAAAGACAAGCCGAAATTCATGACGCGTTTATGATTTGAAGTTTATGTTAATGGTGTATGTTATTATGACAAATGGTACGAATCGTAAAGTTGTGTTTCCTTCAACCTGTCATTTAGGTAAGTCACCGAGGTATATTTGCAAATCTTTAGAATTAGTTCAAAATTGTGATGTGTTTTCTCTAATAGGCTATATGGCTTTTAAAGCCAACGAATCATCTGACGAAAAGCACGCAGATATAACTTTTCATATAATAGTTAGGTTATGAGAAAATGGTTAAAGATACGAAATGTTTTTCTTTTAAACCAATCGTAGGCCTAGGCGGAGTTTTGACTTAATTTATTAGAAAAAAGATAAATATTTTGGCACATATAAAGATCGACTATATACTAGACTATACATTTCAAATTCAACACAATGTGCACTCACTTTCAGACATTATATCGCTGTAAATTAGTTTAAACATAATATAATTTAACTTTACCGTTAGCTAGAACACTTAGGACTATAACGCGAGAATTTGATTTCGATCTCGGCTTGTGATTGGCCAGAAGATGACAGACGATATATACATTTTGGCGCTTGACTGACAGGAATTTAATACAATATTATTTTCAATGAACGTTCAACTTAACGCACGCACGATGGTTTTTCAATATTTAATACTCTAAATTTTAGATGGAAATTGATAGACTTTGCAAATGCCAAATCAAAGAGTTGCAACTTATAATCATGTCGTTTTTGTTTTTAGAAATAGAAAAATTAACCTTATCAAATGAAGCACAATAAGATTAAAATTTACATAATGCATAAGTGATTAGAGTTTCTTATTGATTATTTTTCTATAAATCACAGTTGGGGGTGTCATGAATTATGCAAAAGTACCAAAGCAGGCTCCGTGTACAGTTAATTAATAAAAAAGGTATTATTTCATTTTCAGTTAAAATCAAGACTATAGTCTAAACCAAAAGCTGAAATACGTACACTTTTTCAGAGATAAAAATAAAATCATATAACATTGGCAATTAACTACAACTGCGCGCTGCGGAGAATATGTACATAGTACAGTACTGTTTTCGCAGCCAGACAAAGATAAAAAAAACTGTTACGAGTTCCTATCTTGGCAAGGCGTGCTCCTGCTGTAGATTGCCTTGAATCAAACAAGACTAACAAGAGTTTTAAACAAATCACAAACGATTATTTTTTTTTCAATTATATTGGACTTAAATATGTTGGGACTGGGAACAGTTTGATACCACACCCATCTCATCTAGTTTCAAATTTTTAAAGTTTTTTTTGGGTTTTTCAGTTAAATAGGCCGACTAACCAGAACGTCGACCCGGACTATTCGCTGGGCTTTCTACGGGCTCTTTTTGCTTTACAGTGCATTATGTTGATCATATGGACGAACTGGAACAGCATATTCCATAAACAATATAAATAATCTTTCAAAACTACCAAATATGGTAGTGATATGACATCATCATGTCCATATTATGGTCACATCACATTATTTTATCACATACAGTTTAATAGTGTAAAATAAACCATGATTGGATAGATGATGTATAGAATAGGATGATTGTAATTGGTTTTGTCTACACTATCAAACTAGTTTGACAAAAAGTTTGATGTGCCCAAAAATGGTAGTTAATATGTTGAAATATAATAATGCTATGACATCATTATGTCTATATATGGCCAAAGAACATTTTTTGTGTCACACACATTGATAGTGTAGGCTGGTAATACGTTATAGCATGAAAGATTTTTTTACTCCATGGTTATAGTGTATGTCTGTGATTTAAGTCGATAAAGACCTGTTTTGACAAGTATAAATTTGGATCAATAATACAAGCATTCGAGTAAAAATGACAACTGAATGTAAGCTGAGAAAATATGCAATTCTCTTATTGCATTTGAATCAAGATAATTTACATCATGATATGAACATTATTGTTCTAATTTACACAAGTTCAGATTTTGGTAGTTTTGCTTTCCAGGATTGATTTCATATACTTTGTTCTCTGTATAACAGTCTAAGGATACATTTTCAGTTATTACATCTGATAAATGTTAAGAAATTATGGATCATACTTAAATGTCCATTCATTTTGCACAAACAAATTAAGACTGACATTATTTTGTGCAATTATCTTTTAGACGATTCTCTATATCTAAATTACTCCAGTATAACGCTAAACGTAACTTTTTTCTTTTCCTCTACGTGATATTGTTCACTGAATTTGCTTACGATACTGTGAACAAATAATGTTATTGTAGAGATGCAGGACTGAGAATATATCGGGTGATTTGTTTTTTCAATTTTTAATTCTTTATATTTTTTAATTTCAAAGAAAATACCTGTAACATTTCAATAGTATAGATATATAGTACGTGGCAAAGTTATTTTATCCTATGTATGTTTCGTGATCAACCCTTAAACGTAATTTATCCGTTTAATCATGAAATAAATCTAAACGGTAATAAATTATGTTTGATAGAGTGATGCAAAAATTCTCATTAATATGGCGTTCTACATTGTAGGGATAAGAAACCGCTGATATAGTTATATTGTTGAACTTACCTAATCGTGTGATTGCGTTGCAGACATACTTAAACTAAAACACAATAAAGTATCATAAGGGAATAATGTTTTTTTTACAAACCACGTTTGGCCCGGATCCTAAGTTTGTCATATATAATAGGCAAGCTATGCGATACGGTATCACATGTTTTAGATATATGACGCCTGTTTCATATACCATAACCTAACCTAACCAACTCTTCTATGATACATGCACCACATTTGGTACACGTAAATGCGTAATTTGCCTATGATATTATTCAAATATAGTGGAGATTTGCATATTATACAGGTGATTCGGGCGCCAAATTTAATAAAAATAAACAATAAGTCTACAATAACAAGTTTTGTAAGGATATCTTTCAGGCCTAAATATTATATTTAAAACATTTTAAAATTAAGGAAATATTGTAAAAAAGATTGGGATTCATAATTTGCATATGGATGACGTTGCAATTTCTTCCAATTAAACGTGTCTGAAGTTCGAGAAAATAGTTTGATGTATGTCATTTTTTCAATATACTTATGTGTGTTTTTGTGTGTTTAGTTGTTTCATTTTCTGTATTTGATATGCTTAAAATGCGCGATATAGAAAGTACGCAGTTGTCATGAGCCCTGACTAGCAACATTAAACACATTCATTTAGTCAGATATTTAACAGATTCAGTTCCAAACGTTCTAGAATTGTAAGTAAACTTGTGAGATATTTCTATTTTTATAGATTTCTAATATTGTGTTCTTTTTTCAGATAATTTTGCTGATGATGAATTATATAAATGTATACACATGTCACTCTTCTGACTCAATCAATCGAACGCAGTGATGCTTTGTATATTTGACCCATATGCATTTTCTGTCCACATTATAATACGCAATGAGGAGCGAATGAACAAGGTTCATATTGAGAATTGTTAATATAGACTACTTACAATTATCAATGATTGCTATGGTTTAATTGCCATCATTCTGGTTGGTTATGGGGCGGGGGGGGGGGATGTGAGAATGGGTATGGGTTTATGACGACAATACAGAAACTGTTACTACTGCCTGAAGTGACCTCAGTAAAGAATAAACCTCCTTATTATATTGTGTTTAGTTTACACTAGGCCAAATAAGATTATGTCAAAACTACAGTATGCTTTATATTATCCTACGTTGTGATGTAATCTTTGCGTTAGGCCTATCTTTAAGTGCATTATGGAAGACGACTATAAAAATACACAACAAGAATAAGAGGTGATTAAATACTACGAGTATTACAAATCTGAATTAAGCCAATTAAATCGTTAGAGAAATATGCACAAGGAGAGGCCTACTTTAATGTACAACCGGATGGTTTTCTTCCATCCAACATGCTGAGAGTTCAAGAATCTTCGAATGTGGAGGCCATGCAAAAGGATAGGATACAACGATACACGAAGTTATTTGTTACTGCGATTATTACAAATCAGATGTAAGCCAATTATAAAGCTTGTGATGAGCCATTTATGTTGGGAGGCCTACTTAAGTGGGAGGTTTGGAATAACTATGAGATACGACTGAATTTTATTACATTTTTTGATCATTTTCAAAGACAAACAACATTTCCGAATTGACTTATTTTTAAATAGCATAAATACGGTATCGTTACTGGTGAAGTTACTGTCTTATCGTAGGCCGAATTAAATATTAGAAAACCATGCAAAAGACACCTACTATTGAACATTTTTAGAAACTGTAGTAGTGAATGTACTACATTATTAATTGATAACTAATGTCAGTTTGCAGGAATTTAAAGAAAATATTTTTTAAAACATCTTGTTTTATACCTATTTTACATTCTGAGAAATTTACATCTTTAAGAGAATTTTGAATTTGAAAAAAAATTAATTTTAAATTGAATTAATGTTTCATTCATAAATAAAGGTAATAAATAAGGTAATACAACATTTACAAGAGAACAAAAATATGGCTATGATTTATGATCAATTACTTTATTTTCAATTTTGTTATGAAACCATGCATAAATAACCAAGCCCATAACTAGGCCAATTGTGTATTCTTAATGTGATGGCCTGTTATAGTGCAGTTAATTTTCTAACAATAAGGGTGATAAAACACATTGTGTTTAAGATTTTTAAACAATAAACATTTGATCATAAATGATAGCATATCGAATCCATTATCAACTTATCTGGATGTGTTTATTTTCTAGCTTTTAAAGTAATTCTAATGGATCTGGAAAGCTTTTTCCAATTAATACGTAAACCTCTGCACTGAATTGTTTTTTAGAATGAAGAAGAGTCACAAAAAGAGATGAATTTAATACAATTTGAAGTCTGTTAGTTGCTGTTATTTATGTTTAATAATAGTAAAAAAATGTCAATTTAGTAATAATTCTTTCTTGAACTTAAAATGACCACGGGGGACGATTGAGTACTAATCATGTAATTTATAATATTGAAGGGAAAAAATGACGTAATGTATTTTGTATTTAAATAAGTTGATGTGATGTGAGATACAAACAAGTATCCTCTTTCGTTATGACTGATTCCGCATTTAAAGTGAATTACGACGAAGACCAATGTGTATAATTAACGTAACGATCAAAATGGTTGAATGTCTTAATATAGAAATAAGCAAAAATTGTAATCATAAAAATGAGAAATGATATGTCAAGGAACGAAGACAAGTTAGTTCAACCCTTAGTTTAACAAGATATAAAACAAATGTATTTCCCCAGAGGACAATTCGGTTAAACCAAGTATTAACCTTTTCAGTTGTTTTTAGGTTATATGCTAGAATTGATTTTGAGTATGAAAACAGAGCTGCGATGAAAGCCGACTATGACAATTTATTGATATCCTAGTTTATGTCACATATTCGTTATGTTTTCTTCCAAAACGAACCTTTTATAAGTAGAAACTACGATAACCAATATAAATGATTACGAAATCTTTTCAAAACACTATCAAAACAGCCAAGAATACAATGTACAGTATGTAGGTCTAATTTAAGATGGGGAAAATGAAGTAGTAGGGCCTAGTTAAAAGATTGAAGGATCATGGACAATAATTTTTATAACACGTCATCTGAGTATATCATTGCCATTTCATTGGTAATCACGTGCTATTTAGATTCAGCATTTAATCTATTGCAAGAAAGTGTTTTAATTGTACTGCTTTACGGCAGCTTTTGGTTTTCCAAAAATTGTTTGCAAACGCGGAGCATGCAATGGTCGATCGCTTTTGAAAAAAGAGTGCTGCCTACTGCCATTTTGAATGGCCTGTCTCCGAGCATTTGATAATGAATAAAGATGGAAGCAATTGAGTTATAGAATACAGCTTTTCTTCAGAACATAGGTGTGTTATGTATAAACACGGTAGTGAATGTGCAGAATATTTTATTATCCTTTATTCTAACGATTGGATATTAAACCGATGGGACTCATCATTATTTTAATAGCATTTAGGGCCTATATTCATTTTGTTGCCATAACATACAATACTGCGTTTATCTAGCTTACAAATTCAATCCAAGTGTTCTGCTTTACTAATAATAGAGTCAATCCCCCATTAACCTAAACAAGCTGTATTTTCTCAACTTTATTCTCTTATAATATAGACAGTTCTTTATGGGATTCAAAAGAATAGTTTTCAGTAAAAAGATGACGTAAGAGCAACCATTAATCGCAATTGAACAATGTACACATTGACTTTAACAAATGCGCACAACATAATGGACTTGCTCTACATTATCTGGGGAAGGTAGATTTTAATATACGAGATGTTCACTGTGACAAATCATTTCCTGCTACTATTTCTGTCTTACATTTAAGAGAGTATTCTACGTGATCTATTTACAGTTCACTTTTACTAGAGTATGAGCAGAATCGATTCAAGAAGCTATGTTACAGAAGATGAATGTTTCAGTATTGCCATTTTATAACACCATTATAACACTATAGGTGTAATTATTCAATAGGCCCTATTGAATAATTACACCTAAATATAATATATCGTACGGGTAACAGTTAAATGGCTAGTATTGGTAAAGTTACCCAGGCGGTACCATAGTAATGATGGCCAGGTACAGTACAGGTAGCGATACTACATGTAAAACATGTATGCGATATATCACATTCATGCTTATTTATTTACCGTGGTCCCTACGCCTACCAAAGTTAGCGATAGTTGCGCCAATAAACCCAACTTACCCGGAAAAATATACCTAATATGATTAGGCCTAGAAGCAATGAGAACAGCGAGGTCGTCGCTTTCCACACACCCCACTGATGATGGCAACGTATATAAAGATGGAGATAGAAATATGAATTGACCTAATCAGCATAATTAACAAATGCATTTTGCATTTTGACTATTGACTAGTATAAAACGATATCAATTTTCAGGAATGCAGTTCAATAATTGCTATAGTTGTCAATGGTATAATACTAAAACATCATGCAGACAACGAATGATAATCGTCCTTCGACAATTGAGATATAACAGTATTATAAAACGTGAAAAGAAAAAGAAGACAAAGCATAGAATTCTGAAATGCAAGATGACTGCATAAGGCACACTTGTATAGGTAATAATTATATGTGATAGTAAGCAAATGAGAAGTTTATTACTCTGACTGGCACATATCATATGCTTATAATATACATTGTTATAAAGGTAAATATCATTCTTAAACATTGAAGCCACAATTCATTAAAATATAGAAACCAAACGTGTGAGTTTGAAGATGGAAAGTTTGGCGAGCCAGCTAGTCAGCTGGCGATAAAAAAAACAACTGTGCAAAATAACGCTAACGTACTAAACAATAAAATAAGAGACAGACTACAAGGTACGGGTTTCAGCAGTTACAGACAGCCAACAGTTGGTAATAAACAACCAGGTACCTGTCTGGAATATTTACAACATGATAATAGGCCTAGAGTTCGGGCGCGTCTGTAACAATGTCGCGCGCAATTATGTCGGCAGGTGAGAGGTCAAAATTCATTCATTCACATCAGACATAATTAAACAAAAAGCTGTCATGTGAGCAATCAGTAAAAAAGATACTATGGTAAATATGTATTATTGAATACAATTGAGACACTCAAAATATATCAATGCAAACATGCATGAGAATAAATACGTATGATGCCTTATCAAAGGAATTATTATAATCTGTGTAAATAATAAATATAAGAAACAACAAACAATACAGAGAATTCAAGAGTATATGATGTTTATACTATTTGAAAACCATCACCAATAAACATATATGAATGTACATCTGAATAAGTTAAATAAACATGGCGGGTGAAAATAATGATGCTACTCATAATTATTAGTTACTAGTCATTCTCATTTAGAAACCGCGTATCAAATATTAATTAAGTTTATGAACGTTTGTAAAAACAAACAATGGTTACATTTGTGAAAACATGGGTATTTTACTTGTTTAATTCAAAAGGAAAAACTAACTACGGTATATATTTATATATTCAAACTTCAAGATTAATAAAGAAATTATTATAACTACAAAATAATATGATTGAATAAATATCAAATGAGCATTCTAATTTATTCTAAAATAGCATTCTTCGTAAATCAAAATTACCCCTTGCTCTCAGCTACTGAGAGATGTAGCGCGCTGAAAACGAGGTCAATTCATTACGCGCTGAAAACGAGGTCAATTCATTACGCAATGATATTTCTCAAGGTTATTACATAATCGACTGAATTCGTGACCTATATCTTCCTCAGCAACATTCTGTAAAATCAAATTCTTGAATAGATAGTTGTACGCCCGTGACACAAACTAGATACAATTATATCGTCTGTTATCTGTTATGTTATCAAACCACGTGGCGTTCACACGATTCAAAAGTAGGATTATGAACCATTTCATTGAGTCGTAGTTTGTCATTGGAATACAGACTAATGAATATTCATACTAGATTTAGTCTAGGTTCTAGACCTTGTTTCAAATTAATATTATAAAAAGATAACTATGTTAGCACATATGGCGTTCCATACGTAAAATACTTAAGCTAATGATAACGTATTTTCCAGACACAAATCGAAACACCGACTTACTGGTGATGGACTAAAATAAAAAAGACAACTAAATTCTTAGGGAAAGTCTTTTAATTAGATTAAATTGAAATGACAGTTCACACATGATTATTTAAACTTTTTTTTAAAGTCAACGATTAAAATAAAAGGTTTATTTACAATACGATAACAAAAAGGCACTTTTTTTTTTACAGAAAACAAAATAAATTCGAAAAGTTTCATCCAGATAAAGTATTTATACTGCCTTTGATGGGAATAACAAGTCAAACTAAATTACGCTGTGAATATCAACAGCAACATTCCTACATATGACTTTAATATTATTTTCATCGAAATTCATAATATCTTAGATTAAATGAAACTTTAATTACTGTAGGCCTAGGAAAATACAATGCTATTACTGTGTTTAGATAATTTTCTATATGTTTCGTGAACATACCCGGTCGTACACTGGAATAATTTGATTTTAATATTAAAAATAATTTTAAAAAGGCATGCATCTGTCGTTGAAAACAAGTGTATGGTGAGTGTTTTGCTTCGAGCATCACATAATCGTCATGTTTTACTATAAATGTCTTATAGGCCCACAGAAACCTAACAGACATAAGGTATTAGTCGTGAAGAGCAACATACAAACTAATTGGATTTTTTTTAAATTATTACTGTTAACTACATTATTATGAGATGAAAATGATGAATGAAGCTAAAAATGTGTATTATTATTATTTCATAATATAAATCACAGGCCGCAATTGCATTGTGAAAATGACATCGCAAACAACTCATCATTTGACAAATGCTTTACGATGCTGAAATTTTTATGAAATTTGAGAAAACATTAGTACAATATGGTTTATTATTCTTAGATTTATCTCGCCTACTCTTGGGTAGATAAGGACAACGAAGCTAACTTGCGTATTGACAATTACCCAGAGGCCTTAAGAGAGACAGCCGACATTGCAATAACTATCGATTTTCAATAATGGAATCAGTGAGTCTAATTTCAAGCAGATATTTTGGATCTCAAGCCTGACATTATACTAAGCGTAATAATTTGAAGCAGCTAAGCCACTGTAGAAAAAAGGAGTATTACTGATTCAACAGGTGTTAGTGTGGACAATCAAAAGTATGTGTTAGTTAAACTCTGTCTACATATTAGTTTGAAAAAAAAAGAAAAGATGTGATGTGCTTATATGGTAGTGATATGCCCAAATATTGTATTGATATAACATCATCATGTTCAAATGGGCACATCACTTTATTTGCCGTACACAGTTTTATAGTAGTTACACATTGATGTTAGCATTCTGGTGACTCCCTAAAATAATGTGCAGTGGGTATAGTTTCAGTAGGATAAACGGTGGATTTCTGAACTTCATAAAAAATACCTCTCAATTTTAATCATTTAGGCAGTGGCACAATATAATATAATCAAATTATGTAATTTAAACTATCGACGACGACGATGGCGATGATGATGACGATAGCGATGATGATGATAATGGTGGCGATGATGATGATAATGATGACGATGGCGATGATGATGATAATGATGACGATGGCGATGATTATGATAATGATGATGGCAATAATCATGACGATGGCAATGATGATGATAATGATGATGATGGCGATGATGATGATGATGATGATGATGATGATAATGACGACGATGATGATAATGAACAGGATGATATGATTTAATACAAGGATGACGTTAAATGTTAGAAAGAGTAAACAAGAATCGGCGATACAAAATACAGTCATAATGTGTAGACAATTATGAATGTTCTTTACACTAAAGCATCACTTACAGTTACTGCTAATCTTCAGGAACACACTACACACTAAAATAATGCTAGTTTAATTAAATGTTCTAAATATACACATGAAATCGATCATCAACAGGCATAGGCAGTACAATAATGATATAATACGACATCAATCAACCTACAGTACACATTCCAATAATGCAATCAATTAATCCAACTTCAAGTTAGTATTGGTACTTAGCATCGACTCATGGCTTAATTCGAATAATTTCACAATTTAGGTACAGGTGATCAGATAAAGTGCAAATTTACGAATTAGTATAATTGAATAAAGGTAGTAATCAAACATATTATGAGTCAGAATAATATACATTTCTCTGTTTTATTTTATACTTTACAGTTATCTTAAAACACAGTGTCACATTGCATACGTATTACCTCTAAATTATTCATAATAATGATACGAGCAGAATTCAGTGGTGTAACATAACCAAGTCACGTGTTGCGGCGATAGGCTATAATAAATAATTTGTAACATTGATAAAACTGACGGTTCTTACTATTTGTACTGATGATGTGATGGAATGAATATTACACTGATGAATGTAATAATTATAAGGCCTCAAAAATGTCATGTAGCCATGACCAAAACCAAATAAAAATAAATATACGGTCTACTTTTTTTACACGATGAGCATTACTTTTTTTATATAAATGAGTACATGCATGAGCTTTTTTAAAACCATTTATTAATTTATTATTTTAGACAATTTTGGCTTAGTAAATTTAAAATTTAAAAGTCAAGGAGGGAAAATCCACCAGAGCCAGTTTTCAATCGATTCTCTGCTTTAAAAACTTTAAACACTTTTTGGCCTAACTGATCATGACAAAACTGATGATCAGTGATTACCGGATATGTGGATAAAGATAATTAACATTAATACAATTAATAGTGGTCATTTGTTGTATTAATAAGATGATAACCCTAATATCAATTAATTTGATAATAAGGAACAATGATTATAAACACAGTGATGACATTAACGAACGTTGATTAATAATGACCATAGGTTACCTAACATCACACAATGCGTGGATCCCAAGTGTTCGCATTCTCTTATGTTTTGTGAATTACTCACGCATCGTTACATGATACACGCAAGCATAAAAAAAACAAGCAAAATTGTACTTTAAAAAATGCTGAATTTTGTTTTAAGCATTTTGGCTTAACGTGAATTAGTACAGAGTATATGTTACTATTCTGATTAGGCCTACCACACATTTTCTTACTATTTTAGACAGTGCAAGGATTTTTTTCGAAAAATGGCGACTACCAATTTCAATTTATTAGATTTGAAGATTTTACTGCGAGGAATAATAACACAATACAGATTATGTTATTGTTCAGATGTTTTCCCTACTGTGAACTGTGATATTATTTTGTACTTTATCTACCACATTGAAAAAAATTGCGAAAAAAATCATAATTTTCGGGTATGACTCGATCCCACGACCTCCAGATCACTAACCAGACGTTCATCCTGTACCTATAGACCACCGAGCTTGCTCCCTACCCAATATTAGTTAAATATACAATTATCATACAGATTGAGTGCATATATTCCATTTTACAACATCGTGACTGGAGATTATGATGATGATGATGAGGAGGAGGAAGATGATAATGATGATGATGATGATGATGATGATAAAGAGGAGGATGATGATGAAGATAATGATGATAAGGAGGAGGATGGTGATGATAGAGAGGATGAGGAACATGATAATGGAGAGGATGAGAAAAATGATGAAGAGGATGAGGAACATGATGATGGTGATGAGGATGATGTAGAGAAGGAAAAACATGATGATGATGATGATTATGATGATGATGATCATGAAGAGGAGGATGGAGAGGAGGAAGATGACAATGATGATGAGGTGGAGGTGGAGGAGGAGGAGGATAAAGGAGAGGAGTAGGTCATGATGATGATGATGATGATGATGATGATGGAGAGAAGGAAGATGACAATGATGTTGGAGAGGAGGATAATGACGTTGGAGAGGACGATGATGATAATGGTGATGGAGTTGAGAAGGAGGATGACGGAGAGGAGTATGACATGATGATGAGAATACAGTATAAATGGTTCTTGATAATCAGTTCCCTAAAGAGATGTCTTTTGACTACTGTAAGCTAAACACGACTTAACAAACCTACATCGCGGTAATCTCAGATCTAAACCATAACAATACATTATTTATTCCACTTCACGTTTTAAAGTTTTCCGACGACGTACTAATTGGAAAATGATTACCTCACAACACGTGATAATTAAGGAAAACTACCTCCTTAGAATTAATTGCTATTTTTTTTTTTTTAAATAAACGTCAATGGATTGGAAAAATCAATAGTAATAATGATAATATAGGATTACTTGACAATAAAGCATTGAATTACATATCGACTTTCAATAATTATAATTTGCGATTCTAATTTCGATGCCTGCTTCATATTCCAGTAATTATTATTAACATTTATTTTATTTGATATTTATTTGTGAAATATATCTTTAAGTTGGTTTATTACATGATTGTATATAAATTGGATTAAATCTCCTCCTTGCAAACTATGGTGACGATAAGTCATTAACAGTCTTCTACTTATATGGGCCTATATATTGAGTTTGAAGTTTTTAAAGCTGTATTAAACACTCAGCAGAAGGTCTAGTACTACTAGTGGTAAATGCATGCATATAATGCTTCGTCAACATGTTTTTTAATCTAATATCAATTAATTATGCAAACAAAAAAGACAACCCGAAGCATTCATTTCCCAAGCTATCTTGATTTTAACACAATTGAATCGTCTAGAGTTTCAACAGAGAGAATAATGAAGATAATAGAGAAAATAATAAAATGATGCACCAGATAAAACAGGCCAATCGTTAGTAGTTTAATAATATTAGTAAATCTTGTATTTTGAAATCGTCGTATCTTGTATTTTGAAAAACTAAATATCTTAATTAGCTGCACTAGTGAAAACGAAAATATTGGAAGCAGGTCTATGCAAGTAACAAAAACATTAAATACTGCTTTGCTCTCCAAGAAGTAGGCCTACGTGGGTTATGTGTCAATGCGTTGATCTATTTCAAGAATACAATTAATTGCCTACATCAGATGTGTACCAAGTATTCTGCCCACGTGGGCTACAACCGTCAATGGTATAGGCTATGATTCTGATAACAAAATAACATTTTACGTATAATTTACATTGATGGGATCAGAAACAGAATAGAGACCGCTAGAAAGAAGTTTTTGAAGTAAGCGATAATTTTTTTTTCGCCAGCGAGATGTTTTTTGTCATTAGCAAAGAATGTTTTTTTTAATGTTAGCGAGAAGTTTTTAGGTTAGCGAGATGCGATTTTTTACGTTAGCGAAAATGTTTTTTTTTACGTTAGGGAGAGGTTTTTGACGTTAGAAATAATTAATTTATAAGGCAAGAAAAAAGTAGATGACAGAAATACGATTTGCATAATTGTATAACCTATTTCTTATTGTACAATATAAATAGAGAAACAATCTGACACAAATTCTATTTTGTGCCATTACTAGAAATGTAATATGTATTATTGTGCTTAATAGCTGCTGTTAGATATATATATTATATGTATTAAACTATTATGTTCTGCCTTTTTTATGCTCACATTAATTTGAGATGTAATACGTTATTGCAATTCGTAACACGCATGTAGCACGGAGGCAAAGGCCGTCCTATTTAAATGCATACCGCTAATATTCTATTTAACAAAAGGTTTTTTTAATAAAAGGGCTGAGACAGAAATTCATTAATATTTTGGATGATGCCAAGATAGAGAGATAAGAAATGGAAAATGAAGCTGTAATTATACTATTATCTAGTTCTTCGTCATTTAATATTTTGGTGTAATGTCAAATAGTTATTAAATTTTGCCCAAAAAGTGGTTAAAAAAAATATTTACAAAAGCAGACAATAGTCAATAGTTATCGTTTTGATTTAGCTTTTTGATTATTTTATGTAGTACTTTATTTGCATATCGATTGAAATCCAATGTTGAAGTTGTGTTTTGACCTATACCAGGTACCCATTTGTACACTAGGTGAGCTAGGATACAAGGGATGCGGGGAACTTTGGATTCGAACACACGATCGGTCCAACACAGTGCACCAGACGCCTTTACGATACACTGCGGTATTGTAATTTTAATTAGTAATTTTTAAAAAGAAATAGTATAATATTAATTTTAAAATAATATTAAAAACATCTAATATTAAGCATTGAAAAAAAAATGTGTAACGTTTGAAATTCAATCATAGTAAGTTTTGTTGTAAATGAAGAGAAGTTGGAAGGGGAACATTGAAGATTCTCCTTAAGTGATGTAAAACATTCTCAATTCAGTTCTTAAAAAGTTAAAAAAAAACTGTTTTACTCACATCACACGACGGATATATGGCGGAAACTTTTAAATTCGATGTCTAAAACTACGTAATACATTGTTACGTATCGCATGCAAATGTTTACATTCTATTACCTATATATATATTTGTTTAATGAAAACAGTTATTCTTTATTAATATTATAAGAAGCCACACAAGTAGATTGTGTTCGTGTGCACCGGTGTGAAAATCACGTAGAGCAAATCAATAAAAAAAAAAAAAAAAAAAAAAAAAACACAACTAAGATCAAATACCATTTTCCTATTGCTATTAAATGTCAAATATTTAAAAGAATTGACAGAACTTACCGTGAATTATGGCATGTATAGTCAGCAAAAGCATCACATAAAAACCTTCGCTAATCTTCATGGCAACGTATACAGCACAAGTAGTAGAAGTTATATATTCCCTTGGTTCTAAACGAACAATATCAACTCATCTCTGTGACTCGATTGCATTGAATGCACCACCAACGTAGGAGGAGGCCTACGTAATCGCTACGCATCACTGAACTTGACAGTCGTCTGCGTGTGTGTTTATTCTTCTGTCCATATCCTATTTGGCGTGTTAGTCCCTAAGCGTTTCAGGACAATCTACCGCATCAATTATGCAAAATCATGCCACTCTGCCATTTATCCTACGCTTTCTATCTTCATACTAAAACAAATAATACAAATCAGGTTTATTTGGCATTTCGCATACCATACTATAGCCTATTTTGAAATCATTGAAAATCGAAAAAAAAAAAAACACTACGTCACATACGTGTGTTTGATTGTAGGCCTACACAAATTAATAATTAAAGACACTGGACCTGCAATTATTGACGTCTTGTACAAATAATTAAAACATTAAACCAGGTCATTTCTTATCTTAAATGTGCGTTCTAAGGTTAATTATGATAAAAAGAGAAAAATAAAGCACTACCACTAAGTAGCTCGCGTCGAAAGTTCCGGTGAACAGACGATCGTCTAATTATATTAGGCACGAACGTCCATAAGCCCGAATGCCATAAAGTTGGGCTCGAACGTCCATTAAAATTATTAGAATCGACTTATTATTTTACATTTTTGACCGTTTAAAAACGAACAAAATATCGCAATGAGTCCATAGGCCTATAGTATTTATTTTTACATCACATGTATTGTGTGACCTTAAATTAGGTACAAAAAACGTAGATCTTATGTCTTTAAAAGATATAAAATTAGGCCTCTTTAGTAGACATACAATTAATATTGTATATAATATTGGCTTACGTAGATGGCGTTTAGTAGATGCTTGGATCACTATTTACGACATTGGAAACAATCCGACAATTAACCGTACACGAGTTAAACTGAAATGATCGTGGATCTACAGTAACACTGTAAACATCTTACACTGAAACTGAATAGCATTCCATAGATCAGAGATATCGTAGGCTACCGTATACAATCACTAAATTCGATCGTGTAGAAAGATTTGTGTTGCATCTATTAATAGATTAATTTTACGTTTGTTGATTGACGGCAATTGACACATTTTATTTTGGCAGTTGTCTATTTATCCGACAGATGAATTAACCTATACATTGTCGCAGAAACGTCGTATTGCCATTAGCATACATGCTGCATTGATAAAACGAGCACTACTGTCTAAACAAGCAAAGCAGCATAAGAAATTCCAGGTGTAGAATTTTGACATTCCTAAATACACGTCCCTACATTTCTTAAGTCAATGTACCTAACATCAACATAAAAAAAACTTGTCACTATAAATACGGTATACGCTATTGTAATTATGAGATAAAGTAGGCCTACGGTACCCGGATTGCTGGTAGATGCACGGCCCTGGTAGCCATATTAGAAGAGTTACGACATTCTGTTAACGAGTTTTCAAAAGTCACATGACACTTTAAACGGCCATCTTTGTAATTCTATTTAGAGTATGGAGTTTAGGCCTACTGCAGCAGACCGAATTTAATATCAAACAATCCATTTATTTAAACGTTTTAAAAAAAATGTTAACGAAATGTATAAGTTACTGTGAACATGGTTTTAAACAACGAAATGTAAAAACGATGCAGTTAACTATAGAGAATCGCAAATTCTTGGACACAAAATTGGCTTCTAATCCATTTAATATCGTAACTCTTCTAAATGGCTCTAATTATTATCCAATAATAATAATAAACAAACGGTTACATACATACCACTGTTTATGTTCATCATCAATGTTATCTTCAGTGATTTAGATTTGTCCTTTGCATATTTTAATACAAATCTTTTGATTGGTTCTTTCTTGGTACGTAATTTGCATACACAGCCAACCGCTGCTAACGGATGTACGGTATTGCTAATAATATACCAATTATAAGTATAGTAGCCTAAACTACAATCTGAAAATAAGGACAGAGTATCGGTGACCCAGGACAGCCACAAGAGCACCACTAACCGATACCTACATTAGTTGATTTGATTTTCATTAAGAAAAATCCATCTTGGAGGATTGACCAATTGATTAAAGATGTATTATCCCCCTAAAAAAATAATTCTTGTTATTTGTTTTTCGTTGAATATGCCATTTTAATGTCACCTCATATAGTTATCCACTTTGACCAAAAATTTGAAAAAATTAGTCAAATTGGATGCCAGCCAAAGGGTTTTAGGTTGAATTTAACAATTTATTTTATAAGTAAAAACATTAATTTCTTCCGGTTTTTTTCCTACCGAAGTGATTAACTTTATTAAAACTACAAAATAATATTTTCAAAGTCTGATTTTATTAATCTTTATTTTTCATATTTTTTGGGGGACAATACATCTTTATGTGTTTAATATGCATTTGACGAAACTAAATGATTATGATTGTCATGTATGTTGCTCATGCCATCGTAAGGTTCCTGATCATATCTCCTGAACCGTTGAACACCTGGAATTGGTAACAATCAAACTTCCTGGATGTTCAATTACTGTTTTAAATTACTGGCAGTAGCAAAAAAAAAAATCAATTTTCAACATTTCTACAATATGCTTTTTATTATTTGTCCTTAAATTCATCTCTGAACAATATTATTTCCCTTTCTTTATCAATCGATTGATTGCATTAAATACACACAATTACCCATCAATTGTAAATTGTCTTTTATTTTGTTTTAGTGAAACACATTAAATCTGGCAGTGTGCTACTTTTCAAGCATTTCAAAAACCAGTAAGCACTTTCAGTGCTCTAAAAATTATTACCATTTTCCTATCTTATGACTGTGGACCGCTTATATGCGCTATATAAGAGTTTTAAAACTAGGCCTATGTGTTGTTTATTCGTTCTGTCAATATAGGCCTAATACTCGGCAGTTTCCAAGATCTGCCACCATTTATATTTAGATTTTATAGCATTTCTTCCTTCCTTTCTTCTTGAAATTGAAATACTCTTGTATCAGTAGCAAAATAAAATACATGAAATTATGGATGAAAATAAAATGTTCAAAGTCAGGTATAACACTGGGTTCATGTGAGTCATTCGCTTTTTAACAAGGCCAACAGCCATTAAGTCGCGTGCTACAATGCATAGTGATACCGGACCGACAGACAGACCGACAGACCGACAGACAGACCGACAGACAGACAGAGAGACCGACCGACCGACCGACATAGTGAACTATACTGACCGAAATTACTGAACATGTTTAAAAATGTTGAAATGTTTAAAAACATTTTTTTTTTTTTTATTTACACGTGCGTAGCCTATCACTTTCGACGTGCTCGTATAACGTAATTTCGAGTTGAAAAGTAAGTCAAGAAAACAGAAATCGGGCAAAAAGAGTGCGCCACAACATTTAACGCGCAGTGCGCGCGCAAAAATATGCGCACTCATGGCAATTTTGTAAACGCTTAAAATTGCCTGAAATGTACTCTTATTTCATCGAAAATAAATTTTGAAAATGTTAAGCGCGCGTACGCATGCGTTACATGCGCTACGCACGTAATTTTATTGCCATATGATGATTTATGCCCTGAAATTTATGAGTACCAAATTTTATTTAATTGTGATTCATGGTTGTGAAGATATGATTACAAACGTGATTTCGTTAAATCGTGCGTAGACCGCGTAATTTTTTATTGCGCACCGTGAAAACATAACCACATTGATTCCTGGCCATAAGGAATATACTGTGAAAAATTGACCTAGCTAGATTAAACTGATATCAAGATAAGGTCAGAAAGCGATAAAACGCATAGTGATACCGGACCGACAGACAGACAGACAGACCGACAGACAGACAGACAGACAGACCGACCGACATAGTGAACTATAGAGTCGCTTCTACGCGACTAAAAATAGTTGCAAACACAGTAATTACCTTGTAAAAATGTTATGAAATAAAATTCGGAATTTAAGATTTAAACAACGTCCTAATGTTATTTATGTTTATTTTACTAACTAGTACGATATTAAACAAGTACAATACAGAACTGTGCGTATAGTGATGTATGTACAGTAAGTTACGTCGTCTAAAAAATTACATAATAAAAATCGTATTATGAAATAAAAGTTGTTTAATAAAGAACTAAACGTTATATGAATATGTTATCATTGTACATAAATAACTGATGTTAAAACTAATTGGAAATAGCAGGGGTAATTGACTTTCTGTCACGCTGTAGTTGTCTCTAGGTAACTTCTTCCCAACAATCTTAATTAAAGCAACTCGGTAATGCAATTTTCAATCGATCTTTATTACACACTGATGCGACTGACGCCGGTGCCATACCAATGAGCTATCCAATTTTCCTAACTAACTTAAAATTTATGAGACTTGCAATAAAGATGAATATCTTCCATGAGAAGTAAACACCATTACACTAATTACTGTTAATAATTCATATTAGCCAACGATAATCATTGTTGCTTTCAAATCTTCAGCAATAAACAACTCAAATACATTCTATTTCTTGAAAATCATGCTATATTTACAAGTATCGATTATAATTCGTATAACTAGGTATATAATTACAATTCTCATCTATACTCTCAAATTCGTAATCTCCAGTTTAATAAGAATATATACACGTATAAAAGTAAAACTTACTCTATAATATTTAAACAGTAAACTATCTGCTTGATATTGTATCAGTATAAATGTAATGCAATGTCGAAATAAAACCCAGGTTAAGCAACGTAAGAATGGGTATGTAGAAGGTTAGAAATTTAACCTGAAATAGAGCTATCTGATAGATTATTCCAAAGAACACAGTTCTAAAGCTTTCTAAATCAAGAATTTGTACTATTACTAAGTCATGTTAAGTTTATAAATTCCTTCGCTGAATTCTTTTGCAATCAATCCTTCCAAAAAAAAAAAACCTTGAATATGCTAAACTATTTTGGCGCAGGGCATTCTGATTATACTTGTAAACTACAAATAGTCACCTCTCATAATTTTATACAAAAATCAGAAAACCGGTTGTAAGTGTCCACTAGCAATTAACTGACGTAGCACAAAATGTGCTAAGCATCTATAAATACTTAATGACTGAACGCACCTTTTACTGTCTATTATTTTGATTATTTATTTGAAAATATAAAATACCTATTTTGTTCTAAAACTCACTTGTGTTGCTTATTTAACATAACAATGCGAGTTGAATTTGACAGCTACAATAATTTGGTCCTCCTTTTTTAACATAAAAAAAATAGGTACACATTAGATCACACAGTCTGTTCACACCGAAAACGTGTAAAAGGTATTCGCAACGTACATTCACACTTGAATCGGAAAGGTGAATTACGCTATGTATTACGGTGATTCTGTTATTTGATATTTGTTCAGACGACGTACAAAGTAAACCTGTTCTTGTCAGTGTAATAGTTTCAATAAAATGTGTGTTATTTTCTTTTTGAAAGAATTTTATTTCAGTAATCATTCTAAAATTATACTTTTCGAACAAATAATATGGATTATTAATTTATTTTTTTATTTTATTTATTATTTAATAATGATCGATTCTACAAAACTCAACGTTTTGGTTCTCAAACATGTTTTTACATATGTTATTATGCAATTTCCTACCCATTTTTATTTATAGTAGTTGATATTCCACTGACTATCACAGTTATTCTTTTTTCTAAACTGAATGTACTTATTTCTATAAAAGAACCAGTATATTGTATAGTCACTCCATCTGTTAAGATTATTGAAAAGTCTGCTGCCATTTTAATTATTCCTAACAAAGTCTCTGTACATCCGGGTTGAACTTCATCGACTCTTGCCACGCCTTCTTATAATGTCATTCTTCGTCCGCAAAAAAACAACTTCATTTGCATTTCATTACAAGAATCCAATCGACATCGTCATTAAGAGTATAACTGGGATCAAAAAGTTACTTATCAATGTCAGGCCAACTCCATTTCCAGGCAATGTCTGAATTTGTGCATAAGCTATAAAAAATAAATAATAAACGTGATCGGACAAGATATATACACACAGATAAGATTCACCATTTAGAAAATTGCAGGCAACAGTTTTGAAATCATCACTCTTAGGCGTTTCCAAATGAATGTGTCATGACAATTTATCAAGTTCGCTGCAATATCGCGTGATTTTCTCAAATAAAGCATGCTAGACTAAAAGAAATATCGCATACAAGTTAATGAATTGCGACCTTCGTGATCAAATTAATAACATTTTGATTTAATTTTGTATCCGTATATTTAATTGCCACGCATTCACGGATTGATTATCTTAACGTTAATGTCGATGAAACGTTAAGATAGCAGTAATTGCACTACTCCGTTTTTTGTTGCATTTTTTGTATAACCATGGAGGTGTATAACTATATATCAGAAGGGAAACATTATAATAAATGTATTGTTTAGAAAACAAGATCTTAATTTATTTTTTGTTGTTGTGCTGGTTGTATTAAAATAACAAGTTCGAATTGCTTACTTGGTTTTTTTTCTCTATACACATATAAATGTTATATATAAAAACTATATTAATTACGGATACAAAGTTTAAAAACATAAGAAAAGAAGGATTACAATGACCAAATTAATAAATATGTGAAGATGGTTAGATTTACAACAAATACAACATATCGTTGAATGAATAAATGAATAAAAGTGGTGGTTCAAGTCACAAAAGACGAATTGATTTCTCTACTTGTAAGGGCAGTGGTAACTAAACTTTAAATGAAATGTCTTCAAAAATTAACAATGCGTGCTCTTTTAGGAATGAAGCCTTCCTGTAAAATTTCAAGAAAAAATTGAAGATAGTCTGTCTATTAATAGTTTTAAAATTAATTATAAAAAGCATTTCTTTCCACCAGTTTCTTTATTCACTGATTGTTGTATTTTTTTTGTCTTGGATTTTTTGAATTCTTGTGTTTTAAAGTTGTTTCATTGCAGGACCATATTGAAAAACAGAAATGTTGTGATCTTTTCTTTTCTGAATTATATTATCCTGCCTAAATATGTTTTAATAAATAATAAATAAATAAATAAAGCATTTTAATATGTTCTACATTTAGGGTCTACGGTTTGATTATAGGTTCAATTGAGAAGCGGACATTTGTCTGTCACAACAAAAGTTTAGTATCATGATGTATACGATGTGCTTCTAATGGAAAACAGGCAAATTCGAGACATTTTTCGACGACTCTTGCTTGTTTATCTGAAGATGGACGGGAACCCCAAAAACCTGCTCTTATACTCAAATTTAATGCCGTCTCCTGTTAAACCATTTTACTTTTAATAATAAATAAAAGTTTAAAATAAATTCTATAATAATAGAAAACAAAATGATAAGTTTAATGTTCTTGTTGACCAAAACGCCGATACATAGGCCTATTTTATTTCATTTTTTAATGAACTGCACTTTACTGCAAACTTTACAATCATTTCAGCTACTTAAATTAGATCACATCGTTTAAATTCTCTGTTTATTCCTTATGATAAACTATATATCTAAAAAATCCACACAATCTTTTCTGATACAAAAATATTATATGACGAGTTTGCAAGTTAGTTTCTTACTGTTTATACTACTGGCCGGCTGTTAAAGTATGATATATTAACATCAATCTAGGTTTTCATGTAACTTAAATCATGTATTTTATGTTGTGGCAAAGAGAGTTAGAATAGAATCATGTTACGTATTAAATTCTAATTTGTAGGGTACCTGAGTGAACTGAAATCCATATACGTAAATTATTCTTCTGTAACATGAGGCACCACCTAATATAGGCCTTTTTCTTCTTTGTTTTGTAGGTTGAGAATTATTATGTACTTAACTTTCGCATTGATGATCGACACAAGAAAGACAGACCTACGCAGTTGCTTTTAATATAATGTTTATAATTATTAAGCCCGTGAATGTGTCTATTTCTCCTTGCAACAAAGAAAGTGGAATTTCTTTTCTTTATTCGTTTTACGTAGCTTGTTTCTGTCCATTATAAACATCAATACAATACATTACAGTTAAATAATCATACTATGCAGACCTACTAAAAGATGCTAACTTTGGATTATTCAATGTGGAATGTAGGCCTATACATATGTGTGCAACTCGGCATAAATACTTAGAACGTTAGCGCAAGTTTATTAGGCCTATCTTTACTTGAGACGGTGTGTGTTGTTTTCTTCAAGATCTTATATTTTGAAAGAAAAGTTCGCATAAAATGATTATTTCGAGAATGTATAATATCTGCCAATTTTGTTTTCTTATGTTTTTCTTCAAACTGACTTACGTAATAGATGGCGCTGTTCATATTTAGGCCTACAACGATTGCCTATCTCTTGCTCTTTTTTCACGCTGCTGCTTTAGCCCGCTACGTCCCAGGAGGATGACTCATTAAGAAACCGAAAGTAAAGCAGCAGTTATATATCTAAGGTTGACAGTTTTGCTAAAATGTATACTCGACTGTAATTTATATGTACCACCAAAAAACGTCTGGGAAAGAGTATAACGGTTGAATGACAAATCCCAAAGCATTTGTGGTATTTATGAGTCCCATGATATTATATAATTCGCTGTCATATGATACTTCACACTTGAATGAAGTATCTAGGCATGATGAAGTGACCCCCAGACTTGACCTTAGCAATAAACTAAAGTGACTGATATGAAACACAGACTCTGTAACAAAAAAATAATATTTTTTCACATATAAAAAAAGAAAAGAAACGTTTAATTATAACTCAAAAACCATTGTCTGACAGACAATTTAAGTATTTTTTGCATTAAATTACATTTTTTCAGGTAAAATAACTATTATGTGACAATAAAATGATACATTCACACACAAATTTGAAATAAAAAATATTTTTCAGGGGAACAATAGGCCTATATCTTTAAAACTGTTACGTCAATAAGCGAGTTGCGTTTTTTGTAAGAAATATTTCTTGTTTACTACTGTATTAAAACATTTTATGTATATGAATGTAAATGTGGTTACTTCTTAACATCAAAATAATCTTAGTCTTATTTATATACTGTTCAAAAGATATGTATTTTTTTAACAATGTACCTTATATATAAGAGAATTATATAAATGTGCATATATACATATATTATTTATATTTATAGAACTATAATAAAAGTGGGACGAACCCACACAAGACAAAAAAAAACATTTTATAAACTTTATTTTTGAACACAGTTTGCATAATTGTAATTATTATTGAATTGAGTTTTACCTAGCTTATTGTGTACACACAGATAAGATTCAGGATCTAGAAAAACTCTTAGGCGTTTCCAAATGAATGTGTCATGACAACCGATCAAGTTCGCTGCAATATCGCGTGATTTGATTTCTCTAATAAAGCATGCCAGACTAAAATTATTATTACGAACATGTATAATAATATTATTTATATAATAACATTTTTTTCCCTGTGTTTTTTTTTTAAATGACTTAAGCAATAGATGGCGATGTAGGCCTACTTACCATAATTATTGCAAACTTTTTTAAATTTTGATATTAACTTTTGCAATTTGTAATCATGAGTTAAAATATTTATAAATAGTAACTTACCTTTCGGCTGCGTCGGTGTTGCTACGCTTGCTTGAAGTACGTAATCCTCTAAAACGACAGAGTTCATAATATAACTAAATTCAATAAATTCAATGTATTGAAGTGTTGACATCCCGGTTGACATGTCATGAATCAAGGGTCTAAACGAGGTTGCAATTGTGTACACCATGGTCATACACGAGGTTCAGTCTTAAGCTTGGTTCCCACTAGGACGTAACGCAAGAACGTAAACGCAACGCAAGCGTTTTGACCAATGCTAAGCGACAGTTCGAATAATTCATCGCTCTTGTAATTGGTCAACTCACTTACGTTGCGTTACGTCCTTGTGTTGCGTCTCTAGTGCGAACCAAGCTTAAGTGTCAGGTGAAAACGAGGTAGGCTTATGCTAAGTTGACGTGTATAGAGCAATTTCAAAAACTTGACCATTCTACTACTAATACCATTTTCACATCTTGTTTTGTAAGTGTATTATAGAGATACATATAATTATTATTAATGTTACCTAGAGGGGTCTGTATTGTAATGCTTCCCACGTCGCCAGCAATGTCATCTTCAATATACGGTGTGACGAATATCTTATACCAAGTCTGACGACGAAGCGCTTGTAAACGTAATGCGAAGTGTTTTTTCGACGAAATCACTGGAACTCGAATTCGTTGAACTTCAATACCATCGCTAAAACTATTATTGTTCTGTTGGTGGAAAGGAGTAAGTGCCAGTTATAAAGCAGTAGGAGTGAACACAAATGAATAATAAAACAATGTGAGGATCTCTTTTGGCGTAGGATGTAGGCCTATCACAAGCAAAAGTGATTTCAAACGTGGTCCACACTGTCGAGAATTATTACATAACGTATCTGATTTTGCTGTAAACCTGTAGATAAATAGCATCAAACGAAAGAATAAACATTCATGAAAAATGAATGAGAACGGAAATAAGATTCAACTATATGCTAAAGCACTGCGTTGAATATATATTTATACTGGCGATTATATATTAGTAGGTGATCTAAATATAATCTAACTAAAACTGTGATTACTAATTTGGGGCTGATCACGTGTGATACGTCACGACCAGACCATACTATTGTTTGGAATGGCCTTTACAGTCGTGGAGACGCAGCTGTACCAAATTGGAAAGTAAAGGTTATCGAAAAGGAATCACTGATAGAAAGAAGAAAGATTAAGAAAGCCATGCATACAGAATAAAACACAACATTGGATAATATTATCTTCCGCATGTTTACGATAGTTTATTAAAGATAATTAAATCAGGAGGTAAAAAAGAGCGGAAACGCTCAATCGTCAACAAAAGGACGACTGGTGGCGCCACACAGCGTCTCTAACTGTACAGACAAACAGCATACCAACGGAACGCCATTAAGGTATTTATACCATTTGTGTCTGTATTATTTGGTTCAACAAAAAAAGTAATAATTTTAATTAAATAGTTTTATATAATACATATTTATTCTTTCTTACATTTTATCTAGCTCTGAGATAATTACGATTCACTTACATTTGTTAAACGTGAGCCTACATTTTTTTTAACTTGAATAACACGAACTATGAAATACTTGTGCGCAACGTAGTGACCATTAGATTTCCATCTTAAATGGTATTCATTTGCTTTTCTGCTCGTATTTCCACTGAGAATAGTAGGCATCTTTGGACGACCTTAAAGAGGAAAAAATAGTGTTACTGTACCTTAAAGAGTAGCTCCGGGTCTTAAAAAAATGTTGGGTCATTATGTCAACATAATAACCCAACTTTTTTATAGCGGTGACAGCATAATGTTCGTAGTGAAAAAATCCTATTTTCAAAAATGTTGATAATCACATTATAGTGGGAATGACGACAACATCGTGACGGTGACTTAATGATTGTTTGTTGCATTGTGATGATAGATAAAATGACGTGATGATGGTTACGACTTTACGAACGTTGACGATACTAATAATAATGGTGGATGGATTGTGACGAATGTTTGTGATACTACTGGTAAGGAATTTTGTGATTAAATATTTTGTGAATAATAAACTGTAGTTAAACCAGGGAAGAGTGAATTAATGATTATGTTGATGCTCACCACTAATAGCATATGTTCTCGATGTTTTACCCTGCGAGTTAGTAATTTCACACGTGTAATCACCATAGTCTGTTTTTGACGAAATTGTCACCAGTAAGCTGTAAACACAAATAAAAAATATAAAGCGTAAATATAAAGGCTATTAACAGATGAGGGCGTATCAATTGTAACTCAATTGCGCATGCTTACATTGAACACTATAGCGCTGTTCCACCAAACCACGCTTAGGGTGTTTGTTAAAGGGTCGCTATCCAATCGAACACTCCACGAAAAGCCAACACGTGCTCTAATAGCTATGAAATATCAAGTTAAAGATTCCATGTTCGAATCTCAGTTAGGACGGGTTTTTTCCCATCAGATATGATCCAGTAGGCATACATCTCACTGGGGCTTTCTATTACTGTTGTGATGTTAATAATTATATAAGAGGTATTGTCAGTTGGAATCAAACCATATAAACATCTTAATAAAAGGTGAATTAGTTGACGTTCAAAATAAGCTGTACATGGTTAAAAAGCCTGCCTACCTATCCTCTGTCATCCACATTGAATTTGAATGTATGGGTACACCATCCTTGTACCACGTGGTGTTCACAGGGCGTGGGTTTCCAGTGTGCTTGCAGAAGATAGCGAGTTGCTCGCCCACTCCAACACGTCTGTCTTGATCAGAGCTGGACGTAATCTCTGGTTTATCTGGTGTATTGAAATAGTAAAAATGTTATACAGTATAGTATTTATAGTTGAACATGTTATATACGTATAGCACAATGTCAGTAACTTACGCAATACTGATATATTCACTGTTCGGTTAACCACACCAGCCTCGTTCCATGCTTTACATGTGTAGACTCCGTCATACTTTCGTGTCAAATTGGGAAATACGAGCATCGATGCGTTCATGAATTTCACCTTATCATCCTTGTTGGATGTTCTCCTCCACAAGACGTCTGGAAGTGGAGAACCATTAGTCTCACAGCTCAGAGTAAGAAAAACAGATTCTTTAAACTCCAATAGACAACCTTTACCAATCGAAATGTTGTTTACTCTGATGTCTGTAATTTTTGGAGCAACTATTAAAAACAAGATGTAAATAGTATCTATAACAAATGTATGTTATTAACCGTACAATATAAACGCTACACGTTCATCAATGTTAGTCACGTGAAAAATAATGAAAACTAATCAATTGAGGTATATTTAAAGAATACATCAAAAGCTATCATGAATAAACAGTTGCAACCTACACCGTATTTTTATTCCGTGTTTTAATGCCTAGCATTAGTTGGCTATTGTTAGGCGCAAAAGTATGAAAAAATCCAAGGATTCAAAATCAAATATCAAATAAAGCTATCTTTACTATTATAGCTACGCTTTCAAACTAGTTTGACAAAAAATGTGTGATGTGCCCAATTGTTTGATATTTTTTTTTTTTTTATTTATTCGGTATATAAAAATATATTACAAAACGACAGTCAAGGACTGAAATGAAATGTATTACAAATGACTAAAAATTAGTTAAAATTGCTATAAAAATAGAAACATCTTAATAAAATTAGATATCGTACCATACAATTAAAAACATACATGAATAAAAAACCTTAAAACCTTCACTTATTACATATCTAAAAAAGAGCTAGTGGTGCCTATTAATTATATCCACCATGGTGGGAACTGGAGACGACCTAAGTCTGCTGGTTTTACAATGGCGTCATCGTGTCCATATATTAAATCACATTTTTTGTCACATAAAGTTTGATAATGTAGACAGAGGATATAAAACTTAGGTTAAGAAAAAAATCATAACTGTGGCGTATCATTTGTTACCTATTGTCTGTATTTCATATTGAAAACGCTGTACGTATTGGCCTTCAGCTTGCGTTGCTTCGCACACGTATGTCCCCGAATAGTCTGTTGTCATCTGCTTAATCGTAAGCATTGATATGTTTTTAAAACCATTTTCCTTAATTTCAAATTGATTGTTTCTTGTTGTCGAATCGATTTCTGCATAAGCAATAAACAATTATTTATTACACTAAAGGCAAGTCATGTAATGCACCAAGATATACTGTAAGGATGTGTTTAATAAATTGTCAACATACTCGTGGTAGGCCTACACATCGTTTTCAGTTTTAATATTATTTCAACTAGTCCTTCCATTGGAAATGCGAGAGTTCTGATCCTGCTAAAGGCACATTGTCATTTTTATAACAATTTGTGATAACTACTTGATATAAAGATAGCTTGTCGCCCTCTATGTGTCTTGAAGACATATCGCCGCTCAATATTCTATTAAAATGTTGAAATACATTTGCTTATTGAATATCTAAAAACATATTTACATTTACTCTTTTTACAATTATTGTTTCCGATTAATGGATTAAATTATAATATAATACAGTATTAAATTATAATATAATACAGCTAAAAATGGTTAAAAGCATTTTTTAAGAAACAAACATAATTATATTGAAAGCAAAGAAAAATTGATTTTGAATATTGTTTTTATTTGTTAAAATGTTTTAAGAAATAATAAACCCAATTATAAAAACGTTAAAACAGCCACAATGGCCAAGTAAGTTGCGCATGCACACTCGGATGGTAGCGTCAACAATACGAGTATAATGTACACATAGGTCATACCTTGAATTTTATCAGAAGGTTTGGTTCGAGACCATTCAAATGTGCTTTTCGAGTTAACAATACACTCGATTGTTACGGAGTACCCTTCTTTAATACTCTTAAACAGCGGATCCCCTTCCGATGTTATAACTGGATCTGAAAAAAAAAACACAATACTATTATTTACGGTATTATAAATAACGTACATATGAGTGCTGTTAGCAGATCTCATAACGCAATGTAGTTTTATTGACGCGCTGGACCCTCAAAGAGACACAAACCGAATGTAAATGAGAACGCTTCTCATTTTATAACAAAGTACTTCCCAAAATCGTCGCCTGCCATTATGGTTTACCCGCAGGAAGCGGCAAACACCGTAACTTAGCCTAGGTCGTCCTTAGGCCAATGTTTTGAGAATAAACAACGAACCTGACAAGCGATAAATCGGGACGGGAGGTAAAATTGATATGCAAAATATAAATAGCTGCTTCGCAGCAATAATGAATTAATATTGACACAATACATAGATTGGTTAACCTTGGCGAGGTATTAATATTCTTATAATGAATATGGATTAAGTTACGTCATCTATGTTAAAATTAAGAATGAGATAATAAATGATGATTAATTATCTTAAATTAAAACATTAAAATAGACACGCGGGCACTATAATAATATTATCGTAGTCCATTGATTTGCCCACGATAGCTCTTTTTACTTGGAAAATAGATTGCTTGCCAACTACATTACTTGCTTTGTTTGTTATTTTGTTTGTTAGCTCTATAGCGCCTACAATTTTGAAGTTATCATAAATTTTCGATGTAAATATAGGTATATATACTGCATAAGCCTATTGAAATTCAAGAAAATCAGTTCATTATTAAACATTTAACATGGGTCAAAATATCAACATGCGCCCTCTGTGGCTTTATTATTTTGACTAGTACTTTTCTCAGTTTCTACGTGATTTCATCAGCCTATCAAGGCACCCATAAAATGCAATCACCCCTTTTTCAGCCTATCCAGATATTTATTGCATGTGACTAACAGTCGACGCCCTTGTTTATGATTGCTCTTTTTTTCAACCCATTCCCTGGCAGTCGACAGTCATTTTGCCTGTGGTCACTCTCTTCAGACCATCCAAACACCCATTGCAAGCGATCGCCCTTCTTAGCCCATCCAGGCATTCACTGCATAGGTCACTGATCGCTCTTTTAACCTCTGGCAGTAAGGCCTAAATGACTTGTAAACTTCATTCAGGTTTGTTTCTTGCAGGGTGTTTCTTTCATAAATAATTCAGAACCATCTAGTTTATTTTCAAGGCGCCTGGTAAGTGTCCAAGTAATGCACACCCATGATGTGCACATCATAACTTGCAACGATTTAGTATGCATTCGTTTTAATGTAAATTAAAAGAGGAACCAGTAAGGTATGCTGGGTTTAGGCTATTGGTAAATAGTGTGTTTTAGATAATTATTTTTCACAACTATAACTCTAGTGTCTAGATAGTCACGAGTGGGTTCCAAACATGGGCAGTCGTTTGTTTTCGCGCCGCAACCAACGACTAGTGCAGCTACGCGGAATTTTAAAAGTCATCCTGCACGCAACATCTGAGCATGCGCAGTCGTGAAAATGAAAAGTCGATGTTTGGCATCTTTAAAGATGTATTGTCCCTCAAAATAATGAAAAATAAAGATTTTTAAAATCGGACTTTGAATAGGCCATTTTGCAGTTTTAATGAAGTTGTTCACTTCCATAAGGAAAAAAACGGGGTAAAAAAATTATTTCACCTATAAAAAGACAAAATATACAGTTAAATTACCCAAAAACTCATTGTCTTCCAGACAATTTGACAATTTTTTGCTTTAAATTACATTTTTCTCAGGTAAATAAATTTTTTTCAGACCAAAGTTTTTGTGAGAGTGAATAACTATTATGTGACATTAAAATAACATATTCAACAAAAAAATGTAAAAAAAAATTTTTTTAGGGGGACAATATATCTTTAAATATTACATAATCTATATACTAGTTTAATGATAATAATATTGTAAACATAAATTTTAAAAATCGAGTAATAAAATTCATTACAATTCATTATAATTAGGCCAAATGAAATAGAATAAAAGTAACACAATTACTGTGCTATTTAGTTCCTGCCTCAAATTCAAACATTTATTTCATCAAATGCCATACAAATAATATTATTATTATTTTGCGAGCGCATTGTAAACATCAACATGATTCCAGTTCCTGCTCTCTTTTCCAATTATAAAATGCATATATACAATATGCTATTAATCTATTATTCATTCGTTTATATTAATAATAAAATAGATGTTCACTTAAGCCAATGATATGTTTTAATTTAAAGAGTCAAGTGGATCTTTAATTTATAATCTTGAATATGTCTGTCTCCAAGCCTTATAAAAACAGTAGTTTAGTAAGTATTAATTTTTTAGCAAGTTTTTTTTTTAATTAGATAATAACAGCATTACCTTGAATTTTATAAACAGAATGAGATAAACAACATGATTATCTTCTTTTATCTTTACAATAATGCGTTGACGTATCTTTTCGCAGAACCGTTGGAAATTGAGAGGGGTGCTGGTGGTTGGATCAGAAAAAAAAAAGAATAATGTATTGCTGCCAGGGAAGAGTTTGATTGTAATTTCTCACTTCTCTTGCTAGGACTCTGTATGATGTCTTCTCTATATCTACATGTTGAACGGGTTCTTGTTTACCATTCGCTTGATATTCACCATATGCCCTATCTTACTGGTGAATAACTTGTCCATCTTTATTTTGCTGTTATTAATTTTTCATAATGTTTTCCATACTTTATTTATGATTGTGTTGCTGATATAGAGCGTCAGTAACCGAGTATTATGTCGCCTACAATGTAGGCCTACCATCACCTTTGAAAAATACAATTGGTCCTATGTAGAATAATGGAAAGAGTACATAGTACATCGGACTTAGCAGATATCACACATTTTGTATCATTGATTACTGTACACATACGTGCAATAATCATATTCAATCATTCTCATATCATACTTTGAAAGAAAATGCTATACATTTTAGATTAGTGAAATTGATTTCAATCTATTCTAGCCAGAAAAGTTATTAATACAGCATATACTTTTTATATTGTATTATTATTATTATTCTGAGCATATTACAGTCATTACTTTTATTCCCAACCAACCTACTCCATAATTGCTAATATATTTATCTAGATCTCGGGTTTGTAATAAGTTCAATGTATTTGGATGACATCATTAAAGTTATTAGCACATTCTGTAATCTGTAAATATTAGTTGGTGCATATTGGTTTCTTTCAGCAAATTTAGGGCATAAATGGATTTTAACAAACCCTATGTTTTACTTGCAATGTCATGCAGAAACTGGAGGTGTCATAATGACATGTGTTGCTGCATTTTCTGGACGCCAATTCGAATGTTATGCTTCTCTTCGTGTTTTCCAACACAAAAAATAAACATATAAAGAACGTCTAGAGGAATGACAGCTCATCGTATTTCAGATATGATGTTTAGCCATTGGTTTTATGAGCAACGAGGCACTAGGTTTTTCTTGAAGAAAGCAGTACATTGTTCAAACTCAATGAATCTTCCTTTTCATTTCAAAACTTCGAAGTATTTATTACAGCGATAATCGTAAAAAATTCATTTAGCAAAAATGAATTAGGCCTTACTATAATTAATATTTATGCAACTTTAGCAAATAAAGAGTAGAGGCATCTCTTGTACGTTTGCATGCGTCCGTGGAGAGGACTGATTACTCTGGAAAAAGTCAAGACTAGCAAAAGAGAGCAGCAAAAACTGAGAGAAAAATTAAGTGAAACTGCTGCTCTGCTACTTATCTAAAAACCTTGAAAGTTCTTTATGTATACATTTGTGTATATCTGGTTTTTTTTAATGAATATCTTATCATTCTTTAGGTTGAATGGTAAGGCTGGTGATAACGTGAATTTTGTGACATTCTTTGTGATGTTGTTGAATAAAGAATAATAATTTACAAAAATTAATAACAGTGTTTGTCCTTTACTAAGATATTTTTGTTGCCGAAAAATATAGAATTTGTTTCTATTGAGTAGCTTTCAAGTGCCAGAAATAAAAAAATTACCATATCCCTCATCTGTCGGCGCAAGCGCACTAGGCACGGATCTATTCTGTTGACAGATCCGTTTATAGTACGTGCCAGCTTGTGATTCGGCGTTCCATATAGTCACGTGATGATCTCGCAAACATTCCTGTTCATCTTGGCCTATTGTACCGCTGGTGGATCCGATCACAAGCTCCGTCTGTGTATATCGTCCAAGAACTCGATGAACTAATGAATAACGTGTGAAATGAAAGAAAAAAAAAGAAACACATAAGTATGTACAGTAGTGAAAAAAGCATAAAGATTATGAATGAAAGATGTAGTCCTCCCTTGTGACGGTTTCTACATATATCAGTCAAGAAACCTGTCAACGAGTAAAAGAATAAAAGTTGAAACACACGTGCTTTGAATAGAATGATTGAATGCTTTCACCCTTGTGACGTCACGATCTCACAGTAAATAATCAAGACACTAATCAGAAATATATCATATACAATAACATATATATTTTTTTGGATTTAAACATCTTTGTAGTGATGGACAGATTGACATAAAATGTAATCCTAGGCTGAAAAGGGTATTTGGCTTTATATATGTATAAGTATAAGACGATTTATTAGAAATCCATCACACACGAACGATAAAAATACAGTAGTTGAAAATAAGATAGGGGTTTCAGAAAAATATAAAGAAAAATTATCATTAAAGTATATATACAATCTATCTTCCTGTTAACGCAATTCCAAATTATTAACATTATATAACAACTATTCAAAAAAAGTTAAGTTAAACACATAATAATAGTTTTAATAGGCCTACAATATGTCAATAGTAAATCAACATAATTAATAATATACTGTTATATTAATTGTACTAATATTGAAAATAATTATTATCATAAATAATTTGATAAAAGTGTTGCTTGCTTTTCAGTTACATTGCTCACATATGCAAATGCATGAAGGATTCATATTTTAAGATCTGTGGACTCCAAGTGAAGTCAAAAGAAAAATAATTTCCAAATTCAAAACGTCAGCCATTCTAATCTAATCTTTCGTGGCCTCATAATAAATTTATGGAACCACCGTACCATGACACTTTTGAAAAATATGTTTAGGGAACGGATGGGTTTTTCTATTAGCCATACTGAACACGTATGCATTTAAAATGCGCACGTGTCTAGAAAATCATATTGACCTTCGAAAAACTATCTATATTCGATTAGCGTGTCATAGCAATAACAGTTTATTTTATACGGGGCGCCGTATGACACACGGTCGCTATCTTACAAACAATAATAATTGTAATGACGAATACTGTACATTATTTCTTCTTTTATATTTCGTAAACATTGTTTTTCGATTGCGATAATATTGAATAGCTGTATTTTTATATCCAGTTTACGCCCCATATCTAGTATTATTCAAGAGCTTTATTTTGTTAGTACAGTATTCAGTTTGCGCCCCATATCTAGTATACTTCAACAGCTTTATTTTTTATATCAAGTTGTGCAAAATGATTCTGCAATCAACGAGCGTTTGAAAATCAATTTTATGAAGTTGACCGATAAAGAAAAAACCCCAGCTTAGCATGTTTAAAGATGTGAATGTTCGACGATACATTCGCGTCGTTTTCAATCTGGATATTTATAATTAAAGTTCATAGCGAACGTGTAGTAAAATGATATACACAGTATATACTTATTACATTAAACAATACGTTTTATTTGATTGATAACGAATAGTTAATACTAATATTCATAATTATTTTTGTACGATATGTTATTTTAATGATGTCACACTTCACCGAGCTTTCTTTATTTCTTTTTTTTTATCGCATCACACAACGAATAGCTTGCTAATTACAGGATAAACTATTTCATAATTTATCGTGCTTATAATCTTAAGTTTTATTTTAGGGTTAGGGCGAATGGAGTTATGAAACCGTGATGTTATACTAATACTTTTGAAGAGATGACGGGGTAAATTCTTTCCAAAAGACTCCCTCTGAAAATGTAATGAAGACATGGACCTTGATAAAATGTGTGATGTGTTCATGTCAACGGTTTTCTAAAAACCAGTTCTTTCTTGGCTGAATGGTATACATTTCTGGAACTGTGCGCTCAAATAGAATCCTCTCAACCTTCTCCGGTGTTTTTTTAAAATAATCGATAGAGATTATTTACAGAGTTTAGTTATATTATAAGCGATATCAGGTCTTGCAATATATCATGTTTTGTATAAACAGTTACGCAGCGCACACCCCTAAAAAAGGGCATGTGTTACCTTTTCTTCATATTGTGTAGTTCTCCGTGTTTGATGTTATAGTTTATTTAATTAATATAATTTTTCAATATTTTGGAAATATATTATTTTTCCAATTGTGGAAAACAGCCAGGCCTCTTTATTGAGGTAAAATATTATTTTAAATTGTCACTCTATGCATATGCTTAAGCAGTGTATAACCTAATCTTTTACGCTGGCGTGTTACATTGGTATTACCTGGATTTTCTTGAGTTCAATAATACAGAACTTGCATAAACATTAATTATAAATAATCTTAGACTTACATATATATATAATAAATACTACTTCGATAAATTTCGATATAACATTTTAATTACTATGTTTATTTTGATTGGCATTTATTTTTTATTCATCATTAAAATGCTAAACTGAAATGACCCATTTATATTATTTTTAATGTTTATTACGTCATTACCGTATTGCATTCGTTATATGATATTAAGAATGATTAAAACCATCAATGTGATACCTATTATGTTTTTGTTTACTTATTGAACAATTTAATGATGTCAGACCTAGGATATCATATCATACTAAAGTAATTCTTATCGTTATTATATATTGTAGTCTGCGCTGTAAACTTTGGTTAGCAGACTTGAGTAAAGATCAAGTTTGGCAAAACCAGTTTGCTAGTGTAGACCAATTAAAAACTATATGAGAAAGAAACTAGTTATGTCATGCGCCTTAATCTGTGCCAACCTTCAGAGATAATAATATATGTAGGCCTATTTGATAATTTTTTTAAATTTTTTTTTAAATTTAAAAATAAAACCGGTGATTAGACTAGAGTAGTTATTAAATCACTCAAGCCAGTCTGGCATGGAAGCAGCAATTCATCAGGCGTTCCATAGTCTTAGATACAATTAAAAGCAATGAAGTGTGCAATCAAATGCTAGAAAACCTCACGTGATTCGTTAAAAGTTGAGCGCTAAACCTACAATTTTAACCTTTGAACTCGGAACATAATGTTAAGGTTAGTGATCAAGATCAATGGAGTCGTATCAATTATTCACTCTTCTACATCGAATTATCTCTCTTGAATAAGCATCTATTTTGTCAGTAATGAAATTGATAAGCCTCCTGGGGGATTTTAGAAATTCTGAATGCCTGTTGTATTGAATTAATTAGCGCAAATACTTGGTGAATATACGAACTATGTGCTTCACTGATCCGAAGAATATCTTGTGTTTTATACTAGTAGATATAATATTTTGCTGTCGGCTTATAGTCCCCAGGGTCGGTCATATCGCAAGCTCGGAATGAATTATTTCACATAATTTGAAATTGCTTGTGTTTTGCTTTAGGAATTAAAAATAAGGAAATGATATCACCTTTCTATTTGTCGTGTTTGTTTTTATATTGATAAACATGTGTACTTTAATTAAAAAACGTTTGAAATGTATTACTAATTATATTTAAATTATGCATTATCATTATTTAATCAAGTTAGTTTAACAAATGAAATGGCGACATATTTTTTAGAAAACGTAAAACTACTACTAACAAAAACGTCATTTTAATGTATTCATTATTATTATTATTACATTTATTTACACAAGGCCCTGAATTTTACGTATTTTTTTATTTTTTTTTTATTACGGTATATTTGATTTGGCAGAAGTTTTGGAAATGTCCATTAGGGCGGCAGAGAAAAAAAAACATCATCATATATTCTTGAACGACATCACCTCTAGCGACTATAAACACTTTACAGTATCATGCTGTTAAAGGTAACAGGTCCAAAGATCACTGTATCTCCAGCTTACAAGAAAGTGTTGTCGACAGATATGATCTTATATCGTTTGGTATATTAATTTATACCATTCAAAAATGCATAAGCATAATTAAACAGTAATGACCGTTATTCTTACCATGTTTTCTGTGTGGGTGCATAAGATCCCTTAACAATGAACGCTTGCTGTTTAAAGGCATCCATTTTCCTAGAAAACAAACGAAAGATATGTTTTTAAATACCAGAAGGTTAGTTTCCAATGATCAGATTTTTCAAACGTGCTTAGTAAAAATCGACTTAACTTTAGACCTATTATTTTAAGTCATTGATTTTTTATCTTAAGTCAGTTTTATAAATAACCTAAGCAAATATTTAAACATATTATTTTTGTATATCTTAGACAACGAGTTTGATAAGTAAAGCCTCAGTTTTCACTTATGCTCTCCTTAATGAGAACTTGTTTTTCACTTATGTATTTTTAAAGCTATTTTTCACCTAAGTCAAAATTGCTGATTGAAATGACACGTTTCAAAAACAGCCTGTGGCAAACAAGTTTGATATGTAAAACCTCAATTTTCACTTATGCATATAACCTATTTTTACTTAAGTAAGCACTTTACAATTTGGACATGTTGTTTTTCTATCTCAGAAAAGGAGTTTGATAAATAAAGCCTCAGTTTTCCACTTATGCCTCTTCTTTATGAGAACTAGTTTCACTTAAGCAAAACGGATTGATTTTTGAAGTGTTTTGATGAACATAGTTCTCAAATCCGGATATGACTTGATTGTTGTATTGCGTGCTTTCCAAATCTATCATCCATGGAGTGCGACCACAGCGTCGAAAGTGTTGAAGTTGTACTATGTTCTACAGTCCTATGCATCGAGTATGCCTAGAGTGTGATTGAATTTATTCACCTCGACCACATGAGATACGTATACGTATACCTACGGTATCTAACCTTTAACCTCTATCTAACTAAACCTAATTTTGTGTGAATGTAGATCACTACCTACGGCTATTTAATACAACACTTGAAAATAAATTGCTAATAAATTCACTTTAGATAATTTGACAAGATAAGGACATTGCCTTAAAATAAATATACTTAATCATTATTATTAGGCACATGGACTTAGGTTTTTTCGTTCCGTAGAGTCATATGTTTTATAATTGTTTGTACACCATACTTTTGATTATAAAAACTGAAATTGTTGTCAGTTGAACATTGAATAATAAATGCTTTTTAATGTTTATTTAAAAACAACGCCCTCTATTGTTAAACCTGAGAAAATTCCTTTCAAAATAATAGTATACTGTCACCTCATGAAATTATCTATCCGTTATATTTTATACAGCACACTTACTTTTCAAGGCAGACTAGACCAGGGCTTAAAACATTCGAGAAGGCAGTCTATTTTGTTACGGGGAGTAGACAAGGCTGTGTGACACTATGGGTTGATTTTCGCATGCGCAGTCATAAACCGCCTAGCTTTGTGTCGTGATTTTCAGGTGCTTGTGTAACAATAATTAATCGCATAATTATAAATAAATTTAAATCTTGATGACGTAAGATTATTGAATATCACAATCCTCAAATCAATATAAAGAAAAATAAAAAATCAAAATGAAAGTCAGTAGATAACATTATTATACATGCATGATCACAAACACAAACAAAAATCACATTCTCTAATATGCTTTTCATAAGTAAAATTTGAAAAGATTCTTGATATTATTCACCACCAAAGCATCAATATTACTATCATAGGTAGATTTGATCCAGAAAAGGAATTACAAATTAAGATAAACACATACAAAAAAGAGCAGAAAATATGAAACAGAAGGAAAAAGACGAAAGGAAATAGAGGAAAGGAAGAAGAGAAAAAAAGTTATAAAAAAGGAATTGAAATTAACAAAAAGAGAAAAAGTACAAAAAATTTTTGGAATAAGATTGGAAAAGAAGAAAAGAAAAGTAGACTAGGAGGTAAAATGAATAGGCTAAGTGGATAAAAGTAAAATAAGAAGGGGAGAAAAGAAAGGAAGAAAAAGAATTAAAGCTAAGATTAAGCTGTACAATCATTCAAAATTGGTTATTCAATTTAAAGTTAAATTAAAGTAAATAAATAAAGCCCGGAAACTTCTTTGAGCAGTATAGACTTATCAATAAAGTAATACAAAAAAACATCATGAGCCCCCAGCTACCACATTGGCGTGTCTTTTTTGTTTTATTAATATACAAATTCGGCAAATGAAGAGTGTATTCAGATGGGCCTTGAAAATTAACATTATTTTGAATTTAGTTCAAAATCGTACAATTTGGATTCAAAGGTTTATAATTTACACATGGTTTGCGCAAACCAAATATTATGTTAACTGCCAACTTTATTCAGTGGTATTTTGCCTTTCGCTGAGATATGATTTGACGTATGACGCCATATAGCACTGCAGAACGCTTTACCAGAATCACAGCGAATAGCACAGTAAATAGAATTTAAACACATTTGAAAATTGTTAATTATCGATTATCGATTATCGTAAATCAAACTAAGTGGTTATTTAATTGAATAAATATTATAATAACCGTTCTGGGACCGCATTTCAATATATTTACAGACTGTGAATTATCGATTATCGTCAAAAGTGGATTAATTTAATAAATATTTTAATAATATAACATGCTCGGGCTTAGGCCAATCTTCTTCAAGGAATTTAGGACATACACTTAGACTAGACTACTCTCTAGGCACCAACTCGGAGATGTAGAATAGACAATGTCACGGAGTACCTTCACTGAGAATGATTTCCACTTAAATGGAAACGTTCATACATGTGGACGAGTAGGCCTATACGTCGACTACTCGGTTTTTCAATTTGTGTGGAAATGAGATTAATAAGAATATTCCAGTTGAAATCAAATGATATAAACGGGTTAACTGTAATGTTAACGTGTGGCAACTTTTTTACTGGTACGATAATTACTAGTTTTAATTGACATTCGGATGTCTAAGGATGGATAAGCAAGCCTGTGAGTTACAGCGATTTTAATTGCTTTTGCTTATCCTTGCCTCCTTAGATTTCCACCTGTCTTGTTTTTGTTACCTATGTTTTTAATTTATTTCGATTTTAAAGGCTAAATAAAGAATGAATGAATGAATTTCCAGTTGATTCTTATTAGAGTCAACATACCAGTTAAACGGGTTTCATTTGATTGGGTACTAAACAACTATCTACACAGAGTAACCACCACAATCACATAATCATTAATGGCATGTACCCGTAGGTTATAAAGTGCTGTAGGTGTTTCCAGTGAATTAAGTCCGCCTCCTCCTTGTACCAGTGGGAACTCCCACGTGATATATCAATCTCTAAATTTAACTTCGGCTCTAACGAACTTCCCATCAAATCCACATATGACCAGTAATACTGTAATTTGTAATTTACACTACAATATCTCTAAATTCCTTGCAATTTGAATTTATTTGAATTTATCTGAATTTTTTAATATAAATTATTGTTGGCACGTTATAATCTTCTATCCATCGTGACTGCTATTTGATTTTGAATATTCTGTTTCGTGTGCGACTGAAATACAATATCATTAAATAACTGAAGAAGATAAAAAAACGATCTTGTATCGAAACCCTAGGTACTCGCTGTATTACGGGATTCCCCAAGGTCTACTATCAAATTGAGCATGATGAAACTTTTCTGAATATTTTGTAAACGTAATCTACTGTACAGAATATTAAAGGTGTCTAAGCGCCTCTACTTTGTTTTAATAATAACCATTAACTGCGACTAGGAATACTGTGTATGCTATTATCATTCATTATTTTGTATACTATTGGTAAATTGTTTTATAAGCAGATATACCTATTGCGCTTATAAACTTATTTTTAAACAAATTGTTTTTGTAGAATGTTTACGTATTAACTTTTTGTTTAACTTGTGTTCAATGATTCAAGTTTTTTCTAAATTATATAATTGTTTAAATAATAAATCTCATCACCAGGCTTAGAGAGTGGTCCGAGTTTAAAGAGTCATGAGTTGCAACCCTAGCACTGGGTTGAACCATGGACCCCTGGATTGGAAGGCAAACTTTGTAACCATCAATCTACAGCTCACTACATTGTAATCATCATCATAATCATTATCTTAGAAATAATCGGCATCATCAAAATCATCGGAATCATCATTACAATATCGTTATCATATTCTTCCTAATCTTTTCATTTTTATCATTTTCACTATCTTATTCATTATCTTTATCGGTCTTCTCTATCATAATTACTTTCAAAGTGATTCAGTCTCATCAACATTGTCATTAACAATTTCATCTCCTCCTCTTTCTAAATTAATACTATCATTGTATAGTTATATCCCGTGTATAGTATAACATTTTAACAAGTGTAGGTCTAATTTAATTCATATAGTATTGGAGAATAACTCGTCAAATTACAATTTTGCACCTGCAGGTATGGGTTTCTGCGAATACATGCAAACGGATTTCAAATTCAGCAATACGTCTTATTAGTATATGCAAGTATACCTGATTCCTTTTGATAGTCTTTTGTACCATCTGAACTAGATACATTTAGCATTATTTAGCGATCTCAATCTCTTTGGGATCAAAATAGTGTAACATCCGGCTTATAATAATGGAAAATACGGTAACCTGTAACAATGTATGTTATGTAGAGTAATTCAAAATAATTATCATTCTACATAAATATAATTACTTTAGAATTAATTGACAGTTCCATCACGATTACGCGCAATATTCTTGATAATACTACACAGGTATTAGACCTACAGTAGTCTTAAGGGTTCAGTCATATATGTGACATAATCATATATGACTATAATATAATAATTTTACTACAACATGACGTATCGTAACTAAAGCATATTTTCCAGTAGGCCATTTTGACGCGCGAATCGAAAGCGTCAGCTTATACGATGAATTCTAGTTCATTAAGAGCTTTTCACTTCAGCCAAATTGGTAGTTCGAATTGTTTCTACTTTTTCAGAAGCGAAAATCGCGCAACCAATCAGAGCTCAGGAAATGGGCTATGACGCGTTCATGAGAACTCATTTAAAAATCAAAAAGCTCAGCAGAAAGAAACATGAAAATAGTATAGCTATTCACTTATTCTATTTTTTTTCTCAGCGAAACGTATTCGGGCGAACAAATTCATCTAGTGAAAAAAGATTATTTTATTCTTCTATTAACCAAATTGGATATATTAAACATTACATTACTAAGGGCAGAAAGCATGAGTGTTAAAATCATAACACATTAAAATAAACAAACGAAAAAAGTCGACATCAATTTCTACACTAAAAATGTAAACAAAAATGTAGGCTAAAGGAAAATCAGCAGCTGAACAGGAAAAATAATTTAAAAAAAAAGACTTTCTACTTTTTTTTAAATGTTGTAGACTTATCGTAATCGGGGATGAATACATCATTCTTAGCTAATCTTTAATTGATGCGGAAATTCAGCAATATCATATTGATAAATTGCCATACATACGGATAAATTATTCAGCGGATTTAAGATGTCATCTTCTGTTTTAGCTCACAGAAGACAATATTAGAAATCTAAGAGCAAAAGTGAATGGCATGTAAGCCTCTTGACAATTACAATTGACAGGAAAAATATGATTAATATTTGAAAGTAAAGCCGGTTTAAAAAAAAATAGTATATTCTGAGAAATAAAACTGATAGCAAGAATGACAAAGAAATATTTATGTTTTTATTATCTTGCAAAAGAACACTATATCGATAAGTGTATGAATTTAACTAGATATTGCAATATTTTTATGGCTTCCTGCAGGAGACTTTCTCCCTTCAGGGTCCCAGGACTGCCTTGATTTCACTGAAAGTTGCCTGGTAAGTTAAAGGAATGTGACGAGTGTCTAGGCTAAACATTGAAACAATAAGAGAATTTAGAGATTATAACTTTGTTATGTCCTTCTCCAAGAGACTCTCGCCTTTTTGGATCCTATAAATCTTGGTTTCCTTACTAGGCAACTATAAAAGTTGCCTAGTAAGTTAAAAGAAAGTTTCCATGGCTAAAGATTAATTTATAAGACGATTCTTACATTTTGAACAAGAGAATTGAGAGACTATGACTTTTTTTATGGCCTTTTGTTGTGTAAGAGACTCTCTCCATTTCAGATCTCATGAAATGTGGCTTCCTTGGTTAATATTTTCTATGAAAGTGGCCTCATGTTGAAGGAACGAGATTTAAAGGCTAAATATTAAGAATTGGAAACATCTGGCCATGGACGAACCCAAATTTTGGAAGAGCCCGGTGTATGGTTCGTATCAGCCTACATCGTTATGGACAGAATTATGAACACTGTTTGGTGGTGGTAGCCTACAGAAGGAACACTTTGAAATGGTGCTGTATGCCTATAAATGTAAAAATTCAAATGATAAAATCCAAATGAGTAAAACTATACATTTCTTGAGAAATAGCAAGAACTTCTACAATCAGTACCAAATGAATTTGCATACTAACTCACCATTTCACATACATCATGTGAACTCTGTCATCTTTAAACGAAGTCTTATTACGGTTTAAAAGTGGGTTTGTTTAGAGTCATACAACATCTTGGAAATTGATTAGAATTGAAAGCAACGAATTTAAATTTGTAATAATAACAAGCAGTTCATCTAGAAATTTACAGCACCTTTAAGCGTTACTGAATAAATTGGATGACAAAATAACAAATTCACGTAGGTCTATCTGAAAGCTTCTAATTCATAAGTCGAAGCACAGCTAGTTAACATCAATTAGATAAGATAAGATTACCATGCAAGCATTAATGAACTCACGTTACGCAATAACTGAAGGCATGATATCTCGGTTTATAAACTACTTAAACTAGTACTACATAAACACGATGTAAAATGTATAGCAATCAAATTCTCTTCTTTGTTGATTTGTATTCAACCATCGAAATTGTAAATTAACCTAAATATAATGTTTGGTAAATAAATAACCTAATAATGTAATATTTTGTGTAAGAATAATAATAATAATATCAAATTGATAATTAATGATTAATGTATCTTTCTATTCATAAACTACCAGTTATTATCGAAATTGTAAATTAACCTAAATATGATTTTTTTGTAAATAAATAAACAGAAATACATACATGTAATATAGTGTAAGAATAATAATACTGCTAAATTGATAATTATTGATTAATTATTCTTACTATCCGTAAATTATTTATGGATGGAAAACACTTTACATCATTACATTATTTAATAATGGCGTTACATTTACATTCAATTGTACATTTCTTTACAAATACATTATTATTATTGTATTATTATTATGGACCAATATGTAATACAATTAATACTGAGAATGTGGAAAATCTTAAAACAACATAACAACAACATAGGACGAAAGGATGGAAAGGAGTGAGAGAGCATAAATAAACATGAGAATAGGTTTTGTGGCTGACATATTTACCGATCCTGTCACAGTTGCAGGATTAATCAGACAATAGTAAAGGTACGGTAAGCCATGAAACTTGAGTTAGAAAGTACGAGTTTCCTATCATATTGGCGATTCATATTGACTGTTTGGAGGGTGTGAACATTGTTTAAAAAGTGTAGCCCTACTAACGTAAATCAATCATGAGGCAAATTTAACAATCTTAAATTTCACGTAATTCAATCTCGTACGCAAGTTGATGCCAGGTAAAGCTAGGCCAAATTACACCAAGGTATATATACACAAGAAAAATTAGCATTTGAAGGAAAGGGTTTGGAATTATAGGTAATTTGAATAATATAACGGAGAAAGGTGACAGAGATGACTATAGGAAAGGTAGGTAAACGTAGACCCTTTTAAAGGTAGTATGGTTTTATAATTGATTATTAATAATACTAATAATATCTAATAAATCTATAATTGAAATATGAAATGAAATTAAAATCAAGTAGAATATAATAACATATACATGTTTTGTTACAATTCTTTATCTCAATGTATCATTACATAATATATCATAGGTTATGCCGACAAATCAAGGTCATTATTGAGTCTGTTATGATACGTTGGTTAATTCAGGGTAATATACCATAATTCCATAGATTATCAAGACCTGTAAACAGTAAATCACTGATAATAATATTGTGTAGCATCCAGCATTAGCATGTACTGTAGATCGATATTAGGAAATGTTCCATTGCATGACGCTGTCTACACAAACTAATAGGAATCAATAGAGCGTATCAAACATATGCGCATGCTTACAAACTAATCGGCATGTTACAGTACGATAGCTTCTACGATTATGTGGAAGCTATCACAACACAGAATGTTGTGTAGGCATGCGCAGTGTGTTTCACTACTGTTTGTAAAATCGTTGGCACCGCGACGTCGTATAAACAATCGGAAAATTATGCACGGTGTGTAAATAAAAACAACTTGTTTATGCTTCTTGACGTTTTCCGTATAATTACTCGAGCTATTTATAGATTTACAGAATCACGTGTTTAACATTTGAATTATACAGAATACAGTTTAAATGTCTTCTCATCTCTGAACGAGTGCAGAAGATTGTAAAGAAAGCCAACACTGATTCACCTAATGTTATTACGATTAAAATAGCTGAATAAAAAGCCGAAGAAATAGAAATATGACTACTATGTTGACTTATGGGAATTGAATTGGAATAATACATCCGCAAAGACAGATAAATGAATAATGATATTGACTATTAGGAAACGAAATTGGATTGTAATTACAGGAGTTGCGGCCTGAGCGTAACTATACGGCGCGACGCGCTAATACCCAAGTGAAGACTCACGTTCATTTGTCAATTAGTTTGTAATCTATAGTCTTACTGGTTTCAAATTAACAGCTAACGAAAATGGGTTTAGACTAAAATGTTATAAATAATTAAACACTATGGAAATATACACAAGAAGTACAGCTGTTTGTGTACATTTGATATTAGTCCTATACATGTTTTCAATTACGCAATCGAATAAATTATGAGTAACATGAAATACATATTTACAAAATTGAATGATGTATATGTAATAATACAACAAAAGTGAGATCATTTTGATTAAGCTTTTTACGAGCTAACTGCAACCAAAGAGCATCTACAAGCTGACGTAATAATTATTGTACCGAGTTTTTCCTATAGTGTATGCATTGCTGTGCAAGAGACCAACATCATTACGTCCCATTCAGAGGGCAATGAACTCCATCTTTCAAACACGACAGTATAGATCTTTCCTTGCCAATCATACATGAGTTGGATTTCCATGCTACTTCCTTGCTACTGTACTTGAGCATAAATCAAAATTTTGACATAGTATGTTCTTTTTTAAACTTTGCTATTTCGATATAGTAGACTAGGTCTATCTATAGATAACTTAAACTAACCATCTGATGATCCTATTCTTTGAAGAAAGACCCTCTTTGAATTTGAAGCAAGTCATACATATTGAGAATTTCTTTCGGCCGAAATGAATAGGATTATACCGGAAGTTCGACTTATGTCGAAATTGTGACATAGTAATTATCGACAATTAATATTATGGCACAAATAGGCTTTCGTAGATTTTATGATTCTTACTAATCTCGGTACGTAAAGTACGATATGCAGGCTTAAATTAAATTTTATAACGACCAAGTGTATTTCCAACATTTGTATTCATAAACAATATCCAATTACTATTTTCTTAAGGTAAAATATTCAGAGGAGATGGCATTAACATAATGATATACATTGAATAATAACAAACTTGTATAAAAAGATAAAATTAACATGATGTAGAATATTTATTGAATGTGGTTACACAATAGAATATTTTAAGAAAGGTAATTCAATGTGATATTGAAAGATGGGAAACAGAGCAAGAAAGAACTTGTTGTGAATACCACGTCAACAAAATGATTATATTATAACACGCCTGAATGTATCTTGCCATTTGATTGGTTAATGAAACCTGCGGTTATTTGCCTCATGAACGAAGACCGGCACTATTGAACGATGAACGGCACTGACGTACGTTCAGCGTTTTGTACACAACTTTTGCATACGTACCAAGCAAGGTTGTTGGTTTCGAAAATCAACCAGCGAGTCTTACAACTGTTGATTCCCCGTCCAGTATTGGAGCGCTCCCCTTGTGAATGGCCTAGCTACCCAGCCTGGCATTAGACGATGATTTAGGAATGATGATGACGTCACGCGGAGTGAACAGTCAACATTTCAACTGATGAAATCACCTTCGAATTCATAAATATTTTTATACTACAGTAGGATAACAATAATTTCATGTTTTTCTCACACTGTGTTAAAATAAAACGTGTTAATATTTATGAATTGAAACAAGACTATAACATGAAATTACAATTTCAATTAATTTTTAATAAACAATCTTGTAACCTATATTATATAAAAAAAAAGCCGAGAATATCAATTGTTTTTTCGTTTCGGAAGACATCGACCGTCTTATATAATTCAATACATAAAACAAAACTCGTGCTAGACTAGGCCTACAGTAGCTATATCAATGACTTTTTTTTTATTAATATACTGTATCTTATAAGTTATTAAGTTAAGTATAGCCAGTGGTAAAATGACTAACTTAAAGTGAAAATAATTATGTTGAAATATTTTGTTAAATTTATCAATATTATCATCGCTAGTGACACTACAACGAATCACACAATTTGTTCTAAGCGCGCGTTCAAGTACTGATATAAAGTTGATACCGTTTTTATACGCGCTCAGTCATCGTGTGATACTGAAAATTAAAATGCGCTGCAAAAACAGTAAATTTCTGTGGTTGTTATTATAATTGTAAATTAAAGAAATTAATACTTATTTTAATTATTGATGTCTTAAGAGAATAAATATATGCCAAGTTTGTTAAACACCCACGAAGAAACTATTAAAACAGTTATTTTTGTTTTATTTCTGGAAATTATTTGAATTTGTTAATTGTATCTGTGGGGTATTGATAGTCATCTCTGGTAACCTCTTTGATTTAATTTGATTTAATTTGATTCAAAATACAATAAAATATTCTAATAATAATTCAAATAAACTGTTATCAAACCATATTTTGAGAGCAATTCCCAGATGCCATACATTTGGGATATTTGTTTTTTAAATCAAAAGAATAAAATTTAAACTATATATAATACATGGTTTAGTTTAAACAGTAAATTCATTTGTTTAATCATAGTTGTAGGTGGCTGCCAAAATAAGGTAAAATATTGAGTTATAAAAGAAACACACCTTTAGAGATACCCTGATTTATTTTTTTATTGTTTTACAAGTTGTGTTGTTTAGCAAAGATTATAATAGTTCCCCACTATGCAGTACCAGATAGGTAAATTGATGGCATTATGGTATAATTTACAAATTTAGAAAAAAATTGGAAAAGATAATTAAATAATAACTTATTATTTATATTATTTCCTCCATGATTTGTGTTGTACTAAAGTAATTGTTTACAAAATAAATGATTACAGACTATTTCCTGTTTTTTTTTTTCAAACTGTAGCTGTTATTTTACAGTATGCCGGGTCACTGTTTATTTGCTTGTATACGAACATCACATTGTATTGCTATTGTTGTTTACCTCCGCCAAGTTTGTTTGTTTGTTTGTTTGTTTGTTAGCAGGATTACTCAAAAAGTAATTACAAGATCTTTACCGAAATAAATATACAGATAGATATGTGGTCAAGGACCATTCCATTAAATTTTGGGACCATTTGGGACCATGGTCCCAATTCTGGTTTATTTTTGTACAAGAGGCAAGAGTTATAATTTGTGATTTGTAATTTTAAAATTTGATTTAATGTGAACGTTTTTTGATGCGAGTAGTTTAAAAACCCATTTCTTTTCAAATTTAGGCTACTCGTTTGATTTTCGCGTTGCTGTTCTATTGTCAGTCAACTGAAGCTATTGTTAATTGAAAGGCTTGTTACATAACCATTACACCAAACTCTCATATACTGTACATGCTTGTAGTGAAATTAGCCTAAATCACAAACAGCATTAAGACACACACACAATTTTACAGTAGGCGGAGGTATGCACTCTCGGAGTGACTTTATAGTTTTCTATTTTACGGAATTTCTGTAAAAAAAATGTCCCTTATACATCAGTATGTTGACTTAACATCACATATGTAGTATTTTCTATTTACAGAATTGATAAAATAACAGCCAAATGTGGTGTAAACTGCGTCGCCATACCGTCGGTTTTTTTACTTAACTTAATCCCATGTTGTACTTTTATATACAGAATTTCTGTTAAAAAAATTAACATCAAAAAGTGGTGTCAACTGCGTTACCATACCGTCTGTTTTTTTACTTAACATCACATGTTGTATCTTTTATTTACATATTTTATGAAAATAAAAAGTACAACAGGTGATGTTAAGTAAAAAAAACAGACGGTATAGCGACGCGGTTGACACCACTTGTTGCTGTTTTTTTACATTTTTTTTTTTAAGTGCGTCTACTAAAAACAGAAATTTGATGAACGATTGGGAGGGTATGTAGGCCATACCGAATCAATGGCAAGCTTTCGGGACAGTTTGGCGAAAGACGGACGAAATACAGTCGATAATGAACAGAACGATGTTTGGCACATGCGCAGATTAATTTGAATAATTTACCATCGACTGTCGTCCAAAGTGATAAATAAGTGATATAATAATTGTATGTAAATGTATAAAAGTTAAAAAAGCTGTATCAATTCTAAAGGTTTAGTGAATAAGTTAAAAAAGCTAAAAAAATGTGAATTTTGCTAATGCCGGGTTTTCACTAGACGAGGACGGAATGCAAAGTAAATGATTTGACGAATCACAAGCGATGGATTTGTCACAGTATCGCTTGTCATTGGTTAACCAGCTTGCATTGCTTTTACGTCCTTACGTAACGTCCTAGCGTGGGAACCAAGCAGTATCAGTTGTACGACACGCGGCACCTCCGACAAGACGCTCGAGTTAAAAAACTGATATGACACGAACAACTAAAGGAATTCACCCAATGAAATGCTTCATCTTAAAATGGCCATGAAAAGGTTTTTTTTCAACATCTAATATATTATACAATGAAAGGCGCTAATGGAATTTATTCAATCAATAACATTAAAGTCAACCGAGAATTTGATTTATAAATAAGTATACAATCTTAGAAATGATATACGCAGCAATTGTTTTTAGACTTTGTCAGATAGAACATTATTTTTTTTGGCGAATTTTTATTTTTAAAAAGGAATATAATGAATTACCAAGAATAATAGTGACTGTATATATAGTAAATTTTTTATTTAAGTCAACAGTATGCGTTCCCCGGAGGCGAAAATGTATAATTAATGAATTGCGTAGTGAAGGTTACGTGTTTCATAGATAAACGAATAATTTTCGAAATAGATGATGAACGGAAGATTAACTACTGTGGTGGAAAGAATAATATAGTGGATTTTAGAAACAGTCATGGTAAAACATAATTACGGAACAGAAGTTCTTCAGAAGATTTCCAAAATATAATCAATCATAATCATAATGGCAATTAAGTTTGCAATCAATCAACGCCATTTTAAAAAATAAATTAAAACATAAACAATTATTTCTGATCTTGCAACCGCCATCTCTATCGCCACGATAAAGAGAGTGATCGTTAGATTTTTTTAAAGAAAAATAATAAAAATAAAAGGATTCAAGTACATCTAACTTTTGTTTTTTATTTCTAATTTGTTCAACAAACTCAAACCACAAATTAATGATGATTGAAATTTAAAAGCAAAATACTCTAACCACACTATTTCTATATAAAATTTAAGAAAATTATGAAAATATAAGCTGTTAGGCCAAATCCTAATAATATACAGTGACGAAATATTTAACACCGACTGCCCAGCAAAACGAATCTCACGTTCAACCGGACCTTTCTAAAACGGTCTCGTCGACGGTCGGTACGCAGCAAGGAAACCCCAACACTAATGACTAAGAGCAAACAACAAATATTTCTTCTGTTATCCCCTGTTATCTATCGTGAAATCCTATTCTTTTTATACTAAAATGCACTGTCCTCAAAACTACTGCTCAAAAGAGTTTTAACCACATGATAAATGGAAGTGACAGCGGCGATGTATACATTATCTGCGTATGAATTTCTGTTTCTGAATTTCTCTTCTAAATCCGGAAATCATATTTTTTTGTTTTACTTCGTGCTTTCCATACATAACACCCACCTACAGTAAGCCCCTTGCAACGTGACGGACTGCACTTCATGATACATGCAAGTCATCACGAATGCAATTGTCTAAACGGATTGATTTTACAATACACAACACAGGAGGTGCCCTCCTCCACTTCTTCACCTTTGAAAGTGAAGGACCTTATCACATCTGACTTAGAATGTGTTGTTAGTTATTTCTATCGTTAGAACCAGGCGCCTCTGTGTAACTATTAATTTGTTTCCCATGTAAGCAAATTGTAAATTCAATCCACTGAAAGAACATTAACAAGTCTAGTCATGTGACTTTGTGATTTTTTTTAGTATGTATTCCCACTGAAATCGAAATGTTTTAAATGACACATCACAATGCGAGCCTAAACGTGTCGTCATTAACAATTTTGATCCATAATGTATGGTATCTTGTTTTGCATCAGAAATTATCTAAGACGGCGAAAGGGAACTGACAAATACCATAATTGTGATCCTTGTTTGCAAACAATGAAACGCATTTGCTTTACTTGATAAATCAGTAACAAAAATTATAAAATCTTAATTTTGTTTCGATTTAAAATTCCTAGTAACGTTATAAATGTACTTTATCATAGCATACAGGTTACTCGCATGTATATATTTTGAGTGAAAATACTTTGGTAAACCTAAAGAAAGGAAACAGTTGTTTGTGTGTAGCATGCACGAACATTTTGCCATTAAATGGCAAACGATATCTGATATCAAATACCCTAAAACAAAACAATTTATGACACAAAATAGCATTACATAATTTGTTTTATTAACATTGCTCCAAGCAACAGCAATGTTTGTACAATATATAGTACACGCCTAAGGGCTGTATTAAAAACGGAACTGATATTCGGTGACGTGTTCGTGAGGTTGCTTAACGAATAAAAATGAATTGCAAATAGGTTAAAAAGAAATGCAGTTGATTCACAATACAATTCGACGAAAATTGGTCAAAACATCACAGTTAAATTAGAAAATCTAATTACGATCAATAAATTAGAATACAAAAAACGGCGATGGAACATAGTCAAAAGATGGATCATTAGTATATAGGAGAAATTTTTTTTTTTAAAGTCCGCCCCTGTCCAAAAACGAGAATTGAGAAATTAAATTTTATGAAATACACAGTATTGTCTTTAGGTGACGACAGATCAACAATTCAGTTGAAGTAGGAAGGCCAAAATGAGTACGTGTACTCTACTAACTTGCACTGGTGACGCCGAGATTTGTTTTTTTTTTATTATGTTAAAGAGTTAAAATCTTGTTAGGATTCTACAATTATACGGTAACCAAATATCCTTAAAAGAAAAAGTTACAGATAGACCGACAGAGGGCGGAAAATTTCATATTTCGTCCCTTGTGAAGATACCGATTACTCGAGATTTTAATTATTGGAATTTTGGCAACATCATGCAAAGTAATGAATAAATATATGTATACGTATTCACACGTTGCTTTAAAGATAGGAGTGAAATCGACCGGATAAGTGTTAAATAAAATTGAATATAACTTCTCGCTTCACACACAATGGGTCTATGATATTCTTTTAAACGATGGAGCGAATTTTCTTAATCAGTTATTATTGTACTAGTGTACTGACCAAAACCTATAGAATCAACCAGGTGCACCAGTTATTTTCAATTTATTTTTTCGACCGATATATAAATAGAGACGCTATAGATTGGACTGTATCATTAATCTGTTGCAGTAATTTTGAAGTCTGCACATTTCCAGTGATTGAAGAAAAACAACATGGCGCCCATGCATCATATGTTTATTTATAATGGTTACTTATTTAGCACGCGCTCTACTTTGTTTCTATTTTGACAATATTTTCTCTATTGTGGGTTTGTACGTTCTCATTTTATTTCATCATTTATGTCTATACACACATAATTCAGGGAAAGGTCGCGTGGCAAAAGGCCAGGTGGCACGGGCCTAGATTCATCTAATACCTCTAATACTATTAAAATCATTTCATATTTATATATAGTTTAATATAATAATAATTTAACCACATGTTGCACTGTAGTAGGCCACAACAACTAATGCTGTTGAACAACACCACCGACCACCCACCACCTACTCACCAAAAACATAGTCAGTACAAAACACCAAAATCAACTAGCCTATTTTTTTTTAGATACAATTATACTTAGCTGGTTCTTTCAAATTAGAAACGAGGTCGACTGATGACCTTACCTTGACAGTATTCATTTTTTGAGCAGACAAAATTAAATCAATTTAACATTTTCTTTCGTATTCATGTCTATTAATTTACATTATCAAAACCATAATCTCTACTACCTAATTGCAGGCGTCATTCAGGAATAAATCAGAGGCAGTAGAATAAATAAGACGTATCATACTATTTGATGTCGCAGAGTCCAAAGAACAAAGAAACTGTACAACCAAACTGGATAAAAACTGTCATTTATATTTAATGATAAAATGAATAAAATGCAGAGTATAAAATCACATGAACTAGATATGGGTTCGCTTGAGAGAGAGAGAGAGTGGTCACGCACGGGGAACTTCAGACTCGGAAAATTTACCTAAAGCTTGGTTCACACTAGAAACGCAACGCAAAAACGTAGTGCAACGTACTGTAATTGGTTTGACAAATCACAAGCAAAGGATTATTCGAATTCGAATTGCGTTTCTAGTGAGAACCAATCTTAAGTTAGGGTGAGTAATGAGTAAACAATGTACACGTATGGTTCTTTGAACATAAATCATCAGGAAAATTCAAGCATCGCGCCGCCGACGCAACAACCTGGAAGGGATTTTTATACGGCAGTTCAATGATGCTATAAAATATACGTTTCGCGGAAAATCCGAGATACCTGAAGGCATGTTTGTTACAACTTGTTTTTTTTTATATTTGAAATAAAGGATGATTTTTTAAAACTATTTAAATTATAGCATTTGGATACGACAAGGGTTAAAAGGTCTACCCTTAAGGTTACATTTTGCAATGACGTGCCGCAAGAACATTAGCTTGTTAAGATGGTGTTCCATTTCAGAGAATCGTGCTATATCAGATATCTCGTCCTATACGATCGCCAGTTTACGTACATTTCGTAACCTATCATTCTTATGGTTCAAGGATGTACTCAAATATTGATTTATATTGATTAAATATTGATCACTGAATACACACATTCAATTGTGTTGATTTAAGATGTTTAATTTCTGTTATATCGATCCGTATTGCTTATTGATTATCATACATTAGACGACAGTGGTACCTTGTCGCTAAGGTTAATAAAAGTAGGTCCATTGGAGTAAACATTTCGGTTTTAACGGATGCTGGAACCTTATTGCCGTGGGAAATTGATTTACAAAACATATTGTTAATCCTACACATAACGGCCTTCTTCAACTTAACTGGAGAACTTAGCATGAGAGAGAAGATCCTCTGAATACAGAAAGCAGCTGTTATAAATGACTCTAATGAGGACCACTAAAGGCCAATTTACACAGACGAGCGGTAACAGTAATGCCAAATATAGAATCTAAGTTATTCCTTATGATGAACATTGAGAAATAACGCGGATAGATACAGATTCCATGTTGGACAAGCTACGCGGTTTTCCGCTTACCGTTACCGCTGTTGATGTTATTAGACTTCGTTGTCTAATGCGGCCTTGGATCATTTTTAAAGATTAGTGTCTAAACTTAAATAAATCAGAATTATTGCATAATGAATATTTGACATGAGACATGAAATATTCGTGCATATTATTGAGTAATATTAAATTAGCTATATTTAAATAATTGCCTTGTTAATCAGCCTTTAGTAGGCCTAATAAATAACATAGTCTCGGTCCTTGGTTGGTTAAAAAAATCTGATTCCCCCTCCTCCTTGACGTATAGGCCTAGACACAGAACTAAAACGTTAATGTTTCAGTGCTATAATATTACACTGATTGCAATTTTGACCCGGCATTCTTAAACCAATCGTGGCGACAGTTATTATTTGTATTTAATGTTACCGACATTCTTTGATATCACCTGATATCGTTTATTCTGAAATTTTCAATTTACTCTGTCAATCATGTGACATTAAATCTGAAAAATAGCAATGTCAATATTTCAAGTTTTACTGCCTTTTCATTTGGTGTCTAAATTGAATAAGCCAGGCTGTAAAGAAATATCAAAATAAATACCCGTAAGCTCCTCAATCTCGTCGTTTATATGGTAATGTAATGTTGAAATTACAACGACGAAAAATTGATATGAATAAAACTATTCCCAAGCGAGAGATATAAAAATATGAAGAAGAAAAATGTAATGCATTGAATTGAACAGAAATTTGGAGCGAGTTGTATTAATTATGAAATAAAATTAATATAAATGATTGTTAATAAACAAACTAAAAATACGGTTTTTTTTCTACAACTACATGTGTGTGATATTCATGTACTAAGACAGGATCAGCTTTTAAACATGAAATATCACAATACACATATATCCAATAGGATTCGATGATAGACCTCGACAATTATAAATTATAGGTACCCAAAAATTGACGTACATGTATTACAATGTGTGTATTATAAATGCACACACGGTATACGTATAAACAAAATAACTTAGTATATAATTCACTTAAAAGCCCAAAATTGTATAAGTATAAAGAAAAAATAGTGTATAAGTATAATATAATTATCCGTCTGTAATCGACACCAGAAAATCCCCAAGGATAATGAATAATGCCCAGGAGGAGTATTTTTACCTAATTATGCCAAATCATGTTATTCGTTCCACTTGTACAGAATTTTCTCGTTTGATTGTAATTAACACAAATTGCCATCACAGTCAATGCGCCCACAACATGAAGCTTAGCTACATTAACTATGCATATTACATTGTACATATTATTTTACATTATCAATTATGATTATGAAGTTCAATGGTCATACACATTAAAATAAATCGGATAGTATATTAAAGGTACATAAGCAAAAGAAAAGTAATATTCTCCGAGTAATGTTCTCCGAAAGCCGGAAATTATCAGAGCGCGCGCGGCGTATTCAAACGTAAGAGTGGTGAGTGTGGTGTCAAATACTATTATACCGTATTTATTCAAATAAACGCCCTGCTTTGAAAAAACGCACACTCGAACAAATTCGTCCCATGAAACATCACTTGGAATAGGCCTATACAAATCTCCCTCAAATTTAATTTCATTATTTGACCACCAACACAAATTGTACAGTATACAGAGAAGATTCGTCCTGGACTTCAACGTATTGACGCAAAGTGCTGTATTGTGGTGGGAACCGACGACGCAACAGTGCTGCAATCAATCAATCAATCAATCAATGAAAGTAACATTTATTTCTCTTATAATTTCATAGTAAATAAACATTTACAGTAAATATGATTAAAATAAAAGGAGAAACATTCCAAAAAAAGCGAAGCTTGCATAAGGCAGCCCATAAACACTGAAAAAGAAAATAGAACAACACGGGAACCGGGAACCGGAAACAGGACAAAAACAGTAATGAAGTCTTTTAGTTTCAGGGTACCGAAAAATGCTAAATATAAAAACTACAATAAGTGAAAGGATGATTACACATAACTGGATAAGAGGTGTCGTTTCATTGTAAAGAAAAACTCTTCTTTGACAAAGCACTTTTTATAGGAACTGGTACGCTATCTTAGAGTTTAGGACCAGTGAACTTAATGCTATGTTTAAAAAAAGAATACGTATTTGATTTGCGCTCCGAGTTTTGTGATTATGAAAATTAAGATTGAAACTAAATAAATAATCAAAGTGCGATGGAAGGATCGAGTTTAGCCATGATCAAGAAAAACATTTTGTTGAAGATGGTTAATATCCTAAATTTTAAGAAGATATCGCAGGTTTGATTTCACGCAGGCGGCATTATTGGAAGGGCATTATCTTACGTTGCGTAGGCCTAGATTGCGTTGCGTAGGCCTAGATTGCGTTTCGTAGGCCTAGATTGCGTTACGTTGCGTCGCTAGTGGGAAACACGCTTTAAAGTCAAGATTAAAATAACTTCAATTTTTGACACGTTAACATTTCCAGTGGATTCTATAATCCCAATTGTGAGCCAGGCCTTCTTAAATCAATCATGTAAACACCCATTGTATATTAAAACTCATGCATGATGAAATTTCTCGATGGTTCATGTTACTAACTATAAGGTTACGAATGAAATAACATTCGCTATAGTCGAACAAGGGAATAATCTAAACTAATTGATACAACATAAATGACAACATGGATAGTCATGATACACATGAAACTTCACAATGATACAAATCAAAACATCATGCAATAAGCCACGAACTGGTTCTAGCATGAAATAATGTTTCTGAATAACATTCTCGGTTTGAAGAAGATTGAATTTAATGTTTGTTTAGCTTGGTTCCCACTAGAACGTAACGCAAGGACGTAAACGCAACGCAAGCGTTTTAACAAATGACAAGCGAAGTTATAGACAGTTAGCAATCACAAGCGAATAAGCCTTCGTTTGTGATTGGTCAATTCACTTGCGTTGCGTTACGTCTTTTTGTTGCCTTGCTTGTGGGAACCAAGCTTTATATAACATAATCGTCCAGTGTCAGTATATTACAACATATCATAATTGTGATCATCATAATTGTGATCATCATTATCACATTAATCTTGTTAGATGAATGTACACTAATCTGAGCTATGGAGTTGTTTTTTTCCGAAATAAAAGATGAAGAAGAAGAAGAAGATAACATGATCATTAAGATCATCGTGTTAAATTATTGCAGCATTTCATGTACCATGATAATCACGATCACATAAATTCATGTTTGCATATATTGCAGCATGACATCATAATCATCACGATCACATACTATTGTACTGTAATCATGTTAGCATGTTATAACATGATCATCAAGATCATCGTGTTAAATTATTGCAGCATGTCATATGTCATGATCATTTTGCATAATCTTGCAGGATAACATCATTATCATCACGACAACATAATAACGTTAGTATATTTCAGCATTTTGCGATCACAATACGCTACCATCATTTTTACTTTATACATTCCAGCACATTATGCTATTACTGTATATTTATTTATTAATACTTTAGTCTGTATTTTATTGATTGTTCTCCCTCGGTTGATTCACGTTTACACGTTGCTCATACTTATCGTATCTCTAACTATTAACCATCGTTATGTATCATAAGATTATTGTCACACAGCGCCTCAAGCATTTGCCATTCAAATTAAGAAACAAATTAATAGAATAATCAATACTAGAAATCAAATGGCAATGATATATGGTGACTCTGCATCCTGTTTTTAATTATCCATCTGTTTATGTTGAAATAAATGTACACTTAAAAATTAATGTTTTCAATAATGAAGTCCAATAATTTCACGTATTAATTTGTTGTTATAATAGCGCTATAACACAAAGTTAAGCGTTTCTCATTATTACATCGGTCATTTTTTTATATCAAACATACGCATGGAAACATAGTCCCATTATGCAGCTATAGCGTATATTCAGCAGTGCAATTGTGTTTGTGTACGTATTTTTTCACCTGTTGGGGCGGGGGGGGGGGGGGTAACCGAAGTAAAGTGTTTTCATTCATTGTAGAAAGAGTTGGATCCAGTTAGTATTAGTATTAGTAGTAGTTTAGTAGTAGTAGTCAAACGTTCAACACACTGTCCCACACGCCCTTATTTGACAAAAATCTGGTCAAAATTAGTTCTTTATCAATATCGTCTCGCGTGATCGAAACACACGTCCGCATGTCACGCGAATATATTATATTCGAGTGACATGCGAGTAAAATATGTATTTCACAAGGCGGGAAGTGCAAGCAACAATGTGTCATGCTTTTCACTTAAATAAGGCCAAATACATGGCTGTAGTCGCGTGCGCAAATTTGAGTTAGTGTTTACCGACCGACTGACCAACCGACGTAGTGAGCTAGAGTCGCGTTTTCACGCGACTAGAATAGACGTGATCAAATACAGTAATATTTAAAGTTTTGAAATAGAAATAGAACCATCGGGTAAGGCTAAAACGAACAAGTAGCAATATATGTAATCTAGCACTACAGCTACTAAGAAACATTCCAATTAGAGGGTGAGGTGGGACGGGGGAGGGGTGTTGTAGGAGTAGAATGGGAAGACATCTTGTGTACCGAAGTAGTCTTACATGACTGTGTTCTACCGTATAACAATTTCAGTTCACATGAAATGTTAATATTGTTTTAGATATATTGTTATCATATGATATTTTTAAAAAAATGTTTAAATATCTAAAAGTGTACTTTATGGTTTCTTGGAATTGTCAGCCTTGTTAATTAGAATCGTACGTAACACATTTTCAATACCGAATAAATAAACTAAAAACATTTACAGGTACAAACATGTTACGTAAATTAATGTTCAGCCTAATCATCTGAAAATCATCTGAAATTGGTGTGAAAGACACGGTTTGCCCCGCAGTGCACATTTACACGACTCGTCGGCACCGTTCACTTCAAATAAATTTTGATCTCGCCAGAGGCAAAATTCAAGTTTGTTTTTCTTTTTCAAGTATAAGGATAACTTACCTATTCGACTAGTGCTGCTAAATTCAACTCCGACAATTAAGCCCACAAATAGTATCTTGACAAACATTATGTATTTTTGGTAAAATTCGAAACTGTTGTTGACAATCTTGCGTTAAGAGTCACTATAATTGCCAGTGCGCAATGCATACGATTTGTGAAATCGAAAAGCAACCGGGCGTAACGCGGTTTGACACTCGTGGATGGGCTGAACAAATTCCGCTAGATGTTTCCGTATTATTCCGTATTCTTCCTAACGTTGAATAAGAACTGCCAGAGAAGCTATAAAATTAATGAATAATATACTATCGAGTATACATTTCGTCACATCACCATCACGGGCAATGAGTCGTATACAAAGATGGGTGTTTCGTTAAATGAAGAGATATCAACTGTACAATGCAAGAAGGACCGGTTTTTTATTCTGCTCGTCTACACAATAGCATACATACCGTTACTTATTAGAATACCGTCTGCATTATACCAGCTTTATATTCTCGAAGGCCTACTCGTCATAACTTATTGTAAACTGATTGTTTACTAAATTACAGTATGTTGAAATGTGTTGTTTTTTTAATTAGGAATTCTTTACTGTTAATAAAACAAATATTTATATATTATCGTTTGACAACTTTAAGCTAAAGCATTTTTTAAAACAAGACTGGTTAATAAAACTCTCTCATTAACTCTTTATCAGCAATCCTCCTAGGGGAGAAATGGTTTGAATATTGCATACTTTGGAATTATCTAGAATCAATAGGTGTTTTTTATAGCAATGATTAATACTTCTCTATCAAATGTATACTTTTCACCCCAACCGCTTTATCTTTCTAAGTTTATAATACGACCGTGTAAAATAACGTCCTCTAGATGCAATGTTAAGCCGGTAACCCATATATTTGTTGTACAGACGACGTACGGTAATTACGTGTTGAATGGAAGAGAATTCCCCCAATTTGTCAATCGGATTAAAGTGCCCCTGGGAATCAACAACTGCTTTTCATCCAGGGACTTAACATGATGTTGACGTTGAGGGGGGAATTTATTATTGAAAAAAAATCAGTGCAGCAGCAGCCGCCGCGGTAAAATTTGATTATTTTTATGAAAAACTATGTCATCTTTTGCAAGTTTACCTCCGCCTGGTTGTATTAAAACTGTTAAAGAAATCTGCAATGAAAGAGTTCCTAAAACGGCAAAAGTTATAGGAAGGTTAGGTTTAGCCCCAGTGGTGTCTTGTCTTGTAGGCCTAGCTAGCCAAGAAGCTAGTAGTAGTAGGCCTAGGCCTAGGCCTAGCTAGTACTAAAAAGTATAAAGGCCTACCTAGTAGGCCTAGGCACTGTGATGTGTGTGTACTACACTGGCAAGCCAGCAGTACAGTAGCTTGCATGCCTAGCTAGTAGTAGGTCTAGGCCCAGACCAGACATAGCCTAGTCTAGTATGGTTCCCTTTCTGGAAAAAATTGTTCATTTGTGTTGTAACAACTTGACAAGTCGACATAAATATAAATATTATATTGACATACCATGTCGTCATATGGGTATCAATTGCTTTGATTGTTCATTAGACATTATTAAATATTCAACACGCTTAGTACTCTACGCTGTGGTAGTACTGAGTGGATGGCACGTAGACGCTTCCATACTTAAATAACCTATGTTGTACATAGCCTAAAATGTTTGCAAATTGCACCAGATTCCCAGTGCTGTATCTCCACATACTATCTATTTCGGAAGTATCATGTAAGGGTGGGTTACGGGTTAGGTTACTCTAAATACCATGTGATAACACATGTGATGTTGTATTACTAAATATTCCTATGAAACTTCGGAAATAGATACAGTACCGAGAATCGTCTGCAAATTGATGGCTGTAATGTAACATCAACAGTAAGATCAAAGTTGAGCTCATGTGTCCTATAGCTTGATTTGCATACAGACACATCATGTGGGAATCTACAACCATAATTGATTTAACTTCACATTTTAATTTTTTTAGATTAATAGAAAGAGATATCAAGTTGGAGAAAGGAGTCCTATCCAGTAGAGATAAACGACACAGTTTAACGATCAATACAAGACTTATAGAACCATTTCAAGCCAAGATAAATTGTCTCTATCAAGTTATTGGTGAGGTGGATGTAAGCCGGGATCAACAAGAGGTGATAATGACTGTGCGAACAGCAGTATGTGTCGAAGGAACCGATTTGATTGCGTATGAAAAAGCTTTACAGTTTCAACGCGAGTATTTGTACACTAGATAGAAATGAATAATTAAATCGGTTTTAGAATAATAAATAGGAAAAAGATAGCAAAGTTATAGATTGCATTTTTACTTTCTTAATTTTCCAGATGGAAGATTTTTAAGCGCAATTAATTTATCTATATGATTACAAAGGTGATTGGCAAGTTGAGAAGTGGTTCAACTAGTTCACCTCATAAAGGCTTTTCAAGTATTTGTACAAAACAACGTGTGTAAAAATAGTTTTGTTGTTGAATATGCAAATGTGTTGAGCAAAAATTGGTTTGGGGACAAAAAATGTAACAACTTGAATTGTAATTTAAAGAACACAAAGTCAACCAGAAGGTCATTGTCAATCCAGGAGTAAAATAAAATAATTATTTGTGTTCATTTTTTTCAGAAGTGAATAGGTTTTATGTTATTAATATGGTTTCTTTGTTGGTACATTCAATAAGTTTCAACTAAAGGACACTGCAAGTATGTAAAAGTTATATATATATATTGTGTACACTGAAATTGAAAGTAGTGCTGCATCAAACATGCAGTTAAAACAACGGTCATTGCATTGCAATTGGACAATTAAAGTCTAGACCCCTTAAGCTGTCGAAATTAATCATGACATACATTTTTTAATTACATACTTGTCAAATATTATATTTTGCAACGTCGTCAAGGTCAATGACTCAGTTTATTGTTATTAATAACATTATTTCTGATACTTCAGCTTGAAGTAGTGTTACAAGGTCAACAAAGGTGAATTTGATTTAGGTGGGAGAAAAAAGAAAATGTAATTATGACAGAAAAGAATAAGTGCGCAGATACTGAGCGAAATTCTTGGAAAAATGCAGGACATGATGGAGTGCTCTTTAATATTTTGACCCACATTAAAGATACAACTCAAGATTTCAATAAGCTTTTGTGATGTCACCATTACATCTTGTTCCTAAAATCAACCGGCATAGTACAGTACGGTACCTATACAGTACGGTACCTATACAGTACGGTACCTATACAGTACGGTACCTATACAGTACGGTACCTATACAGTACGGTACCTATACAGTACGGTACCTATACAGTACGGTGCCTATACAGTACGGTGCCTATACAGTACGGTGCCTATACAGTACGGTGCCTATACAGTACGGTGCCTATACAGTACAGTGCCTATACAGTACAGTACCTATACAGTACAGTACCTATACAGTACAGTACCTATACAGTACAGTACCTATACAGTACAGTACCTATACAGTACAGTACCTATACAGTACAGTACAGTACCTATACAGTACGGTGCCTATACAGTACGGTGCCTATACAGTACAGTGCCTATACAGTACAGTATCTATACAGTACAGTACCTATACAGTACAGTACCTATACAGTACAGTGCCTATACAGTACAGTGCCTATACAGTACAGTACCTATACAGTACAGTGCCTATACAGTACAGTGCCTATACAGTACAGTACCTATACAGTACAGTACCTATACAGTACAGTGCCTATACAGTACAGTGCCTATACAGTACAGTACCTATAAAAACATTCAGGACCGTAAAATACAGTAACTTGGAAACTGAGGGAGTTATCATGAAACAAACTTACATAAAAAGCAAGTAATATTTGGAATATTTTGCAAACATTTTGCCAAGTATGAGTTTAATGTCTGAATGTGCTGTTGAAAAATAGCCATTACTATTATAACTATGTAGAGGTTCTAGATGGCGATTTGACTTAATAATCAGTAAAAGGATAAATATGTTGATACTTATGGCGTTTCATGTGTATAATATACTTCCAGCTGTTAGTAGTTTCCAGACAAAAATCGAAAGTGACTGGTGGACTATAACAACACAAAGAAGATAAGTTTGGGCAGGTTTGTATTAAAACATTATTGTTGGTTTAATGCTTATAATCTGAAAGTAATTGCATTATTTCATTCAATTTTCGTTTTGAATTTATTTTTATCAATCATAAATAAATCCGAAGACAATACAACTATAAAAATAAAACTTTCCATTTCACAATCAAACAACAGAAATTCTACAGTTTCAGAAAGTGCTTTCAATTTACCCATAATGCAATGCAACTACCTTTTCATGTATTGGGAAATAAATGAATTAAGAATAACTACCAACAATAACTATGTTTCTAAACCCAATTTATTCATTTTAATAATATAGCAGATTTTACCATTTCATGGCTTTGTACAGAAGCACAGTACTAACACAATAATCAAACTACTGCAAATAGGCCTACTGAAGATTGTCTTCTCATCAATAATTGCTTTAAAATCTAGCAAATAATTATGCACTTTAATTGTCCACGCTTGTATACAAATATAATATTCCTAAAACTACTGCTATTTGTTGTCGCCTAAATATAAATATTTTACTTATCTAATTAAACACATTACACCAAATCCTATAAAATACACAATCACTGTATCATTAAATTAATGATTTGTCATTTCTACAGTAATTTTGCAGGTGGTAAAAAAACTACAATTTTCATTAAAGCATCTTTTAAACAGATTATTTAGTAAACCATTTGGGGCTTAACTTTCATTTAAATAGATTGGTAACACGCCATAGAATAATTGGTATCCAAACTATCGTATGGACGATGTCAAGGATGATAAAACAAGTAGTAAAAAATCAACATTTTAAATATACAATTTAAAAATATAATCTTATTTTAAAACCAATTCAAGCATTTACTTTTTTTATTTTGTATTGTATTTTACAATTTTGTTTCAAACATATAAATTCATTCACCAAAAAGTATGCTCTTCATTTACATTAGAATAAATTTGTATGTACAATATTATAAAGTAAAATAAATCTGGCGCAGAAGTTCGAGTAGAAAAGTTGTATGGATTGTGGTGAAGTATTTAAATGTATATTATTGCTTTTTTTTTTTTTAAAGTAATGTTTGTGCTATAAAAACTTAAAGCTGAAAGAAATATACAATGTATTTATTAAACTGGTTATTTGTTAAACCAGTTATTTGTTAAACCAGTTAATTTGTTAAACCGGTTATTTGTTAAACCAGTTATTTGTTAAACCATTTTTTTTTTAGACCGTTTTTTTTTCATGAATATTTGAAAATGAAACCAAAAAGTTAAGTAACTATGTTGGGACTTTAATGGGAGTTTTATCAAATGGGTATCATTAAAACCTTTCAGCGCAAATGATTACTGCAAGTATCAAATGGTTAGTGTAGTCAGTTCAGCACACGTGAAAGTGTATTATCATTTTCGAATTTAGTCACCTCTTCATAATCCCTTTTTCCTTATTTTGTGTAATCTTATAACCGCAGATTTTAGCCTGACCACCTAAACGGAATGAAAATATGTATAAAAAAATGTTGATAATTTACTTAATTTTAACTTATGTGGGCCTACATAAAGTACAGTTATGCCAGATTGGAGCAAACATTTGACCAACTACTATTAAGAACAATTCAAAATTTGAATTTTTATTTTGTAAAATTATTTTAAAAATTCAACTACTCTATAATACGGTATGGAATGATGGCCATGTTCTATACCCTATTAAGGTATATTTATCACATGACCTCATGACCTCTCTGTTTGTCGATACCTTAGATTGTGCGCTACACTACAAAGTTTATAATTTAAAATAAGTTACATTTCAGCGGATTATCAATCTACTGAATCAAAATGTATATATTTACAGAAATCATTCTCGGCTTCTGAGCTCTTACTTAATCAAGAGACTTATAGTCCTTGGTTTAATACTTCAATATTTATTTTATGAACGCAATACATCAAAATGTATTATATGTGCTAATATTTCAAGTCACTCGCATAAAATATATTTCAAATAAGTATAGGAATGTAACAATTGGAATAAAAATACAGTAACATTCCTTATAATTTATGCTATAAAACTGTAATATCAATGAAATGGTTTGCTTGTGTGATTCAGTTTAAATTATCTTATAATTAACAGCAATGGTTTATAGCCAATGACAAAACATTAGGCAAATTTCCTAAATTATGTGAATTAATTCACTATCACATCCTTCATAAAAAGTGGCAATCCTTAAACATACACATACACAAGATGACCATAACATAAACAATGTCTTGCACAAGTCTTGTCAGTTGAGTAGTTTTGTGGTTTTTTTTTATGACATCTGACATGATTTTAACCCAGGATTTTGTGAATGTTACATCAGGGGTCTTCTTAACCTCACATCTTGATCATAAAGGAAAGAGTTTTTTCCAGTAATGCTTTACTTCTAGCATGTCCTAAACATGCGTCAGGAACTAAGGCATTATATGTAAAACTGTGTCCGGTCTTCATGATTGGCCAAGGTGTCAATACAGTGGCGGCAGTGCAAGCCGCATCAATAAAACCAGCAGAGGTTCAACGCTCTCCTTGATCATAGTTCTAGTAGTAGAACAAGTCTCTTCAGATAAAAACTTAAAACTAGTCCAGTGTCTTGTTATGTGTGAACACAGTGCATCTACTGGAAGAGTAGGGTTCATCTCAGTTATTCAGTGTCATGGGTTCATAGAAGACCTAATCTGAATTTGCTCAAATTGAGAATGAATATTACCAAGCACAAACAAACGCTCAGCCCGTAGAAGTTGTTTCATGGTGAAAAAAAGCAGGTTTAGAAAAATTCAAATTGTCCAATCAAGTTAACAGCGGGACTATTTACAGATATGTCGCGGTATTGACTGGTAAAAAAATATTTGTTTTCTTTAAGATCTTCCAGCCAAAATGTTTCTCACCTTAAAAAAAAATATATGAAAGAAATATGTTATATGAAAAGTATAATTTTGTTTAATATACATCGCCACAAAATCATTGTATCAGGCTAAACAAAGTCTGCTTAAAGATGTAATGTCCCCCAAAAACACGACAACTGAAGATTAATTAAAAAAAGACTGAATAGGCCATCTCACAGTTTTAATAATGTTAATCACTTAACCTATGACATTAAACATGACTTACAAGTAAATGATTTCGTGGATTTAGCCCAATAGCCTTTTCCTTCTCAACATTCTCCTTGCTGACATCAGCGCCATTTCTCATCAGTCGTCGAACAATTTCCACAATCAAGGCCTCATCAGTTTTGAGACCAACAGCAAGATGAAGGGGCGTGCATTGGCTAAACGTTCCCTTATTCACGCACTCCGACGTTTGGTCGTGTTCTAAAATAAGGTCGATGAGGTCAAGTTTGAGATTCTCTACTGCATAGTGGAGTGGAGTTTTGCCACTTTTGCCATCCTATTAACATAAAAAAACAAGTAAATTAATTACGGTAATACATGTACAGATAATTTTAATATTTTTTGTTGTAAGTTCATAGGCCTACCCATAAATAATTTAGTACACATAATACAATATATGCAAGGCCTTAGGTTTACAAAAAGTACTAGTTTTATGGTTTATGTTGACCTCTGACCTTACCTGTCCTGTGGTTGACGCATTCATAAAGAAGAGCAGCTCAACTAATTCTTTATTCCAAACCTGCACCTGAGATGCACACTGAGAATCTGCTGTGAACACCGTCTCTGTTTTCCCATGATGCTCAATAGCATAGTGGAGTGCTGTTTTTCCTAAAATATTCAACATTCATAATAACCAAAATGAGAAATCACACTTTTGTAGTATTTTGTTTCTAGCTTCTTAGAGGGCAGTATAATACATTGTAACATACATAATGAATTTACACTATCGTCTAATCCAATGGAATGTTTCCTGTACTTTCAACATCTAGTTAACTATCAATTAATTCTAAATTTTTCTCTATATTGTACAGTGGCCCATTTCAAAACTATAAGGGCGTGTGACGCAGTGTGTTGGTCATTTGACTACTGATCGTGAGATCTAGGTTCAAATCCAACTCTTGCTGCATTGCTTGTATCCTTAGGCAAGACACTTTACTTGTGTTTTCCTCTCTCCACCCAGGTGTATAAATGGGTACCCAGTTAGATCAATGTATGTTTCCATATGTGTTTGAAAAAAAAAATGACTGGGGTAAAGTAATAATGTTCAGTGCTTAGCGGTTTCACAACATTAGGCGCTAAATAAATCCAGGATATTATTATTAATCCTTCAAGATTAGACCTTTAATTTTAACATTCATTATCTTATATAATATACATAATACAGGACCTAGCATAACAGTCCTAATCTTTCCAGGAAAGCCAGTGTGGACTTCACAGAAAAGTAACATTGTAGAGTAATTTGTCATCAAATAGTGAACATGAAATGTCTTAATACCTTCATAATCTTTAAGATCAACATTAAACTCTTGTAACAGGTGCTGGTGTGGTGTGCTCTGTAATCCATAGTAGACATTTGTAACTACTTCTGTAAATCCTTTCATTGCAGCATAGTGTAATGGTGTAGAGCCGGAATTGTCCTTGATAGACGGATCAGCTCCAAGTTGGATAAGATCTCTTACCAAAAATGGCATGTTTACAACTGTTGCTAAAAACACTGGTGTCTGTTGAAAAGAATAAGTGATACATTTAATCATGGACCTAATAATGGTACTGGTACTGGTACTGGTTCAAATAACCGTCTCACAGTGACATCTGGTAGCCATTGACTTAAAGTTGGCATTTGGATGTGTTACTTTTAAATGTACAGTATGAGAGTGACTACTACCAAATTACACAGTCACAAAACAACTTATAAAACAGTTCATATATACAGTTAAAACATTGCTGGGAATTATAAATTTCTGTTGAAGCAGGCTCCAATGAAGTTGCATCTGCACTGTACTCTCAAATGTTCTTGGAAAATGAACATCTTTCAATTAACATGATGAATTCCAGAGGTTTGGGTTTGTTCATTTAAAGAGAATGGTAGAGAATGTGTAATTTACAGTAGCGGAATCAAAGATCTAAAAACCCATTATCGTTACCTGTCCTAATTTGTTTTGGATGTCAAGTGCACCTTTTACTTTTGACAATTTCTTAGCAATAGCAACAGCGAGGTCACCTCTTCCTTGTGTTACAACAACATGCAAGCATCTAAAATAAAGACAATACAAATAATCAACAATATCATAAACTAACGGTACAGTTATACTTATCTTAAAGTTAAGAGATTTAGTTTTTGTGTCATCATCATATTACTACTAATACTGTACTCTGCAAGATTTGGTATATATTTGTTAAGATTTTGTAGAATGTAAGAGAAGACACAAGAAAGCAAAAGTGGAAATTATCGTGCCTTGTGAAGAAGGTTAAAGGAGAAGAACATCATCTTTATTAATACAATCAAACACACAACACTTAATATGAAAATGTGTTAGGTCAGAAACATTTGATATTTGAAAAAAAAAAAGAATTATTTTTTTTTTTATCAGGAATACTGGAGCGACGAGTTACTAGATTATGTATTAAACATGGCAAAAATTGTTGAAGACCATTAAAATTGCTTTATGGATCAGAAATTTCAGTCAAGAACTTACGTGTCTTTATCCTCTGCATCTTGTTCCATCAAACATTCAATGCTCAGTCGGTTCACCTCTTGTTCCCAATCCATAATAGCGGACACATTAGAAGCGTCAGTGTGTGGCGACATTTGGGGAGGAGACACAGGCATAGTATCATCCGTGTAACACGATGAAGACACAGACTGTGGAGAATTGACAGCATAACTCTTAGGTGGTTCGACTGATGGCGGTGGCGTGTCTGGGAAATTATCAAACACCGGATTGATTGGAGTGTAAGGACTTCCATGTGAACTTGAAGGAGATAAATATGGCGGTGACTGAGAATTATCCTGTTTTAAGTATTTAACAATTTCATTGATTGCTTCAGACTTGTGTTCGGGGCTTCTGTTGTATCCGTGGCATGGGCTAAAATGGCTAGCTAATGGGCTAGGGGGTTCCTCTTTAACGGTCACAGAATTTCCATTAGGCAAAGAAAATGTTGCCTGAGGTGAAAACTGTGGTGGGAAATCTTCAGGCCAATTTGTTTCCTCAAATGGTCTAGTAGGGTACATCATGTTGCTCTGGATTTGTTGCTGATTATGCAGCATCCCTGGTTGGTTAAACCTCTGTATCATGTCGGTCTGTGATGGTTGTTTCAGGTTTGATCCTGGTGGAAGAATTACTCCACCAGGAACATGTATGCGTTTTGGTCTTGGTCCTTCAGTTCTTGTAAACATAGCTGGCATCTGAATCTGGTCTGGTGAACAGTACAAATTATGTTGTTGAAATTGAGGGTAAGAAGGAGTCCCCTGATGGTCTCGTTTTTGTTCAAGTCCTCTTGAAACCAAGACAAGGTTTCTTTCCATATTTTTTGCCAAACTATTGACATCTTCATTTTCTTTCAGTTTTCCTCCAAGAACCTGTTTTGTTTGAAAGTTATCATCTTTCTCTTGCTTGATGGTGGTTTTTGATTCATTTTTTGGCTTGCTGGTACTTGCATCCAGATGAAGTTGGACAAAACTTTCTGGCGTTGAAGGATCATCTCCAACAGATTCAGCTCGGCGCCGAAATTTCTCTACAAGATTTTGTTCAATGGATTGCTCCAATTTATCATTCAATTTCTCGACCTTGCTTTCTTGATTGGTTTCTTTTGGTTTAGTATCATTAACCTTCATATTTGGTTTTTTAGTTGATGATATTGGTGATCCGCTGTCACTGTCTAGAGAATTATAACCAGGATCCAAGTCAGAAACAGCTTGGAGTTTCAATCCTTTTGTCTTTTGTGTTTTCTCTTCTGAAATAAGTAAAAAGTATGTTTAGTCTTGCAAATATGATGGTGAATTAATTTTGACTTCTATTTTTTTTTTCAATTGTATTTATACTTACAGTACGTACGTAATAGACAAAGACACCATTACAATATAATTTATTGAGATTTTAATTTAAGTCTTTGAGGCTTAGAGAGTGGAGTGGAAGAGTTTATAACCCTGACACTATTGCTGGTCAGAATTGAATCCTAGACGTTGAAATGCAAGCACTAAGCTACATCTTCATTACAGTTATCAATACCTGATATCCTTTGTAGAAAGTACAAGAACAATAATTACTTTTAAATATAAAAACTATTTTATCTATAAATACATCTACAGTACTGTATATAATTTGATGGCATGAGTAATATACATTACCAAACATAATATTATAATCTTTTTATGATAAGATAAGAAGTCTACTGTACCCTGTAGGTCTATCTGAAACATCATTGAACTAGTTAACAATCAGACCAAAAGCTAAACTTATAGGTTATACTGCTATTTTGAAATGTTCTAAAAATAAACTAATCAGTAATCTACACATGAATGACGATTATCACATTAGTTAGACAACAGGTGAAATGAAACTATAATTACAAACAATTGTTAATGTTTGTAGTATGATGTTAGGGAAGGAATTTAAAATTTTGTATATTTTGCAATGAATTGAAATTGTCTTTTATATCCTGGTTCATGACCTTTGTGCTTACTCAACCTTACTATGATGAATACTTTAACAAAAATAATAAAAATAATATATTTAAAGTTTTGTTTTAAACAGGAAATTAAAATAATGAATTACTGGTGAGTGGGAAGTTCTAAAAATATCACTGGTGAAGAACAATAGACCTACTTTATTGTTATACAGTACAATAGAGTTGTATAAACTGCCTTGCAATTTATTCTATAAAATAATGCTAACATATGTATTTTGTAAATGCACAAGATGGTTTTAATTTATGTAGAAAATTATTAATGCTAATTATACTGCTTTTTAAATAAAATATCACATTTCAGTATCTAATGTAAGTTTATATATATATATATATATATATATATATATATATATTGCATTATACACAGACAATCATTTATTTACCAATCGCTGTTCTATCATGGAGGTTTACCTTATATGAAACTGTATTAGGCCTAATCTGAATATTATTTTTATGCTTGGTGGTTGTGTGCTTTGTTTTAAGTTCATACGCCTACAGAATTAAAACTCATAACTAAGGCTAGTACAATCTGGCACGTGCAAACTAGTGTTAACACAGGTAAAAAAATTAATGGTTTTCGTAGCAAAAGATACAACATACGTAGGCCTATGATATGATGGCTAGCTACTATATCTGTTGGCCTAATAATACCCCTAGGATAGGCATGGCTAGCAAGGCAAATACTCACGTCCGCTAATAATTTTTTGCTTAGAAACTTCCGCCTTCACAGCCACATTCAACGTCGAATTCTCATCTGAAGATCTCATAATTTACGCTAATTTCTCACTGAATTTATACTTTGATATGTACTTTACGTTTTAAACTTGTTAAATATATTATAAAATGTTTAAATTTAGAACTAAAACGTGGTCTTTAAAGCGAATTTAGTCCAACGTCAATACTCTCCTCGCGTCGCTACACTGTTTGGTGGTTTGACCTTCTTGATTGCTTTGGTAGAACAACCTGGAAAATTTAGGGGAATTCCCTTTTTGTTAAGTATGACATCATAGCTATTTCGTCGTCATTGTTTGTAGCAGCGGCTAAAACGGGGAATATTATCGAAATACTAACCAGAACGAAACTGTTTTAATAAATAGATAAACTCAGTTAGTAGATAACAAATTCACAATTAAAGAAACAGGTATAAGGAAGTAGGCCTAGTTATTATTCGATGTTAAGGCTGCGTGAGGCCTTTGATGAAGTCCAATTGCGCAACGGTGTTTATGACGTCGTTGGAAATTGAATTGATGAACCAATATAGTGATTTCGTTCTCTTCTTCTGCATATATTAATTAAAGAAGACAATCCAGTGGTTTTTCACTATAGGCCTAGGCCTGGTCGCCCATGAACACAGTTGACGACTGCCGAGTTAGCCTACTACTACTAGGGCCTATTTTTTTTTTTATTTGATATTCAACAAACTAAGTGGTCTAATGGTATAGAATGTCTACTGCCTACTACTAGTAGGACTATTTTTTTTAAATTTCAGTAACAGTATAATGTAAAATTTGTCAATATCCTGTTTTCACAAATTAAATAGTGGATAAAAGATGATCAACTGAAATTACGATTGATGGGTTAACCCGGATCTACATAATGCTGTAAAAACAATGATTTCCAGTTAATTTCAAATTATCTTTTATTGATTTAATCAAGACTATTTCCTGCAACACGTCACGAGGAGATGTGTCTAAGGATAATATGCCAGCAATTGTGCTCGATTTAGACTCAAGAGTGTTTGAAACAATAAAACGGTGCTTTTGCATTCTCAAAATAAATGTAGGCCTACACGTGAATATAAACACTTAGATGGTTTTATTTACAAAACCAAATCAATTGTATATACCTATTTATAAAGGTCTGTCTGTCTATTAGAATGAATTAGTGAGACATTCACCCACATTTAGGCCTATTCCTAAATTTCTATAGAATTCGAATTTAACAGGAGAGTTTCAGAAACAAGAATGGCGACATCGAAACACACATACATAAATGAGTAATAATGTAACGTGTATAATGTAATAATTAATACGATTTATGAATATTGCCATCATTTACATCCAGGTTAGCAGCATATAGTAAAAGTCATCATCACACTGATCAGATTGATTGATTATGTTTTAATAATATCATATCATTTTCATTGGCGTGTGTCAATTAAGTACCTATAGCGGACATTTTTATTTATTTATTTATTGTGTTTTACTATTTCTATCATTTCATTCAATCACCAGAGTCAAAAATTCGGGTTTTTTTTTTTTTTTTTTTTTTTGGAATTGGAATTCCCGATAATGTTTTACGATATTCAACAAACTTAAGTGGTCTAATTGTGTAGAATGTCTGCTGCCTATATCACAGCAGAAATATTCCGGGTTCGGATCTCTTGGGGCGGTTTTTACAATTCTAGCAGATTTTATAATCTTCATCGTTTCTGTACATAAACAAATATAGACATACAATCCATGTTTGCTATAGCATTGTATATATTGTTCACACACAACAAACTATTTTCATGAGATAAAGCTGATGTGTTGCGGTCTATTGTTCACATAAATTAAACATTTGCTAATATTTTTTTTTTTTTAAATCAATATAATGACTACTGTATATTTCTGTATCCTCGTAAATGTCAGGGTACACAAACGCTCATTTCGAGTTTGTACAGTAGGCCTATGTGTTTCCTTTTCATCTCTTTATCGACCTGCTTTTCTTATTCAGTTAGAGGGAAAATGGCAACATCAACACACTGTAGTCATTTTACAAGAGTTGTGAAAACAATATAGATTATCTGATAAAAATCCTAGAAAGTAGGAAACCTTTTGCCATTTTTCTCTTAGCTGTATTCTGATAACAACGAATGAATAAAGAATATTTAGGCAAATTTCCAAGGATAACCATAAGTGAATTAATTCACTATCCTTTATAAAGGTGACAATCATATTCACAACATCATGCTCTACATAAAGTCTTATTACAAGTCTTGGGGAGTGGAGTTATAAAATGTCATTTAGAAAAAAATCTTGACATTGATAGAACTTCAAACCATAATCACCAAGGTCACAACTCCAGGATTCATTATCCACCACGGTTGTCATTATGGGAGGCTCTCTGTTAGCTTAAACTGTTCTTCAAGATAATTCGCAATGTCAACATCACCAACTGCAGACAATGTACCGATGAGCTGAGGCACCGCTTCGTCCGGACATCTCCATTTCAAAGCCCTCCACCTCCAACCTTGTAGAGTGGCAAATGTTTGGTCGACAACTTGTGAATGTGTTTGACGGATGATGTCTATGTCTCGCTGTGGTACACCTAATAATGCTGAAAGTGTTTCCCAGTCCCCTCTCATATGCTGGGCAATATACCAAAGTTGAGCATCACTACACAAACCTACAACAATTTAAATGAATGATTAATTTTCATCTATCCTACCTGATTGGTGAAATAAGCCACTTTAACTGTGTCGTGTCCCTCGCAGCACGGTTCTCAGCCAAGAAATTCTTAAGTCAAATGGCCGGTTCTCCACCCGATATTTAAATTACTTAATTATAAATTCGATAACAGATATCGGAACTTTCTTTCAGATATGTGTATAAAGAATAATACCTAATAAGTTTTAATTTTATGTAACTATCTTTTTTTCAGACGAAGATCAACTTTTTTTGTTTATTTTTCTTTTATTATTTATTACTAAAAATATATTCATTTCAAAATATTCATAAATTAACAAATAATTACAGTACATCTCTTTAAATGTTCTTAACACATTCACTTAGCGTATTAATTTCTTTAGCGTATTAATTTTCTTAAACAAGATCAAGTTGTCAAAAGTTCGATAACAGATATTGGAACATACTTTTTCTTTCAGAGATATGCGCGCGTATAAAGAAATACTTTTCTCTAATAAGTTTTTAATTTATTTATCTTTTTTCAGACGAAGATCGAGTTGTCAAATGGTTGAAGAAAAAAATTTAATTAGCACTTTAAAACTACTTCGCAAAAAGCCTTCAAAAGTAGAGATTTAATATCGCAACAGTGACAAATATCGAAAGCAGCACAATATGAACTTCAAAGATTTGAGTATGGGGCGGGGGGGGGGGGGGGGTCGAGGGAGCGGTTATAGGAAAAAGTTCTATCACATCCGAAGTCATCATCCCTATCACATAATTTAACCCCATCAAACATCAATATACATAATAATAATAATCATTCGTCTTATTTTCGCTGCATCTTATTATCATAATCGACGTCACTTTCAGATCATCATCATACTTCATTCTTAACTCCATCATTAATTTAAATAACTTTCAACAAAACTTACCAATAGGTGACCTGAGCGGTTCTGCTGAATTCAATGGATAGTACGTGGACTGATCCCCGTGTGCAGGCATGGTCATCAAAATAAGCTGTTCCGGAAAAAGTTATTAGGGCCTATAGAAACAATTCACGATTACCAAAATAACTGTTACAATACAATGAAGTAGGCTTCATCATACTAACAATTAAACAAAAAAGTAGCTGGGGGAGAGTCCAGTATCCTAAATATAAGGGGGGTGGGCCCAAGCTGCTCCCTCTTAGTATTGTGAAGACGTCGGCCAACCCGGCCTAACCGTAATCAGAGACTTCCTGTCGTAACCTTCATCAAACGGTAATCATAATGTTATCATTTAAAATTAGATGTGAGAGGGAAAGATATGTGTCACTAATAATAAGCTTAACCCATAGATTTTAAGTACCTTGTTAAAGCAGCAACCGAATACTTACGAGTTCTTTGTTTTAAGCTTCACAAAAAGTCGTATACGTAGGCTTAACTCTAAAATCACGGACGAAAAAGGGTTGAATGTTTAAACAAAACACTGCTGTATTTACTCAATATATTATGCGGCATGTTACAAAATACAGTAGTTTGAACAGTGGTTGTTGTTCATCGCGATGGTAACAGGGACTTGACCTTCGATTGTTAAAATGTTTAGATCAGAGTAGACTTTTTTTAAATGCATGATTGAATATTATTTACTCAGGAACTCATTCAAAGAAAAGTTTATCCTGACATTATTTTGAAATTGAAGTTTGTGTTTTGTAAAGGCTTGTATTATATTATTTGTATATGGTGCAAAACAATATAATCAAACTGCCTGGTATCTGGACGTTACCACTGGCATATATTGCATTCCAGAAAAAAATGGATGTTTGATTTAGTGTTTTTAAATAGATTTTTGGTTTGAGGAAATAGTGTATAAAAAACAAATTTCTGCAATTTTGTTTCCTTTAAATTAAATAGTATAATGCTGTAGAAGCAATACGTGTTTTAACGGAAGCCGTGAGGTTGCTAAAGCGGAACGAGATTGATTTGATTTATTGCCTCCAAGGAAGAAGATAAAGAAAATACATAAAAAATGTGTTAACAGATACGCAAAAATATTTTCTAGCGACATATTATCTTCCCCGATTTTGCTTTGTTTTGTTTGTCTTTTCTTTTTAATATGGATAAGGATCGTCGTGTCGCGCGCTGCGGATGATCTGTCCACATATCCGTTATGCGTGAATATTATAGCAGGGAAGAATTTCGAAGAGCGCGTTTGTTCATTGGACCATGGAGAAATACGTTTACAAGGAGGAACCTACATTTCAAGATCCATTTTATTCCCATCATGTACGAGTATAGTATGCCTACAACACATTATGAACAAATGACGAAATTAGGTATGTTGACGAAAATAGGTATGATGACGTAAATTGGGATGTTGACAAAAATAGGTATGATGACGAAAATATGTATTTTGATTGTTACTCATTGCTTATTTCAGTAATGAATGGAAAGGAATTCCACTCAAATAAATAATATAATAATATAACAGATAAATAAATTCCACAATAAGAGCTGCATTCAAATCAAACATTATTTCAACAACTTTTGCAGTATTTTTCTATGACTATGACGCAGGGATATTCTAACCAATCACAATTGACAGTTCAATGATCTATCGCTTGTGATTGGTCAAATAATCTATCGCTTATAATTGGTCAAATAATTCATCACTTGTGATTGCTCAAATAATCTTTGTTGCGTCCTAGTGGGAACCAAGTTTAAGAATTGATGAATTTGAATAAATTAAGTAGTAAGTAGTAAACACCAACAAATTCTAGAAACTATAATGTTATACTAAAAAAAACATAATAACTACTTGAGTTAATACTGTTATTGTCCCTTGAACAATTCAAATTATGTAATAAATTAATATATATTGGCCCAAAAACCAAAACAAATAATTATGATTAAAATATACATACATTCTGTTTATGTAACTCATGATTTAAACATCTTTAATTTAAAATCTTTAAAAACCTAATATCAAATAGAATGAAAAAGAATGCACTTTTGAACAATTTTGCAGGTAATAAGAACAAAAGCGAAAAAAAAAACAGAACAATTTGATACAAACTAGGGGTGGATTGAAATGGTAGGGGCGCATGCTTCACCTTTTAAGAGCCAAAATGAAAAAATAAATTTTCTCATAATTGTTAAATAGAATATTGCAGAATAATTAGTTAATAGGTTTACTGTATAAGCATAATATGTTATTATATGATGGCGTGGAATGTTTATTTGAAATATTCTCACATTACTTTCCTATGTGTGGCTATTAACACCTTAAAATGGCCGAATTACCACTGCTGAACTTTGACCCTGGGGCCTCCATCTCCTACCCATGTTTTCCATATTTTTTAATCCACCCCTGCAAACATACAAATATAGTAACACTAATTTATAAACAAACTCTCATCATAACTCTTCTGCGTGATTTATTTTTGTTACATCTTCTTGTGGTGCTTCTGTTGTTTCGATTGGTTCTTCAGGTGGAGTTTCCACTTCTGTAAACAAACCATTTTAACGTGTTATAATCAATCTATGTAATAAGGCTGTGTGGCAAATAGAAGATATGGTTCTTGTGTGCGAAATTCAGCTCCAAATAAAAATGAAAATCTGGAGATACTTGAAAAGTTCTATCTACACTATCAAGCTTTATGTCCCAAAAAATGAGATCTGCCCATGTATGGACAGGACGATGTGATATCACTACCACATTTGGGAATATAACATTTTTTGCTCTTGACAAGTTAGTGAAACAGTGTGGTGATGTGAAGTTCCATTTTTGCACTTTCTTTTTCTGTTGTCTTGGTCAATTTATTCGGTTTTCTAAGGCTATTTCGTGGTTTATTTTACAACAACATTTTCATTTTCACACTATTTGTATTAGTGTAGACAACACATTCTTATAAACTGTCTTATTGACCCTTAGACTTGATGTGATGTGTTTGATAAAAGGAGAAAGTTTACTAAAAACATCGCACTGAAAAGTTACAGAAAACCATATACTTTTGTCCTGGTCTAAGACTAATCGAAAATTAGTAAAGACACTGTAGTTTTGTGGAGGACATGCTTCCGTACTATCTCAGAGTATTCTGTTCAAATCCACTCACGGCTATAACAATGCCACCTATAACCTCATAAAAGATCACAAACACTTACCATCAACAACTGGTGCTTCTAATTCTAATATTTCTGGTTGTTCCTCAACAGCTGCCTCTTCTGTAGGCGTCTCGTCTACAGGTTCTGGCGGCGTATCCGTCGCTTCAGGTTTTATATTTTCACCATTTTCTACTTTTTCTTCTGCTTTATCTACAGGTTCTTCACCAGTTTTATCATCTGTAATATGAAACCAATACTAGTCAATTAAAATACTTAACTTAACATTGTTTTTATACTAGACTATTGAAAATATAATATATAATATAATGTATAACGCTAATAATACAGGTTTTGTGTAAATGGTCATAAGAAATAATAGAGGTTTCGCAATCTGACGAATACGATAACGAAAACGGATACGTCACGCACAAAATATGACTGCGGTAAATTTGAGCGAAGCGCAGGTACGTGTTACTTGGTGCTTGGCTGCCTAGGCCTAGCGTAACATCAAAACGAGTGAGGACTTTAAAAACTGCTATTTATCAAAATTGACTTGGCATTTTAGTAAATTACTTTCAATAAATCTATAATTATATTATAATCATGAATCATTCCTGATTCAAATGCAAAATGTGCAAAAAAGTGCAAAAATAGAACAAAAACTATACTCGTTTTGTAGTTACGAATATGACTTGTGATATTCGTCAACACGAATACGCTTTACGAATATGAAATGGGGATCAGCTCAAAAGTTTCACAAATGTATAACGTATCCGTTTTCGTTATCGTATGGTTGCGAAACCTCCCTAATATAGATTCTATAATTACCGTTACTGCTCATCTGTGCAAATTGACCTTAAATAATATATTTTTTTTTTATTTATTTTTTTTATTTATTACCATATTTACTGAGGGTAGCCTATCCAGTTCCTAATAGAACTGATCATTCAGGGCCCTCGATAAAACAAACATACAGTACAACACATAAAATATTAAATATTCAAATGACATAAAATATATTAAAGGCTTAAAAATTTACAATGATTATATAAAATTCATATAAAAGTTAAAATCGTTGACAGATAAAAATATATATATATACATAGTACGAACAATATTAACTGGAAATAAATTGTTTAAGTTGATATCTATTAGCAGTTACTACTGTATATAATAGATAGTGGGTCTTTCAAAAGCACAAGGCCACCGCAGAAAGTATTACCTACAAGCAGGTCAGCTAAGTTTTAAAATCATAACTATTTAATACATTAGATAATATTGAAATAGTGTGATAGGTATTAAATATAGATTGGGTTGAGAAGCTTGGATCAAAATAATAATTTTCAAGGTGCTGTAAGTAAGTCTATTTTTTTTTCATCTAGACTCAGAAATACCAAACTCATCAACTTACTACTATAATGATATCACACTGCAGTAATACATTAATTTATATACCTGTTTGCTGGGCACCTTCCTCTTCCCCAGTGGATGTTGTGTTAGTTTTTTTAGCTTTCGGCTTCTTTTTCTTGCTTGCCTTTCGCTTTACTTTGTTAGAAAGGTACCTTAGTTCTCTATCTAAAGAATTTATCTTTTGTATAACATCTTCAATAAGTAATGCTGGTTTTTCCGTTAGAGCCGTCTTTTTCTGTTCTTTCATTACTTTTGAAAACCAATCCTACAGAAAATACGAAAGGAATTAAAATGAAGCATTTAAATTATAGATATTAAATAATATTGAAATAGTGTGCTAGGGTAATAGATTGGGTTTAATGATGTTTCGAAAGATGCGATATTTCTAAACATACTTTGGTTTCGTTGTACACCTTCTCCAAAAGACCAATCTCTGTTTCTGTGAAGTATTGATCTTCACCAGTTAAATTCTTTGCGGCTTTTAGAAAATATACCGATGTGTTGAGGGCGTCTTTCAATGCTGCGATGGCCTCTGGACGCCTTTTCTTCTCTTCAACCCTAAATTCTAAATCTCTTGTCAATTTGCTCAGTTCCTGGAGCTTGTCTTCATATACCTACACAAAAAATAATTGGAAAATAATAATCAGACTATTTGTCGCGAGATCGTGAGTTTGATTCAAACATGACCGGGGTAATAATGTAAAGCGCTTATTATTATTATTATTAAATTAAATTTCAATTTTTTTTATTTTTCTTGATTTGTTTTTTATATTCTTTGTACCATTTTGCAAGTTTCAAAATGCTATGAAAATAGCTTAATAAAAGAAATTAATACAAAATAGTAAAGTAAAAAAAACTTATATCATATTTGGTCTTCTTTGAAGAAAAAGGTAAATCATTAAATGACTTTGTTCTTTACTAATTATTTATACATTTTGAGAGTAAATCTCAAATTTTAAAAATGTGAATGACACCGATCTGTTGGATATGCCACAAGAATTACCTTAGCTGCTGCATCAGGTTCCTGATCATACAACCAATCAGATGCTTCGGAAAGTTTTGATGATATTTCTTGTCTCATTTCATCAGTTGAGCAGGCTTCATAATCTTCTTGATATAATCGATCCTGCATTCCATATATAAATGACTCCAAGCTATTTTGAGCATGTTCCCTTTTAGCCTTTTCTTCATCTTTCTTTTTTAAATCCTTCAATCTGAGAAAAAAATATATATAAATATAAGATTGGCACTGATAAAGGGCTAGTGTTGATCGAAAGCTCTGCAAATTGTCCTGCCCGTTTGACTTTATCGTTTTGATTTAGCTTTTTGCTTATTTTATTTTGTATAGATTGAGATCCAGCCACTGATACACATAGCATTGTCATTATTGATTTGGATTAATACAATTTATTGGATATTATGGAACACTTATTTACAAATTAACACTAGTTGAAATAACTGAAAATAAAATAAAACTAACTTTTTTACTGAAGCTTTTTGATTATCTGCCGATGGCTTTGGAGCGTCTATAACTTCTATATTAACTGTTAAATTTTCTTTTATTGTTTTTATTGTGGGTTTTGGCTTTTCCTTCACTTTCTGTTCATCTTTTGATTCGGTTTCATTGTCTTTTTTTGTTTCCTCATTAGCATCTGTTTCTTTAGTTTTCTTATCTTCATCTTTTTTTGGTTCCTGAAAATCAAACTTGGTTGTTAAAACAAAATATTGATAAGGATAAGATAAGGAATTTCATATTATAAACACAAACATATGTTTATTTATTGTATGTTTATCTAGCCTAGCACTTTGCAATTATTGGCTTAGGATAGTCAGTATACTTATCTATCAACATATAAGATATTGGATACACAGCTTACAGGGTTTGGGATTGCATCATGCACAAACAAAATTAAAATGTTAACTCTTGCAATGGAACATTTATCATGCTAAACCTGTTGAAAATGTGTTAAAAACACCAACATGCGTCCGATCACAATTAACATTATTTCAAACCAAGATTAAATCAAATAATATAAAATGATACACTACAAGGAATTATTTTACTCAACAAAACCAATTTAATAAAGAAATTACCAATAAAAAAAAACACAATATAAAGAAACTTTAGTAAGATTTCAAGATAAAACAAAAAACTGAAGGGATTATCAACCACCCTTTTTTTCTTTTATTAGAACTCACATCGGTCTCTTCTGCATTTGTCTCTTTTTCCTCCGTCGTTTCTCCTTCAGGCTTTTTATACGTTGTCTCTTCATCAGTTTCCTTCTCCTCTGCTTCATTTTCATTCAACTTCTCTTCTTTTGGTTCATCTTCTGTTTCTTCATCTTTTACATCTTTATCCTCATCGTCTTCATTTATGACTTCTTCTTCTTCTTCTTCCTTTACTTCAGGTTCTTCCACAACTTTTTCTGCTTCTTCTTCATTGTCTGGTTTCTATAGCCAAAATTTAAAATTTTCTAAAACATTCTTCCCCTCAATCATTTTATGATTTTCTCACAAAAATATTAACTGTAAATCCATTTAACTTAACAAATCAAGATAATTTACATGATTGAAGAGATAAAACAATCTACCTGTGTAATCAATTTTATCATTGACATCTGACATCGACATGGTAAATTGCACATACGCTTTTTTTTTTTCGGTCAAGACAATTCAATTAACCAATGTTTTTTTAACAGATATTTTTAATATCTTCAATAAAAACAAACCCAGGAGCAAGTAACACGTTTCACATATAAAGTCTTTATTATTACCCACATGCAAACAATGTAGAAATGATTAATATTACAGTACATGCATACATTACATTAATGTACACCATCATGCATACATTTTCACAGTAAAATAATGCAGTTTATGACACATAAACAGGTACAAATAATCAATTTTAAATGAATATATTATGTAAAGTATTACACTGAATACAAACCACTAAATAAACATTAACAAAACATTAATAGCTCTCTAAATTCACTCATTTAGTAGTATTTCTGACACTTGAATATGCTTTAATATTTAGTTAATTTGTATGGATGTTTTAAATCTTGAATCTTTAATCACCTTCAATTTTAGGGGAAGGTTTAAATGTTTTTAAGTATTGGCTGCCTTGCCTATAAAGTTATAAGTGGCCATCTTGTTTTTTAGATACATCAATACAAATTATTATCTAAATCAAAAACTTCTTACCTTTTCAGTTTCTTCGTCTTTTACTTCTTCTTCCTCTTTCACTTCTTCTGCATCTTTTGCTTCTTCTCCATCCTTTGCTTCTTCTCCTTCTTTTGTTTCGGCCTCCTTTCCATCTTCATCTGTCAGCTTCTCTTCTTCTCCAGCCTCCTCAGCATCTTCTGCTTTCTCCTCAACTTTGCCGTCCTCTTCCTCAGCTTTGGAACCACCAAAGAAGTCAATAATTTTACTGCCTAATTCTGGGAGCAAAATTAGTATATATTTAGTAATTAGGTTACTGATTTATAAACTAGATGTGTGTGTTTCTTTTCATTGATTGCTCTTATTTATCAGTCAAAAAGAATTGCGGTTCTGTGAAATACTTACTAGCAAAGGTAGACTGTGATTCATCCGATTCATTTTCAGCTTTGTCCAATAATTTCTCAAAAACAGACTCAACCTAAAAAAAAACCAATTTCAAATACTAATAATTAATAAATATTTAAGTCAGACATTTCCACTTGAAAACAAAGCATTGGGAATGGAAATGTTTTTAAAACATACCTATTTTTAACATTACGGAATTAAGGACCTTTCGATCTTAAGAAAAGTCGTGTATTGGGAGGGTTTCCAGTTGTTAGAAAGTTTGGAAATGAAAGAGGTTGACTGTGGTACTATATTGAAAGGTTATCTGTAAAGGGTCTTTCACACCTGTTCTGATGTGAATGTCAATGTTTCGTTTTCACGGCTATGCACCAACCGATATACGCATAGACGTCTGGAAACGAAACAATGACTTTCAATTTGATTTGCTGGCACTGGTGTAAAAGACTCTTAAGTCCATTTAAACTAAACTTGTGGCGCAAAGTGATTACTTACTCTAACAAGATTCAGAAGACCGCTCTCATCCATGTGGAAGTGTGCCTTGATTCCTTTTGATTCAGTTCCGGCATTTTTTTCCAGCTTCTCAGAAACACCTCCCAATTCCACCTTGCTAAGGTTTGCTGATCCAAAAACACTAAAATAGGAAGAATAAATTAGGATATTCAATGCTGGGTTGTTCCACTAATGGTTTGGGTAAAAAATAGTGACAGCTAAAATAATTGAGCCACTGTAGATTGGCGGTTAATGGGTTTCTTATCAATTCTATGGTGCCGTGCTTAAATAAATAGGCCTAATTGTTAATATAATAATCAAAGTAAGCCTACGATGGAAAAGTGGTTTAGGCAGGGGCGCCATTTACCTAATACCTAAAGAGCTAACAATATCGGCATGGTTTCAAGACCGACTCGCTCCTAGTACCGGTGGTGTAACAAGTCTTCTCGGATAAGGACTATAAATCGTAGGTCCAGTGTACACAGTTATAACCCGTGTACACTTAGAACCCTGTTCATCATTCAAAACGAGTAGGGGAGTTACCCAGGTGAACTATCTGATAGGACAATGATTTATTTACTATTGGTAATCCTTGGCCACATGTGCCTAGAGACATAAAATAAATAATTACCTCATGTAATCTGTTGGTAGAACATTCTCAAGATCAACGTAGTTAACATTAAATGTAAAATCATCCGTCATCCGGTTAAAGGTCATGACCTTTTTCTGCGGATACGGATTGTTGCGGGAGAATAAGGTTCTCTTAACTTTCTTGGTAGTTGTTACACCGTCATCATCTGTTATCAGTCGCGTAAAGTCAACCTAAGAAAGAAATCAGTATTTCATTTTTTGCACCATAGTTTTAGTACAGAATATATCAACAATAATATTTGAAAATATACATACCGCAATAGGATAGAGATTAGCATCTTTGACGATAAACTTCTTTACTTTGAAGCCTTTGCTGAGATGAGCAGCCTGGTAAACAGCCCCCAGTGCGGCTGCTTCATCTGCGTTTATGTTCTTTCCAAGTTCATCCCTAAATTCAGAAAAAATTGTAAGAAAATATTAATAGTATAATGATCTGTATACACTATCAAACTAGTTTGAAAAAAAAAAGGTGGTGTGCCCAAATATGTTAGTAACATGATGTCTTCGTGTCCATATATGGGCACATACATGTTTTTGACAGTATAGACAGATCTTTAAACAAAACATGGATGCATACAACCACACTATGGATCTTTGCACAGGTATTAAAACAAAAGGATAAATCACTTACTTTCCTGTAGCCTTCAGCAGCATTTCCTGAACTTTTGGAACTCGTGTTCCACCTCCTACAAGAATCACCTGGCTTATTTCATTCTAAGAAATAAATTTGGTTATTTTTATGGATTTATAACGATACATGGTGTGGTGATCCCTTGCTCAAATGAAGCTAATGCAAGGGTGTGTGGCGCAGTGTGTTGGACTACTGATCGTGGTTCGAATCCAACTCATGCTTGTATCCTTAGGCAAGATACTTTACTTATGTTTGGCGCTCTCCACCCAGGTGTATAAATGGGTACCTGGTTAGATCAAGACACAACTTTGCACTGATTACTAGCTGCATTATGGGAGTATGTTTCCATACGTGTTTGATGCAAAAAATGACCGGGGTAATAATGTTCAGCGCTTAGGGGTTTCACAACATTAGGCGCTATATAAATCCAGGATATTATTATTATATTAAAATGATTGGATGTAGGTGGGGGCATGTGGCACAATGAGTTGGACGTTGGACTATTGATCGAAAGATCGTGAGTTCGAATCCAAAGCTGTTCGCATTGCTTAATATACACTTCTGAGCAGAAAGGTTACTAAGGGATTCCAGACAGAATAATTAGATTTGATTCGTACCATGCCCATTTCTGCCGACTTCAGCGCCATGTTGATGGGGTCATCAATTCGCTCCCATAAATCACTGCACATCTCCTCCAATTCTGCTCTTGTTACCATTGCTCGAAAATCTTTGTCTTCTAGGACTCCTTCAACCTGAATAAAAATGAATTAATTAACATTCTTAACACACATTGCTTGCATAAAACCAAGGCAATTTAACAGGACTATAAATCAGTTTAAAAAACAAAGATATTTTATTTAAACTAATGTTATGTATAGCGCCGCTGATTATGAGCTTATATAAATGGGCGCTATATAAGTGTTAAAACTAGGACAATTTTTTTTAAGCTATAAAATGTTATTTGTTAATACACACACCTGTGACAAATGGTCTATATTCGCACTTAAGCTATAAAATGTTATTTGTTAATACACACACCTGTGACAAATGGTCTATATTCGCACTTAACACTTTCTTCAATCGTTTTGCTTCTTTTAGTAGCTTTGCCATTGCACGTGGGCTGTCTTGTACTTTCCCTTCAGTTTTTACTTTTTCAGTGAAAAGTTTTACGAGGTGATTCCTTAGCCTCATGTCTATTTCCAGGCCACCAAGTCCCCTATCGAATCTGAGGTTAAAAACAGTAAATTAAATTTAACTTATATCAAGAATAGTAGATAACTTTAGTAACTAAACTAAAAAAGTTTCTATAATCTAACAATCAGTACCACTATCATTCATATCATCAATTTACCCATTTCTACTCCTGGGAGAAAAATGTTAAATTTACTTTTATGTTTATTAATCTGGTTGTTAAAATGGAAATTACAGGAGAACAGAGGGGAATTATTTTATATAATTTGAAGGGAAAAGCAGTATAAATGTTCAGTTTCAAGTGTAGATTAATAAAGTGATAATCAATTTTGTCGAATGACATGGTTGTATTCATGAAACTCAGTCAGTGCGATAACTTACCCAACCCCTTTAACAAATAAATGAGGATTGGTTTCTGTAACGCCATGGTCTTTACTCTTGGTTATCTGGTACCCAACGATGGTAGCTGTAGTACTACTAGCACCCATGTCATAAAACATTATATGTTGGATTGATTTATCAAACTCTTGACGACGGAACACACCATAATTTAACGCAACTAAATAGAGAAAAAACAAAACATTCAAAAATGTATATCATCACAACTATTATTAGACATGTCAGGTTGAGAGAGATGGAGGGTTGGGGAGAGCAATATGGCATAATGGTAAGGAATTTTTAAGAGACTACAGGAGAGGCATGGGTTCGAGACATATTGTTTGCATCCTTAGGCAAGATACTTTACGCTCATTGCATCGTCCTTCAGATGGAATGTAAAGCATTTGATCACAGTAGGCTGCCAGGAGTATGTAGAGGGCATATTTCAAATGTCCTGTTAAACTAAGGAAAATTATTAATACATTTAGTATTACTGATAAAAGTTAAGATTTTCTCTTACCTGCAGCATTGTCATTTATAAGCTGTAATACATTCAGGCCTGCAAGTTCAGCTGCATACTTGACAGCTCTCCTCTCAGCCTGGTTGAAGTAGGCTGGAACTGTTAGTACTACATCTTTAATAGGATGATCTAACATGTAAAAAAAGCACTTATACTTTCTATTTTCAATTGTCATATACGATTGATTGATCATATAGTGATACTGTATTACAATTAGATTACTTATTAGATTACTTATTATTAGATTGTAAGGAAATTCTGTAATAAATAAAACATCTATTAATATTTACCAGCATATTCTTGAGAAAAATCCCTTGCTTTGCTTAGGATCATACTTAAAAGCTCTTCAGGACTGAATGCTATGTCATCATCATGTTGAAACAGAACTGAACCTATGAACAATAAATAGAAACAAAATTCATAAATTCATGTTGTTTTTTTCTCCAAAAAAAAAAATAAAAAAATATAATGATTAAAATGCAGTAAAACATTCAAGACTCAACCTAAATAAAGTGTTTGTGTTTGCGAAAATTAATAAAACTCGCGAAATGCTGCCTTTGGTTAGTTCACCCCTAACAAGTTTTACAATAACAACCTATTTTCCTCCTACTAAAATTATTATATAGATGAGATCTGAAGAGGTTACCTCTTGATTGTGTGATTTCGATAAACAAAGTTCAAATAAATAAAAATATAAAAAAATTCTCAAAGCCATATCGAAATACATATTTCTGAAATCTTAACAGAGGTTTCACTAACCTGTTTCTTTATCTTCAACTATATTGTAGTATGGGAATCTTTCTTTATATTTTGTAACAATCGAGTTATTAAATGACTTGCCAATGAGGTCTTGTAAATAAATATATGCATTCTTTGGATATCGAACACTCTGAAACAAACAAAAGAACACATTGTTAGCGAGAGTAGGCCAACAGCCGCATTCAGTTCATATAAATCAAAACATCTTTAATAAGAACAAAAAACAACAAATTATAATTGTATAAAAACTAATAAGATAATGGCAAGCGGATAAAGCCCTATACTCAGATTACACCGAGCTAAGGGATTACACCGAGCTGAGGGGTTACACCGAGCTAAGGGATTACACTGAGCTAAGGAATTACACCAAGCATAGGGGTTACACTGAGCTATGGGATTACATCGAGCTAAGGTGTTACACAGAGCTAAGGAATTACATAGAGCTAAGGAATTACACCGAGCTAAGGGGTTACACCGAGCTAAGGAATTACACCGAGCTAAGGGGTTACACCGAGCTAAGGGATTACCTCGAGCTAAGGGATTACACAAACCTAATGGGTTATACCAAGTTAAGGAATTACAACGAGCTAAGGGATTACACCAAGCTAAGGGATTACACCGAGCATAGGGATTACACTGAGCTATAGGATTACACCGAGCTAAGGGGTTACACCGAGCTAAGGAATTACACCGAGCTAAGGAATTACACCGAGCTAAGGGGTTACACCGAGCTAAGGGATTACATCGAGCGAAGGGATTACACTAGACTTGCCCCAAGTCTGTATTATCTTCTTTTTTAATTTATTTGTTTTTATTTCGAACGCGATTTTTGTCTGAAAATACAGACTTGTGAAACACGTATAGAAATCGATTTGCAGACCGTAAACATCCGATAATGACGTAGGTTATCATACCGTATTTGGCTATATGGGGCGGGCGGTATGTAAATATGGATTTCGAATCAACCAATGATCATTTTGTTTCAAAATGAAAAAGATCGAGACGTACGTACAGTGCTGAATGTACGATCGAGACTGTTGAAATAATAAAATCGTAATGCCAAGTTGTTTTGTTTATTAATTGTTTAGTCCTTGGCCTAGGCCTCTTTTGTAGGTCCCACTCAACTCGCACGCATGACCTGCCAAATAAAACGCCAATAAAGTAGCCCTACATACCACCACCGGCACACAACAGGGCTACACCACCACACAGAACAGGACAGGGTCTGGGTGGGAATTAAATCAAAATTATCTCCGCGTAATAAATGATCCATTCAATGTTTGATTTGCGGAGAAGCTAGCCTATCATATCAAGACGAGTTTTCATGTTCTTGGGAAAAAATCCCATCAAATGTTTACCAGACTACTAGGCATATAAAATAATTTCTAGCCTTCAGAAACTTTCATAAATGTACCCAAGTACACATTGTCTAAACGTAACATAGCGCATGCGCATCATCTTAGTTGTTGAGTCTTTGAAATTCTGAAATATGAATATTAAAACGGTGTACGAGTGAGTAGCCAATCGAATGCAGCTGAAACTAGTCAACCGGATAATCGTATGCACCAAGAATTCTTGGTGTCAAACCATGTGACTTGTGCGTGTTTCCCCAGACGGAGTATCCAAAATCAAGTAGTATACGTATGAAACGCCATATGTGCCAAAATATTTATCTTTTTACTAATATTAAGACAAAACTCCGTCTGGAACCCAGACTAGGATTACACCTACTAACCAAGAAAACATTAACTTACAACTCCCATGGCTGGATCTCCAAAAAGACGTTCACCATCTTTCATAGATACTGTAACCGGGGTTTTCCTTCTTGATTCCCTAAAATTGAAAATATATAATAGTTATTTTTTTTACCCCAGAAATAGAAGAAAGTAAATCCACTCAGAATTAATTATAGGACGTCTCAATATTATCTGTTTGCGATTGAGTCATAGTTGGTAATAGTTTTTTTTTAGTTTTTAACAAAGTTTTGTACTTACTTATTAAGTACTATGTCCATTGGTACACCAGGCTGTAATAAAGAAAAGGTATTATATAATATTAATAGTATCAATTAATGAAAATATAGACACAATCGGAATTATTCTCAAAATAAATGAAATTATTTACTTTTACGATTGCAACTTTCATCCATTCACTTCCAAGATCAACTGACATAACAGCAAAACCTTGAATCAGACGAGGCATACATAACGCCACAAACACAGTTGCTAAAAAAGCAACCGTTGCTCTCCCCATTTTGTCTCAAGTCAAATCTACATCAAAAATTACAATAAAGTATTTGATCGAATAAAAAGTAAATCAAATATATAATATAAAAATTTACAATATTACTATTTATTATGTTAAAACTAATACAGTAATATACTATACACCAAAAGCAACTGATTTTTGTAAACAAAATTGATCAAAAAATCAAAACAACCCAAACAAAGAACGCCGTGGTTAGAATTCCGGCACCGGAACTCAACTGCCCACCGTTAAAGAATCCGACACGCTATTGCGCATGCCCAGAGCTATGGGAAGTGAATTATAGCTTGCACTAATAGTGCCACACCACACCACCACACCACGGAGAGTCGAAGTGTTTATAGGGATTTACTGTAGCCTAGATAGTCGTTGCGGGAGCGAGAGAGCGATGGATGAAACTTGGCCTATGCCATACAAGAATTAATAATTGAAATACGACTACGCCACGCGTTAAAATAATTTTAATGATATTAATAAGTATCAGTATCTATCTAAGAATCGTAATGCTGTTTTTAGCGTTGTGACCCTGACTTCCCGAACAGTTTTTTTCACATCCATGCGTGGTGTACAGTATAATGCGTTATGAAAAATCAAAAAACTAGTCATGTAATTATATAATTCATAATGATATGAAGTATATATATGAATGAAGCAACCACTTTTTAATTACAAAATCAATAGGCCCACTGGTCACGTCAAAGGATGCTAGTCAAGTCGCCCCATCGCAAAGTCGCCCCATACAAAGTCGCCCATTACACAGTCGCCCCATCGCAAAGTCGCCCCAAAACAAAGTCGCCCCGACACAGTCGCCCCATCGCAAAGTCGCCCCATCGCAAAGTCGCCCCAACGCAAAGTCGCCCCATCGCAAAGTCGCCCCATCACAAAGTCGCCCTATCGCAAAGTCGCCCCAAAACGTTAAAAAATAGTTTACAAGTGCGTAAAATGTCGCAATGATACACAAAATAACACGGAACGTGTAGGCATAAAAAGGGGAAGCCCCGCCATGTAGGCCTAGTCTCAGGTCACACGATCGGCACGCACCACCATCATCAGAGAGGAAGCCCCCGACTAATCACTCCGCGGTCGCACTAACGTGCTAGCTTTCCAGAGGGAAACCCCCGTAATTACTCCGCCGTTGTCGCGCTACAACGATGGGGAAACCCCGCCGGAGTTTTACGATGATATCAGTCGCGTTCGAAATCGGTCGCGTTTAAATTTGGTCGCGATAAAATGATGTTATACGATCTAGATTATTTTTACTTTGGTCGATGAATATGTATTATTATTATTAGGCCTATATTAATAATTTGTAAACATAGTTTAAGATTATAATATTATCCAGCATATTAATGTCATTTAACAGTACATAATTATTTAAATGTGAAATATTTTATAGGAAACGTAGGCTACGTCTGTGTCTTTTATTTTATATGCAACAAATTACGTAAAACAATTTATTTATAAACATTCAGTTTACTATTAAATACATAGTATTACGTAATGAACATTGATTGTAAGCCTGGAAAGGCAATCCCATCATTATATCCATTATAAAATTGCATCATATCACCACTATATGTTGTAAATGATGACGTGCGTCTGTGTATTCGTCGTACGTCCGTGTACGTATTATTCCGTGCCTCTTCACGGTCTTGTTTAATTTAAAATTAAATAAATACCCGATATGAGGATATTTATTAGGCATGATAATTAGAATGTTCTAGGCCTAACCAAAAGGGTTGAAAAGAATTTCTTCAGTAAAATGATCATTGTGCTGTTGAATAAAAGGCGACTCGCCATCTGAAACATTCTCTGAAACCAATCGAAGCTGCGCCGTCTTTCTGCTGACCGTCGGGGATTCCCCTTTTTAAAAAACACGCACACGATACTGTACGATGGTTTTTCCATGGTCAAAATGTAGCGTTTTAATTTTACTAAAATACCTGCATGTAAAACAATCATATTGGCGATGAAATCCTTTTTTTTTTATTTCTTTATTTTGAAAAGTCATTATAAAATTAAGACACATAACTTGTCAATAAATGCAAAATGATCAATAAGTAGCCTATAACACGCATTGTCTTACAACACTGTTATTGTTTTAACTACTGTAAATCTATAGGAAGGCCTAGGCTACTACATATTTATACATTTATTATATTATCCTAAAAAATTAGCTGGTATCCACGCGTAGGTTGAAGAAAGATTCGTAACTCTGGTAACTAATTTTAAAATCATATTAAATTAACATTTTCGAAACTATATATAAATCAGGGATAATCTTTTTAGAACTTTTAAACAAGGGACTATATTTTTAATGATTTTTAAAAAGCACATCACTCCATTAAAACCTGTAAAATAAAAATTAAAACACAAATTATGATAGGATAAACATTATACTGTATACGACATTAGCGCGACCAAAGTAACAACGCAATCGATATCAAACGCAACCAATATGATTAAAACCGTGGGCGACTTTGCGATGGGGCGACTTTGCGTTGGGGCGACTTTGCGATGGGGCGAATTTGCGATGGGGCGACTTTGTAATGGGGCGACTTTGCGATGGGGCGACTGTGCCGGGGCGACTTTGTTTTGGGGCGACTTTGCGATGTAGCCTAGATTAGTGGATCCCGTATTAGTAGGCATCTAGCCTAGGCTAGTTCGCCGTGTGGCGCAGCTATGAAATGATCCATCGCTGTTGATAAGTATAGAGTCGCCGATTACCTCGCTCTGGGCATGCGCAATAGCGTGTCGGATTCCCTAACGGTGGGCAGTTGAGTTCCGGAATCCTAACCACGGCGAACAAAGAACTTCTTTTAAAAATGGCTTTTTCCTTTGTTTCAATTCATAATAGATCCTTTGCAGACAATAAAACATAATACAATATTATTAATATTAAATTATTAATTCATTTTTTTTTGTAGAATACTGTTGTTATTACACTGCAGACTGTATTAATTTTAATTTATTAACAATAACATACAGTATTGGCCTCCTACAAATACAATATCAAACGATATATATCGATTGAACCAAACAATGAATGATTTATTATTCTAGGCCCCTAGTAAGCAGTATAAGTAGAAACTCAAGGCCTAGCCTCCTACCTCCTAGTCGCCCGCTTAGACTAGCGGATCTAGCTAACTACAATTTGCGGTTAGGCCTAGCCTAGTTGTAGTACTGTAGGACTAGTAGGCTAAACTGCCCGGCTTCTGTCTGGCCTGCCGACCGGTGTGTGGACCAGCCTTTTTCCAATCAAGAAAAATATATATCGACTTATACTTATGTTTTATGATAACATATTACGCATATTTAAAATAAAAGATATACCATACCTTCTGTAGAATTCTTAATATTTAATATTCTGTTGCTGAAACACAAAACACTTGCCGTAAGTCAACGTGTCTTTTTCAACAACCGGCAAGTTTTAAAATAGCGCCCTCTTGGCGAATGTGGCGAAATTTCATTGGCTATTAAATTTTGTCTTCGAAAATTATTAGGCAACACACAGGGAAATTAATAATAAATTAGCTACTACTAGGCCTATAAATCATATTTCATACTTAGATAAAAGAAATTGCTGGACTATAACATAAAATAATAATAAAATTTAAAATGAAGAGCAATTATCAAATTACCAAACAAACCACTTTATGCATAAACAAAAATTTACAAACTTTACTGATCCTTAAAAATAAAAGTTAGCACAGCTCCTTATTTGATTGGGCACAGCATTTGTTAACGCTGGCGTAGACTACATAATGATGCAATTGATGTCATAGTTTATAATAACCACTAACTTTTTATAAGGCTGATTGGAAACATTTACCAGGAAGTGACCTCTTTTGAAGGGTACGGTATGTGAACACAATAACATAGAAAAATCACTGAGTTTTTTCAATATACAGTACATCCACAGAAAAATAAGACATTTAAAATAGAAGAACTGATCCGATCTATTCTAGACACACATAACAAAAATTGGAACATAAAATCTATATTTTTTATTTCCACCAATCCAATTATTTTTTACCTTATTATAATATAATCAAATTATATCAACTTTATTGACAATTTATATTACAGTAGATATCATTGTTAGTATTATCGTTAATATTTATGCATTATTTTGCTTTTATACTATAAATATAATACCCATTTCATCCCATGCTTCATTCCATTCAATTCTCCCTTCCATTCCATCTCTCCATCCCACACCCTATAATAATATGCTATATTGTGTGAACAATAGAATTTGTTTTCTGTTTTCATATTTCAACTCATGAAATTATTTGTACTATTTCATAAACATAAAATAATCTACCACAGGCTCCAATATGTTTTCAGTCCCTTCTGTCTGGCTATCCATATATATCTTCATGCTTTTACACCAAACCAAACACATCTGGATCTGGAGAGCGCTATAAAATGGTAAAACTTCACTCTTTTTGTATCACAAAACTACGTATTTGTGTGAGTCTGTTCTTATAGAGGAATTGCAATGTACACTTTAACATCAAGGTTGTGTTAAGTCTATAATTTTCTTTTCTAATGAATCGTTAAAGTCTAATCTTTGTTGAATCTTCTGTACTGTCGTCTTCCTTTTAGTTCTGATCACAATCAGACTTTCCCCTATACTCTGAAAAAATAAAAATAAAAGTGGCCTAATGATAAAAATGTCTGACTATTGAGTGTGAGTTTGAGTCTCACTCTCAGTCTATACTTAAATATATAGTTTGCAGTTTTTTAGTCAGACCGACTTTGCAGTCTCAGTCAGGCCGACTTTACAGTTTTAGTAAGGTTGACTTCGCAGTTTTAGTCAGGCCGACTTTGCAGTCTCAGTCAGGTTGACTTTGCAGTCTCAGTCAGGCCGACTTCACAGTTTCAGTCAGGCCGACTTTACAGTTTTAGTAAGGTAGACTTCGCAGTTTTAGTCAGGCTGACTTTGCGGTCTCAGTCAAGCGGACATTCCAGTCTCAGCCAGGCCGACTTTGCAGATAATTAATTATTATTATCTTTTATAGACTATGCTTTAATTTAAAGGGTGGAAGTATAGTTATTGGATGTCATACCAGTTTGTCCAGCTGTTCCAATAATCGCATTAACTCCTCCTGACTAACTAATAACCTTTTTTGTAATCTTTTCAATGCTTCTTCAACCAAGTCCTTCTGTAAAAATCCCTAAAAACCATTGAAAATACAAGTTAATGTCAGTACAATTTCATATAACTACTATTTTTCATCTAAAATTTAGTAGGTTTTCCTTGATCATTGTCTATGGCAATTAAAACCATTTTACAAGAAATGCCTTTTTTTTTGCATTTGTCTATACTGTACTACTAACATCTAATTGTTCATAAATAAAAATAATGAAAATGTATATAAGCGCTGGTATCCTCCACTCAAGTGTTGCTCAGCATATAGTGTTTGCTTTTTTTAATGTAAATTTGTAGCAGTCCATAGACAGGATGTGACCACTGATTATGTTACCTTTTGTATGCCATCTATTTCTTCTTGTATTTCGTGTTGTTTCTTCTCAACGTCATCAGTTCTTTTCTCAACATCCTTGATTGTTTTATAGCTAGCGTCAGCCTCAATATCAACCTGAAAATGTATTTTTAAAAGTACTATTAAACTATACAATATTAATAATACTTGTCAGAAGAGTTTTGAATTTGAATTTAATTCATTGCATGTCAAGATGTTCTCTTTAAAATAAAGAGTTGTGGTATTCTAATTCTTTCCTCTGTATTTATTGGATTAAATGCATAAAAGTGCAACCAAACCATAGAAGGTGCTATACTTTTTTAAATACATCCAAACATAGAGGGTGCTATTCAAAAAAAATCTCAGGCATTAGCAGTATCTAAGCCTATAATGATGAATGGGTATGCTAGGCACTTCCCAAGCATGGCATATGTGCATTGTGTGAAAGGGGTTGCCAATGCATTTTTAAAAAGTGTAACATGTTGAGGATTTTATTTTTGTATCACCAAAACAATCGGTAGAAATTTTAACTTTAGCAGGATGAATCACAAAAATGTGGGAAAGTAACTCCCAGGATTATTAGGAGACTTTGGGGGTCTGTAAAAGTTTACAAATATACTTGTGCAATACCTTTTTGCCTATTAACATAACTTTGCAGCCATTCTTGATACCAACATCTTTGAGGAGCATGCTTTGATCATTGAGTGACTTACCTATTTTAACAAAAATTCTCATAATTTTTAGTTTTCGAAGCAGTATTAGGAGAGGCAACTGACTGACCATGCAATTGTGGCATTTATAAGCTTAATATATTATAAGTAAACTGACTGACCATGCCAATTGGCAATAAGTGAACTGACTGACCACACCCGTTGGCATTTGTAAGATTCTTAATATCCTTAGCTTAGTTCGCACTTGGGCGCAACACAAGTATGTGATTTGATACCACAAACTTTACCCCAGTTTAAGTAAAGTACAAATAGTATACCTTTAAATATCAGTTTCTGAGATTCAACTGGAACATCTGTAGCTGTTGATGCAGCATTTTTTAGATCGAGCACGCTCAGTTCAGAGCTGTCAAGTGATAACTTGTGTTTACTAGAACCTGAATCAGTTTGAATAAGTAAACAGGTTAAAAATGTTGTTACAAAATATGTATCTGTTTGTACTATTTATGTGTTTCGTTATGAATAAATACCTATATATATATATATATATATATGTATAATGTCTGTCCTGGAAAAAAGAGGTTGCAATTTCATTCATAATGTGAATTCTCTTTATCAAGGTGCTTTAAACAGTCCTGGCTTTGTTTGTATCAAACCTGTTAGTGGCGGTAATTATCGCTGTTGGTTTCGATTGAATAAAATAAAATAAATAAATTTACACTTTTATTTACTGAAGACAGATAACTTGCCGTTAGAAAACATGTCAACTGCGTTGTGATTGGCCAGCCTATTTTCCATTAAATAAAATGTTAGCAGAAAAATCAAACAAATCCTTACCATGCAGAATTGTAATTTTCAACTCCATTCTCCTTTGTTTTAAGAAGATTATCACTAGTCACTAGGCCCAGGCCTTAGTTGTAAATTATTTCTGTGGGTAAAACACACAAGATTATATTAATTCAATTCAAAATATATTATGTTTATGAAGGTGCTGTATGTACATTTAGAAAGCTTGCCTAAACTAAAGAAATCACTTTGCCTTAAGAAAGGCAAATTTGTGATCCTGCTCTAGCTACCCGCCCGGCCCTCCTAGCTAGGCTAAGCCTAGCCTAGTTTAGTTAAGAAAAAAATACAATTTGGAACAGGCCTAGGCCTAGTTTAAGTTAAGGCCTACGTACGCCTACCTACGTTTACGTAGCCCGGGCCTAGCCCTAGCTAGCCTAGCTAGGCCCCTAGGTCTGGGTAGGCATTATGGAGGCCAGACATAGGCCTCTAGGCCTATCTAGAGGCTAGCTAGTAGGGGAGGCCTGCCTATTATAGATAGGCCTACCTAGCTAGGCCTAGCTAGGGCTAGGCCTACTAGCCTAGGCCTACCTAGCCAGGCTATTATAGGCTAGCCTGACACGACATGTGTTCAGCCTAGCTAGAGTCTACATTAGGCCTAGCCTCTAGGCCTAGGCTAGATCTAGTAGGCCCATCCGGCCCTCTATTATCAAGCTATAGCTATATCGGTCTAGGACAGCCCTAAAATATAGGCCTAGGCCTACCCTTCTTTTTCTTTCCTCCGGCCGGCCGGTCTCGCAGGCAGGAGCGTCAGATCATTATTCTGACGATCGATGGAGCATTCTACTTCTCTACGGAGCGCCATTTATGCCTTTATTTACTTCCGAAATAGAAATAGTACTAGGCCTACTAGTAACCAGTCCAGTGGATTTGGCACCGGGTGGAGCGAGCACAGTGGTATAGAATAGAAATAAGTCACTATTTTTTAAATATATTTTCATATGTTAATACACTGTGCTCAAGTGAACCAAATTTGGCACCAGTCAGTGGAGCACAGTGATATAAAATAAAAAATAAGTCACTGAATTTTAATATAATATGTATGTTAAATACACTGTGCTCAGTGAACCCATTGGCGCGCCAGTGGAGCACAGTGATATAAAATACAAATAAAGTCACTTAAATTAGTATCTTTTTGTATGTTAATACACTGTGCTTAATTCAACCCAATTTGCCACCAGGGGAGCACAGTGGTATATAAAAATAAAGTCACTACATTTTTAATAAATGTAAGGAGCGACAATATCCTTTGTGTTCCCTTAGCAGAGTCAATGTTCTTAAAAATGGTTACATCAGTAGATTAAGTTTATCCTATAATAGTTTATTCCAGGCCCATCCCCATATCGACATTTTTAATTCCAATCTTTATCTGTTTCGTCGTGTTTCTGAGTTGTTGTAATTGTCTTTGTATCTGTTAAACTAAGCTGTAAGTGGCGGAGTTGTTTCTGCTTTAAAAAAATATAATATATATAATATAAAAGAGCTAATAATGAAATAGAGCCCAGAATTTCACTTATACTTATTACTATACATAATCACCTATGATAATTATTTTAAAATTTCAACTATACGGACGCGACTTCAACATTTTAGGAGGGGTTTTCTACTTTAAAAAACTCGCCTTCGCCCGGTGGCGGTTTATTCTGTTGTAAATGTTAGGCCTAAAAAAGTGGACCTTTTTTGAAATCAGAAACAAAGTTGCATGGCATTATTTTCCATTATTAAATAGACTGCCATAAAACCTCGAAAAGAAGCCCATGTGCTCCTTCATTTTTAGTTCTTTTCGAAATTACTTTTGCAAACTAAAAGAGAAGAGCTGCTAGGTTCCCGCCTGGAAAATGTTTTATTTACATGATCTGAATGAACAATCTTCTAATGTAAAGGTTAACAACATCAAAATTTAACAGTGTGGCGAATGACTAACATACCTTCTTCCCAATAATACACCTGCATAAACTCATTTGCATAACAACGCACGGCATACCAAACTGTTTAAAATAGAGCTGTAAGGTTCTCGGAAATGACATCTGTTATTTTTTTCAAACAACATTTATAAGAATTTTTAGTACCCCACCATGCTTAGGGCTGAGCAAAGGCAATTTTGAAAAATAGGCTGCATAGGTTCCTGCTGCCCGAAAAAATGGCACTTTACATGATTTTAAATTATATGAAACAAACTATATAAGAATCACACCAGGACAATAGAGCTTGTCCACGGAAAGTGCACCTATTCATTGAAATATAAAATTGAATATTAAGTCTCCAGGCAGTATATACTATCCCACCATGTTTGGGGGGCAGAGCTAATAATGAAAATAGAGCCCAGAATTACACTTATACTTATTACTATATATAATCACCTATGATAATTATGATAATGTTAAAATTTCAACTATCCAGATGCTACTTCAACATTTTAGGTTGGGTTTTCTACTTAAAACTCGACTTCGTATATGATGCCTAAGGCCTAGCCCGGTGGCGAAATTAGTCTAAGTTTCGAAATTGGTCTAGAAATCGGCATCTTTGCAAATGTTCTAAATTTTATCTTATTTCACTCTCCATTAACCCCATACAAATACTATCGGAGACAAACTATCTGTTTAAAACATGTTTATTCTGGGACGGTGCGGCCATACACACCAACTATCATAAACGTGTATTCATAACATATTACAATACCAATGTAGCAACATTGATTAACAAAATCAAAATTTAACAGCGTGGCATGTTGACCGCGAATGACTAACACTACCGTCTTTTTTCACTACACCTGCACAACCTTTGCATAACAACGCACGGCATTCCAAACCGTTTCGTACACCTGCGATAAAAATAAATTCAATTTCTTTTAAAATTGAGGGCGACAAACATAAAATTGACGAGATCGAATACAGGTTTAAAAAAAAAAATTAAATAACAAAAAAGGTGTTACATGTGCTCTTCCTGCCTCAGCACTAAGGCCCTGCCACAGCCTTTTGGGGTCGTTTCCAGCACATCACCAGATGCATAGATGTTGTCGCCTCATGATGTGTGGTGGAAAGGGGGACGTATAATCTGTGAACCCCAAACACAGTGGTCGCATACCTTTAACTCTATTCCACCGACCAGCGTGGGAATCGAACCCACGACCTACGTGTTGTCACCACGACGCTCAGGCGACTGAGCCAACTGGTCATTTTGGTTTTAACAAGGTTAATAGGATATTTATTACGTAATGATGAATTACGTAATACACGTATAAATAGACTATTATCAGCTATTCAGTCATGTACTGCTTTGTGGCGTAACGGGTAATGCTCAGGTTTAGATGCTCTCAGCTCTAGTAGATTGGGTTCGAACCTCTACGGATCTTTTTTTTTTTTTTTTTTTGGAATTAAAAATAAATATTGTTTTTCTTTGATTTTAAAAGAGAGATATTTTAAGCGTTATAAATGTCAGGCCTAAATAAGTGGACCTTTTTTAAAATCAGAAACAAATTTGCGCTGTCTAGATTTGGTCACTCGGCACAAACGTCATCAATAACTGATCACAATGTAGACTAAGTATAGTCCAGGGTCTAGTCCTAAACAATGTTACTTAAAAAACCATTGTAAAACAAATAGATAAATTAAAAACATCATGATATCATAGTATAATTTTAATACCATTATTACATAATATTATTATGAATTTAACTGCGAATACATTTCGTTTTTATTTCTCTCTTCTAGGGAGTTAATTAGGCAACTCCCTGCTCATACAAACTGAAATAAATATTTTCTCACAATATTTCATAAAACAAATTTACCTTTCACAACTACTTTTATTTCCAGCGCTCAATTGAATTCCCTCTCTCCCTCTCGTATTCCTTTTTTCCACCCTACCTCTTATTTACATTCAGATAATAAGAATTGCACAATATGTATTAATCTATTATTATTTATTTAAGCCCTATTAGTAATTGAATGAATTCGATTGAAAAATGTATACAGCTAGCATTGAATATATTTTTGCCTGTAAAATAATAATTACTACCGGTTAAGTAATCGGACTTAAAACATAGACCTTATAAAATTAACTGCGGTTACAATAATGCGTACAGGTATTGTTTTGTAAAGCCTACCATTTCTTCACAATAAGCCTCTAGTGCTAAATAATAATCCTATTGACCGTAAAGAAGAGGTAGTCATAACTAATTAATAACTATAAAACATAGACCTAGAAAATTAGCTGACGCGTTACATTATTTTAAACATACTAATAATTACACTTTATTCGCAATAAGACAGGACGCGTTTAGTGTTCTCTACATGCGGAATTTACTCTAACAACAAGATGCCGAGCTTCGTCAGATCAAAGGTTTTATGTGTGGTTGCGACACGATCAGTTCCACAGAAACCGGAGTGTAATTGGTATAAACCGCAACTATAGTGTGAATTTTGTCAGCCAATTATTACAAAATCAAAAGATTATTAGTTCCTATTCTTCGCAATGAGGCGAGCTCAGCTTCTTGATGATGATTGCCTTGCTAAAACATGAAAATATTGAATATGCTACTGTATTATCATATTAATATTGATTATCAAAACTCAGTCAAACATTCTATACAAAAGTACAGTTTCAAACTATATTGCAAACATATTACATTCCGAAATGTACAAGTGTTAGTTGTTGTTATATAGTTAGAACGTGTTGCTACTGGGCCATATTCTAAAACAATATTGAAATGACAAAAGCTGCTAGAATTACGGTGGCCGTTAATGTTCCCATCGTCTTGCTACTCCCACTGAAAACGGTCATTGCGCATGCCTCGTGCTTAACGATACGTCTATCATCTTTAAACCACTTTGGAGGAAACTCTCGTACGCCATGCTGTATGAAATCAAAACAAGTTTGTTATTAAGAGATGTAGACTTACACAATTTTTTATAAACGGATTAAATTAGCCAATTTATAGTCATTGAATTTGCGGACAGATTTCTCCATCATCGGACCGACAGGAGGAATAGGCAACGTCGAGGCCGGTAAGCATCGTGTTTAAATAGTTCCCATTGAACTGACTTGCGTTGCATCTATGTACTTGCGTTGCGTCTCTAGTGAGAACCAAGCGACGTGGCTGTACTTAAGCCTACTTAAATACTTCCTACTTAAGCGTGGTTCCCACTAGCGACGTAACACAAGGACATAACGCAACGCAAGTGAATTGACCAATCACTAGCGATGGCTTATTCGCTTGTGATTGCTAACTGTCTATAACTTCGCTTGTCATTGGTTAAAACGCTTGCGTTGCGTTTACGTCCTTGCGTTACGTTCTAGTGGGAACCAAGCTTTAGAGACGCAACACAAGGACGCGTAGGCGCAACGCAAGTGATAATTTGACCAATCACAAGCGTGGATTATTCGATCTGTTGCTTGCGTTGCGTTTACCAAGCTTTGTTTATTATACATACACTGACAAATCCGCAAACTTCATAACGTGCCCCATGGTACGCTACTTCTTTCAAACTATCCTTTAGTTCTTTTCCATCTAAGTCTGTTATATCTGTTATATTGCTGACAATAAGAGTTCTGTAAAATCAAATAAATTTATTTTAACTATTGTAGAAGTATAAAAAGTAGCACAAGATGTCTTTAAAACACGTATTGAAAGTATATAGCTAAATCTGATGTTAAAATTTGACAAACCCGAACACTGATTCTTTTATGATTTATAAATTGGCGTCTAATTTTCATAATTTGTCATTTTGTAAGTTCGTTTTTCTTAGTTTAGTTTAGTTTAGTTTAGTTATAATGGGAAAGTTTAGGCGAATGCCTTTTTAACCCCATATCAACTACATTTTGTCGATGCGATTCTTGAAGGTGTTAGTGGTCTCAGAATTAACAACGTCAGCTGGTAAACTGTTCCAATGGTTTATTACTCGTTGCGAGAAGGTATGTCTTCTACAGTTCAATCCTTTATGGAAAATAGGCTTGAAAAATCTCAGGTGATGTCCTCGAGTAATTCGGCTAATGTTATTTCTCATTTGGAAAAAGTCATCCTTGGCTTACCCGTTGTTAGTGTTAATTCCAAATTCGTTGCTGATACTATCCCATGTAGGATTAGATATACAGAAAGTGAAGTTAGCTCTCCGCGGATAGTAGTATATAAATGCTAAACACATCTCTTCGTGGGTTCCTATACCACCCTGAAACGAAGATGTAGCGGTTTATTGCATATGACGTAGACTTTACCCAAGGCTGTACGGTTATAGTTATTATGATTTTTTTTTAAACTCAAGTAGTATGTATATGAAACGCCATATGTGTAAAAATAATTATCTTTTTATTAATATTACGTAAAACCAGGGAAGAGTGAAATTACAATAATAAATAAATATAATAACATTGAATTATTATTGTCTTGAAAATACTTACAAATGTAATGTTTTCTCTGTCCATTGTATCGTAAGAACATGTCACTACAAAATCATCTCCCTACAAAAAAAATGTTTATTGAATATAAAAATATCATGGAGTGAAAATTGATATTCACACTTGATTGTTTAGGGCAACTGATGTGTCGCAACCACACGTAAATCCTTTGATCTCCTAACGGAGCTCAGCGTCCTGTTGTTAGATTGCATTGATAGGTCTACGAATACAGTACCATGCTGTTCTACCACACACAGTGATATGCTTGATGATTAACTGTTTTCAGAAATAAATTGGTGAACATGTTGAAAATTATCATAATATGCATACCGGTTTGTATATAATTTCGGGTGTATTTCGGGTTTCTTGCAGATTAAAATCATAATTATCGTCACGCACTTCACTAATAAGTGTACCATTTCGATATTGTTGAAGATTGATTTGTCGAACTGAAAAAAAAGAGGAGATTGTGAATGTTTATTTTTTCTAAGAATTGTAGTATTTCAACCACCGATATAAGTGGCGTCATCATGTCTGCGAAAATGTACTGTAATATAATTATTATGCACCATCCCCTTCTGACGCAGCAACCTTCATCCGGGACACTGTATTAGCCTCTCAAGATACTGTGCCTTCAGGAGGACGATGTTCATGATGTATTTTCTCTATGATACCATACGAGAATTAGCTGGATACTTACGTGCAAGATGACCATGAAGTAAAACTGCGAATACTTTGACATCTTCTTTCATACTCTTTAAAAAAATATTTCATCACTCAATCAATTAATCAAAAATAACATTTATTCTATTTGCTAAAAAATAAAACACAACAATTTATAAGGAAAAAACACTTTAAAAATTAGTTGGGATAGGGTACGTTTTCTAATAACTATAGGCCGGATGTGGCCTTATTACTTTGGAAAGTCTATCTAGATCGATCTTGCACCATTAAGCGGAACTTAAACAGATTACGTAACAGGAAAGGTGTATTTTACCGGAAGTATATCCAGCTTTAAAACTGTCAATTATTATAGAAACCTTGGTTTGCACTATAACGCGTAAGCGCAACGCAAGCTAAGCAACCAATGACAAGCGTCTGTTCGAAAAATTCATCTCTTATGATTGGTCAAATTGCTAATTTATATTTTTACTTCATCTGTTATGGAAAAGTAATTGTATAATTAATACTTACTGCCTGTGTACACTCTCCAGAACAATAACCAAACGTTTTAAAAGAAGTTTCTTTTGGTGGAATCATATGTGCTTTTGTTTCAAATGCCTCTCCGACCATCCATACATCAAGATCGTACTCGCGTCTTGCAGGTATATAATGGAGTCGAAGTCCAGAACTATCCACGAAATCTTAAATATGAAATTTAGAGTGATTAACTATTTTAGGAACGGTCGTCCTTAAAAATGCCATTTCTATGTATTGTTAAACATTTGTTTTTTAACTTATGGATTTAATTTTTTGTGAAAAAAAAACTTACAATTAAAGGATTTTTAAGTTACCAAAAACTAGTATTGAAATGAATATATATTTTATTTTATTACGTATATTAATAGTACAGGGATTTGTTTTTTCGAGCTTTCTCAGTTACAAACTGTTTTCAGACCAAGCAAATAAATGCGAATGTCGACAATACCTACCTGATCTACGTTCAGGATTATCATAATGCATTTCGATATACATGAACGTTGGGTCGTTTGCTCCACCAAGTGATAGGCCAACATGTTCCGGAAATTCAAACGGCTGAATGGGTAAAAGAATACTGTATATTTATTTCATTTCCATTTGTATATTACTGTAAAAAGCTACAGCACTACATGGAGTATACGGTAAAACATGCATAGTTCCTTCTTAAACCAAATCCTCTAAATTAGTGTTTTGTGAAAAAATTAGAGTTTCTTTTGTAGGCCCTAATCATAATGTCTTTCTTCAGACTGGATATCATAAGCATGATACAAACTTACCCCAGCACCGACTGCCCATGCGTAAATCACTCTTACGCATTTTTCAAGTTCGGGTGGCATATTTTTTCTTATGCACAAATCTGCCCAATGAGAGACAGAGTCGTAGTCGCCAGTGCAGCCGTAAATAATCATGTGATGAACAAGAGCCTCATGACCTTTTTGAACTATGGTGTCAAACTAAACACAAATACATAATATAAGCAAGTTTTAAATTTATACACGAATACATGTAAAATATGTAAAAGCGAGTAAAACAAACACCCTTTAAAATGTTCGCCGTATTCGAGATATGATGTCATTTTCAAAAGGGGCTTATAGGCATAGCTTAGCCTCGACTCCGGATCCAGCAGATGCTCAGCTCCGGAAACAAGTAAACTTATTTTATAATCCTTTTTTTGGAAGGCATTGACGTTTTGACAAGAACATATCTACACTTACACGAAATACCTGCACAGGTTTATCAAACTTTGGCACTAGAAATGGAGAACACCAATACGTCGTGTCGTCATTCGGTACCGACACCTACAAATATAGTATTATGTAATTCATAATTGTAAAAATTAGAATGTTATCATCGATATACTTTCATCAAACTCTTCCTTCTCGTGTTTCTTGAAACACGAGGTCTCTAATAGGTCTAACATGCTTTCTTCTATCACAAACAACAATAATGAATTACTACTTTATTATAATCCAGTTATACAATGAGGTCATTAATCGTTATTACCATTTTTATTAGTATTGAATAATAATTCATTGTCATAATAATTGTTAAAAAATAAGCATTCTTATCATCGAACATACTTCTTCAAACTTTAATTTTGATGTTATGTCTTTAGGCGCAAGTGACCGAGGATTACCAATAGTAAATTATTAATCACTGTCCTATCACACATCACAAAGATGGTAATCCCCCTGATACATGTGCTATTTATTTTGTGAACCAGTTCACCGGGTAAATCCCCATACTCGTCTAGAATGATGAACAGGGGTTATATCTGTGTACACTGGACCTACGGTGTAACACTGGACCTACGGTGTATGTTCTTATCCGAGAAGACTTGTTCCACCACCAGAACAAGAAGCGAGTCGGTCTCGAATCCATGCCGTTATTGTTGGCTAGTTAACCACTCGGCAATTTGACTCGCTCCTTCCATCTTGAAACTTTGTATGTTTCTATTATGTTATATTGCATTAAAAATAAAGTCAAACACAGACTAGGACTTGTTAAAAAATGTCCATGGTTAATGTTCACTGCGGAGTTAGAAGATATAATCAATTGTGAGTTTTTAATAAATAAAGAAAAGGCAAAAAAAATGTGGTCAGATATGGACCGTAACAATTTAGCAAGGTATAAAATTAACGTTTATAAAATTGATATTTAGGTAAAGTAAAATATAACTTGCCTGAAAGAGATAAAAAGAGTTATAAAATTAAGAATTCTGTGGTAAATTATACGTACATTGTTAAGGATTGAAAAACGTGTAAAGAGTGTATAACATAGAGGAATTTTTTTGTACTGAAAGTTAGTTAATGTCAATTATATTGTATTGTATCATTACATTACTCATGTGCTCAATGTACTCATTGTAAACGAACATTTTATTGATGAAGAAATAAAAGTGGGTCGATCCTACATAAGACAAAAAATGTTATATTGCATTAAACATCATCCGTAGGCCTATATTGTTATCCTCAACATTGTAATAATAATTATTAGGTACAATACCAATACAACTCACATTTGGCATTAACATATCAAAATACTTTCCATCCTCTGGCAGTTCACGTAGCTTGAAGGTGGAGTCTAGAATTACAACAGATCGAACACCTCTGGCCGTTCTATGGTACTGCAGATCGTCTGATTTGTCAGGATCATTATCATTGATAGCCCAAATTATTCTTGATGTGTCACCCTAAATGAAGCAATCGAAACAATAGGAAACTCACTCATAATTATACAAATGTAATACATCAATATTCATGAGATAGTTTGCTCCTATGGAATTAATATCTTACTTTTTCTTTTGATACTCAACTAAAAATTTAGAAATTATTCTTATGTTTTACCATGTACAATGTAATTTCATTTGGAAACTCAGCCTTAAAGACCTTTTTGGCTTACTTGAGTATACATAAATATAATGAATTTAAAAAAAAAAATATGTTTTCTTACAATTTATTATGTGGAAAAATAAAACGAAACGAAAAACATGGCATTTTAACGTCTTTGTGGCCTAATATTATTGATAACCAAGCATTAGTATGTTTTGTTGTAGTTTCCGCTTTCATGCTCATGCCTTTATTATGGATTGTGGTGGTGGAGTACCAGGTTGCAAGGTTGTTGCAACGAATCTCCTTGAGAGACTATAGACATGTTTAAGGTTGATGAAAAAAAACCCGATATAAATGATGAAACTAGATAATTTGAAGCAATTCAAAACAGAGTATTTTATACTACTTGGGTAATTACTATCAACATTTTAGATACGAGTTTAAAGTTGTTCTTATTAAAGAATGTATAGGTCTACATACAGTAAATAATTATTTAAACAAAAAACCGCAGTTTGCCTTTGAGAAAACTACTTTTTTGATAGAAACATTAGAAAACATCAAAATTCGTTTATGCAAAATGTTCTGTATTTAGTTTGAAAGAGTATAGGACCATTAATGTTTCCAATTACCACAGATTCGTTCACAGTCAAGTTTTTGTCAACCCTTGTTTTACTTTTATGTGAACCCCGGAGTTTCTTTCTAGGCGATTTGAAACGTACCAAAAGTGTAAATTAGTTACATGATTGTATAACTTACTGTAATGGTGTAATCTTTCGGGTCACATGTATGCAACTTCCTTGTGAATCCAATAGTTGTTTTACCATTTTTTTCATATCCGTAAAGGAGTTCATAGTCTTGAGACGAATCAGCTTCAGGCTTTTTGAAGTCATTTGCGTATCGGTCCTTTTATGGAAACAATAGCATTAATTAACAAATACTGGTCTGAAACAGTTTAATTTTGTTTTTTAGATTCTTGGGAAACAGGTCTAGATGCAGTTTTTATATTGACATTTCCTTTTATTGTTATTAACATTTTTGGAGAGTTTAATTAAACTTTCATAAGCCATGTTATGTGCGAACATTATGAATCCGTAACCAAGTCGGCTCTTTTGAAGACGTCAAATGTGAAAATTACATATATTAGCTATTATACAAACATGAAATATGAGAACATGAAATATGAAATATGAAAGCAATACAAACAGTGTTTATATAACATTTTATTATTATTAACTTACATTGTATACTATGCAGTACCGTATAGAATTTTTAAAAATTGAGCACAAATCAGAAAGAGTCATGTCATCTACATTTTACATAAGCCTCTCCAGATGTGTGGTTTCCAATATGTTTCATTGATTGTAAGTAAGTGGAAGTTATGGTCTATACAGTATATACTGTATTACCAAATGTGAAACAAATGCCGAGTGTTTTTCTATTATTTAGTTGTAATGTATTACCAAATAAGGAATTTTTAATTTAATATTCTGTCTATCTTTACTCTTAAAAACAACTGTACTTGACTGTTTTTTTGCCGCCGGCTAAATAAAAAAGAAAAGTAAAACAATAAAGCTCTGTATTTTCTTCCAATAGTATGCAAATAAGGAAGCTTTAAAGTTTACAATTATGGTATAAATCTGCTTCGAAGAATTAAAAATAGTCATAGGCCTATGGATCAGATTTCATGTCTGGATCGGCACTGTTATGAAAACAGAAACCCATTTAAAACTGCTCAATAGTGTGTTCTAAAGTGTTCTAAACTGTTGGGAAATCAACAATAGGCCTACGAAACACTTATTATGACTCCTCTAATTTCTAATAATTCTGGGCTTCAATCACCGTAATCGTTGTAATGATTGCCGATTAAGTTTTTTTACAGTCCCACTGCAGATTTGCTTCTTGACAATTCAAACAACTGCCTTCAATCATTTTGTGCCACCAAACACCTCTGTGGAATGCTTATCCGAATATACTGTATGTATCTACTTGTCCCTGTACCCTAGGCTACTGTTTAGGTGCTAGTGTTCCTTCAACAACAATTTACCTTAATTGCTTGGTCATCGTCAATATCTTATATTCATTAAAAGTGTATTAAGTAATAACTTTTGATGATTTAATTGTTAATAAAACAGTCCGACGGACACATATATATACATTTTGTGTCCATTACAGGTTGCCACCAAAATAACACACTCTTTAATATGTAGTCATTTAAATCGGTAAAAGGTTGCCATTTTAAAATTATGACAAATTGTTTGCCATGGATACCATACATAATTAAAAACCGGTTTACTTCTTCCATAGTTAGTATAACCTCAAGCTAAAAACTCATTCAATCATTTCAGTACTACAGTAAATTCTCCAAACTTATACTCTCGGTTCTGGCAAAATAAAAAAATCTAGCTATGTTTCCAAAAGGTTAGGCCTGGTTAGAATTGGTGTCAAACTAAACTTATACTATGACTTATTTTAGTACCGGTGTCTAATTACAAAATGTCTGTCTATATATACCATTTTCACATTATAGTATACTGTATTAGTATTTTACCAGCTTAAATCACCTCTCTATAGGCTTTAAAAAAAGAAACTTACAGATACGAATGCTTTGCCGTTGTTCACCCATCCAACTACAATATCAGAACCAGGCATTCCACCATTAGGAGAAAACCCAACGGCTACATAACCACGAGTTACAGCACTCATCTCAAAGAGAATGTCTTCTCCGTCAACTCTCCACTTCAGGTTAACACCATGCTCTACGTTTAGGACAACTTCATGTTTTTCATCGATAGTTTTAAGAGCTTCGACAAAGCAAATACAAAGAATTGCAGAAAATATATTTACTTGTATTCTAGCCATTTTATTGCGTAAAAAATGTTGGAAATGATTTTCCAAGTCGTCATCCGGATTATAAAGGGCAATCACTGACAGGAAAAGCTGCTAGACATCGTCATAACTTCGTAGCATTCTTCAACGTTCAATACTTCCGAACATGGGCACTCCTTTTCTATCCTCTCTTACGTGGATAAGCCTTTAATCACAAGTTAATTAGTAGAGATATTACCATTTTAATATTATGTCACGGCTGTTCTTTAGGTTAACAAACTTTTAAGCACAGTGCTAATTTTTGGTTGCAACGTGTAGGCCTATTAAACTTTTAAATAAGCGTTTAGCGTTTGACAAAAAGGCCTACATTGCATAACCTGTCATTATGCTACAAGACATTTTCTATCGATGCCATCACCACAGAACGATGTACGTATATCGAAACTACATACAGTAATAGCTGAGATGCCCAATTGCACTCACGGGAGTAGGTGTAACGAATTGTTTTCCGTCACATCACTACAACTTTCATTTGGACATCCAATTATATATAATGCTACCATTGCCTCTCGTAAAACCCGTACGATACCTTGCCGGGCAGTAAAATAATTGTTACGTCTAGGCTATAAGAACGAAAACGATTTGTAATTATCGTCCGGTTTTAAAGGAACATTGTAGCCATTATTAATATAAATAGTCTAACTTATTTGACATCTTATTCTAAAATCGCATGTTTAACTGACCATATCGATTTAAACGGTGTTTAGACAATTTATACGGACCGACAGTTATAATAGCTTTACAACAAAAATCAAAGTGTTTCATTCCGATTGCAGTACGCTACCAATTGGTTGATCAGTTTTTATACTGTACTTATATTTTACAAAAGTTATACAAAATACAACAATATATTAAAGCGGTTTATTGACAAGCAAAATCCGAAACTTAATCAAAGTGCACATACAAACGTTCATCGCATTGTGAGAGGTGGTGACGCGTGATGATCTCTACTTAAACTTTTAAAAATAGATCGTTTCGCATACTACAGAGGGCGCATGTAAACTTTTTACGATTCAACTCCGCGTACGTTACCATGCGCGCTCTGTCATTGACGCGATTATTTGTCCATTGGTAAACACATTTTTATGTACTGTATTATTATTCTGAAAATAATTGAACTGTAAACATAATTCTTTTGAGTATTTGTTTATTTACATATCATTCCATCAGATCAACTATTTTTTATTTCCATTACATCCAACCAAACATGTAAAAAATGTAGTTAAAATATCGTACTATCTACCGCGTACGACCATACGCGGTAGATTGTTTACTCAAAAATCATCGAACGGTCCTTACACTATACTATTCAACCTTGTTTTTGTAGTTGAGCCTCTCGTGACCTGGGATTTGTTTGTCTTCCTACGCCAAGATAATATAGTTCTACAAGCCATGTGCTTTTTTCTCTGAGAAATATTTATTATAAGTGCCAAAAAAATGTTTTTTTCTCGATATGAAGCCTTTATTATTCAAATCTTTTAAAGAAAAATCACACATACCATAAAGAAGGTTCATTTATTTCATTTTTGAAACAATATTTGTGAAAAGTACGTGAGGCTCAACTACAAAACCACCATTTTGTGATATGATGTCATCGTAAGCCAATCAAAGCTGAGCTTTCCCGCGATCAGCAGAGCTCACGGTCGAATGATTTTGGATTCTGGCTATTTTGGATTGGTGGACGCGAATCACCCACAGCGGAATGTTTTCTCTCGCGTGTACCAAGAAGTCACGTGATCTCTCTGTACTGAACGGTACTCTACACACATTTAGAGCAATGAATTTGTACGAATTCCGTTAAATAAACAACTCTATATATTTTATAAACATTTAATAACATATTTTATTGATATTTCCAATGTTGATATATAAAAGAAATTACTATTAAATGTAATTATATGTAATTATTTTAGCGAAAAATGGCGCAATTTGTTTACAACGTTCGTGGCTAAAAACGATCATTTTCGGCAATGTTTTAGACCCTATATTTCGAAAACTACAAGTCAGATTTTCGTAATTCTTTCTTTATTGGAATATTGAAACAAAATACCAACAGATAATGTTTAAATTGGTTGAAAAATAACAACTTTTAATTTTGCATCGTTATCCCTGCTAATAAAGTGTCATTTCCGGCGAACTAGAAAGGTGCCATTTATCATGGATTTTGCGTGCGAGAGTGCCATTTCCGGCCATCTAAGTGTGTCCTGGGGGGCTGTGGCTCAAATACTCAATATCTGATGTGCCCTTTTTATCGGCGGACCACCCCCCCCCCCTCCCTTCTCAAAAATGTCTGGATCCGCTCCAGGTCCTAGTATAAAAACATACCTTTAACCATATATACAGTATAATAAGGCTCTTTTAATGCTTGAAGTTTAGCACAAATTATAGTTAAATTCGCCCCAGCAAATTCTCAACGGACGCTCCTACCCCGAAAACCTTCCTAATATTGGCTATTTGTCAATAATCCAAGATGATACAGCAGTCACGTTCCAGCAAGAATTTGAGTTGCTTTTAGCAAACCAATAAAATAAAAATGATTCATAACATAGACGATATCTATATACAAAATATATATTAATTATTTTAAAATTACTATATTATAAACGCTCTACCATACCATATATAAACTTTATTCTTTAAAAAATTGTAAATAATTAATATTGTAATTAATAATAATTATCATAATGTATTCTATTCAAACGTTTGTATAAGACAGAGATAAGAAAAACAAGAGACACTGTATACATACATACAGTACTCTTCACCACATTCGTTAAATAATTTAAACAATACATCGTCATATTTGTGATTTATTATCAGCCAGGGAACATATATTCGCCAGAAAAATTTAAAAAATCCTAAAAAACTAAACTATCATATTGCAAAACATTCATAACATGGAGTAGGAAAACTATGTTTTCTACACCAAATTCTGAATTTTATTATCGTGGTAATAATGTTCCATTTAAATAAATAACTTTTATGGCGAATTTGTTTTAAATTAATCATTTGGAATGATGGTGAGTTATGCTGCAGTACAATGTAGTATCTTCTGTGTGTATTATGCGATCTTTTGAGCTACTGGAGTGACGTGCATGCCGTGTAAAATCCAGGTCAGCATAATGTAAGCCTTCTATATTCTGAAACATATTATTCAAAACATTCGAGATTGCAATAAATGTGTATATGAATGGCAACATATTCTTTTTCAAATACAATTTAAGCAGGTGAAATATTAGTTTAATTTGTGGTTCAAGATTTAGATTCTTTTTTTTATTAAAGATGTATTGTCCCTTTGTCAAATTCCAAAAAAATTAAAATAAAAAGATTTCGAAAAAAAGTGAGTCATTTTGAAGTATCATAATAGTTATTAACTTTCACCAAAAATTTGTCAAAAAAAAAAATCATTTAACTGAAATACAGACGTTTTTTGGTTCAAAAAATAACTTTGACTTCCAGTCAAAGTTTTCGATCAAAACATATCCCATATGCAATGCGCTTATTTGGCTACTCTGTATGCATAATCATAAAACTTCCTCGCGATCTGTGTGAAAACAACTTTCAACCGTGACGAGTTGTAAACAATAAATTAGCATCATGCATAATGTATACTCATGGTTTGAAATCTTTGTTTACTTTTGCTCGCTATTTTCCAGACAAAATGTAATCAAATTAGTTTAGCTATTAATTACGTAAAATTGTTGTTTTTGGCTCGAATTTTCGACTTAAAGTGAATAACTTTAATATTACTTTGATATGGCCAATTAAAATTTAGTATATTTTGACCTTAATTTTTTTGTGTTTCAAGGGACAATAAAGAATCAAGTAAAACAAAAATATAATAAATAATAAACTGAAATAAAACTAAAAGCAACAGAAAACATCAATATCATAATACAAGTAACAATGCTGAAAAATATTTCATAACTTAAAATAAACATCAGTTTTTAGTTTTTACACACAACAACTTGCAAAAAATTAACTCATTTTTAAAAGTATTCTACAATTTTGCCATTAAAACAAGTTAATAGTAAGTTAATTTTTAAAATAAAGTTTCTTAATAGAGGTTTTGAATGAGAGATAATAATGAGAAAATAACATAATTCAACATACATTTTAAATTTAATAAACATTGTCTCTGGAAAGTGTGATGTGATATCTTGTCTTAGCTCCGACGCGTTAGATCGTTCACCCTCCCCAAAGTCCGGACACAACGCACAAAAAACTTCATTACTTTCCACGGAGTTTTCAATGATTGGTGAATGATCAGTAACTGAGTTATGATAAGCAAATTGTGAACCTCTATTGGTTTGTGTTACTGGATGTACTATGATGGCCATTGAAAGACTGATTTGTGGACTATGATATATTTTAGTATTACTTGTTTGGACTGTGTTATACTATGTGTTTACATATTTACTATTATATTTATGTCAACTTCATCACTGCTTACTTGATGCAATAAAGGAAATAAATAATAATAATAATAATAGTAATTATGCCTTACGATGTTCATAATAAGCATTATCAATGAATCATAGATGTGACAACGAAGTGTTGATGGTGACAACGAGGTTGAGGATAAAATTAGAAGACTTTAGAATTTAAGATTTAAGCTCAAAACCTTATAGCCTGGAAAATAAATGCTTTTAACATTGCATTGAAGTTGCTTAATAAACGAAATGCAAAACTGATAAAGAAAAGAAAATAGAAATTCAATATTGAATCAAAATGAATGCAGATTACAGTTCTCATTATCTTTCTGTATGAAATGTAAAAAAAATCAAATCAATAAATTACACTTTGTACTATGACATATGTTTTAGTGTGGAAATTAAATTGAAATGGAACTTCCATTAACAAGGAAATGCAACTTTGTTTAGTACATTGTTAGCTGCATTGTTTTAACAAGTTTGAAAGGTTTAGCTTGTTATGGACATGTTGATTGTACTTACAAGGCTTTTCTGTGGGTAATGTTCAACTTTGTTTAAATGTCTTTCATGGTAGTTCTTTTTAGTCATTGCAACATTATCTTGACTTTGTTGTCTCTTTTTATCTATTTCGTTCTTACGGAAGGAACCTCTACTACAAACCGGTAAATTATGGTTTAAGCATAGTCTACACTAGCAAACTCCAAGTTTGTTACTGTTTGGAGAGGGTTGTGGTTACTGGTGGATGTCCATTTGAGGTTAGCCGGAAACCTTTTTGGATTTAGAGGACTATATCCCTGGTACCATACAAATGATTGCATTTTTTGTATTTGTTAACTTTGTATGATATCAAAATAAAATCAAAGCCATGTTATCTTCAGATGGACAACCTCAAGTAGCACATCCTTCTACAAACAGTGGCAAACTTTGTTTGCAAACAAAAGTTAGCTAGTGTAGACAATTCTTCAGGCATTATAATTACTTATAATAATTAGGAACATTTCTAAATTATTTTGTACAGTAACTTCTATGGTTCTAAAAAATGGAAAACAAATGACAGTTATTTCACCCACTAATGTAAATCAATAAACATCTAACAGTAACCAAATCACAAAATCAAACACTTTTTTTTAGTGTTTAATCAAGTTTGGTATGTTGGTTCAGCTGGATTTTTACATTAAAACAATTTTTTTTTAAATTAAACTGAACCATTGTTAATACCAATACACAATTCACTAGCTTTTATGTTGGTTTGGTGGTTTGCTATGTTTTTTTGGAGGTTGAGCAATTATTTTTAACCACAAAATGATGTTTTACCTCTAAAATCAGTAAGTAGTTAACAACAAAAATGTATTTTTTTTTTGACATATCAAGTGTGTAGTAAACTACTCGATTCAGTAACTTTTATGTTGGTTCGATGGGGTTTGCTATGTTTTTTTTTAGAGGTTTGCGGTGTTTAGCAAGAACCTGCCAAACTGTTCTAATAATTGTATTTTATTACTGTATATTATAAATTGTAATTGTATGTAATTGATAGTTATGTTAATTTTAATGTTAAATTTTATTATTGTGTTTATCCAACTTTTACTATTTTTATAAATTGTAACAATTGTTGTAATTCTGCTTTTTTAACTGCAAGAACGATTGAAATAAATAAACCCTTAATTGAACCCCTTGATTAAAAATATAAATTTTTATCTTTCACTTCATGAAATTATTTGCACCATTGCACTCATAAACATTCCTTCTTTGTATATTATAATACTAAGTGACAAAATGTACTTTTTTAAACACAGTTGACAACATATATACCAATACTTACAGAGCGTCTCTACTTGTTTTACTTTCCACGCTACCATTTGAATTCCTAAACAAAATTATAGTAAATATAAATAAATGTAAACATACAAAAGCTACAAAAAACTTAAGATGTGCATTTTGAGTTAAAAATCCCCTTTTGGTATATCAATAACCACTAAATCCTCATGGAAGGACAGGAAGAACAAAGAATCCATAAAATTAAGATATTACCATAACAGAGATGATGGCGCACCATTGTAAATACCCTTGAGTGCACTGCATCTAACACACTCTGACTTGTGCGTTATTTGTATACTGCTGTAGTAGGCCTACAGAAGTTCAATGTGTTTACAAAAGGAAATATTAAATGCATACTTACAAAACATTTTCCCCAATACTATCATCACTTGAGCATGGAGTCGTAATTTCTTGATTTGAGCTATCAGAAAATAGTAAAATAAATCTAAAAATGTACAAAGGGTTTATGGAAATTGGAAGTTGTTTTGTTGTGAGCATAGACAAGAATTCACCCCTAATTTTTCAAAGATTTTCTAAGATTAAATCAATTACAACATATGATAGGACAGTTTAAAACTAACCCAGGTTTTGAACCTTTTTAATAATTATAAACAAAATGTGTTTTTTACGCTTTACTGTATAATTTGCTTTCCCATGCACATCATTTTCAATGTGAAAAATCTTTTGTTTTGTCTGCTTTAAATGTTATAAAACCAATTTTGCATGTTTTGCATCAAACATTTCCAAAATTGATACTAAGTAACTGTTCTCCCGAAGCAGGTTTTGTCAGCAAGATTTGCCAGACTAAATTGTCTCCAATCGGTATTAAAAATGGTGTAAGAAAATTATATAGAAAACACTTATCTAATAGTGGTAGGTTAGGTCTAGCTATTAAAAGCATAGACCAAGAGCAATCAAATGCTACATTTTGTCAATTGGATAGACGAAATACAATATTATTTGACTTTTTTGTATATAGTAGATTAGTTACATGTATTATCAATATTTCGGTACTTTACTTAATTTTTAAAATTTGACTTTTATATTAGAACAAGGAAAGTTTAAACCTTTCCCAGGACCATTGTGGTCATGATGTATACCCCATATGTATAGATGCACACAATATCAAACATTTGTATTAACAACAAAAATGCTCTCTCTTATAATATAGATTATCAAAATAGTTAAAAGTGAATCCTTACCGAAATGCTTTAATCCGTATATATCCACCTATTTTTTTAATGAAGAAAAATGAAAAATAGATATATAATAACATGCTATTTTTTTTATAATCATTCATCTTTTCATTTCGGATGACATAATAATATATCCATAGCAAAAAAAAATTGATTTATTCATACTCTACTTTAAAAGCATGTTTCTTTTACTTGTAAATTAATTTTGAAGAACACTACCTTTATTCACCTCATTTTTACCTAGTATTGGTTCCCCATTAATATCTGCTGTCATTTTAGTATTATAATCTGACAGGCTTTTGTCAAAAAGCCCAGTCTTTATATTGCCTAAACCAGGCAATTGATTATGAATGAGAGCAAATACTCATGAAACATGAATTTGAAATCCCAATGATAATGAAAGTCTATGAAAACTACTGATATAAAGTGGTATTAATAATACAAGTGTACAAGGGTATTGTTAATTGCAGGTAACAGACAACCATTTCTGTCATTATTTTATAAATAATTTAATAATTAATTTTAAAATCAATTCACTGCTGTAAAAAATTCATTGCCGTCTTTAAAGATTATTAACAAAGCCTCTGAGTGTATGAAAATGGATACGATACTTACATTTCTTTAGGATGATAACAACAACGACGATAATCATTACAAGGACAAGTATTAACATAATGACCATGAAAATGGGGACTTCCCCACCTGCAAAAAAAATATTAGTATGTGGTTAAATTAAAAACATAAAAATGATACTGTAGTAATACTTTTATTCATTAAAAAAATCAGGTTGGAAAGGTATTGCACAACTTTGTCATTCAGTAGGTTAAATTGTACCACATATTATGTACACCTGAGAATACTATTACAAAATTGGAAGTTAATGGATGGGACTTGAACTGAAGACTGTGGGTTTGAAGTTTGAATACTATCCAAAAACAACTTTTTCTGTATTTTTAAATTACAATTGTTCAAAACATATTTAGAGGATTTTAATTCAGTATTATTACCCTGGTCATCAACTGGATCACCTTCATAGGCACTGGTATTGGTAACCTTTCCTATAAAAGCAAACCATAAAAATAATAATTTCTACATTACAACTGAGCATTCATTCATGTGGCTAGGGATCTCACTCTTCCATGATTTAAGCTTGAAGCAATTTGACCAATCACAACATGATGGGTCATCAACCATCGCATCATGATTGATCAAATTACTTGCAGTGTGATTACGTCATTGTGTTCAAAGCAGTTTCACAGCAGTAAAATGTTCATTTTTGTATTAAAACAAGACAGACAAGATAAGCGAAAATTTATAATGGGGCATGTGCAATATAAGTAGGCAGCGCTTAGTGTGAAGTGTTATGTAAACTGTAGTTTATATAATAAATAAATATAAATAGAATAATAAATTCTAACTGCACATAGTTTTGATTTTTTTTTTTTACATTTTAATTGTGTCAAATTTGATCATGAGAAGGGCTCTATTAGTATAACAATCTGGTAAAAAACAATAATTAGGTTATATGCATGATATGCATATATAACCTCTTGATTCTGTCAAAATCTTTATTTATTTATTTATTTATTTATTTATTCTTTCCTTAGTACTATTTTGTCCGTGAATTATCTTGGCATCAGTTTCATCTAGCTAAGTCAAGTTTTCAGAGTATATTCCTTATGGCCAGGAATCGATGTGGTTATATTTTCACGATGCGCAATCAAAAATGACGCGGTCTACGCGCGATTTTACGAAATCACGTTTGTAATCATATCTTCACAAGCATGAATCACAATTAAACAAAATTTGGTACTCATAAATTTCAGGTAATATTTCATCATATGGCAATACAATTACGTGCGTAGCGCATATAACGCTTGCGTACGCGCGCTTAAAATGTTCAAAATTAATTTTCGATGAAATTAGAGTACGTTTCAGGCAATTTTAAGCGTTTAAAAAATTGCCATGAGTGCGCAGATTTTTGCACGCCCACTGCGCGTTAAACATTAATGCGCATTCTTTTTGCCCGATTTCTGTTTTACAATCTTTCTTTAATAATATCATCATATTTGATTCAGGTTTCAACTCGAAATTGCGTTATACGAGCACGTCAAAAGTGACTGGCTACGCACGTATAAGTTAACAAAATGGTGAAAATATGCTAAATTTTAAAATTAATATATATCGTCAGAATGATTTATTATCAAATTAAGAGAACAAAAGTTGATTAAGTCATCATTAATTGCATATTAAATTTTAAAAAAATAATTTTGACAATCAAACAAATTATGACATTTTCTTAGGCCAAAATAACAAACTTAACATTAACTTTCTTCCTTCAAAAGTTCATATATTAAAGTTAAAAGTATGTAGTTTGACAGTGCATCATTTGTTTACATTTTAAAGATCTCATTATAGTAAAAAATTATAATTCATTTCGGTATGTAATAATCTATTTTCACCAAAGTGGTTACTGCATAGTAAATACACGGAGGAATTTTTCTACAACTTTTAGTCAGTTGTGTATGGCTCGATGGTCTGTGCTCGTGTCTATGGCATTCAAGGTACCGAGATCGAGTCTCACCTTGGGAAACGAAATAAGATTTTTTTTTATTATCCGTATTGTTTTTTCTAATTTATTTCTTAGTGTATAGATTATACACATGATTTCTAATGAAATCTAGATAAAAATTAATTTGTGTCTTTATTATTATGTAACAACAAATGTGGTTTATGACATTATACGCATATGGATCTTTGATCGGATTGTGATACCGGCTATGGTGTTCGCGTTAGCAAGGTCCTATCATATATTATAAATAATTAAAGATTCTGAGAAAATCAATCAATCAATATATCTTTTAAAAATCAATTATCTTTATTTAAATCAATGCATATAACCTATAATTCGTCATAGTGACGAATTAAATCTAGTTTTATAATTAATTTTGTTAGTATTTTGTATTATTAAAAAAATACATTAAATACACGTACCATCCTCCACAGATGGTGAGACGCTTGAACCTAGAGGAAAAATAATTACATGAGTATGTCCCTTAGTAAAAGCATAGAACTACATTTATAGCTCCATTGTCAATTTTTTTAATTACCTGTAAATGACCGTATAGTATTTGTTAGTTGTGTTTTTATAAATTATTCATTAGCCAGTATTCAATTCTATTCAATGGTGAATACCTCAATGCATGCAGTAGGAATGTTTTGTATTCATTTGATTTGAGCATGGATTAAAGAATAGAAGGATATGCATCGACGTGAGATCAAGGGTTCCTTGACTCTCGCCGACAGACCGCGGACCGCCCACAATGTTACAGTTTAATTAACCGCATGGTAACAACGAAACGGTCGCGTGCCTAATATATTGTTTACTGCACATGTGCAACGACATTTAACCTTGTTGGCTACTACGCTTCTTTCGCGCGTTCTTTGGTGGCATGATGTTTGTAGATGGTCAACTATTGACTATGTTGGTTTCTGCCGCGATTGATCTACGCTAATGATTTTTTTATGATGATTAAAGTAGCATTTTATGACCTGTAGTAGCCCTACATCTGAGACAATAACTATTAGTTGTCTCATTTGTTGTAAAATTACAAAATCAGCAAGAATGCTAGCCTAGCTAGGCCCAGGCCTTGTACTAACTAGGCTAAACTGGGCTAGTAAACCCTATGATTTGCCGACATTGATACTGCCTAGGTAGGCCTAGGCTAATCTTAAATACTCACCGTTGTCTTACTTCTTGTGTGAATAATAATAGGTAGGCCTACTTCGTTTGTTCGTGATCAAGTTTGCCCTGCGTGTACTTTTCAAAACGACCGCTAGGTAACGAATCGCAACTATACATAGCCAGCCAATCCCGGATCAGGGATCGCTGTTTTCATTCAATTAGGCCCGGTGATTGGATGTGATGTGGATGACATAACCACTAGCCAATCACCAGGCACTACAGTTTAAATATAATCACATCGATAATTAAGGAGATTTATGAAGAAACCACTGCTTAGCCATATATTAAAAAACACGATTGTTGTATGTCTGAACACCGGCCACGCTAACAACATACATGGTCAAATGCATAATTTAATATTCTATAGATTAACGCAATTTTTAATGACAGAAGATGGCAGGCAAATAATGATAATTCAAATATAAAAATGGCATATTTTATTAATATTACCAACTACCTAAAATTACCAGTCGTAAGAAAGTGAACTTTTCGTAGTCCGATTGTGATGAAACTAAAACAGAATTATTCAGCAATATATGTTTGTTATCAATTAATCATCGACGCAGACATGTCAATAGAACATTCAGACTGCGCATACGATTTCTACATGGTTACGTTTTGGTCTAAAAAAATGTAACAGTTGATTCGCAGCGTTTTACAGAGGGCCGCGGTTAGAGACACGGAGTTCAATGAACGTGTTTGTTTGATTGGCAGCAGTGCTTTAGTATAGGCAAGCGCGTTGTAAAATCGTTTGATGTCACCGTCGATGCATATCCTTCTATTCTTTAATCCATGATTTGAGGCAATCATTTTATTTGACTGGCTGTTCTATTCAATTTCATAAACCTTTTTCTCACAGGGTGATGGAACAGACAGGGATACCATTACCATGTCAGTATGGTCACTGTCACGCAATGCGAAATTATCGCCACTGTATTTGATCAAGATGAAGCAAATTTGATGGAGTCATTTGGAATCTTTCCACCAATAGAAAGTGGCCGATAAGTACAGTATGAAGCCTATGCATACATGGTAAGCCTAGGTTTTTCATTTCTAGTTGTTTTAAACTAAACAGAAACCATATATATATATATATATATATATATATATATATATATATATATGTGTATTAATTATACACTTGGGAGACAATTTGGCGTTTCAATCTGATACTTGGGAGACAAATACTTTTGGGAGACATTTTGATGTCTCCCTAATGTTAACATACCGTAAAAAACACCGTCTGCTGTTGTAACTTAAGATTTGAAGCAGTCTTTCTATTCAAGTACATGTCTAAACACTTAGAATAGTTGATTTTAGTCGTAGGGGTGTTTATTAATAAAATTAAACCCTATAAGAATAAAGGGGGTTATATGTCGTGTTGTATGTATATGACATTTGGTAGACATTCAGTATTTCTTGAATTTTCAACAAAAAACGGATTATATGTTTAGCAAATTAGTTTAGTAATGTTTCCTTAATGATTCTAAATCTGGAAAATTTGCTATACCTGAAATTTAAAATAAACATTGTATTTATTGAAGTTTAATTAAAACAACACCATCATCAGGCGAATTAAAACTTTGAATTCAAAGATCCCACTCCTCCACGCATGCGCAGTGTGCATGCATCGGGCGGCGCGCGAAGCGAGAAGAGGATCGGCGGGAAGCGAGCCGTGGGGTGGTAGTGAAAAACTTTTTTGATGCTTGGTATGCATAAATTAACTACTAATATTTACTAGGCTAGTTTGAATAAAATAAAACAACTAACAACCAATAATATACAGGTCTATTAAGGCTAGTGAGGCTAGGCCCGGGCCAGCGAGAGGGTCCCCTACAAACAAGTACCCTTATTCTATACGATACGTCGTCTAGGCCTAGCTAGAGGGCTAGGTAGGCCTAGGCCTAGCCTATTATGCCAAGTAGGCCTAGGGGAAGGTAGGTAGGCTAAGCCTAGGCTACTAGATAGGTAGGCCTATAGGGCTACTACTAGCTAGCGGGAGGGGCCTTATTAGTTAGGCCTTGCCCTGGCCTAGTCTAGCCTAAAAAGAGAGTAGCCTAGCCTAAGGCCTAGCTAGGCCTAGCCCTACTACTACGTTCTAGGCTAGGCCTAGCCTAGCTAGGCCTAGGCTGTATAATAATAAGCTTAGAAGGTTAGTTAAGGCATAGAGATATTATAGTTCACTATAATATCTCTATGGTTAAGGCCTCCTATGCCTACTAAAGGTTATAATATTATAGGCCCTCTAGGCCTAAACCTACAAAAATGTTGACATTTACAATGTCAAATTCAAAAGGATGCCTAGCTCTAGGCCTAGGCTAGGCCTAGGAAGAGTTATAAAATACAACTCACTCTACTAAGAGCTAGGCCTACCTAGGTAGACCCATAGCCTACTAAGCCTAGAGTAGGCCTACCCTATGCCTAGGCTACTTTCTACTTCTACAGGCCTAAAGTAGCCTAGTAGTAGGTACTAGTCTAGGTTAACTTTTAGAGGGTTAGCCTATTTTTTAGGTAGCTATGCTTAGTACTCTAGTAGAAGTGGTAGGATATGAGCCAGGTTTTTCTGTGACTTTTTTTTATGATTCTCATTCATATGGGATTATGGGGGCTATGAAGGCAGTACATAGGCAAGTACAGCACTTTGAAGTGCTGTAGGTCTTGTTTGTCTGTTAAAGATAGTCTTTAGGTTTACCATCTCATAAGTCATACCCTCTAAAAACTGATGTGCTTAGTAACCTATACTAGTACTACACAGACAAGCATATTATAAACTGTATAAACTAAGTAAGCCTAAATCTACTTTAACCTTACGTTAAAATGACAGTCAATTCTCAGCTGTATCACAAATTTCATTTTCAATTTCAAATAATTTTCCCTCAAAACAGAAGTAATGTTATTAGCAAGTGTACTCACTCAATACTTGTGGTATACATTGTGTACAGTAAATAAGTGCATTTTGATTTTATAGCTATTCAAATTCTAGTTTTTTTTTAAACTCTAGGAAGGTAATCAATCCTGAAACCGATGGCACTCTCTTTTGAAGATGTGTTTAGAGATTTAAAGAAATCGTAAGTACACATAATATGAATTATATACACATAGGGTTGATACGAGGCCTAATTCAATTATTTCCATTAAGCTTATTGATTACGTTTGACTATCATCAAATCGTTGACTTTAATTGAACTTGACTCAAATTAATAAAACCCATGTCTGTCTGTCTGTCCGGGTTTATTGAAAGACTAGGGGTTGCACGATCTTCAAACTAATAAGTAACCCTGAGGATATAGGTGAGTATGAATCTGATAAATGATGTTTTAAATTACATTTGAAACTTGCTCTGGGGTAGGTATACTTACTGGTAGATAAAAAACATTATTACTGTATTATTATACATTCCAGATGTGGCCAATTAAAAAAGTAGAGTTAGTTAATGTTTAAAAGTGACATTCAAAATGGTAAGGTTGCAAATCTACAAATGCAAATATTTTCTGTACAATTAAATTCGGCTGACCTATGAATATATTAATCTAGTAATTTAGTTGAATGAGAATTTTACAACCATTTTCTGACTTGTATATTCTTTTTATTTCAGAGGTAGAATAAGGGATGACGACTCATCAAGTGATGAAGAAACGGCTACTATCTTGACTACCACGGAAATGTAAATATTTACCAAATTGAATTGCTCAGTTTGTAATTTTTAATTTGCATTTCATTGTATAGCCCATTTTTCTAAAAAGTTAAGCTCTTTTTCAATGTTGAATTATAAGAATTTTCTTGATTTTTGATTGTAAACACTAGGAAGACATGATGATCGTTGTTCTTCCAAACCGCTTTCAGAAAATGATTATCAAAGTTATTAGAAATACTTATATTTTTAAATAAGCAATAGAACGAAAAGTTATTGTAGTAGACTAAACACCTTTGTTAGCAATGTTGAGTACAAAATTGTGTAGTATTTTGATAAGTATTTTCTGTTAATTTCAGTGGTACAATAAGGAGTGGCAACTCATACAGTGAAGATAATTCAAACAAAACTACTTTCTTACCAACAAAAAAAATGTAAATATTTGCCAAATTAAATTGCTATTTAACATGATGCACTTGTAATTTTTAATCATGTATCTTGGAATAGTCTATTTTTCAAAAGGGACTAGGAATATTTATATTTTTTAATAAGCAATAGAACGAAGAGTTATTGTAGTAGACTAAACACTTTTGTCAGCAATTGAAAATTGTCTAGTATTAATTATAAATTTTTTTGTTTCAGTGCTACTGACTGTAACAAAACGTTGTTCACCAAAAAAACGTAAATATTTATTTAATTGAATGTCCATAATAAAACTGCTGATACTTTTGTTAATTGTAAACTCAGATTGGTGGTACATAATGTTGGATGTCACTATCTCTAATAGTTTATGAGTATATTTCACTATATGTTATTTGTAAATGTTGCTACCATCCTACTGTATACTGTCATTGGGTTTAAAAATGTATATTTTTATATTATAAATTGCTAATTTTTTATTTAGATTGCGACCAGTAAAGACAGCATATGACATATTAGATGGTCTTACATTCTGTGGTCTAAGAATTGTACGTATTTATTAACTCTTATCAAAATTAAATTATTACAGAAAACTACTGTATTTATATATATGCATAAGCAGAAATTCATAAACGATGCCATTGTCATAAATGTCCTGATTTATTCATTTTTTTAGCCAAGATCAGATACTAAGAATAATGGTATGCAATCTGAAATTTGTATTTCATTTTTCAATTTAGGTTCAGTTTTGTTTTCATGTCCAAAATGTTTTAAATGTTTTTTTTTTTGTGTTGATATGTTGATATTTAATAGTAACTTGAATAGTGTATTTTTTCTTTATGATGTTAATTAAAAATAAGTATTGTTTGACTATTTTGACATCATTGGGAAATAAGATATAATTTTAAATATTGAATTTTGGTGTTTTCTTAGACATTGGTACAAACTATGGGGAAGAAGAAGAAGAAGGAACTGTAAGTATTATACCAGCATAGACTAAAATGCTTTGAAAGCTAACCTCGCCCAAATTTTTATATGAAAAGTGTGTATCATTGTAACTGTGAAACATCCCTCAACGTCTTTTCTAATTAGTATAAAAATAGTATTTTTATGTCTTTTTTTTTTAATAGGTATCTTATGTGGACACTTCCTATAGGCCAGATGATTCAATATCTGAAACTAGTGATGAAGTAGGTGTTATACTTTTAATGTTAATTTTGAAATCGTATTTTGAAACTTTTAATGTTATAAAACAAATATTTACTGGGCTTTCATCGGGTAACGGTTACAAATATAGCCCTCGACTTCGTCTCAGGATATAGCATAGTCTCCAGATCACCTTGGTCTATATTTTTAACCATGCCCCTCAGTCCAGTAAATATTTGTATAACATACAACGTAATGTATTGCCTAGGCCAAAACTACTACTTATCTATCTAGCGAACCATTTGTAAGAAGCGAAATACCCCCTATCCCAATATTCTCATATTATAACGCCTTATAAAATACTGTATTGTTATGAATATTATACCAGCATAGACCTAGTGGGTTTAAAATGTTTCTAAAATGCTTTGAAAACTAGGCATGCTATGGCTGCTAAGCTAGTCCCTGCCTAAAAGAATAGTAACTGACGGCAGTGCCAAATAATAATTTTAATACTACGTATGTTGGTTAAAACTTAGTATTATTAGGTATCCCAATGAAAAAATTCAGATTAATTTTTTTAAATTTCCTTTAAGTTAACCATAAAGAACTTAATGTAATTAGCATTTTGCAATTTAAATGATTGAAATCCGATTACCCGTTCTAAAGTTATGGTTATTTAAAGTGGTAAAAAAATATACGATTTTTTGCCTAAAAATGGTGTTTTTTGCAGTTGAAATTGGAAGCATTTTTAAAAGGTTATAACTTTTACAATAATTAGTTAAAAGTTTTGAATTTTGTTAAACCTATAGATATCACAGAGTTGTACAACTCTATTTTTTTTGGAGCCTCAACGAAACCTATTTTTTAAATTATTGGTCCGCAAAGTGGTAGGAAAGCATTTAACGCCCATTTTTGCTGGAATTCCCTAAAAAATGAAAAAACTGCAATTTTTCAATGATCTGTAACTTTTGAACTACGGTACTAATTCATTTAATTTTTTTTGTACTTGTTAGAATGTAGTGTATATTTCATTAATAAATATATTTTAGATGTGTATTTGAAAAAAAAAAATTTTTAATGGTAAAATTTAAAATTATAAAAAAAAAAAAATGAAAAAGTATGTTAAAAACGGTGTGTACTGTTTCCTTTCTTTTACACTAATTTTCGGTAAGTATAATTATTAGAATATTTTAATATACTTTATATTTATAATTTCAATCATAAATACTATTATATATAACTTTTGAATACGTAAAACAAGATTTTAGGCCCATATGATTATGACACCAAATCTAAGCCGGGCTGCTAAGTAAGATATGCTCTTTTAAGGCAAACGCACAATATGGGTCAAAATAAACTCATTTAAACTAATCAATGTTAAGTAAAACAATTAATTGTTTACCTGAATAGTATATATAACATTATAAAAATTGTTTTCTTTTCGTATTATTACGTTATTAAATTGAAATACGGAGCTAAAGTTTAGGCCAAGTCACGGCTTACTCGCGATCAGTAGTCGCTCCCGTTAAAGTATTTCGGTCGCAGTTAATGACTTTCGGCCGCCGTATACAGAGTCAAATGTAACGTTGGTAAATTAGCTTAATAAATTTTCTCGGTACATTTTAACCTAACGCATTTGCATTGTATACTTGCATAATAAATCTTCCGCACATTACATCAATTTTAAGTTGTTAAATTAATGTGTAAAACCAGATATTCTACGACGGAAAAGGACATGTCAATCTCCGACATCGCTGCTGTCACACATCTCGCGTCGAGCCGATCGAACTCGAGCGAGGAAAACTAAACAACGTGTTCAAAATATGGAACGTACCATTCGCTGATAGGGTGCATTAATGTATTTAACAGAAAACGCCACAACAAACACGCGCGTATTTTAGAGTACAATATTTTACTCACTACAATATTCACCGGATTATAATGGTTGGATCTTTAAAATTTTTGAACGGGATTTACGCCTCATGCACCATTTTAAAATGTAGTTCGCACAATTACCATGCACAATACGTTTGTAAACTATGTTTTATCAATTTCAATGTAGATTTAGCTATAATTTAATACCAAAATCCATAATATTTTTCCATAAACGGTGAATCAAAATTGGATTTTTGTCACAAAAATTGACTTTTCGTTACAAAAAACCTATTTATAGAAGACGATTTTCGTATCAAATTAAAGCTTATTTAAAGCCTGATAACATACAACAAAAATTAATCCGCTAGCTCCAATGGTAATCGTGCGATCGTGTTTTGAAAACTGATGGGGATTTTCCGATGAGGTTTTCAACGCGCGGAAATCGGCTCGACGGGATTTTAGAACCGTTTTAAAATCGCATTTTCTCGGCAACTAATTCATTAATTTTAATTATAAACACACTTATACATAGATTAAAACAAGTACTTTCAAACAATATAAATTTTGTAAGTATTAATTAAGATTGAATACGATTTATTTAACATCAAAGTCATACTACTTTTTCGAATTTCGTCAATATTTCAAAAGTGATATAGGCTATGGGGCATGGCCTTCTATCGTTTCATTTCGTGATCCCCTATCGGGGGGGAGAATAAAATTGCTATGACAATTATAACAAAAATATAGATAATCTTAAACTGGCCGGTCCCGGTTGTAAATTTTACGCGTCAACGAAATATGTTTGTTTTTATATGTATTTTATTGTGATATAGAAGATTTTTGTAGGTCAGTACAGGTCGCACAATTGACCAATCAAAAAATTTGTCTTTTAACTCATGAAGCTGTGCAACAGTAACTGTCCAATCAGATTCCCTTACACAGCGGGATACGGCTACTAGACGATCGTAAACAAACATGTGTTGTTCTTCTGGAGCGCGGAGCAGGAAGATGTCATCTTCTGATGATCAAAAACGTTGTTATTGACACAATACATCTAATTCTGGGACAATATTAACATTCACAGAAACCAAATGGAAAACTTTTTTAATGTGTACAAAAAGTTGGTGCAATCTAAGCGGCAATCAAAAGGAGTTTTGTAGCCGCAAATCCTTTTGAAAATATTGAGAGGAGCTTACCAATACTTGTTACCAATTCCTGGCGACGCTGGATGTCATAAAAAGATGCTATCAATATTTCACTGATTGTAGCAAACAAAGGCGAGCAGTAAAATATGAAATAGAGGATGTTAATTCATCCAACAATGAAGAAGGTAAATTCTATTTGTTTTAATGATAGGTCTAGTCTAGCCTAGGCTAGGCCCCTACTAGGCCTAGTAATTAGTTCATATCATACTGCCTTGCTAAAAAAAGCCTAGCTAGGTAGGTTGGCGGTGGGTAGTCTACAAAGTTTATTTTTTTAATATGTATTAAGCCTACGTAGAGTAGGCTAGGCCTAGTATATAATTTTTTTTAAATATCTGGGCCAACAAAAAATGAACCCATAATTACAATATGAATTAGGCCTAGCTAGGGTGGCCCCAGTATTATTGTGTAGTGGACCTAGTTTGATGGTACCTCCATCTTGGGAAAAAACATTTGCATTTTATTATTCAATGTGGTAATGCATGCAAACCTTGGCAAGTAGCCTCAGGCAAGGACAGAATGGACCAACCTGATGCTTTATGTTGTTATTTGAGACATATTATTTGAATTCTTGTACTGCAATATTAAATAGTGTATAGATGATACTGAACTGATTATATTATTATATTTATTACACAAACATTTAGAATCATAAATATTAATTAGTATTCTTTTTTTTTACAGAAGAATTTCAAGGATTAGAGTCAACAGAAGAGTTACTAAACGAAGGAGAGTTCTGCGATCACATGTAGCAATTACACAAACTGCATAAAAAATGCTGAACGAAGTCGAAGAGTAGCCATCGGCTCACAAACAATTAAAATACCAAAAGCCGAACAGCAAATTCCAGAACAGTTGAAAACATTTTTATCTGCTAATCAAGTTCTTCTTTCAAATATGAAGCATGTGTGAAGCAGATCACCTCAAGGGAATAAATGTATTCATAACATCATCATTATTATGCCATTCTATTTCAGAATCAAATGGAAAAGTTTTAATCAAGAAGAGGCAGACACCAGAATGTTTCTGTATGCGAAGTATGCTGCACACCATGGTGGTAAAGATATTGTTACAATCAGCCCTGACACTGATGATGTTTTTATTATTGGATTGGCATTTTGCAAAAGTCTGCATGGCTCTCACCTATATTTCAATACTGGAAAAGATGCTAATCTCCGAACAATTCATCTGCAGGCTATTCAGGAACATATTGGAAATGATGTTTCAAATGCATTAATTAGACTACATTGCTTCACAGGATGCGATTCAGTCAGCGCTTTTTTTGGGAACGGTAAAGTGAAGGCAATGAAACTCGTAATGGAAAACTCTAATTTATGCATTCTTTTCATTGGGCAATTCTACCAGCAAACTTTCAGATGAATTACTTTGTGATCTAGAAACATTTGTATGTAGGCTGTACAGTATTGTCACAAGAACCAATCTGTCAATGAAGTAAGGTATGCAATGTTCTCAATGAATGTAAGAGCTGAAAATATGATGCCACACAATAAAGATACTGTATATAAACATATTCAGCATGCCAATTCTCAAGCTTCAATTCACAAAGCTAGTTTTATTCAACAACAAAATGCTCCATCTCCTGTTGGAAATGGGTGGAAGATGGCCGATAATAAACTCGTAATTGACTGGATGGAGAAGCAACCTGCTCTACACAGCATTCTCGAATTGTCATCCTGGTCATGTAAAAAGTCAAAATGCAATGAAAGGGTTGCAAATGAAAAATGCTGTGTATCCTTAGGATTCTCTTGTACAGAATTATGCTCGTGCAAAAACTGTAACAATCTTCTTCATACATCAGATGTTTGAAATTGATGGAGATGATAGCGATGATGAGGAAGAGTTTGAGCAGGAAGAACTTTTTAGTGTAGTTTAAGTGTAATTTATGGTTTACAAATGTTCATTTTACTTGGTCTAAATGATTTTAATGTAATAGGCCTATAATATGTAAATTTATATTAAACTATTTTGTAACGTAACGGATGAACCATGAGAAAGTATAAAATAAAGAACCCATGAGATGATAAGCGATATTAAGACACAGGAGTATTATAAGAAACTTTCTACTTTGATGCTTACAATACATTAATATGCCTCTAAAATGTAAATTTATATTAAACTATTTTGTAACTTAACTATTTTGTAACGTAACGGATGAACCATGAGAAAGTATAAAATAAAGAACCCATGAGATGATAAGTGATATTAAGACACAGGAGTATTAATAAGAAACTTTCTACTTTGATGCTTACAATACATTAATATGCCTATAAAATGTAAATTTATATTAAACTATTTTGTAACTTAACTATTTTGTAACGTAACGGATGAACCATGAGAAAGTATAAAATAAAGAACCCATGAGATGATAAGTGATATTAAGACACAGGAGTATTAATAAGAAACTTTCTACTTTGATGCTTACAATACATTAATATGCCTATAAAATGTAAATTTATATTAAACTATTTTGTAACTTAACTATTTTGTAACGTAACGGATGAACCATGAGAAAGTATAAAATAAAGAACCCATGAGATGATAAGCAATATTAAGGAACAGGAGTATTATAAGAAACTTTGCTGTAATAATTTCATTTATTTGTTACTAATTGATTACAATTCTATGTTATACATCTACAATGAAAACAATAATGCAACATTTGATTTATTACTAATTGATTATAATTCTATGTTATGCATCCAATGAAAACAAAAAGTTGCAATTATATAGGAGAGATAATATTAATAAATATTTTGTGACAGCATAGTCATGAATTATAAAGATTGAAAATGCATCTTCTTTTCAGTGTGCTTAAATAAATATTAATTAAGGTTTACTAACAGATACATTTCTTACAAGGACTACAATATTAATCTCAAAATTATGATAAAAATATTGCATGTTAAATGTCAAAGAAAGATACAGTATAAGTTATTCCAATGGAACGATTGTATTTTATCCAGTACTAACACTAACAGAAAATATACAAAATAGAGGGCGCTATTTCTATGTATTTCTTTATGTTGAGAAATTCGATTTTTTTACACCTAAAATTACACTTATTGCGTAACTTTTGAAAGCGGGACCGGCTGAATTTGTGTTAATCTAATTATTAACTATAAACTGTGTGAATATCTTCCTCCCCCCCGTTAGGAGATCACGAAATTCGTTTTCTAGGCCTCTTTTTGGCTCATGCCCCATAGCCTAATACCCCTCTGTGCGCTTTCATTGGGATACCTAGTATTATGGTTTTGCTACAATTATTTGAGTGTATGTTAAAAAAACTTATGGACGAAAAACGCTCCATTACAAAAATACAAAAGGCAAAATGTTTGGAATCATGAAATTGGAAAAATTTAGTACCATGAAAATAAAATATTTTACAGTATATCATTGTAACTGTATGGAACATCCCTCAATGTATTTTCCAATTAGTATACAAATAGTATTTTTATATTTTTCCTTTTGAATAGGCATCTGATGTGGACACTTCCTATAGGCCAGACGATTCAATATCTGAAACTCGTGATGAAGTAAGTGTTTTACTTTTTATGTTTATTTTGAAATTGTATTTTGAAACTTTTAATTTTATAAAACAAATATTTACTGGGCTTCAATATAGCCCTCGACTTCGTTTCAGGATATAGCATAGTCTGCAGATCACCTTGGTCTATATTTTTAACCATGCCCCTCAGTCCAGTAAATATTTGTATAACATACAACGTAATGTATTGCCTAGGCCAAAACTACTACTTATCTATCTAGCGAACCATTTGTAAGAAGCGAAATACCCCCTATCCCAATATGCTCATATTATAACGCCTTATAAAATACTGTATTGTTATGAATATTATACCAGCATGGGTTTAAAATGTTGCTAAAATGCTTTGAAAACTAGGCATGCTATGGCTGCTAAGCTAGTCCCTGCCTAAAAGAATAGTAACTGACGGCAGTGCCAAATAATAATTTTAATACTAAGTGTGTTGGTTAAAACTTAGTATTATGGTTTTGCTACAATTATTTGAGTGTATGTTAAAAAAACTTATGGACGAAAAACGCTCCATTACAAAAATAAAAAGGCAAAATGTTGAAAATAAAATATTTTACAGTATATCATTGTAACTGTATGGAACATCCCTCAATGTATTTTCCAATTAGTATACAAATAGTATTTTTATTTTTTTCCTTTTGAATAGGCATCTGATGTGGACACTTCCTATAGGCCAGACGATTCAATATCTGAAACTAGTGATGAAGTAAGTGTTTTACTTTTTATGTTTCTTTTGAAATTGTATTTTGAAACTTTTAATTTTATAAAACAAATATTTACTGGGCTTTCATCGGGTAACGGTTACAAATATACCGTATGTGTTAAACCAAGGGCTCATAAATTTACCTACTTGTGTTAAACCAAACTCTGGCAGACTGAGAGATTGGGATGTTCCATTCATCGCAAATCAATACATTTGTATAATCGTATATTAAATCTATCAAAATAGTATTTTTTAAAGAAAATCGGCCTGTCTTCAACATTATGATGCTGTACTCTAGCTGTTCAACCAGTTTTCAGCTATTAAAAACAATTATCGTAGGAGGAGATAGGAAAATGCGAAGCCTCTTCGCATTTTTGTGGCGGGTATTTTTCAAGATGGACATCCATTAGACAGTGTATACCACGATCGGAAAACACCCTTATTTGGGGCAAATCGTTGAACCTAAATTTGTTTTAATCGTCAATAACTAATTATCTAACTTAATTTAATTAGTAAACAGGGTTACATCAGGTGGTGAAAATCAGTACCGAAAGTACGAACCAACTTTATATACCATCGAGTAAAAATTCTAGAAGTAAGGCGCGATTTACCGAATTTTGCCCTTACGTAAATTTATATATAGATTATAGAAATAATTATCACTAAATCAAACAATATTTGTCCAAAAAAGCCACTCTACATTCTTAGACAAAGTTATCATGTTTTTTTCCATAGGAAACAGAAATTCCAGAGGTTGAAGAAGTAGTAGTGAGTAATTTAATTCCATATTATTTAGCAGTAGCAACCTTTTCTCACAAGACATTAATATCATACCCATACCTTTTTTTTTCTGTATGAAGGGAATTGTCAATATTTGTATATGAAAGCTTATGCAAAACCAGTAAACATATACCCTTTACTTTACTGCTTGTGAAAATCGTGAAATTCAAGTAAAAGTTTTTTGCCATTAAAATCACAAATGTATAAATTTTAGTGTGTAACCTTATTTTAGGTCGATGTAAATAATTGTCACTAAAACATTGATATTTATGCTTTAGGCCTATATTATACAACGTAATGTATTGCCTAGGCCCAAACTACTACTTCTTTATCTAGCTCGATCGAAGCTGCTTGTTAATGTTTAAACTGATCTATAACTATATTATTAACTTAATTTATTTGAAATAAATATATTTATATATTACTATCTAAAAGTTTAGGCTAAAATTATTTTTTTCTTTATCATAGGATCCTGAAATAAAAAAAAAAAAAAAAAATCAAAAAAATTAAGGAAACCAGCACGTTTGTGTCCATTCTGTAAAAAGTATTATCGGGAAAAACTAACAAGACACATTAAAACAGTACACAATGACAACCAAAGAGTAAAAGATGCTCTTAAATTTCCAAAGCGAGAAATGCAAAAACAGTTCGACCTAATGAGAAAAGAGGGTATATATATTGTAAATAATGGTGAAATGAAGAAGAATGATCCAAAGTACGAACAAGAAAGAAGAACCACAAGTAAGAAGCCACCTGTAATGTGTGGGCTTTGTAAGGGATTTTACAACCGGGCATCGTTTAGCCGGCACAAGGTTAAGTGTCGGGGTAAAACTAGTGCTAACTGCGACCACATTCCGATGAGTGGAATTAGTTGTGATCTGTCTGCCTTTAATGTTGAAATTCTCAATCGTTTTAGGACCGATGAAGTTGGTGAGATTTGCAGAACTGATTTAACATTAATAAATATCGGGAAAAAATTTTGGGACAAAAAGAAAAACAAAAAAGACAAGAAGCTAGAGGGTCGGAAATCTGTAATGTCTGACATGAGGAGGTTGGCGACATTATATAACTTCTTTAAAAAACATCTAGTTAATAAAACCCAATGTGATCTAAAAGGTGACATTAGTGACATGTTTAAAAGAAAGCATTTTACCTCCCTAGTTGAGGCTATCGATGAGTACACTACCGACGAGGTAACTACATCTCTAAAAGCTGGTCTGAAGTCTGGTTTATACTACTTGATTAGAAGAGCATGCTTGATTATCAAAGGCACTCATCTTGAACAAGAAAGAGATACTGATGCTTCAGAAGTTGACAAATTCCTAGATGTCCTTAAGTTGAATGAAGATTTTGTTTTTGGAGATGCTTCCTACCAACAGAATCAGAACAGACAAAAGAATTTGCGAAAACCTACAGTGTTACCCTTAGAAAATGATGTGCAAAAACTCAGAGAGTACACTTTAAATCAAATTACAACCATGATAAATGACCCATATATGATATGGGATTCACATAATTTCAGAAAATTACGAGATTTAACCGTTTCAAGATTGACACTTTACAATGCTCGACGTGGTGGGGAGCCATGCCGTTTAGTGATAGAGGAGTGGCAAGAAGCCAAAAACAACACATGGGTTGATAAATATCATGCTGATGGAATTTCTGATCCACTCGAAAAGTCTTTGATCAACAAACTAAAAATCACCTTTCAAACAGGTAAAGGAAACAACCATTTGGTGCCGGTTCTGTTCCCGCAAGACTGTGTTGATGCTATGGATGTACTGAGTAAACCTGAAGCAAGATCTTCTGCAGGTGTTGCTGAAGATAACAAATATGTCTTTGCGTGTGTCCAAAGATCACAAAATCATGTGACGGGCTGGCACGCCATTAATAGCATTTGTGTTGAAGCAGAAATCAGTTGTCTGGAAAAGTTAACAGCAACAAAAAACCGCCATAGAATCAGTACTCTGTATGCTTCCATGGAGCTGCCAGAAGCGGAAAGGTCACTGTTCTATAAACACATGGGGCATTCCTCAACTATTAATCAGAATGTTTACCAGGCTCCACCAGCTTTAATGGAAATAATCAAAATCGGAAGAGGCTGGAACACATTGACAAAGGTTAGTCATTTTATTTTTTAATCATTTCATTCAAAATAATTAAAAAATAAAGTTAATGAGCAAATTATGACCATTCAAATTCAAATCAACAAATGCTGCTCTGTATTGTAATCCGAATTTTGATTATCATACTTATCTAAAATACAATTATCTACTTGTTGAATATCATTAAATGTTTATATTTTACAGGTGCCAATAATTCACAAGAGTCCCAGAAAACTTGTATAGAAGGTAATTATGTAGGCCTAATTATAACAGACAATTAACTTGTTCTTTTTCTAATAACATTGTTCATAAAACTTATATTATATCGGTCAGACTTTAATACATTTTTTAGAATGTGTTTTTTAAAGGAAGAATAGGAGTGATTTTGAGACCTAAAAAGTCAGATTTAGCGTGAAATGTATTTTTCCGTGTGGTCAGTACTGAAGAATCCAATGTATAAACAAATCACTACATACATAGAAGTCTTGGTCCACGAATATATGAATAACAATTCTCTATGACTTCTTTGATATTTTACAGATGACAGGTTGATGGATTTGGAGGAGGAAGAGGAGATAATTGAGAAAAGTAAAAGAGGAAAAAGAAGGAAAGGTATGCAGAAATATGTGCTGTTTGTGTTTTAAATGTGGCTAAATATTTTTTAATTTGGCAAAAAGAAACCAAAACTTTAGTTAAATCTTTGTCTAGAGTATGAGCGACTCCACTACTACAATAGAGTACATAGAAACGTTGCACTCCCTCCACCCCCATAAAGGGTCTGGTTCAAAAGTTTTATTACCAACCCAGATCTTTGCTCTTGGTACCCCAGAATCAATTTTTTGAAGGCAATTCAGATATCACTGAACAGTTTTGTTCACCATCTAATATGACTTAGGAATATATGAATAAATATAAAACAATTCTCTATGACTTCTTTGATATTTCACAGATGACAGGTTGATGGATTCGGAAGAGGAAGAGGAGATAATTGAGAAAAGAAGAAAAAGAAAGAAAGGTATGCAGAAATATATGCTGTTTGTGTTTTAAATGTGGCTAAATATTTTTCAATTTGGCAAAAAGAAACCAAACCTTTAGTTAAATCTTTGTCTAGAGTATGAGCGACTCCACTACTACAATAGAGTACATAGAAACGTTGCACTCCCTCCACCCCCATAAAGGGTCTGGTTCAAAAGTTTTATTACCAACCCAGATCTTTGCTCTTGGTACCCAAGAATCAATTTTTTGAAGGCAATTCAGATATCACTGAACAGTTTTGTTCACCATCTAATATGACTTAGGAATATATGAATAAATATAAAACAATTCTCTATGACTTCTTTGATATTTCACAGATGACAGGTTGATGGATTCGGAAGAGGAAGAGGAGATAATTGAGAAAAGAAGAAAAAGTTTGAAAGGTACATGCGGGAATATGGGCTGTTTGTGTTTTAAATGTGGCTAAATATTTTTTTAATTTGGCAAAAAGAAATCAAACCTTTAGTTAATTTTTTGTCTAGAGTATGAGCGACTCCACTACTACAATAAAGTACATATAAACGTCGGACCCCGTCAATCCAGATCTTTGTTCTTGGTTTCTATTAATCGATTTTTAGGGAAATGCAAATATGAAAAAGTAACCCTTAGCTTTATAAATGTTTTTTGCTCGAAATGTTCTGAATTGTCAGTTAAGAAAATATGATGTATTGTTTAAATTGTTAACCTCTCTTAATTGCACTAAAAAAATGTAATTAGCTAACATATTTTTCATTGCAAGTGAGCAAAATGATGAAAAGAAAATGCTTTTATTTACAGGGAGAATGTACACAAAATGGAAAACAAAAGATGAAAGAAACTTCAATGACATAATAATTGGTACAGCAAATAAGACTATACCTTGTGAGTAATAATTTTTCTGCATTATTTAGTACAGTAAATCCTATGTAACAGTAGTATTTAAGTGTTATTGATAATTAAATCCCTTGTGTACAGTTAATACTTTTATTCTGTTTTTATAGATATCATTTAAGGCCAAAAAATGTATATTTATCGTTTCTGACTGCTTCCTTTTAGATGTCACTTTTAAATATGGAGAGGAAAAGCATTTTTGTATCGATGGCGATTTAGAGCCAATTTCTAACAACTAGATGGTACGCTTGCTTCGCTCGCGTACCATCTAGCATCATGTCTATGCTGCCAATCAGCTTGATCGGCGCTTTCTCGTATGTCCACGACAGTGGCTGTATGAACTGGTACACCAGGTGTAACTCCCCTACTTGTCTTCGAAATATGTACTAGGTTCAGCAGTGTGTGTACACTGGACCTACGCTTTATAGTCCTTATGCGAGAAGAAAAAAAAATGCAAGAAAAAAAAAACAGGGCATACTCTTTTCAAAAAGTTTGGATGTTTTTTTTTCATGTAATAACACATAATAAACCATCAATTAATAATTAGAGATATTATTATTGTTTTTTTTTTTTGTATTGTAGCTAAGAATGAAGCTTTGACATTTTTAAACAAATATATGCTGCATGAGAGCTATCCATGGAAGACCGTAAGATCAAAAGTTATGAATGAACGAGTAAAGAGGCAAAGACAAATTAAAGAAAGGATGGAGATAATGGAGATGTGAGATGTCATAAAAATCAATGTATTAACAATTTGCAAATTGTTAATATATTGATGTAGCAGTCCAAATACATTGCATGCTAATATCAGCTCTATTAACAATTTTCTTAAAGATGTATTGTTGATAATAGTAGGCAATTTATTGAGACTGCAATGTGTTAACAATTTACCTAATGGCACAAGATTTGATTCTGATTCAATTATATAATTGCTGTATTACAATTTCCTGTAATATTGATAATAGTATGCAATTTATTGAGACTGCAATGTGTTAACAATTTGCCTAATGGCACAAAATTTGATTCTGATTAAATTATATAATTGCTGTATTACAATTTCCTATAATATTGATAATAGTATGCAATTTATTGAGACTGCAATGTGTTAACAATTTGCCTAATGGCACAAAATTTGATTCTGATTAAATTATATAATTGCTGTATTACAATTTCCTATAATATTGATAATAGTATGCAATTTATTGAGACTGCAATGTGTTAACAATTTGCCTAATGGCACAAAATTTGATTCTGATTAAATTATATAATTGCTGTATTACAATTTCCTGTAATATTGATAATAGTAGGCAATTTATTGAGACTGCAATGTGTTAACAATTTGCCTAATGGCACAAGATTTGATTCTGATTAAATTATATAATTGCTGTATTACAATTTCCTATAATATTGATAATAGTATGCAATTTATTGAGACTGCAATGTGTTAACAATTTGCCTAATGGCACAAGATTTGATTCTGATTCAATTATATAATTGCGGTATTGCAATTTCCTGTAATATTGATAGTAGTATGCAATTCATTGAGACTGCAATGTGTTAACAATTTACCTAATCGCACAAGATTTTATTCTGATTAAATTATATAATTGCGGTATTACAATTTCCTGTAATATTGATAATAGTATGCAATTTATTAAGACTGCAATGTGTTAACAATTTGCCTAATGGCACAAGATTTGATTCTGATTCAATTATATAATTGCTGTATTACAATTTTCTGTAATATTGATAATAATAATATGCAATTTATTTTTATCTGTACATAATTGTATATGTAATGCTTGCATAAATGATTTTTATTTATTTATTTTTTTGACGCAGCTTTTATGAAATTGATTGCCGCCGATGTACATCATATATGTCAATAAAATATTATTATTATAGCATGCAATTTATTGAGACTTGCTACACTATAATTACTGTGTACTCTATGTATACATTATTTTATTTAATGTGAAAACAGTATCAATTACTTTGTTTGTACAATCTTCACCTTACAAGCTAAAATTGTTTCAAAGTTTAGATATTCTGTTAAATTGAATAGGTTTGGCATTTGGACTCTTAATAAATCTATCTTAAAGAAATTGCGAATTTGTTGAACTTCTTTATTTTGAGTAAGTTTGTTGCTTGATCTAATTCATTCGGGCTGGTTTAACTTTCAGCTAGGTTACAAAGCGAAATCAAATGTTCCTTTTATTCAAAAAAATAGAATTTTTATTTTGAATACTGTATTATAACACATTTATATTTTTAGTAGAATTGTTGTCTGAAGATGATCTTTACAAAGCATTTTTAACAATTTGTACCATATTTTAACACCTTGATATTAATCGTGTTGTAGATTTTCATTTCGAGGGTTAATTATTGTTAGCATTTCATGGCCCCACCCTCTTAAAAACCCTTCTGAACAATTAACAAAAAACATTTTTTTATTCATCAATTTAACATTGGTATGTTTTTTTCTATCAATAGTAATAATTGGAATGGTTTTAATGAGCTTTGTACTGGTATTGTTGACTTTGCACTATTGTTGCACTGTTTAATCTGTAAATAAGACATTTTTATACTGTAATATGTTATGTACACTGTCAAGTCTCCCAAATGTACATTTTAGAGTTTGAAAAACAGTTGGGAGACAAAAATAACAACTTAAAACATATATATCTTACAGTTTAATTGTTATTATAATTTTTTTTGTTTTTAAATATGTAGTAACATGCCTTTAATGAAATAAAATGAAAGGGTGTATGTAAAATATATGTCAAAGTATAATAATCAGCCATTTTGTCATTGTCTCCCAAATATACAAAAAAATAGCATGTCTCCCAAAGTGTTAATTTAGTGGTATATATATATATATATATATATATATAAAAATCATACTGTAAATTATAGAAACAGTGCTCATATTCGGAACATGATCTCAATCGCGTCGAGCATAGCTCATTGGCGAAAGTTATTATACTATAATTTACAGTACTAGATGGTACGCTCGCTTCGCTCGCGTACCATCTAGGTCGTTCCCACAGATGGTTCTCGAATACACAGTAATTTCAGCGTAACAAAACTGGCGATTTCAAATGTACGTACCGCAGGACTATAGGCCTATACATTGTCGTTTACAGTTCTACAAATAAATAGACACGATGATTTATGTAGTCAACTAAAATTAGCACCCTGGGAATTACTTCCGAAGGAGAAACTTATCACAAAATGAGTCCAAGTTTTTGATTTGGACTCATTTAAAGAAACCCAATTTGTGTTTTGTATGTAACATTAGGGTTGAGGGATGGGAAAGCGGATAGGTACAAAGAGGAACAATTTTTAAATATATTCTTTATCCACTCAGTAACGAAATATTTTTTTTATAGGCCTATAAATAATATACCTCTAAATACAGTAAAACATTTGCGATTTAATACTTTTTTTATTTTATTTATTTATTTATTTCTTTTAAATATTCATTGTACACTAATTTTCCCCGTGTATGGCAGGAGATTCCTAATTATATTAGAGAACATTCTTTATTTAGTTTAGTTAAAACTGTCACTGTCATAATCGATTGAAATATTAAAGTACCATGTAACGATACACCACTACGACGTTTATATTTGGTAATTAATAATTAATACAAACGTTGAGAAAGAACTGTCAGTATAAAGTTTATTTGTATATAATAATGTGTTTATATATCTAACAGTAGAGCCTATCCACAATCTCGCAAGTTTATTCTCAAAGGGCCCATATATTTACCTACCATATGTGTTAAACCAAGGGCTCATAAATTTACCTACAGTACTTGTGTTAAACCAAACTCTGGCAGACTGAGAGATTGGGATGTTCCATTCATCGCAAATCAATAGATTTGTATAATCGTATATTAAATCTATCAAAATAGTATTTTTTAAAGAAAATCGGCCTGTCTTCAACATTATGATGGTGTACTCTAGCTGTTCAACCGGTTTTCAGCTATTAAAAACAATTATCGTAGGAGGAGATAGGAAAATGCGAAGCCTCCTCACATTTTTGTGGCGGGTATTTTTCAAGACGGACATCCATTATACAGTGTATACCACGGTCGGAAAACACCCCTATTTGGGGCAAATCTTGGAACCTAAATTCGTTTTAACCGTCAATAACTTATTATCTAACTTAATTTAATTAGTAAACAGGGTTACATCAGGTGGTTAAAATCAGTACCGAAAGTACGAACCAACTTTATATACCATCGAGTAAAAATTATAGAAGTAAGGCGCGATTTACCGAATTTTGCCCTTACGTAAATTTATATATAGATGATTTATATATAATTTACACAGTGCTACGCAACATCATTGATATATATATATACAGTATTACGTCCCGAGTCCAGATAAGAATCCACTCAAACATGCCATATCAAGACTGTGTATACAGGGCCAGGATCACTTGTGTGAAATGCATAACAGGACAGCGGACATTGTCTACCGCCGGCCCCGATGTGAAAGTTCACTAACAACAATTATGACAAAAATTCATAAAGAAGTACGGTAACTAAATTTAATATATATACGGTACTGATGATGAGCTCGTAACAGACACACACATCGGCTATCTGATCCGTCAATAATGATACTTAAAATACAGGGGTGTCACGAAACCTCAGACCACGAAAGCTCAGACCCCCTAAGACCTAAGATCACGAAAGCTAAGACCCAACACCTAAGATTACAAATACTAAGATATACTACAGCTTAAAAACAATACTTGTTTATCCATACATAATTTTAAACACAGTAGGTTTCATTTATTACCATAAATATAATTTAATACTACCGCAAAACATAGATAAACTCACATTATTTTCGCCCGTTGAGTAAATGTATATTTTTTCTTTACAACAAACAAACTTGACGGGTTGTTTGTTGGTATATATTTACTCCATTGTGTTGGTTCAGAGGATGTTTTTCTTACGCACCTGCCTTTCTTGTATTTTGACTCCAAATTTGTTGACTAACTTTATCCTGAACACCACACTTTAAAATTAGGACTTATAAGTACTTTCAAAAGGAGAAACACATAATAACAAATAAATAAATCCTTTAAATTGATGATTTTACAGATGTGTTTCTTTGTATACTGTAATGTAACTCCTCGAGCTCCCCATGCTCAATGTTTTTGTTTCTATGGAGCGCCAAAAGAGCAACAATAATAGTACAAGTATAAAAACAGAAAGAAAACGAAACAAAAAAACTTATCATGATTTTTAAATTAAAATTTATTTGCCAGTATTTATTTCTTCGTACTTGCATGATTATACTATTATCATTACAATTTTAATTTTACATTGTTCCATCCACACTGTAGATGGACTCCACAGAGTTTTCAGCCCTCTATATAATTTTTGCTCTTTTGACGTTCCATAGAAACAAAAACATTGAACATGGCCCATGGGGTAGGCCTACTGTACTGTAGGCTAGTCATTTTGTGTGCGAGAAAAACGTCTGTAAAATCATCAATTTAAAAATGTATTTGTTACTTTTTATGTGATTCTTTTTCATGAAAGTGCCAATTCTAAGGTGTGGTATTCAGAATAAATGTTAGGAGTTAAAATACAAGGCAGGTGCGAAAGATAAATATTTGTAATCTTAGGTGTTGGGTCTTAGCTTTCGTGATCTTAGGTCTTAGGGGGTCTGAGCTTTCGTGGTCTGAGGTTTCGTGACACCCTAAAATACAGCCATCTATTAAAAAACCAACAAACATTTAAATATATATATATAAACGGTGAATACAACTGCACGTCAACATGAGCCGAGAAAGAAGAAATAAAAAAAAAGATAAAGAAAAAGATCGAGTTCTACTAGCCCCAGAATCATCAACTCTTGACTCTGAATGCATGGACCCTGACGGAACTGATGCAACAGAAGTGGGTATGCTGTGGCGGGAACTTCGAACATTTCAAACCGTCATCAAGGGTAAGCTAAACTCGATCATTTTAAATCAAGAGGCTTACTCAAACGAATTGACAAGATCGAACATAAACAAACGGAACTAGAAAAATCGATCGCATTTACCAGTGATTCAATCGTAGAGATAGAGAAGAAAATCGTATCATTTTGTACGGACATTTAAGCGGTTAAGACATCAATGGACGCCGACCGGAACAACGTCACATTACTTCAAAATCAAATCCTTAAACTTGAGAGATACTCTAGAAGTTTTAATTTGAGATTCGGTGGAATTAAAGAAAGTATAGATGAAATTCCATTTGAGAAAATTAATGAAATTATAAAGAACGATCTGAAACTACCGAACATTACAGTCGAAAATGCCCACCGTACAGGCAAACCCCGTACTTCACCGACCGGAGCACCTAGACATATTATCGCTAAATTCCTGTTTCGACCGCAGCGCTACCAAGTACTGATGCAAGCCAAAACAGGTCATGTGTTGAAAAATAAGGGGATCTTCGTACTAGAGGACTTACCAGAAACTGACCTTAAAAAGAAACGTAATCTCAGAGAAATAATGGCAAAAGCATACGGAGAAGGGAAACGACCAGTGTTTAGAAACGGGAACCTCTATATTAACGGTAAACTCCACTCATAAGCCGTTCATACGACTTTTGTTTTTGTCAACAAAGTCTTAAAAACTACGATGTATGTAAACAATCAATTACATTTGCATATGAAAGGGTGTCTCCTGTCAAACGTGTTATTGTTCTCACCTACTATTACGCCACAATTAAGTAACAATCATTTGCATACAGATGAGAGAATGTCCCATGTCAAACACATATTGCTACCATACTACCACTGTATGTAAACAAACCAGCTAATCAATTACTAAAGTAACAAATCCAAGACACATTGAGATACAGGTGAGAGGATGTTCCAGTCTATAACAGACTTGTGATTGTCTAATTAATTGTACGTACTATCTAGAAAATGGCTGAAATAGTACCGGTATTTTTATATTGCTGCTTTTTTTAAATATTATATAATACATCTGTATTATAACTATAAGTTGCAAACATTGCATATTCAACATTTGCTCACAACTTCAAACATTTAATTGATAAAAACTTTCCTTTGAAAAAAATTAAGGCAAAAGCAAATAAAGATCGATCTCCATGGATCACCGAGGCATAGCAAAGTCAATAACAACTAAGGGCAGGTTGTATAGTTCATACAGAAAAAATCCCACTCCCTCAAATAAACTGAAATATACTAAATACAGAAACAAACTTACAGCACTTATTAAGAAACAAAAAGAAGAATACTACTTTACTCAATTTGAAAATAATAAAAGTAATACCAAAAAGACATAGAAAACGATTAACACTATAATGGGAAGGACAAAAACACAACAACTACCACCAACAATAAATCATGACTTTAAGCAATTTAACACCCCCTCAGAAAAAGCAAATGCGTTTAATACTTATTTCACAAGCATTGGAGAAACGTTGGCAAAACGAATCTCACAAGAACCACAAATAACAGAATCATCCTCGTATTTAACAGGAAACTATGTTAATTCTATGTTTCTAAGACCTGTTAGTGTTACTGAGGATGAAATTAAAAGTCTCCTTGAAAATTTGGAAACTAATAAAACACCTGGAGCACTATATCTAAAACCATACTCAAACTATCTTAAACGACCGATTACTCATTTGATCAACATATCACTCGCCACCGGTTGTTTTCCGGACGAACTTAAAATTGCAAAAACAATACCTATCTTCAAGAACGGAGATAAATCAGAAATTAACAATTACCGTCCCATATCTATACTGCCATGTCTTTCAAAGGTTTATGAACGGGTTGTTAGCAATCAAACTATTTCATTCCTAAATAAGAACAATGTACTTAATAAATCACAATATGGTTTCCGACAACAACATTCTACTATTCACGCATTATTAGATACATTTGAAAAAATTACCTCTGCAATCGAACAAAAATGCTTTATGATAGGAATATTTTTAGATTTATCAAAAGCGTTCGATTCAATGGATCATCACATTTTATTACAGAAGATGAGACATTAGGGTATTAGAGGTGTCGTTTTAGATTGGTTTAAGAGTTACTTATCAACTAGAAAACAATTTGTAAACGTAGAAGGTAAAAAATCAGAAACCAAATACATTAAGTACGGTGTTCCACAGGGGTCCATTCTTGGACCCTTACTATTCCTGATTTTTATAAAGGATATGCCATTTGCCTGTAGAAACACAAACGTTATTATGTATGCAGATGACACTAATGTGTTCCTGCAACACAATGATATTACAAGAGCATTCGATATTTTAAACTATGAAATGGCATGTCTTTCTAACTGGTTTATTGCAAATAGATTAACTGTGAACACCAAAAAAACTAATTATATTGTATTTACTAGTAGAAATGTAAAAATTGACACGTCAAATCTAACTTTGCTAATTAATACTGATATTATAGAACGAGTAAATCAAACAAAGTTTCTTGGTGTTCATCTAGATGAGAAATTATCATTTGCATATCATATAAATTCAATCGCAAAGAAAGTTTCAACAGCTATAGGCACCATGAATAAAATAAAACGCGTACTCCCATACAAAATCCTATTAAAAATATACAACTCTCTCATATTACCTAACCTAACATATGCCATAACACTATGGGGATCTACTAATCAAACTATATCAAATCGTCTTTATATTTTACAAAAGAAAGCACTTAGAATTGTTTGCAACGTTCCTTTTCATCATCCTTCTCTACCACTCTTTGCCCGACAAAAACATTAAAATTATCTGAGCTGTACCAAAAAAGTGTTGCGATATTCATGTTTAAGTTTCATCATAAAAAGTTGCCTATTACTTTTGATCCTTTCTTTGCTACAAACAATTCCAAACATAATCATGAGACAAGGGCTAAAGACAATTTAAGCACTGCTTTCAAAAGGACCCTATTGGGCCAACAAAGTGTCACATACAGAGGCACTAATGTGTGTGGAACTCACTACCCAATGACATTAAAATGTCAACCAGTATTGGTATGTTCAAACATAAAATTCATGATATGTTTGTCACCAGTAATCTTTATTTTTAAGCTACTGGTTAATTCATTTTCTCTTGACATTTGATTTGTTATTATCACTGCATTATTTCCATTGTTAGTATTTTTATCGTTACAATTAATATGGTACATTATACTCTTTTTATTTATTTATTTATTTAATTATTTATCTATTTCAATTTCAATTTTGTTTGTTTTTTTTTCGTTCTAAGGGGCTTTGCGTCTAAAGCATTAGCTTACAACTTAACCCCGTTCACAACTTCAATTAATTTTGCATGTACTTTGTATTATCTGAGATTGTGAATAAAGTTATATATAATAATACATACCATAAAATGTTGGAGAAGTATGATCTATAAAAAATTATAACAGAAATTGTGCAATTAAAACCTGTATAATTATAAATGTGTAATTGTTAAAATAATTTATATCAGCTGCTGCTTTTACAGATTTTTTTCGAGAGCAGGTACAAACAATGCTTGCAGTATGCATATAGTCAGTTTTGAGATAATATCATAACATTTCAAATGTTACTATTGCTTATATAGATTGCTATAAATACTCTATTGACTTTAGATTAAAAATAAATAAACAGAAATTTGTTTTCAATATCAACTCACCTTTGCCACCAGTATTAAGCAGTTTACTATCCCTTTCTCCTGCTTTATTCTTCGCTCTACAGTAATAATTGTTTGTACCATCATCCTTGGTTCTGTACTTTAACACAACTCCAGTTTCATTAGTAGATGCTACCTCTTTACTATTGTTGTATATGATAAGAGATGGTTCTGGATAAGCATTGCCACTGGTACAGGTGACGCCCTCCGTGGTTAAAACAATGCTTGGTGAATCTAGGTCTAAAATAAAAATTATTATTTGCTAAGTATTAGATACAAGTTACCAAATTCATAATGTAATAAAGCCAACTAGTTTTTTTTCTTTACAGTACCAAGTTGATGGTAAAGCTAGACCTACAGTAAATTTATATATTAATATTTAATTATATTAATCTAACGCTGAAAGAAATCATGAAATGGTTGTGTTGAAAAATGAAAAAAAACTATGAAGCATATATATATTTTTTTATTTTTACATCAAACTTGAGCAAAATTAAAAAATGTAAATGATTTTGGAGAAGTGACCTTCAAGGTGTTTTGACTTTAAATATGTATGTAACTTGTATTTGACATCTGATTCAAGATGAAAGTGGCAGATTTTGTGTTGATGAACCAATCCAAAATAAATCATAAAGAAACTGTACTTAATATACATTAATTAATAATTGAACATTTTTTCAGGAACTATAATATTGACAGTGTGGTACCATACTAAATTATAGAAGTATTTCATTCTTACACAAAATCGAAACATTGCCTGTGTCAGAGTTCATGTACGGTTCATCATCGATTATAGTAACTTGGCATTCGTAAACTCCACTGTCTGATCGTTTTACTGGTTGAATCGTAAGAACATAATCATGAATGTTCATTCTTGTCTTGTCAGTCACTTGATTGAATATGCCTTGATGTCTTCCTACATCATGTCTTCCTCTATCATCTATCTTGTACCAAATGATTAATGGACCTATGACAGATGTATTAGATCTTTGAAATGAGCAATTCAATTCCACTGTATGATTTTCAATAACAGTATTGCTTGGTTGCAAAATCAGATCTACAATCACAGCTTTTGTACAGCTTATCAGTATTATATATACTAAAATAGAAAAACCTGTAGATAACAAATAAACAATGTTTATAATTTGTAATAATAAAGAAACATTTGTAATTGTATGTAAAAATATTTGAAAACTAGAATTTAATTTGTCACTTATAAGTGATCATTTTCATATTTTTACCAACACTTAATTTTAAAAACGATGCACGCACATTAAATACGATCAAAAAATGATAATGCATGGCATACTATCACTAGATGTACTGTATATAATATACACTTGTATTGTAGTGTCTAAAAATTATATACAACATATAATATAGTACTGTATATCTTTATACAGGGTGTCTAGGAAACTCAGATCAGATATCTGAGTTTTCTAGTTCCATTCTGGAACTAGAAAATTCAGATCATCAAATGATTGGTTGGTATGGGTGGTTATTTGGATCATTTCCTTTTTTCAACAGAGGGTAGGTTATTTAACAGTATTATAAGTTTTCTTACTAAAAGGGTCATTCCATCACAGATCACCCAATGAGTTAAACCCTACCTCCTTCAATTTAGTGTAGGGGTAATTTATGGAGATCAAACAACAATTTCAGATTTTAACTTAATCGGACTAGTGGTTTTTGAGATATTTCGATTTCAAATTTTTCATGAAAAATGGCGCAGTCGACACATTTCAAATAGCTGTATGTCGGAAAATACAGGTCTGATTTTGAAAACCAAGGTATTTTTGTAAGGGGAGATCTTAAGGAATCTAAATATAACATCATTGTGTGTTTTTAGGTAACTCTTATGTTGGATGAAACCAAAGATTTTATAGCCGAAGGCTAGATTGCATGAAAAGAAAAGACCGTCTAGAGGACTCACGGTTGAACGATTTTGGATTCTCATGGATTCTTGACGTGAATCAACACAAAGTGAAGTCACAATGTACTGAGGACTGCATGTCCAACACATCGGAAAATAATGAATTGAAATTCTTTGAATATTAGGGTAAATAAACACTCTTTTTTATTAATTAATAAACATGTAATATCATATTTGATTGAATTTTACATTGTTCTTGGCTAAAAACGATTATTTTCAGGTCAAATTAGGGAGTAATAAATGCTCCTACCATGCATGGACCTATAAATTAGATAGGTCCATGCTCCTACCCTGGAATATGTAGACCTACATATACTGTAGTTTAGTTGTATGATTATATTTTTGTTCTGTACAGTAGGCCAGATTATATTTACACAAAATGTTTTCTACTGATTGTTAAACAAAAATAATTGATATACTGTAATAAACCATTATATCTGAAGAAAGAACAATGATTAAAAATTGTAAGTCAAAAAGTCGTTGAAGTTGAAATAACCATTGTTGTATACTTATACACAGGGGTCAATTTGGTCTACATTCCTTAAAAAATAGCTGGGAATATACCAAATTGACCTACTGTGTATAAGTATATAAAAAGAAACCTAAATAATGAACTTCAAATGGCAATTGTGATAATTTTTTACGATGGAGAAAATGGGGTATGCATGACTGCAATGCACTCTATTAAATTAGATTATTCAATTCAATTCAGGATACATTTCAGAAAAATGCCAAATGTTTTACAATTTTTTAAGTACTGGAGTTTATATCAGCTGCTGCTTTTACAGACTTTTTCAAGAGAAGATGGAATAAACAACAAATAACTTGTTTGGCGTAACAATGAAACATGTTTGCAACAAAACTTGTCATTTAATTTAAGTTTTTGCAATGGGTCCTTGTCATTGAGTGAAGTCAAATTATCCATACCTGTCAAAATCATATTTTCCATTTGATTTTAAACCTAAAAAAAAAAAAAATATTTCACATTATTTATTTTAATATTTCAGTATTCTGGAGAGCATCTTAGTGCTATCTACTTGGTGACTTGTCAAAAATGTATCTTGTCAAGTCGACATAAACATGAATATTAATTATGTCAACATAGTAACCGTCATATGTCGTCATGGCAAAATACATTATCTTGCTAATTTAACATACTGTTAGAGGAAACAGAATGTTGGAAAATCACCCTTTTAGGACAACTACTCACTACTGTACGTAGGACCTACCCCCTACTGTAGGAAAACTACCCCCTACTGTAGGAAAACAACCCCCTAGGAAAACTACCCCCTAGGAAAACTACCCCCTGTGACAATTACCCTCTAGGACAATTACCCTCTAGGACAATTACCCCCTACAATAGGACAATTACTTTCTTTCAGTTAGAGGTCAATCTTCTGAAAAAGTTATACGATGTAATATTTTTTTGTTTTTTATTTCATCATATCATCATCAGGCATCCTTCAGTCAAAATTGACTACTACTGCAACTGTAAAGAAGGCGATAGGCAGTGTCAGGGACTGAAATGCAGCTGTATTAAGGCAGGATTGTCATGTGTTTCTGTGGGCACTGCTCGAATGGTTCAAGTGAAAATGAACCTAGTAATGAAGATGAAACCGATTAACAATAAGTAATACCGTAGTTCCACGGGTATAATCCCACCCCCCGTGTACGTGAAATTTGCCCGAATTTGGGAGGTGGGACTATAGCCGGGGATTTCCCGCTGCATGAACTGAAAATGACGATATTTCTTCTAGCTACGATTTAGGCTATCTAAAAGCTATATTCCGATGTAGGCCTAGCAATTAGACGGCCAGGCCATCTAGGCCTAGTTTAGGCGGCCTAATTGGTCTTACCTGTGCTATGCCTACCGTATAGATTTTCCCCGAGATTTCTACTTAAAAAATACCCTAAAATGTGATCTAGGTCTAGCTTCCTAAATCGACATGAACTCGATCAAACGAGTTCTCCATGTTCACCCACACGCTCGAGCTCTCTGTGTGAATCGCATGTTGTTGCATGTGACACAAACTCTACTGCACAAGCCGGTCGGTATAGAGGGCGGTGTTTTTTTTACGGTAATCAAGCATGCAGAGTAGTGTAAATAACAAGAAAGAATGTACACGACGGCGAAAGGATGATGTACAGAACATGACGATCGGGGCATGCTAGCCTTAAAGCTCAGGTACAGGCATGAATTTTAAATATAATATTTGGTTAATTGTACATAAATCAAATATTTGTAACAGAAATCAAGATGAAAAAACATGAATTTTCCTTAATATGGTCAAATACAAAATTTTGCAAAATTCTTCCATAAAAACCAGGAAGACTTTTTTTCAGTAGTTAGGGAGTAAACCTAATGTAATAACATGTCTGGTGACTCCCTAGACGGTGAAAAAAGATGGTGGATATACAGTGGATAATTTTTGCTATAGCATGAAAATAAAAATCTGAAGTTGAATAAAAATACTAGAAATGTAATATTCAAGTTATATTACCTATATTTAGTCATCTGATAACATTTTTTACCACACTGTTTATTTTTCATAGCTTTTTAAAATGCCTCTCTATTTACAAAATTTGTGTACAAAAGAATAGAGATTTTACTGTGTAATTTGAACTATCCCCCCACTGAAAAGAAAGTGCTTATTTTCAACAACCTCATGTAACACAAATTAAATGCCAAAAATTATGAAAAATAGGGGAAACTGTAGATCGATAATTATTGGAATGTATGATCAATAGAAATTTTTTTCCCGCACCTAGCCTTTAAGGTTGTTTTCAACTTAACAATGTTTAATGAGTTTTAATTCAGCCAAATTCATAGAAATTACTCTATTTTTTGGTGAGAAATTGACGTTAGCTTAGCTAGCTACAGTAGGCCTAGGCCCACCTCTGGCCTAATGTTAAATTATACACTGGGACTTTGCCCGAGGATATGCTTGCGTGCGAAGGTAATCGTAAAGTCGGGGGTGGGATTATACCCGAGGTGGGATTATACCCGAGGAACTACGGTATGTGTATCATTATTTATTTATTATTTATGCAAATTTTATGTATTATAATACAGGTATCAATTATAATTAATTAACACAATCTGTTTAATCCAAAACAAAACCATGTTCCTTGTTTTCTCTCAGACCCGAAGTCATAAATAATTTTTTTTATATAATATAATGCAATACTGGACAGGATGGACTGTCCTAATTTATGTGTAAAACACAAAAATGGGTATATTAACCTTTGATCTCATTTTTTAACGGTGAAGATATAGTCATAGTGGACCAATTTTATTTGTGCTTCAATTCTAGTATAGTTCTGTGCATTTTGATACCAAGATCAACCTTATATATTCGTTGCAAAGATACAATTTTTAGCATTTTTAAAGGTCAATGACCTTTAACACGAAAAAAAAAACCAATTTCCCTACCCCACTATTCTTCCTTACTTTTTTTGGTATATCTGTATACCCATACTTACACAAATCAGTTGACATGTACTTTATAATGTAATATTTGACTTGATTGAAGTACATTATAAGTATGGGTATAAAATAAAAATGGGTATATTGACCTTTGACCTTAATTTTGAAGGTCAAGATTTGTTCATAAAGTGATCCAAATAATTGTGTGCATTTTGACACCAAGCTCAGCCATATATTATATTTTGTTGCGAAGATACAATTTTTAGCATTTTAAAATAAGGTCAGACATGTGCACATTTGTTTGGTTAAACTCAAGGACTGGCGTCTCTATTGCAAGGTAGTTCCATGGAAATAATGAAAGCTTATAAGGAAGTCGAGAGAATCCAAACAAAACGTGAAGAAGTGCGAAAGGAAGCGACGTCAGAATTCCGAGAAATATTTAAAAAGTGTACTGAAATGGCTACTGAAGCCGGAGCTATAATTTCCATGCCAAGGGTGGCATCACGCCATGTTCGAATGTGGAATCGAAGACACCAGAAGAATATTTTCGTCGTTCTGTATTCATCCCATTTATTGACTCCATGAATGACCAATTCAGAACCCGTTTTTCTGGACAACAACACTGTGCTGTGAAGGCAATGAGCCTAATTCCCAAGAATCTTATCAGCCTAGACAAAGAGCGCACAGGAGAAATTTTTGAATACTTCAAATCTGTGATGCCTTATAAATACTCATTTACCCAAGAGATTTCTAACTGGAAGGAGTTCTGGAAGTGTGAAAAAGACAGTCCCGATAGTCTCTCCAAAACATTGGAGATTGTGTGTTTGAAATCCACCGAAAAGATGTTTCCAATCTAAAATATTGCGTATTTTGATGACTATATCCCTGCAACCAGTGCATCAGTAGAGCGAGCAAATTCAGCTCTGAAGATTGTAAAAAATGATCTTCGAAGTACCATGACGGAAGATCGACTAAATGCATTGTTATTGATGTTTGTTCATCAGGACATTAAACTTAATTACGATGCCATTATTCAGAAGTATGCGAATATGTATCCCCGACGGATGATGTTTATAAATCCTTTGGAAGAGAAGTAGTGATCATCACAAATGTAGACCTATTATTATTTATTAAATTGACGGCACTGTTATCACATGTTAAGATAATAAAATTCAGCTACTGATACTACAGCATTGTCATTATTTAGTAATTTTCCTTTTTACCTTTAAAAAAAATAAGATATAGGCATAGGCCTAAATCCTTAACACACGATCTTTCACTGTGTATATTATTTAACATAACTAGGCCAACATTGTTTTAAAGGTTCCAAATTATATTACCGTATGGGAAGTACCTTCATCATTTAACGCAAACAATGTTATCCCTAGTCGCGTCTGTTGGAAAAAGTAGACTACAATGAATTTGCCGATTGTTAACAATATGCTATGGGAGTGACATTTCCGTCAAACTATAGATGCCAATTTATCATGAATATTAGGCGTGCTATAGAGTATCATTTCCAACCATTTAGGAGTGTCAATTAACTGAATCCGCCCCTGCGTGAGAGTGCCATTTCCGACCATCTAGATCATTCTAGACCATTTAAATCGTCTCAACTCAGCCCCAACCATGGTGGGGCTGAGTTGGTGTGGACTCACTACAGTTGCGCCCCCCCCCCCCCCTTTCACAAAATCCTGGATCTGCCCCTGCCCCTGGCGTCAAGTCCTACACCAATCGGACAACAGACTTATAACCGGTAACTGACGATCCCTGTGTTGATCCTTTGTACAAACAAAGTTGGAGTGGCCTCTCCAAGTATGCCATGGCATAATACAGTATATGGAATCCTGAGCTGCCCAATTATCAGGAATCCCCTCTCGGCATTACGTAGTAGTGTCCAGTGGAATGGAAACCAATACGACTGGTACTAGATCTGCTGCATAAGTTGCCATAAAAGTAGAACAAAGTTCACTAAACTGCCTTACGGGAGTGAGAAAACTAAATCCTCCCAGACACTACCTGGATTTTTCTATGGTTTAAGGGCTGCTCTTTTAACACAAATGAGAGAGCTAACTAACTCATACTACCATAGGCCTGAAGAGCCTGAAACCTGCCTGACTTGGTTAAACCTACTAGGGACAAGTGTCCCCGCCAGTATAGCTTTCAGACTCGATGACAACTAGACCTTTGGTAATATTGTAGCTGATACAGGTTGTATCGGAATACAGCTTGACCGATAGCAGTCCAGATGTTTTGACTAACCTGATGCTAAATACAGGCACCTACTCTTCTACCCAAAAGAAGCAGTGGTCTGCTCCTGTGATCAGATATATTCTGAAATCAGAAAATAAAAAAAAAGTAGATTTTATAATAATTATTTATAAACAAAAATTCTTCCATTCATACGGAAACGAGTCAAAAAAAGGCAGATTTATTTTTTAAGTATCTAGGGAATAAATCAAGTGAGGTCTAGATGTGATGTTTAGAGCATGGGTTCATACTTTCTGTACTGAATTGTACCAACAATTGTAATCCATTAGGCCTACTATTATGTTGAGTTTAGATAATTATTTATTATTGACAATTAAAGCAAATTTAGGTTAAACGATTTGCCTGGAATAGGTGTTTTTCACAAACTGTTTTACGTTTACATTATAAAAAAATAGTATGTTGTTAAATTTGGACTTCTGGTCCCATTTCTTTTTGTACCCAACCTAGCTGTTCGCTATGTATCGTGATAGGTAAATTCAACAACATTTTAGCAGGCCTACGGTATACAATAATTGTTGTCATGCTGTCAAAAGTGTTCTTATCATTGACAGTGAACATATCAATCATAAATTTCGTAAATGGGATTTCATAACTGTCCTAATAGCATTTCTGTCACCACCTTAACCCTGCAACCCTCCAAATAACCCGGGTCGCTACATTTTGTTTTTTTGTACATAGGTTGAGGACCCCTCTTAAACATGCATATATCATATGAAAACTAGGTCTTGCCTGGGTCACAGTGCATATCGGCCGCCAGTCATTTCGGCCGCCGGTTATGGAATGCCCAAAATCATGAAACGCCAAAAAGGACAAAATATGTATTGTTTATTTCGGCCGCCAAAATCGTCAATTGTTAATGTATGGAACGCCTTAATTGTCAAAAAGGGTGTACGTATACATGTGCCTATTGCCTGAATAGACGTGCGTATTAAAACAGCAAGCAATCAACAAAAACGATCATAGTTCATACATTTTGATTTACATGGAGCTGCGCTATCAATATTTTACTATCATTCGCTGGCTTCTTCCTGGCTCCACAACAACCACTATGAAATAAAGTAAGTCGTGTAGAAATACTTTAGTTAAGCTACTAAACTAATCCCTCCATAAGTCATAAATTGGCTGTGTGATTTACACACGTCTATTCAGGCGATAGGCACATGTATACACCCTTTTTGACAATTAAGGCGTGCCATACGTTATTAACAATATTGACGATACTGGCGGCCGAAATGAACAATACATATTTTGTCTATTTTGGCGTTTCATGATTTTGGGCGTTCCATAACCGGAGGCCGAAATGACTGGCGGCCGAAATGATCAGACACCGTCTCCAGGGGCGTGGTCACGTTTTTGAGATTCATTCAAGTTTTCTCAACTATGAATACAGTACAGTACATACTACACATTTTCAAAATTATGCTTAACTCCACAAGCTAAAAAAATGAATGTTTGTTTCTTTTTACCTTCAACACATTAAATAAACATCTTTTTTACTGAGGAAATCGATCAGTAATCCAAAATCTTCATCATTTATTACACGGTAAGCTAACAGAGACACTCCTTGCAGCAAAATATTAAAATATCATTTCATGACGTCATCTACTAGTACTATTGATTTGCTCAACTAAATTTTTTAACATTTGAAAATTTTGGAAATTCCCAAAAAAGATCACTTATATTACAATACTACAAATAATATAACAATTGAGGACAGCACAATAATAAAAGGCAATTCATTGATTATATTGCAAATTGCATCAAGGAAATACAGATGAGAACTGTATTTCTGTAAAGCAAAATAAAACCAGACTCCTACACGGAAATTACTAATTCTGTCTGTGGGCTGGAAAAAAATTGCACTTTTGAACATTGTTAATGTTAGTGTTATAATTGACAACTACAGTATATCTTTCCTTACGGTAAATCTTTCTATCAAGATTTTGTTTGGTGTCAAAACTCTAAAATGACATACAGGGGTGTAATAATAGTGGTGGTGTACAGTAACCTTGTGACAAGTTAAAATCATGTGATTAAAACTTCTTTTATCTTGTTTCAAAATCTCTATTATTTATGTTTTAACCTTTAAATGTGCTTACTTTAATTGTTTTAATTTGATTTTGATAATTTTAGGTTTAATTTTATATTTTCTTTTGTCCATTTATATACTGTATTTTGTTTACATTTATGTAGTTAAGAACTGAACCACTTTGGAAATCAGTACATTGTATTGAAAATGTATTTCAGAATAAAGAAAGATTAAATAAAATAAATAAATAAATGTGTATCTTATATTTATGTCCATTTATTTCCAGTCTACAAAAGTAATCAAATCTGGTCTTAGTACAGTAGTATTTTTTCAGCAAGGCCTTTAATATTAACAAATCAGCCTGAACTTGTACAGTATAAACACATACACCAAACACATAGAGATATTATATATATTATTATATTATTATTATATATTCACTATAATATCTCTATGATTGTAGTAATATGCTGATCATTTCAAATGCACAGCAGATTACAGTGTGGTTCAGATGATCCCTGAATTCTCAGATGATGCCTTAATTCTCAGCTGATCCCTGAATGCTAAATGTTTGGGTTAATACAGTAATACTATAATACCCAGATGATACAGTATATTGTATTGTTAATGTTTGTGTGTTTGTCATCTTATGGGATTGGATCTGATCTGGAAGCTACTGTACAAACGCCATCATATAGGCTATCTCGTACAGGCCACGCTCCCATGGGCTGATTTCTATTCATAGAACATAGAGTATGTACACACAACATTCTGTCTTTACTCCATGGTTACGAGCTATATTATTAAATGGTTTTTTTTTATATATTTTTTTCATTCCAAAGATATGATTTGCTCCTCAATTTTAATTAGCTTTTTAACAACCTTTTCTCTTCAAAATGTGACACACATACACTACAAATAACAAATTATGCATTTATAGCGACATGTATGTTGCTACTGCTGCCACAAAAGATAATCATGAATTACAAATTATTAAGGAGGGTCTCAAGTACAATACTGTACATTCTAGCTACAGTCAATACTACTAGTAATGTACTAGCTATTAGTATTACACTTATTTATCGGTACTTCGATGGCCTAGACGTTACTCCAAATACCATCTGATTTGTTTTTATAGTCAGTCAATTACCTCAAACCTTACATCAAACAGTATTAATACTATTAATACTAATATTTACCTTCAATATGAAACAACAAATTTTATAATTGACATTGTTTATTAAAGAACTTGAAAGTGTAAATCCATAGGCTGGCTGTGTAAGAGGCTGTGTCAGTGTGTACAGCCATATTGCCGATTTCAGCCAGACATTGTTTAATGTTGTAGAGAGAAGCCATTTTATTTGGGTGACTAAATACAGAATTAGAGGGAAATTTGAATATATAGATTGCTGTTTTGCACCGGCTTTCCGCATAAAAACTGGGCTTTATGTCACTACAATATGGATGATGGCTACAAACATGTTAATGCTTTGACAAAGTTCACTACATGGAACAAAGGTCATTTTTATTGCAAAAAATTGTTCACACCCATGAACCAAACTTGGTCAAAAGCACGAGTAGACTTTATAGAATTAGTTCTTACACCCGTATAATTCTTAAACCAAACTTTAGTCGTAGTTGAAGTTCGACTTGAAAAAATCCTAGTTCGAGCTATTCTACTTCAAATTCGATCATACAAGTAGTCAAAGTATGCAGTTCGACTTAATGAAGTCAAGCTTTTAGTCGAATTGCACTCGTCTGGGTAGCAAGGCTATACATTGGCCAATGTCAAGAGAGTATTTGAGGAGCAGACGAAATTGTGCACATTGATATCACTTTCCATTTTCTTACAAAACTTTTTACGCATCAGGACTATACATGAAAAATAATTATAAAAGATCAGTATTAATTTAACAGTGAAGTACTTTTGATTATAACAACAAACAAAATCTTCAAAAAATATTTAAGAACCATGGCGGTATGGTAACTTTCATATTTTCTAGGCCTCCAACAACGTATGATCGCGACAAACCACATACTTCACAGCGTGACAAGAAAGCACTAGGCCCCCTAAACATTCCATCACGTGGTGAGTTTCCGCATCTCCCATTGTCGCTATGGCGTGACGTAGTTAAAGTTGGACTTGCGCGAGGAAAATAATGTGATTTGTATATGGTTGTAAATAAACATGATTAGCATAATTATAACATACAATACAATGTATATTTAATTAAGCTAATATAAAAATAGATATTTCTTTCTTCAATATCTGGCCAATATAACAACTCAATGACTGGGTTTTATAAACCTAGTTTAAATACCATTTAGTTGGCGATTTAGCCGGCCCCCTTAAGGACTAAAGAAATCGATCAAAATCCGTCTTGATTTAGTCGAGGTTGGCCTGATTTTGTCGCCGATTTAGTTTAAGTTCGGTTTATGAATTAAAATGACGTCATTTTTAAAGTTTTAGCTCGAACTACGTTTAAAGTCCGGTTTAAGAATACCGGCGTTATTCTTTGATGTAGTGCCGTATACAGCCATTTATTGTAAATTAGATAACAAGTTGTGATGTTCAAGGGGTTTTAGTATAAAACTTATGTTCATTTAAATATCGCGATTGTACAGTAGCAATATATGCACACTAATTATGCACTTGAGCCATTTTTGCCTATGTATATCTCTTAAAATATTCATTTTGTTACTTTGAATGTTGCAGAAATGGATTCAGGGTCAAAAGTTTTGCTAGGATAACAAGTTGTGATGTTCTAGGGGTTTCAGTATAAAACTTATGTCCATTTAAATATCGCGATTGTAGCAATATGTACACACTAATTATGCGCTTGAGCCATTTTTGACCACTTATATCTCTTAAACTATTCATTTTAAAGTCTTCTAAAGTAAAGGCGATAACAATGGTGTTTATGTTCATTTAAATATCGCGATTGTACAGTAGCAATATATGCACACTAATTATGCACTTGAGCCATTTTTGCCTATGTATATCTCTTAAACTATTCATTTTGTTACTTTGAATGTTGCAGAAATGGATTCAGGGTCAAAAGTTTTGCTAGGATAACAAGTTGTGATGTTCTAGGGGTTTCAGTATAAAACTTATGTCCATTTAAATATCGCGATTGTAGCAATATGTACACACTAATTATGCGCTTGAGCCATTTTTGACCACTTATTTATATCTCTTAAACTATTCATTTTGTTACTTTAAATGTTGCAGAAATGGATTCAGGGCCAAAAATTGTGTAAAATTGAATGTATTGAAAGCACTAGGATATAAAATGCTGAAATTATGATCTTCCGAAAATTGACGATAGCACGTTTTGCATTGAAATTGCTACAAATATACACAAAACGCCTTCATTTTATAGTCATATTTGGACATGAAGGAATAAAGACACCAAACTGGTATTTGGAACATAGCTGAATCATGCATTGATGAACTTATATGATGAGTTTCAACTTTGGGAATAATTGCCCACAAGGTCAAAGTTCAAAACGAAAAAGTAGTGATTTTTTGTATTTTGTGTCCCGAGTGACTTTTTGACACGCAGTGTACCCCTAAGATGAAGTTTTAAAATGATGAACTTTTTTGTATGGATACATTTCATACCATATATTAATATTATATAGGAAAAAATCAATTTACAAATGTATTTTCATATTTAAATAAGGGGTCAAAATTGCCGAAACTGTTCGAGACAAAATAAATTGGGGTCTCTAGGGACCAAAATCTCGGAAATTAATTGAGATACAGCAATTTTTTTTTCATTTTTTTAATCTATGACCAAAATTATGTCAGTGTATCAATATTCCGCTTATTAGCTTTAATAGTTTATAAAATATGGCTAATTAAAAATGCAACTTTACAAAAAGGTAATTTATTAAGACCGAAAATTCTACAGACGACACATTTTCAAATGGCCATAACTTTTAAACGACTTGGAGTTGGCAACTGAAATTTTTGGTGTGTTCGTGAGACATATAGTTGTATATTATATGTAAGTTTCAAGGAAATCTGAGGGGGTACCCAGCCATGATTTTCAGAAAATTTGTTGAGTTGGCATGGAATGACCCATATACAATATGCCCAAATAGAACATCACTGATTATCATTAGTAAAAAACATAAACATTCTATAGTACAAATATCCTGCTTTACCCCAAAGAACCGAGTTTCCTCAAGCAGTACGTCAGCCTTGTATTTAACTTCTTAACTACGATCAACATGTCCACCCATTTAAGCTTTAGTCAAACACTACTGCCAGATACTTATAATTGTTAACAATCTCTACTTCCTTTACTTTTTTTAATTAATGTATACTGTCAGACCAATTATGTTTTCGAAAATCAATCCTTATTTCTTTTGTTTTATTTATGTTTAGTTCAAGAAAATAAAAAATATGATTTATCTACCGATAGGATTGGGCCGATTAGAATGCATTTGCCAACATTCTTTTACATCTTTCACAACATTATAGAGTTTAGGTAATTTAACCGATTGTAATGTAGTATTTAGGATATTTTAATATCGATTGTACTGTAGTATTTAGGATGTTTTAATTCCGATTGTAATTGTATTGTAGTATTTAAGATTTTCTAATTTCGAATCCGATGCAGACCTTGATTTAAAAGGAGCGCCATGGCGCTGACGCTCCTTGGCGCTCCTGAAAACGATCAAAGGAGCGCCTAAAATAGCGCTCCCCAACCTGTTACAGTGCGTCATAAAAATATATATAACTAGACTATAACTATTTTTTTAAATTAGTTCTAGGTGTAAATATGTTAACTGCACACTGCAAAGTTGTGGATGACAGTGTGGTGTAATGGTTATGTATCCAGCCTCTCACAGTTGAGATCGCTGGTTCAAGTCCCACTGAGGGTTTTTTTTTTTTATTATTTTTTTATTTATTTATTTTTTTTTTTTGTGGACCTTGATCTTTTACCCTGACCCTTCAAAATTTAACCACAATTATATGATGTGTCATTGATCATTGTGGCTAAGTTTGGTGAGAATCGGATCAAAACTGTGGTCTCTAGGCAGTAAAATAGTTTTTTGTTAGTTGTGACCTTGACCTATGACCTTTCCCCTCAAATTCGAACTCGTCCGAGCTTTTTGGGCATAGATCATTGTGTCCAAATTTGGTTAGAATCGGATAAAAACTGTGGCCTCCAGGCTGTTCACAGACACACACACAAACACACAAACACACACACAAACACACACACAAACATACAGGGGTGAAAACATAACCTCCTTGGCGGAGGTAATGATAAGAATATTAACCCTGAATACAACACACAGTCTATATATAGTCGCGCAAACGATCTTTGTTATGGCTACCCCCGATAGGCTAGGCGCGCCTACGATCTTTGATGTTGCGAGAAAAATATCGTAAACAATTCATTCTAAATATAGTATCAGAACGTTCAATCGGTAGCTCAAAAAGACTGCCGTCAGAAGACCGTAATTATACAGACCTAGTTTTTTTGGTCACATGGCATGAAACGCGATACTCTCTGCTTTAGTACCGCAACATCTCACATGTTTTTTTTTTAACTCAGTATGTGAGGGTGGCTGCCGACGATAAACAGTAATTAAGATCGTGTACCTGGATTTTGTGTCACATGACATGAAACACTCTCTCTGATCTTAATAACTGCTCACATGTTTTCCCCTCCAAATTCTGGTCGGGCCTTTTCTTATACACATGTCGCCTTTATGTTAAATCTTATAGTAATTAATATGGATGGAATATATATTTATTTTGCATATATTTTGTTGGTGTCCTAGCCTAGGTGTCGTTGTTTTTATAATTCGCTAACCCAAGGTAGGATTAAATAATTTATAGTGTAGGCCGCCGAAACTAGACTAGATAGATAGCCTCGACTCTCTCTCTCTCTCTGCGTGAGCTGAGAGGTCCACGGACCCGATGTCGTCTCGTCGGCGGATTTCCGTCCAAATTAGGATAACCGATGCGTAGGCCTAGCTAGGGTGGCTACAAAAATTGACGTCTACTATCTTTAGATAGGATTTTAATTAGCAAACAATACATTGTTTGTTTGCATTGTCCATGCTTCTAAAGTAAAGGCGATAACAATGGTGTTTACTAACCCTACGAACCACCCTATCTATGTTTTGCGGTAGTATTTAATTATATTTATGGTAATAAATGAATCCTACTGTGTTTAAAATTATGTATGGATAATAAACAAGTATTGTTTTTAAGCTGTAGTTTATCTTAGAATTTGTAATCTTAGGTCTTGGGTCTTAGCTTTCGTGATCTTAGGTCTTAGGGGGTCTTAGCTTTCGTGGTCTTAGGTTTCGTGACACCCTACATCGTAGACTACGTTCAGAGAACAATGAGAATTTTACGTGCGAGAGTACCATTTCCGGCCATCTAGAGGTGTCATTTATCCAAATTCGGCTCGCCACAGGCCCAACCATGGTGGGCCTGTGCCTCGAATACTTAATCAAAATAATGAGGAGAGCCATTAGGAGCTCTCCTCTTATATTTATAAATCAAGATCTGCAATTGTACTAACATTTAAAGTGTTTAAATCCAGATAGGAATAACATAGGCCTAGTATTTATGCTTTACTTTTGATTATACTGTAGTGTTTAGTTTAGTTTTTATATATAATAAGTAAGTATACCTACTTATATAGTTTTTATTTATTTATTCATAGGAATCACCTTTATATCGGTGTCACACATTTATCAGTTAACAGACAAAATTACAAATAACATAAGCCACAAAGTTCTAAATACTAATACTTAACATCAAAACAAAATGTTTTTTGTTTTTTTTTTCATACATCTAATTAATTAATTAATTAGATGTATGAAAATAGATAATATGTAAATTGTACAATATATATAACTACAAAAATAAAAACAGAACAACAAAAATACAGGATAGGCCTAATAAATAAATAAAACTTACAGCATCCTCATAGAGACGTCTGTAGCTTGTTTACTGTATTAATCAATTAGTTGAGAGAGGTAATGCTGATAACATTGTAGATCTAGTAACCCATACTTTCATTAAATATTTTTTACAATAAAAATCAAAGATTTTTCCTAATGCATTTTCAGTGAATAAATTGTCTAGCATAAAGTGTTTTAATTCCTGAGATCCACAATTAAAATTATCCCAGTACATACTTAATTATTGTCTAACAGAGAGACATATGGCGCTACTGCAGTTTCGCACCACACTGTTATATCTTTGATTTCTCGCTTAATTTTTTTCTCACACCCACATCATACAATTTTGGGCCATTATGTAACATGTTCCCATGATTTAGCCACCGTTACATTACCTTTATCACAATAAAAAATGCCTTTCAAAACAGCTCCTTTTTTCGCGAATACTTTGATCGAATTGTGGCCATTTTAGAATCAGAAAATTGCCAGAAATCAATGTATGTATTGTTTTATTTTCGGTTTTTATTTTTAAACTGCAAAGAGTGTTTTTTATAAAGAACCAGCTGTACATATCAAAACGGCGACGATATGAGTTCGTACATAAAACATTGATAGGAACCATTAATATGAATAATAATACTAGGCCTAATAATGAAGTATTAATTTACCTCCGCCAAGGAGGTATATGTAAACGGTAGCGTGTGTTTGTTTGTTAGCAGGATTACTCAAAAAGTAATTACAAGATCTTTACCAAAATGAATAGACAGATAGATATGTGGTCAAGGACCATTCCATTAAATTTTTGGACCATTTGGGTCCACAGTCCCAATTCTGGACCACTTTTTAGTATACTTTTTTAGACCTGCTAGTGTTAAAAGATCGGACAGAATTTTTCAAAAGCCGGCGAGCAGTCTTAAAGTAACAAGTAAATTGAAATTGCATTTTCTCGAGAACTACTTGTCCAAAAAACTTCATTTTTGAACAAGAGTTATAATTTGTGATTTGTAATTTTAAAACATAATTTGATTTAATTTGCACGTTTTTTGATGTGAGTAGTTTAAAAAACCTATTTCTTTTCAAATTCACTCGTTTGATTTTCGCGTTGCTGTTGTTAGTTGTTAGTCAACTGAAGCTTTTGTTAATTGAAAGGCTTGTTGTTACATAACCATTACACCAAACTCGCATACACATGCTTGTAATGAAATTAGCCTAAATCACAAACAGCATTAAGACACACACAAATATATATACTGTATATATATTTTTTACCGGAGAAATCTAATGTAGGAGAATTTTACAGTAGGCGGAGGTATGCCCTCTCGGAGTGGCTTTCTAGTTTAACCTTTATTTCGCCAGCTGAAAACATTTCTTGCTTTTCAAAACTATAATTATAGGCCTAGGCTATATTATTATTATGTGTAATCGGATTTTATAACACTGCCCTCTATAGTTTCTACAATTTTTGGGGTAAAATGAAGCATAAATTCTGGCAATTAAGTGATAAATATAAGATGGCGAACATTTCGCAGTGTGTTGACAGCGAGTTCAGTATTGTTTAAAATGTTTTGAAAAGTATTGTTATTTAAAAAAAATTATTTCGTAAGTGGTCGAATCGTATAAACATGTTACATAATATGTTGTGAGTGTAAAAAACGAAAGTTTAGGTGAGAAATTGAAGATATATAACGGTGTGGTGCGAAACTGCAGTAGCGCCGGACATATAATTATAAAAAATGGTTTACTGTTTTCGTTAGTACTACACATCTTCTTACATAATCCTGTGTTATGATTTGACCCTCAAGATCTAGAGAGTTTGAATTTGCTTTAAATTTTAAATTGATACTCTTAAAATACATTAGTTTTATCTAACAAATATTGTTCAAGGTTTGGAGTTCCTTTATACATAGTATATTCCGTTAACGTTGTTTTGCATGGAATTTCGTTTTGCATTGGGCCTTTAAAAACCACTCGTTATGATCAACTTGTTTATTATTTCCTAAATGGCTTTTCCAGTTAGTAGATGGTTCTTCATTAAATTTGTCTATAAAATTTGTTTTATTTAAAATATCTTTAGTTAATAAATAAATAGTAATATTGTTACAAAATCTTGGCATTCCCTAATAATAACATGCCTTATAAAAAGTACATGCAATTGTATTGTCTTCCCATTCAATAGACACCCTTCTCTACATAAAACATAATACACCACACCCCTATCATAATAATGGTATAGTCCATATAAGTCGAGGTGGCCGAAAACGGCACCTGATGTGATCTGATCCAACATTCGTTTTCGTGTAGGCCTACACGATCGTCTTTCCTTTATTTTATAATGGGCCCGATCGTCTAATATTGGCCCAATCGTCTTAGTTTAGTTAGACCCTCTAATAGAGGCGTTGAGCCCGAACGTCAACATGCGTTTCTACCCGAGCGTCTTAAAAAAAGCCAAGCTAGGCCTAGGCCTAGCCTCTATCTATAGGCGGCCTACTTGTATGTAATGCAAAAAAAGATAAAGGACACTAATTTCAGTAGGAGTTTAATAGCAGGCCACAACAAAATTCACCAACCTTGCCGGCAGTAAATCTGTCTCCTCACATGTACCGTGTATACTGTAATCTGTACAGCTAGCATTGTTGTTAATTACATTTTTTGAAATCACCCGCTCAAACTCTTCCTTCTCTCTCTCTCTCTCAACAAACGGGTGGCTTTGGTACACGCCCACCACAATGCATGAATGAATGTGATTGGTCCGACGTCGCGTGTATGTAGTGTGTGTGTGTGTGTGGGTGGTTTAATATTTTCACTACCCGCCGTCCAACCACATTATAGCTGCATAGTCACTATATTGACTATTAGTATGAGGCATGGAGAATTTCTCCATGATAGGCCTATATAGGCTATACCGACCTGTCCATAGGCCTATCTATACATTTTGTTTATACTAATACTATAGCAATGGTGTGAATTTTAAACTGCACAAAGCCAAATAAAACCTAGAAATATTTAATTATGACTGAACAACCCTTCCTCCCAATTAGAAAATAGCTTTATATAGTCTGGCATAATTCTGGAAAACCAATTTTGTAGGTTGTTCATGATGATCTAGCGTTTTTCTTTTGGTGGTGGTACACAGGTAGGTCTACATACAACATATTCAAATATATTCTGACACTTTGTTGATTTTTTAGGTAATGCTTTAATAGCATAATCTGGCATTAATAATAATAATATTTATTTGGAACAACACTTTTTTAACAGTGGCACACATGCGTAGATGGTGCGTCCATACCAATTACAATTCAACAATACAAAAACAATGAAAAATAAAAACTGAAACGAAAATAAAACATATTTGAGATAATGACATAAAATCTGACTCGACGCTATTACAAAACTTATCTACAAACTAAAACTACACTAATACAACTACTAATTTTGCAACAGCAATGGAAAAGAAAACACTTTTTTTTTAAATAAAACAGTTCAAAGTTGTAATACAATTGCATTTCTTAATTTCCAAGCACGGCTTGTGTACATTTTACAATAACTGTCAAATACAGCATAAATGTCGTGAGAGTTATTTATTTTTATGGAATAACGTGCTTCCTAGGACATATTGAACCTTAATAGATAGGTCACCAGAAATAAAATTTACCCAAGTATCTACACAATTTATTGCAATAAGTTTACGTTGAAGTGTTTGTAATTCTTCCATTCTAATACAATGTAACTTATTACAAATAAACAGGAAATGTTTAACATCTTCTTCACCTGACCCACAAACCTACACTTCATTTAGATTATCAATGTTCCACTTATTTGTAATTTTTCCAAGTGGTAAGTGTTTGAACGAAGTTTAAATTTTAAACTTGAGCCATAAAAATCTGTTTTATCCAGTAGGTAAGGTTCTAGGCCAGGTGACTCTTTTATCAAAGAGCAATCAAGCAAAGATGATTTTCTTTGTTTTCAAAAAGTAGAATACGATTGTTTAATTGTATTTTCAAATGGCTTGACCCAGTTTATATCAATATCGGTACTTGCATATATCATTAAGAATGGCATTGAAATCGAACTTAAAATAATCACAAGTTTTTTCAAATTCATTAATAAATTGGTACCTTGAATTAAAATTCTTATGTCTAATAATTGTATTTAATATAAGTTTTGGCCAACGATACATTTCCATTCCATACACATAACATTTCTTATATACTTTGCTTTAAAAATATCCTGAGTTACTTTAATCGCCATAAAGTGTGCTGCTGCCACCAAAGATTGTATAGCGCCCGCTATACAATCTTTGCTGCAACCTCTAGCATTATTATTTTGTTTTCATCATCACTGGCCACACTGGTCACAACCTCGTTGATAATATGCAGCAGAAAACTGCGTAGAATACATCAATATGGCCGGCGGTAAACGCAATCTGGAAAACCCCCCTACTCTTAATATATCCATACGCCTCTCATGGTGGATGGTCGTTTAAAAAAAAGTGCTGTTTAGAGAGGATTGGCGCTAGAATTTGCCCGACGGAGGGACAAGGGACTTAAATCATTTATCAATTTTTTTATTAACTTATAAAAACAGTCTGGTAAATCAATCAGTATCAAAAGAAGAATTTTACTGTTTTATTTGAAAATATCCCATAATGCACCATTATGTGACAGAAACTAATCGCCACATTCCGTGAACTATTTTATGCTTCTTTCTTTTAGATGAAAAATCCGACCTATACTATAGGCCTAGTAACAGATTCATTATTTTTATAAAACACACTCATACAAATTGTTTCAATCAACTATCTCCGACTTTATACTGTCTTGTAAAAATCAGAAACATAATATATATATTAATCTTCTTGTTTATTTGCGTGTGTGTGTGACGCGTCCATCCATTACGGAGGCTTAAAGTGACCTTCCGACGAAATTAACACTTGCAGGCAATGAAACGACGTAGGCCCTATAGTAACAACCAACACAAGTGTTAGATAAGTACAGTAGGTATATACTAAATCACACTAAAGGCCAATTTACACAGACGAGCGGTGAGCGGAAAACTCCACAAAAAAAATACAATCTATGTTATTATGACCAAGTTGAAAAAAATTATGTTGGAATTGTATTAAGGCTGTTCTATCATAAATATACATTTTTAACGAACACAAATTACTAAAATCACTGACAACATAATTATTGTTTTTTTGCATTACGGATGAAGTAGGTAACCAATATTGAACATACGTGTGTGCGTGTGGCACAGTGTGTTGGACGTTGGACTACTGATCGATAGACCCGTCCTAGAAAGCCCATCAGACTTCTTTAGAAAAGTTCATATTCATTTTGATTCGCTGTAACTGTATCATTTGTCTTTACTTCTTTTATGTGTAAACTGACTTTGGAGTTGGGTCAACCGGCTCAGCTACAGTGATTAAGTTCACTTAGGTTGACCCTGGTCTCCCCAATTTCAGTTTTTGTTTGTTTTGTATATACTTAAATAGACAAAATAAATAATGAAATGAAATAATGAGTGTAAATTGGACGTTTTTGTTGTATATAGTAAATTATAATGTAAAGTAAGGGCTCTAAACACAGCGTGTACAACTCAACATTTATTCTGAGGAGAGAGAACAATTATGGCACGCCAAAGGCGTCGTTACAACATGCATATATAACACATCCTCCCTACCATTTTAAGAATAGTAAAGACTAGATTCTAGAGTTCTGTACTGTTGTTCTGTAATCATTCGTAATTATAATGTTTCAATCAAAGTTTTCTGTATAATACGTATCTTTCAATGCAATAATGAATAATAAAGTTCAACTAAAATCAACTTCTTGTTTCATGTCTATTTACAAGTCTAGTCTCTTTGGTGGGCGAATATTATTTCTTTTTGGATATCGACGTATGGGTGCAGTTTCTTGTGTAAGAGATGCGCTGCCAGTTGTAACAGGTGTGTCGGCGTTAACATTTCGAGTAAGGTTATCTGATTGTGGAGCGTCTGTTGGATTTAGTATTTCTGGAACATGGTCATCCTGGGTGAATATTTCTGTAGGAGTGACATTCACCATAGTTGGGTGTAGTTGATCAGCATGACGCCTCCATAGTGTTCCAAGTCCTGTGTCAACTGTGTAAGATAGTGGACCAGTTTTTCCTTGTATTTGAGCTGGTATCCATTTCTGGTTTGTGTTACGATAATCACGGACCATTACTGATTGTCCGGGTTGAAACTCTCGGATACTGGTTCCACAATGTTTTGCAAACTTCATACGATCTTGACCTTTCAAGACAGTAGCTGTTAGATCCGGTTTCAAAAGATCCAAACGTGTTCGTAGATTGCGTCTGTAGAGTAATTTTGCAGGTGTTTCCTTGGTAAGTGTATGAGGAGTTGTTCTGTACTTAAACAGAAATGTACTCAGATGTTGCTGTAGTGAACGACAACTCAGTTTGGTACAATAGTCTCACCAGAATATGTTTTCAACCTAATTGTAGTTTTCTGTAATGGTAACGACTGGAATGCTTTCTTGTAGGTCAACTCTGGAATCAGTGATACTGATGATCCAGTGTCCAATTCCATAGGGATTTTCTTTCCATTTATAGATGCAACCACTATAATTGGATCCACTTTTGACTTATGATTTGCATATAGCATAGGTTCATAGTTGACTTCCTCTCCCTGTACATACTGTACATTCTTTTTAAGGTTACCAGTGTTAGGCTTTGACACATTATTGTCTTTCTTTTTCTTCATGCATACTTTTTCTAGATGTCCTTCCTTGGAACAGTAATTGCAAACAGTATGTATGTGCCTGCAGCGATCAGCTTTATGGCCTGTATTACCACATCTGTAACAGTGTGTAGATGCTTTACTTTGTTTATGACCTTGGTGTCTTTTAGATTGGTAATTTTTTGTAGTAAACTTATTTACATTGCTCTCACCTGTAGTATTTGGTGTCCTTGTTTTCTGAAATTCTGTAGCATCACGACTTGCTGTTTCCATAGCTACAGAGGTTTTAATTGCATCATCTAATTTAAGGTCATGAACCGCCAGTAAACGTTTCTGAATGTTCTCTTGACGCAACCCGCAGACGAAAATGTCTCGCAGTGTCGAGGTCAAAGTGTTTCCGAAATTGCAATGAATGGCTAACCTTCGTAGTTCAGCAATGTATGAAGCAATGCTTTCCCCGCTATGCTGTTCTCTTTTGTAGAACCGAAATCGTTCCGCGATTTCCGATGGCTTTGGGCAAAGATGTGTCGTGAGCTTTGTAATTAAATCTGCGTAAGACAGTATGTCGCTGGTTTCTCCGGTGAACACAAATTCTTTAGTAGCGTGTACTTTTTCGGTCAGATGAGTGCAAGCAATGCCGGTACCTTCCGATCATCATCGACCTTGTTGGCTACAAAATATTGATCTAACCGTTCGGTATACGAATCCCAAGCTTCTAAAGATGAATCAAATTCTTCCACCTTTCCTATTATAACTGCCATGCTCATCCTCGTCGCCAAAATTTATGTTGTATATAGTAAATTATAATGTAAAGTAAGGGCTCTAAACACAGCGTGTACAACTCAACATTTATTCTGAGGAGAGAGAACAATTATGGCACGCCAAAGGCGTCGTTACAACATGCATATATAACAGTTTTGTATGCCAAATCATCCATCTGGGAATGTATAGGCTTATCTATTTTTTTGTGGAAAACCAGGACGACGAACTTGAATCATATATTTCATTTTCTATTCAGAGACTATGGGTGCAACTCGGTACAGTATTCGAAAAAAAAAAACGAGTTAGTCGTCAAGGTCAGGGTCAAGGTCAAATCTCAAAATGTTTGCACCAGTTGAGCTGAAACTTTGAGAAAACAGTATAGGATGAGTGTAATTCCGATATCGAGGAGGCGAAATGTCAAAGGTCACAGTAAAAATTTAAAATCACTCCAAACAAGCTGACAAAATAAATGTTTATAATATCTAAACACTATTTTTAGGTGAAGTCTATAACCAGTGCGGGGTGTTTTGAACAGTTACATATATAGCCTCGTACTCGTGATGTTTTTAGAGTAATAATTTTCAGGAACATTATATTACTATAATTGTTTCTCAGCAGCTCAGACCCCTCTACTCTTGCAAATAACGTTGCACTCCATCCCGCCCCCTCCCCCCCCCCCCCAAAAAAAAAACGTACAATATAATGAGAGTGCATATCACGTACGGTGGGGCTGACTCAGGTGGCCGCCATGGTGAGCAATAGGAAAACAAAATTGCTTCGGAAACACACTGCACTCCACTGCACTGCATTAATAATGTAATGATTTTGGGGTAGAAGGAACAGATAGAGGGCGGCAGATGGAGGCAGAGTAGGCGCGCAGGAAGAGTAGCAGAGAACGGACGTGAGAAAAAGGGCAGAGAGGGATTGGAGAAGGAAGGCAATGGAGGGTTACCTCGAGCTGCGTTAAAAAAGGAGGGAGAGATTGGAGCTGGAAAAGCGGAGAAGCAGGGAGAAGACGTGTTAAATAAGTAGGGACATTAGAGAAATTGGAAAACAAAGTGTAGAGAAGATTAGAGAAAAGAAAGAGAAAATTAGAGCTGAATAACAAAAGGAGAGTTAAGACACAGCAAGTAAAGTTATCCGGTAGGCCTACAGCCTACCACTTGTGCTGCTGTTGGAGACATATAGTGAGCCGGAGGTTGCGCCTACTGTACTGGTTGTATGTGGTTGTATCACTATTTGAGACATAGTGAGCCGGAGGTTGCACCTACTGTACTGGTTGTATCACTATTTGAGACATAGCTGAGCCGCAGGTTGTGTTTACTGCTTGAGATACAGTTAGCCCGTGGTACACCCTGTGGTTGTGATACTGCTTTGCTGGTGGGTACACCTAGTAGCCAGTGGTTAAGACTACTGGTGGTTACCCTGTTAGCCGGTACGTGGTTACGCCACTGTTGGTGGTTACGTTGCTGTGGAGGTTACACCGTTGTTGGTGGTTACGTTGCTGTGGAGGTTACACCATTGTTGGTGGTTACGTTGCTGTGGAGGTTACACCATTGTTGGTGGTACGTTGCTGTGGAGGTTACACCATTGTTGGTGGTTACGTTGCTGTGTGGAGGTTACACCATTGTTGGAGGTTACGTTGCTGTTGGAGGTTACACATTGTTGGTGGTTACGTTGCTGTGGAGGTTACACCATTGTTGGTGGTTACGTGCTGTGGAGGTTACACATTGTTGGTGGTTACGTTGTTGCTGGTTGGAGGTTACGCCATTGTTGGTGGTTACGTTGCTGTTGGAGGTTACGCCGTTGTTGGTGGTTACGCTACTATTGGAGATTACGTCATTACTGGTGTTTACGCTGTTGTTTCAAGTCCGGCGTAATAGCAGAACTAATCTAATTAATTATTATAATCGGTTGTTACCAATAATTTGGAATCAAAGAAGAATAAAGGAGGTCACTCCAAAAATTGTAATTGATTTGTTTGTGTCATTCGAGTGTGTCGCAGTACCGCAGACCCCTCCCCCCAAAAGGGAACGAACCCGAGAGCGGATTTTCGTTACATTGGTGGCAGCGGTGGGATTGGTCGTGTTGCGGAAGGAATGACTCGCACGGTTGCTCCTCCAGAACCTCTTTTGTTTTGTTTATTTTGTTGATTGTTTGTTTTGGATCATTATCGGGGACCGAGCATTTTAGGGAGGGGGTAAAGTAATGATTTTGGGGTAGAAGGAACAGATAGAGGGCGGCAGATGGAGGCAGAGTAGGCAGGAAGAGTAGCAGAGAACGGACGTGAGAAAAAGGGCAGAGAAGGATTGGAGAAGGAAGGCAATGGAGGGTTACCTCGAGGTGCGTTAAAAAGGAGGGAGAGATTGGAGCTGGAAAAGCGGAGAAGCAGGGAGAAGACGTGTTAAATAAGTAGGGATATTAGAGAAATTGGAAATAAAAGGAGAGTTAAGACACAGCAAGTAGAGTTATCCGGTAGGCCTACAGCCTACCACTTGTGCTGCTGTTGGAGACATAGTGAGCCAGAGGTTGCGCCTACTGTACTGGTTGTATCACTATTTGAGACATAGTGAGCCAGAGGTTGCGCCTACTGTACTGGTTGTATCACTATTTGAGATAGCTGAGCCGGAGGTTGCACCTACTGGTTGTGTTACTGCTTGAGATACAGTTAGCCCGTGGTACACCCTGTGGTTGTGATACTGCTTTGCTGGTGGGTACACCTAGTAGCCAGTGGTTAAGACTACTGGTGGTTACCCTGTTAGCCGGTACGTGGTTACGCCACTGTTGGTGGTTACGTTGCTGTGGAGGTTACGCCGTTGTTGGTGGTTACGTTGCTGTGGAGGTTACACCATTGTTGGTGGTTACGTTGCTGTGGAGGTTACACCATTGTTGGTGGTTACGTTGCTGTGGAGGTTACACCATTGTTGGTGGTTACGTTGCTGTGTGGAGGTTACACCATTGTTGGTGGTTACGCTACTATTGGAGATTACGTCATTACTGGTGGTTACGCTGTTGTTTCAAGTCCGGCGTAATAGCAGAACTAATCTAATTAATTATTATAATCGGTTACCAATAATTTGGAATCAAAGAAGAATAAAAAGGAGGTCACTCCAAAAATTGTAATTGATTTGTTTGTTTCATTCGAGTGTGTCGCAGTACCGCAGACCCCTCCCCCAAAAGGGAATGAACCCGAGAGCGGATTTTCGTTACAATAATTTAAAACATGTATTTAGGGGCCATATTGTATTTAGTATTATATTTATACTATAATTTTGTTAAGAGTTTATGTCAGCTGCATGCTGCTATTTACGGATTTTTTCCAACTTTCGAAAGTCCTTGATTGACACTGAAGTTATGTTGTGAATAATGTTTCCGTGTTGGACTTTCGACTGCATAGGCCTAGTAGAATCAGGATAAAATTTGCAAACATATGTTTGGATGTTACTAATTAATTTCTATTTTAGAAGTTAATAAAGGCATAAATGGCGCTCCATAGAAGTATTTTTGTTGTTGTTTTCTCTGTTGCTCAGCTACTACACACACACGCGGGTGTGACCAAAGCATGGAGTAAAGAATAAGAGGAGGCACAACACGGCCTAGCTAAGACTTAAATATGTTTGAACAAGTTTTTGATACTGAAAATTATACTTTTAATTCATTCTCTGTTAAAACCATAGATGACCATGTTGCAGATGCATACACTTTGGATTGGTTAAATAATATAAACCAAAAGTCATCCCTTGAAGATTACTCCAAACTAAAAGAAAGTCCTAGCCTTGAGAGTTATCTTCTTGATAAAACCAATTTCACAGGTGCAAGCTTAAAATTTAAATTAAGATCCAACACTTTACGTATGCTAGTCAAGTCGCCCCATCGCAAAGTCGCCCCATACAAAGTCGCCCCATCGCAAAGTCGCCCCAAAACAAAGTCGCCCTGACACAGTCGCCCCATTGCAAAGTCGCCCCATCGCAAAGTCGCCCCAACGCAAAGTCGCCCCATCGCAAAGTCGCCCCAACGCAAAGTCGCCCCATCGCAAAGTCGCCCCAAAACGTTAAAAAATAGTTTAAAAGTGCGTAAAATGTCGCAATGATACACAAAATAACACGGAACGTGTAGGCATAAAAGGGGAAGCCCCGCCATGTAGTCTCAGGTCACACGATCGGCACGCTCCCCAATCATCAGAGAGGAAGCCCCCAACTAATCACTCCGCGGTCGCACTAACGTGCTAGCTCTCACCAGAGGGAAACCCCCGTAATTACTCCGCCGTTGTCGCACTACAACGCACCATCTGAAGATGGGGAAACCCCGTCGGAGTTTTACCATGATATCAGTCGCGTTCGAAATCGGTTGGCGTTTATTTTTGGTCACGATAAAATGATGTTATACGATCTAGATTATTTTTACTTTGGTCGATGAATATTTATTATTATTAGGCCTATATTAATAATTGATTTTTGTTTTTATTTTACACTGAGGTCTATGATGAGAGAAAGATGTGTGCCTTAAAAATGACAATTTGTAAACATAGTTTAAGATTATAGTAAGCCTATTATTCAGCATAATGTCATTTAACAGTACATAAATTTAAATGTGAAATATTTTATAGGGAACGTAGGCTACGTCTGTGTCTTTTATTTTTTATATGCAACAAATTAGGTAAAACAATTTATTTAGTAAAATGATCATTCTGCTGTTGAATAAAAAGCGACTCGCAATCTGAAACATTCTCTGAAACCAATCGGAGCTGCTCCTTCTGGTATCTGTTTCCTTCTCACAGCTGCTACGTCTTTCTGCTGCCCGTCGGGGATTCCCCTTTTTAAAAAACACGCACACGATAATCATACTGTACGATGGTTTTTCCATGGTCAAAATGTAGCGTTTTAATTTTACTAAAATACCTGCATGTGTAAAACGATCATATCGGCGAAGAAATCCCCTTTTTTTTATTTCTTCATTTTGAAAAGTCATAATTAAAATTAAATAACTATAGACACATAACTTGTCAATAAATGCAAAATGATCAATAAGTAGCCTATATAACATTTATTGTCTTACAACGCTGTTATTGTTTTAACTACTGTAAATATACGAAGGCCTACTATTTATACACTTATTATATTATCCTAAAAAATGAGCTGGTATCCACGCGTAGGTTGAAGAAAGGTTCGTAATTGTGGCTCTGGTAACTAATTTTAAAATCATATTAAATTAACATTTTCGAAACTATAAATCAGGGATAATCTTTTGGAAATCTTTTTAGAACTTTCAAACAAGGGACTATTTTTTAATGATTTTTAAAAAGCACATCACTCCATTAAAACCTGTAAAATTAAAATTAAAACACAAATTATGTATATAATAGGATAAACATTATAATGTATACGACATTTAGCGCGACCAAAGTAACAACGCAATCGATATCAAACGCAACCGCTATATGATTAAAACTAGCGGCGGCACTTCCGAAATAAAACCGTGGGCGACTTTGCGATGGGGCGACTTTGCGTTGGGGCGACTTTGCGTTGGGGCGACTTTGCGTTGGGGCGACTTTGTAATGGGGCGACTGTGCCGGGGCGACTTTGTTTTGGGGCGACTTTGCGATGGGGCGACTTTGTATTGGGCGACTTGCGATGGGGCGACTTTGCGATGGGGCGACTTGACTGGATCCCCACTTTACCTCTAGATGGACGAACCTGTAAATGGTCTAAAGAAATATCTGGCCACTGCACTATATGTCAGAGTGGTGAAATAGAAAATGTACAGCATTTTTTATTTAATTGCCAAGCTTTTAATGCTATAAAAGGAGATCCAATTAGTGAAGCTAAATAATGACCTTGAAAATTTGGATGAGTCTGCAACATGGGAACATTTTATAAATGCTGATGTTAATGAAAAAACTACTATAGTTTTAGGGGGAGATATTAACTTGGATCCTAGTAAAGCTGTCTTGACAGCATTTGACAAATACTGTAAGAATTTCCTTAAAGTTGCCTGGAAAAAAAGATCCGAGTTAAAAAAAAGAGCTAATTTGCATTGTTGCTTTATAATTTTGTTTATTAATTTTCACTATATATTGTATTTAATGTTGCAGAGAAAGACTGGTGTACATCTCTGTAAATCTTTTTAAATTACTATTTGTGCTTACTGTATTCGTTGATCTTAAAGTTTATTTTCATACTTTAATTTGTTAATTAACTATTGTATAATTCATTTCCTTTTCTTTTTCATCCTTTGAAGAACATCCTGTTTACCCGTGCAGCTCGCTGTAGAGTCGGCTCTGAATCTGATTACGTAACACCCTAATTAAGGAAGAAGCCAGGCATGACATCGGTGACAAGAAAAGTAAACAGAGGCTGCGCAGTAGTTTCTAATACATCATAGTGAAGGAGTGTTGACAAAGTGCGAGGCAGCGAGGCAAGCGAGGCATGCGCGGCATGCCAAATATTTGTGCGAGGCATCATTTTATCATTTCCAAAAGTGCGAGGCATGCGAGGCATATAGTTTACAATTTCAAAAAGGTGCGAGGCATATCTTAACGTGCTATTATGCTATATTATAGGCCTAATAATCAATCGATCTAAATAGATTCGTGTATACACTCATCATGTTGTTTATTTTTATGTAACGATTGTTTTTTCATTCAAGTCATATCGTGTCAAAAGTGCCCAAACTACGGTTCAAAAATCTGAACGACAGTCTCTAACTTTCGATAAACAATAATTGTTAAAGCGACACACTCATCAAATGACTGCAATGTTTGTTGGCATTTCGAGCGTGTTCACTCACATGTCTCTCGAACATAGCAGAGTGAAAATAATATTTTGTCACACCCCTGCGCCTAGATCCGGTAGACCCGAGAGATGGAAAATCCCTCTTTACTATTTAGCAGGTAGCGGAATGATTCAGCCCTCAGCTCAGAGGATTGTGGTGCATTCCCCTCCTATAGCACGTGGTTTCAGCAGCAACGCACAGACTTCTCTCTGAGCGGCGTGCCAAAGACATTTTTGACATTCCATTCTCTAGGAACAACACGTGTGGTGTACCTCTCTCGCAAATAAGGTGAACAGCGATTGCCAGGACAAGTTCAATAACTGGCGGTGAATAAAAGGTAACTGATATGGCGATCCAATAACATGCCGCAAAGAAAAAAATTGCGACAGAATTCTGGAGCGCGTGTGAAAAAAGATTTACGTCCGACAATTGTAATACTAGGCCTAAAATTAAACTTTAGCTAATATGCTTAGCCCTAACCTAGATAAGAGGCCTATGTAGAAAATAATTTAATCAATTTTGATATAATAATAATTGGTGTAATATTTAATAATGATACACTATTCCTGTTTTAGTAAGCTAGATATTACGAACGATTTTTATTTATTGTTGTCCATGTACGTATTAATAAACCTGGCGCTAGTTTCCTTCGCTTGTATTTTTACTCCAAATTTGATAACTAACTTTATCGTGTGAATACCACACCTTAGAAGTATACCTCATGAGTACTTTAATGAAAGAATCACATAAAAAGTAACAAATAAATCCTTAAATTAATGATTTTACAGGCGTGTTTCTCGCACACTGTTCGCGAATTTCACTTATTCAATGTTCAATATTTTTGTTTCTATGGAGCGCCAAAAGAGCAACGATAATAGAGGACTAAAACTCAGTGGAATGCGTCAATTTCTCATGCATTTATTGGTGAAAAACACGTTTTATTTCAATATATTTGTTAATTTGTCAATAAAAATGCTGTAATATGTTACTGCTGATACTGTTCTGTTTTCAAAGAATAATAATCGATCCTAAATCAACATCACTACCTAGTCTAGACCTAGGACATCCTACTAAGGATATTATGATGAATTTTTCTATTTTATTCTTTAAAATGTTAACGAAACCGTGTACATTATCAACAGTAACATTTTTCATTACTGACAGTGACAAAATCTATTGAAATTGTACTTGATTTTCACCAAATAATGCGTTAAATATAAATGGATTCCACAGAGTTTTTAGCCCTCTAATTAATTTTGCTCTTTTGGCGTTCCATAGAAACCAAAATATTGAACATTGAGTGTGCGAAATGCGAGAAAAACAACGTCTGTAAAATCACCAATTTAATGGATTTATTGTTACTTTTATGTGATTTTTCTTCATTAAAGTAGGCCTACTAATTCTAAGCTGTGGTATTCAGGATAAAGTTGGTTAAAATACAAGGCAGGTGCAAAAGGAAACTAGCTTAGCGGGCCTAGGCCTAGGCTACTTCAATTTCGGTGATTTCCTGCCTTGCAATTTTGAGAAATGATAAAATGATGCCTCGCATTTTTTGATGATGGTAAAACGATGCCTCGCATAAATTTCTGACTTGCCTCGCATGCCTTCCCTGCCTCGCGTGCCTCGCTGCCTCGCACTTTGTTACTACCCATAGTGAAGCATGACCTTTGTGCAGTTGTTCATTGTTCTTTGAGCTTTTATCTCGAAAAAACCGTTTAAAAATCGAGTAAATTTTCACGGAGATATCGCAGTTTTTATACCAGCTAACAAATTAATCATATTTTTTATCAAGCCATAGACGTATCATTTGGTAAATCGAAATTTAACCGTTTAAGCAACTTTTTAATTTACGAACCCTAGTGCATTTTGTAGCATATTAAAGACTCCAACTTATTTTAAAATCACATTTTAGTGCGCGCAAATGCGCGCATGAAAAAAATTATATAAAATTTGTTCTCATGAATATTCAAAAATATACGTATAATAGAATTCCAACGACACAATTTCTTATTTTTATTACTGTATATGACATTTAATTTATGTTTCAGTCTATATTATGACCGTTAGCAAAACTAAAATTCTTCTATTTAGTCTGATATTGTATAATTAAATTATTTATGATATTAATATCATAAAATATATGATTTTTACGATCACATACTTAGAGTTCAGTGAAATTGTAGGACTAAATTATATATCGTTAAACGATATATAATTTAGTCCTACGTAATTATTATTTAATAAATAGCCTAAATAAGGATAATATTTAATCCCATAATGATGGACATATTTAGTGCATACCGTAACCGGTAGGCCTTATAGGTTCAGGCATAGGCGCGCCTATAGTAACAATGAACAAACAGACGACGAGGGGATACAGCCCCCGTAGCCCCCCGCTGCACCACCACTGGTCCTTATTAAACCCATTAATCCATCATGATTCATGATAAGTTGTCTGGAGAAATTACCAACATTTAGTACACAGTAAACCATATAAATATAATTCCTTTATTGGTGCCGTATAAAACTCGTATTATTAATTTATTAATAAAAGATATCCAGTAGAATAGCGCTGCTTTTTATAAAAATTAATAAACAAGGTCGGAATACAAGTTCAGTAGGTCTACAAAAAAACAAGATGAACTGACTGAACTATTCAAGTTGTGTCTCATAATATTTATATTCTTTGGTGTGACACACATGCTGCTGCAGGAGGCGAACTGGGCGGACGCGCGGCGGGGAAAGAGAGAGCCCCTCATCTACTGCTTGCTTTGTTGCTACTATAAAATACTGCTGCTAAAATCCTAGGGTGTCACGAAACCTAAGACCACGAAAGCTAAGACCCCCTAAGACCTAAGATCACGAAAGCTAAGACCCAAGACCTAAGATTACAAATTCTAAGATATACTACAGCTTAAAAACAATACTTGTTTATCCATACAAAATTTTAAACACAGTAGGTTTCATTTATTACCATAAATATAATTTAATACTACCGCAAAACATAGATAAACTCACATTATTTTCGCCCGTTGAGTAAATGTATATTTTTTCTTTACAACAAACAAACTTGACGGGTTGTTTGTTGGTATATATTTACTCCATTGAGTTGGTTCAGAGGATGTTTTTCTTACGCACATGCCTTTCTTGTATTTTGACTCCAAATTTGTTGACTAACTTTATCCTGAACACCACACTTTAAAATTAGGACTTATAGGCCTAAGTACTTTCAGAAGGAGAAACACATAATAACAAATAAATAAATCCTTTAAATTGATGATTTTACAGATGTGTTTATAAGTAATCCGCGATTTTCCCTGTAACAGTAATATTGTCCATGTGGTAGGGCGCCGCCATAAGGTGGATGTATCTGGGATGTATACAACTTTTTGTGACGGTTTCAATAATCAAAGGCTAGACCACCGGTCAGTAGTATTTTCATGATAAAAAATGTTATCAACTACATGCCAACATCATGTTAAATACTATTTGGATATTTAATTGTTCGTTTTATGCAATTTATTTAGTAAAAACTGCCGTATAAACAGTTTGCTTTATCAACCGGGCGCTACAATAGCGTGACCGGGCGTGTTGGTGTTTACGCGTTTTCACGTAGGATAGTTTAATAATATTCCTATATTTAACTTGTTTCTGGTAAAACAAATAAATGTTAATGACATTTAACATTTTTTCCTATTAATAACATGTATTTTATACTGATTTATATCATAAAAACAATACTTAATTTACCGGGCGTAGAGTAGTACACGGGCAATGGTAAAGAATAGGCCGTGCTGAGTAACGATTCGTTGACTTTTGGTGTTGCTGTGTTAGGCCTTTTTTGTGAACTAACTTAGCATGTTAGTAAATAATTGTCTGTAAAAGTGAATGTACACTAGTTTGTTAATAAATATGTATTATAAAATAGTTTACAATTGCAAAACTATTATCATAATTCTATTTAATGTGACATGTATAATATCTATTAAATCAAGTCTTATTTAATATGTATACATCCGCCCTTATGAGGGCGGGCATCACTCTCTGGAGCTCTCTGTTACAAATTTCTCATGCAAAAATCGCGGAATACTCATTCTTGTGATATATTATATTCTTTGCTTTGGGCCTATTATTTGTCTTCAGCAGACCAGAGTTGCGCCTGATATGGCGGATACTCTGCTTCTACGAGCAGTGAAAGGAAAGCCAAAATGCTTAAATTTGTCATCTAAACATCTGACGCAAATCCCAAGACTTATTGGCAAACTTGAGTGTTTGAATATTCTACATTTAAAAAATAACAAGATTCAAGATTTACCAGTAGAATTTTCAGCTTTAACCAAAGTAGGCTACTCTCTCTAGCCTACTACTACTAGCTAGGCCTAGTAGAGGCCCTAGGCCTAGCCTAGGCTAGCATGGAGGTATAAAATAATTATTTTATACCTCCATGGTCCTGTCACACCAAAATCAGTCCGGGCCAAAATCGGTCCGGCCTGGATAAAATCGGTCCGGGCAGTAGGACTGTTTTTTGCCGCCAAATATGGTCCGGTCTAACAATTATATGGTGTGCAAAATGAGTCATAATGTATATCATTAAAAAAAGGCCATGATTAGTCATTATATTGAAAACTACGGGGTTTTATTTGTTATTTTAATATTATAAATTAAGCCTGTTTTTTTTATTATCATTATTAGTAGTAACTCATCAATAATTAGTAGGCCTACTAATTGTTAGGCTTTTTGTATACAATTATAATATGTATCTCTGTCTGTTTTTAATCCATTTTGTTCTTTTTTAACATCTTCGTTTCCCCATGATGTTAAAAACAATTTAATTTATTAATTATTTATGGTTAATCAATCAATATATCAATTCAATACAATTATTATAAAACAATTATCCAATATTGATTAGGCTGAGGAAGGAAAAAGGCCTCAATCATAAATAAAATCTAGCTGGCAATTTTTATCAGCGTCTCATACCCGTTCGTGTTAGTGTGTGGCAGGCCGAAATATGAGTGAACACCTAAGTCATGTTTTTAGATAAAATACATTTATTTATAGTGTTTATCCGACAAGATAACTTACTAATATATATCATGGGATATTTTTCTAGCCATAAACAACTTAAAACAGCATCATAGGCCTAGTAATTCAATTAAAATCGACAGAAGAAAAGCCCGGACCGATTTTGGCAGTGGCGGACTGCTTTTGGCCACAATTTTAGAGCCAAAACTGGTCCGGCCGGACTGATTTTGGCCCCGGACCATATTTATCGTGACAGTCCTAGGCCGTATTTAAAGAGATGATCTTTCTGTTTTGTAGTATTTTGTTTATCTAATTAATGTACAATAAATACTAGGCCTAGCAGAACTACTAAAGTAAACAAGATAATAGGCCTAGCCTAGCCTAGTTAATACTATAACAGCAGTCCCAAGATCTTTAAAAATAATATAGCCTCTAGGCCTAGCCTATTGGTGATAAATGAACAATGTACAGACTACAGTGAACTCTTTCCTAACCATGTTTTTTTATATTATTAATTAAAAATATTACTTTTTGTTTATTCCCAGCTTATTGTATTAAATATTGGCAACAATGAGTTAGAAGAGATACCAGCATCACTAGGGCAACTAAACAATCTAGAAACATTGCATTTATTTGGTAACAAAATAAAAAAATTGCCAAATAAAATTCTAGGTCAGTATTCCAATTGCATTCATAACACTGCAGAACATTTAGAACTCAACTCAACTGTGGCAACATAATAAGCGCTCCAAGCAACTGACAGGCACAACAAAACTGTTCTATTGTTTCCAAAGCTGTTTCCAAATCAAGTATGGGTGGGTAAAAGTGATAGTAGGGATTAGTTCGATTTTACCGTAAAAGCACTTGCGCATACTGGTTCCTACAAACTACAAATCGCATTTTGCGCGCCGTAAGGTAACCATGACTATTTAAAATTAGTAAATCGGTTTCAACATAAGCGCTTAAACACTGGTTCCGTTGAGTTTTTTTTAGTTAGGTTGAGTTCAGTGTCAATACACAGTGTTGGGTATTTTGAGTTTTGCTGTTATTAAACAGCGTAGTTGTTTAGAAACAACTTGAATATCTAATCCTGCTGCCATCACTAAAATCTCAATCTGTTGAATGTATGAATGTTAATTTGTTTTTCTTATGGTGTTATAATGTGGATGCTCAAATTGTAAACAATTTTATTTTAATACGCAGGTGGACTCAGAAGTTTAACATTTTTGAATTTGAACAATAATGACCTGAGGACTGTGACACCATCGATCAACAAGTAAGTTGAATTTTCAGTTTAAAACACTATCGCCCGTATTCTTAAACCGGACTTTAGTCGTAGTTCGAGCTAAAACTAAAAAAATGACGTCATTTTAATTCATAAACCGAACTTCAACTAAATCGCCGACTAATTCAGGCCAACCTCGACTAAATCGAGACGGATTTTGATCGATTTTTTTAGTCCTGGAGGGGACAGGCTAAATGGTCGACTAAATGGTTTTTAAACGATGTTTATGAAAAACGTAACAGTCATTGAGTTGTTATATTGGCCAGATATTGAAGAATGAAATATCTATTTTTATATTAGCTTAATTAAATATACATTGGTATATGTTATAATAATGAAAATCATCTTTATTTACAACTGTATACAAATTACATAATTTTCTTCGCGCAAGTCCGACTTCAACTACGTCACGCCATAGCGACAATGGCAGATGCGGCAATTCACCACGCGATGGAATGTTTAGGGGGCCTAGCGCTTTCTTGTCACGCTAGGAAGTGCGTGGTTCGTCGCGATCATACTTTGTTGGAGGCCTAGAAAATATGAAAGTTACCGTACCGCCATGGTTCCTAAATATATTTTGAAGATTTTGTTTGTTGTTAATCAAAAGTACTTCACTGTTAAATTAATACTGATCTTGTTCTAATAATTAACGATTAAAATTATTTTTCATGTATAGTCCTGATGCGTAAAAAGTGTTGTAAGAAAATGGAAAGTGATATCAATGCGCAAAATTTCGTCTGCTCCTCAAAATACTCTTGTCATTGGTCAATGTATAGCCTTTGTTACCCAGACGTGTGCAACTCGACTAAAAGCTCGACTTCATTAAGTCGAACTGCAAACTTCGACTACTTCGTTTTTTAATCGAATTTGAAATAATAGCTAGAACTACGACTTTTTCAAGTCGAACTACGACTAAAGTCCGGTTTAAGAATACGGGCGTAAGTCATTTACATGAAATGAATTATTTTCAAATCTAATCAGTGGGCCCATTGTATGTCAAAAATTGTAAAGCAGTTTAAACAGGGATGTTGGTACAATTAAATTTACATTATCAGTTATTTTATACTATACACAGTTTTTCATAGTGGAGCTCTAGCTTGGGGGTTAACGTGCTTACCTTTCAATCCCAGGGTTCAATCCTGACCTAGTGGTTGACTCTTTCAACTCCACTCCCTACCCTTTTCACATCTGCATAAATTGTTACAAGTTGTAACCAGGTTTGATCTCTTGATTTATTACACGCATACGCAAACCCTGAGGTATCTGGGCTCATTCAATTTAGTATTTTATTTTAGTCAATTTCTATCTTAATTTTAGATTGGTTAATTTGAAGTACTTGAGTCTAGATGGTAACAGCTTGACTAGTCTGCCATCAGAACTATGTGCCATCAGTCCTCTGACAGAGCTGCATGCTGCAAACAACCAGTTGACAGCATTGCCTTTAGAAATTAGCTTCCTGGTGAACCTAACAAAGCTTCATGTACAGAAAAATAAGATAAGAGAACTTCCTGAAGGAATTGGTAAACTATATAATCTGAAAGTTATCGACATAGCTGCAAATGAATTGAGAATATTTCCAACAGAAGTAAGAAAATAAAAATTATTTTTTCAAGATAGATTATCATATACATCCTTACATGCGCACTGTAAAGCAATTAAAGATAGTTCTGTTATTAATTAATGGATTGTTTGAAGGTTTGCATGGCGAAATCAAATGTTGATATAAAGTTTGCGGTACACCACGTGTATTAGTTCTGAAAAGAACTGTTGAGTTTCTCGACGTTTCGATCAATATAAAATGATCGTCCTCAGGAGTGAGAATGCAGAAAGTCCAGGAAACTTGGAATATAAGTGGAAAGGGTGGGACTGGTGTGAAAGCCAGAAACAATGGCAAGTTCACACAGTGGGAGGGATTGAAACTAGCTATAGCAAAGCATTGTTTCATTGTTCTTGAGGGTGATCTATCCAGCTGTTGCTGATCATCATTAGGGACCCTCAGAGGTTCACAAGACAAACATATACACAAGATGCTCTAAATAAACAAAGTCTTATTACAAGTCTTTGGGAGTGGGGTAATTTGGTCCTTAGAAAAAATCCTGACATGTGACGGGACTTTAACCCAGGACCCTTGGAGTGGTAGACAAGCACCAAGCCACAACTTCATGAGAAACAATGCTTTGCTATAGTTAGTTTCAATCCCTCCCACTGTGTGAACTTGCCATTGTTTCTGGCTTTCACACCAGTCCCACCCTTTCCACTTATATTCCAAGTTTCCTGGACTTTCTGCATTCTCACTCCTGAGGACGATCAAAGTATATTGATCGAAACGTCGAGAAACTCAACAGTTCCTTTCAGAACTAATACACATGGTGTACCGCAAACTTTATATCAACAATTAATGGATTAACACATTCCATTTTGCAACTCAATCCCCAACATTGTTTTAAAAAATATGTAATGTATTAAATGTTAATATATATACGTATATTTAAGTTGTTCAACTTTTCTAGATGTACTAGCACTACAATTGTGTTTATTTTACATTCTTAAGTAAATTATGTACATTGTTGCCTATTATTCTCTTCCTGTCACTGGCTCCTTTTTAATATATTTATAATATATTTATAGATGGTACATTTCTGCTTATTTGCCATTTATTCATAAATTTGTATATATTTTCTTTTTATATGCCTGTGAGAATTTAAATGAATAAATATTGTGATTCTTTCCATTTTTCTTTCTTTATATTGACAGTTGAATAAACTACCACTGAAAGAATTGTACTGTGAAGAGAACCCATTAATTGACCATGTTCCTATTAAATCTGTACAAGAGGAAGAAGTTCTAACTTTGAAGGTACTACTACTACTTTACTATATAGAAATGTGGGAGGAAGAGGCAATGTGTTGATGATGGAAGTTAAGGAGTGGAAGCATTGCCATTATATTATTATGTATATAGAATATATTAAATAATAAAGATATAATATTTATCAATTACAGGAAATATGTGCTAGATTCATAATGAGTGAACTCAAAACAAGGTAATCTTATTTTTCATTTAATCTAAATTTGAAAAATTATTTTATTCCAAATCATGTTCTCTATTAATATCAGTGATATGTTCTATTTATTACAGTACAGTATTAATAATAAGCCGGATATTAACAATAAACTTGGGGGTAATAAGTGATGAAAAGGGGTTTAGGAATGTATCTGATATACCTAATTGAATTAATTACATTAGTTTATTTACTGTAATTGTATGTACCATATTTCTTCAAATAAAGACCCCCCCCCCCCCCCCCCCCATAGAACTTCATTTCGAATAAACGCCCTGGAGTGTTTATTTATTTCCTTGAATAAACAACCGACCACATTCATATACACAATATTGTACTACACTTTCCTATTTGTATTTATTATCAATCATTAGTCTTCGCCATGATTCCAAATATGCCGGTAACAAGTCAACGAGTGCTAGTAGTACTGACTCCACAATTTGTAACACTCCTATATCCAACAATAGGTAAATCATTGTGGGCACACTTTGTAATTTTTTTAACACAAGCACAATTTTGATTGAGAGTGTATTACTAGTACTGTTGATATTATTTTGACCACTATTATAAACTCCGTTTTTCACTCCTAGGCACAAGTTAATTTGTATTCATTGTGTTTCTTAAACATTAGATTGCTATATGACCAAACACTTACCTTCTATTTTACATGCACACTATTTAACCTGGTCATGTGTGGTACAGTCTACAGTCTAATTTTGTACAGACTGTTTCACAATTTCTCATATTTAACATAACTATTTATGAAACTTGAAAGTCTCATTTATGAAAGTTTTCATTATAGGTGATCATGATTGACTCATTTCCATTGTTTTGATTACTCAATTATTACTTTTCTAAAAATACAAAACTATGGTTTTCACTCATTATTGCTCAATATTATTCTTTGTAGATAAGTTTCACTTTCAAAGTACTTTAAAAATAGGTTCATACAAAACTATGGTTTTCACTCATTATTGCTCAATATTATTCTTTGTAGATAAGTTTCACTTTCAAAGTACTTTAAAAATAGGTTCATATAAAAAATTCTTGTCAATTGCCAAGCATTTAAAATTGAATTTCGCAATTTGCATAAGTTATTTTGTCAATCTTAGAGCTCTGCTGACAATCAAAATTTGCATATTCATAATTTACTTTAATTGTTGACAGGTGGTCTTATTTAAGAATAGCTATTCGCCACTACCCCAGTGTGAAGGAGATGTTGGGACAGGCTAGCAAATGTGCGTTCTGTAATCGTTCATTCCTAAACACATGGCTTGAATGTGTCACGTTTGTTGATGCCAAGAAGGCAAGTATTCAATTAAAATTATAATTTAGCATGAAATTTATTGATTCCTGATCTAATAGAATAATAAAATAATAATATGAAATCAATGTAATACAATACTAATAAACATGGATCTCTTCTTGATGAAACTTGATTTATTTACTGTATTTAAAATCGGTCGGTATGTAGCAATGATAATGACCTTATTTTAGTATTGTATAAAAGTATTTTTCACTATTGTTAACAGCTAAATATATCTTTATTACAGTCTATTCTGTGCATTAGACCGTAATTTATATACTATTGAACATTATGTTGACAGTTTGTTTGGTTAAAAACACAAAGGGTTCAGTCGTCTACTTAACTATACTAAATTTGTAAAGTTTATATGTGCTGTATAAGAAATTAAATGCATGTATTAACCAGTTCTCCTAAATTGTACAATATAAGTTGTTTTAGATAAAACCATCTGAACTCTCACTTGTAATATGCAATATAGTGAAAGTTAAAGCCATTTTTTATCTATTTTTAAATATATATTTGAAAGTTTCGATTTCAAGATTGGAGCAGATTACATTTTTTTTTTCTCCCTGGAGAGATTTTATCAAAGCTTCTATGAAGAATTATGAACTTCTGTTTGCAAACATTATATGCGATATTTTATTTTCAATTAATTTTATTATTTACAGGATCTGAAGACAATGAATTCCCCTGGCAGGATTCCAATACGAGCATTGCTCTGCTCATACAAGTGCTTCAACACACCTGGTCATCGCTTCTATGGTGTTGCATTCCCATGATGATAAAATACACACTAGTTTGGCATTTGGTCCTTATTGTATTCGTCTTCAAAATATGTGTAGAGCGCATCATCTTCCACCTCTGAGGCGCTTCCAAATGTTAATAATAAAACAAGTTGTTTCGTGATATTTAATATGTAAATAATATGTAAAAAAAGCACTGTTTGTGATGAGTGAGATTTAAAATAAATGTATTGAATTTCAACTATGTTAAGTTTTGTTTCTGTGCACAGTACTGACCCTGTTAAATCTTTCACACAATACATTATCAAACCCCTGGCATATACCATTTCAAATAATTACAAAACAAAAGAGGTTTTGCAATCAATTCACATGAAATTGTTATTAGAGTGGCTTGGATTTCGATAAGAATAGGCTACAGTCTATAGTTCACACCTGAAAATGAACTGTACCTATTTTGGTGGGAGAATGCAATCCAAGTTTTTTGTTATCTGTTTGAAAGGTATCAATATTATGCCTTGAGACACTCATATGCAGTCGTGCTACGCCTGCACTGTTGAGTGTATTCTAAACAATCCTTGTAGGTGAAAAATCATTATTCTAAAACTACTGTATACACCATATTAAAATAAGTTGAACGATTAAGTAATTTTTCCGCAAGATACTCTTTAATTACATTTTCATGTTATTAATTTGATTTCTACTGCTACCTTCGCTACAGATAATAAAAAGTAATTTTCAAATTTGATGTTGCCACGGTCAAACTAATATAGAGAGGACAGCAAAATATTAGTACACACATCACAGGCCCGTAGCCAGGGGGGGTTTTTATGGTTCGGGCGAACCCCCCCTTTACAGCGAACCCCCATCTCCGACATGCCCAATACAATACCTCACCCTCATCTCCAAAAATCCTCCAAATACGTGCCCCACAGTACAAAAAGTTGTTTGTAAATTGAAAAAATCGTAAACTTGTTCGTGAACCTTCTTCTCTGTATGAGCGTCAACTAGTGATACATGTCTGTAAATTTCTAAAAGCTGCAAATGAATTGCCGATTTTAACCTGAAAAATAAATGTTTGGTCCCTGCATGTAACATGATATTGACGCGTCTCATAGCGAGCTGACGCACGAACGATTCGTACAAAGGACACCGCCAGACAACTGCGTACCTATTGTTTATATCACTGGCAGTCAGGCAGCATGCATAAAGTAGCCTTCCGACGTACATCGGTATTTATGTGTGACTATGAAGTATAATGTATCATAGAGGATTATAGTGAATATTAATATTTTACACTATAATATCTATGGTATCAAGTACTGTAGTTCACATTATGGCATCCGATTAATTTTTTTTAGACCACCAGCCAATACGTACTAAAATGTATCAATATCACCTATTTACATATTTATATTCCTCAACACATTGCTGTAAATAAATATTATAGATAGAGCTAGCAAATAGCATTTGCCTTCACCCAGTGTGCTTTTTTCGGGGCTGGATATACGTTCGCATTGAACTTGAACGCAAAACAAAATACGGAGTAAATGATCAAACAATCGGCGGTTCCGCACAGAGCACGCGCATCTAACATACGGCAACAAATAGTTATCGTCATTTAAATTATCGACGTGTTTGAGGAGGAGGAAAAAAGTACGATCTTTTTGCTCATTGGCTATATAGCATGCTGCACGAGAGTGTCTTTTCCGGCCATCTAGGGGTGTCATTTAACAAAATTCGCTTCGCATCAGGCTGGGGGAGGAGGGGGGGGGGGGGGTTGACCCAAATATTTAGTGTCCGAACCCCCCCTTGACAGATCCTGGCTACGGCCCTGCATCACCACCTGGAATTCGAATGCGTGTTATTTATATTGTATCACAATGGAGTACAGTAGTTGATACCTCACATTCCCTTTCTATGTTCCTTCCTATATTCAAGAAAATCTGAAAAAAAAAAGAATTATATTAAACATAATTATAAATTAAAATTAACGATTGTTTGACTACTGCATTTCATTCTGATGAAAAACGTTAGTAGAAATAGAAGTACTGTAGATAATAAATAAATAATAAATAAATATCTTTAATCTGTAACTCTGATGGAGTGATGGCATAAAATAAATAAATGCTGATTCAAAATAAGCGAGCCTTCGAGTTGTTAATGAAGGCTTGTCTGTCCATTCCAACATTATCGAGAACTTGTTTGAATAACGTGTTCATATTTCTACCACGCTTCGAGCATTTGTCATCTTGGAAGAATAGGTTTTTCGTCATCCGATCATTATCAGATCTAATCAGATGTGCAGAATAATTTCGTTGCTGGGTTTTGATGAATGTAGATATATCACATGTCTTACATATATTGTGGATGTCCATTCCAACATTATCGAGAACTTAATTGAATAAACGTGTTGGTATTTCTACCACGCTTCAACATTTGTCATCTTGGAAGAATAGCTTTTTGTCATCGGATATCATTATCGGATCTAATCAGATGTGCAGCATAATTTCGTTGCTGGGTTTTGATGAATGTAGATATATCACATGTCTTACATTGTGGATGTCATGCTGTCATTGAATTATCAATCTTTTGCTTAATATGAGGGCCACTGAGGATTTCATGCTTGTTATCATTATGTGTTGTGTTATGTGTATACAGATATTTAATGTACAGTAATTACGACTTTTTGATTATTCTGTTTTACTGATTTTCAACATTGAGAATACAATTGGTCAGATGTTTTGCCCTACTCTGACGTAATTTGTACTTTATACTAAGTACATTTGAGAATACCAGCGAAAAAAGTAATTCTCGGGTGGGACTCGAGCCCACGACCTCCAGATCACTAGCCTGGCGTTCATACCTCTAGACCACCACCGAGTTTGCGCTGATGGCTAGTGATTAGATTCAAGTCCAAGTAAGCAGCGGGTGCTGCACCAACAGGAGAATACAATTACGATTATAGATATCAATAAAGTTCAAAATGCAAACTCACTTATTAACCAAAAGTAAACAGGCAAGACTAACAAGAAAATCCCATACAAAATACTGACTCCAGCAAGTAGAATTTTAATTCCTACAAAATGTAAATAAGTTTATTTAGTAAAAACTAGGTAGTTTTTAATATCATTATGTATCTCCCTTTCAGCATATTATTCTGATGCAAGACATTAAATATCAATATTTCATTCATATATTGAATATTTGCCTTTAAAATTATGGGTATTCCTGGATATACTTACGATCGTCATTGACTTTTGGAGAATCGCACCAGCCTAGAAAGACAGAAAATAGGCCTACATTAAAATTTTTCTCTGCAGATTTAAAAAAAAATTATATTCAACATCATTTCTAGACATACCAATACAACCATATTTATTATACTCACCGGCACAGATGGGGGGGGGGGGGGAGGGGGAATTGTTCACCTTTCAACAGTAAAATCATTAAATTGTTGAAATGAATTAGAAAGTAAGACACACAAACGTATCGTATGTAATTTCAGTATCTAAGAAGACTATTAGATTTTGCGTGAATATAAACAGTGGTGTATTCTTACAGGTGGAATTTGTATGTGCTCAGAAATTGCTTAAAACGACCTATAAATGACCTGCGCCGTTGGTTATACTCACACTGATCACTAAGGTGCTTCGTGTAGAAATAAGCAAGGTGCTTTGTTTGACTGTCCTTTGTGCCTGCTTCGTTACTCGCTCTACAAAAGTAATCACCAACATCACTAGCCTTCACATTGGATGTGTAATTTAATTCAGTCCCAGTGCCATTTGTAGAAGCTATCCATTTTCCATTCTTATAAATCTCCAGAACTGGTTCTGGATAAGCATCACCAGCAGTACAGACAAACTCCAGCAAATTACCATTTATCAGTGTTGTAGGTAGTACAATGCTTGGGGGATGTATAACTAAACATGAAAATTCAAATTATAGACACTCCGTATGCAATGTATCATTTTGTGGCAATTATAAATGTGTTATATAATTATTGACAAATAATACACACATGTAAACATTTATTATAACAACTCACATTGGACACTAAGGTGCATTGTTTGACTGTCCTTTGTTCCTGCTTCGTTACTGGCTCTACAAAAGTAATCATCAGCATCACTAGCCTTCACATTGGATGTGTAATTCAGTTCAGTCCCAGTGCCATTTGTAGAAGCTATCCATTTTCCATTCTTGTAAATCTCAAGAACTGGTTCCGGATAAGCATCACCAGCAGTACAGACAATCTCCAGTACATCACCATTTATCAGTTTTGTAGTTAGAACAATACTTGGAGCATCTAAAACTAAAATTATAATACAAGCTCTACAGTACACTGTACAGTTAGGACAACAAAATTACAAATAACAAAATGTTATTTATATAATTATTAACACTTCCTGTAGACAAGCATACGAGTGAAATTATAAATAGTTCACAGGTGTCAGATAATATAAATACATGGAGCGCATAAACGGAATAACAGTAAGAAATAATTTTATTTCTCTTACTACTTTAGTTGAAGGAGGCCGATACTAAAGTATCTTATCAAAGCTAGGAAACATCTTATCTGAAAAGCAAACAAATATAATCTTTTTTCTTACATAATACAGAAACATTGCCTATGGAAGAGCTTTTTGATGGCTCATCATCGACTAAACTGACTTCACATTCGTAAACAGCAGAATCTGATCGTTTTACTTCATGTATTATAAGAACACCATCCGAAATGTCCATTCTTGTCTTGTTCAACACTGCTTTGTATAATCCTTGTTTTTTTCCAATTTCTTGTCTGTTACCGTTAACCATTTTGTACCAATATAATAATGGGTCTAGGATAGACGTTGAATGAGACCTCTCAATAGAGCAATTAAAACCAATCCTCTGATTTTCAACAACGGTATTGCTGGGTTGCATAATCAAGTCTACTGTTATGCCGTATACACAGCCAATTAATGCATATACAAAAATAGAAAAGCCTGTAAATATTAAAAGAGTATAATATATAATACTCAATGGTTAGAATAAAAAAATCTTATTTTACCTCTCTATAAATATTTACAATACAATATTTTTGAGCGTTTTACTTCATGTATATGAACACCATCGAGAATGTTCACTTGTCTTTTCATCAATTCCCTTTTCATCAATTCCCATTATTATACTGTATTGTGTTTAGGCCTTGTACCTCAGGATAAGAGTCTAGGAGAGGCGCAGACTGGTTGCTGTCTGCGAAAATTGTAGGCCTAAATGCTAACCCCCACCTCATAAATCGACCCTTATATTTGTATATAGTTGTTACCAATAATAGTGTACAAACCTGTAAAAACCACCATGTCGTCATTTATCGGTATTCCAACAATGAAGGCATCCAGTATATCAGCAGGTTTTCCTATATTAATTATAAAAAAAAAGTTAAACAAAACACTGAAATGCTATAAATGGTACTATAACTTACCGTTGAGATCTACAAAAATGTAAAAACAAAATGTCTTACCTGTGTTATACTTGTGCATGCATCCAATTTATTGTTCAATTATCGAGAATTAATAATTCAAATACAGTATAACCATTTTGGTACATAGTTTTATTTTCAGTTTTAACCACATGGCAAATAATGGATCATTCCATTTTTATTCCAAGTTTGTGTTTATACTGTATTTTAAATGGCATTGATTCTCTACTTCTACTTACACATGTAGAATTATGTAAGTTATGTAAATACTGAATAATATTTATATGTTATACAGTACTGTAGCGAGTATAAAATTTGCCTCTGACACCACTACCCTGTCAAAAACAAAGCGATACTATATACAAAGGGCTATATACTCATTTGTTAATACTCATACTAGAGTAAACTAGGCTAGGCTCCAGAAAAATTGCATTTTCGTACATGCTAATCACTTAAAATAAAACATACAGGACAGCAATAATGACATTTCTCAATTAATTTAATTTACAAAGTTAGTTAGTCTGGAATTTGTAAAATAGATGAAGTCTCTTAGTCTTCTTATCAAACTAGAACATGGCTTGCTGATGGTAACTTCATCTTCACAATTAACGACCCTTGAACCGCCCTCCACCACCAGTTTTGGCTTTCTTTTTGGCACTGCCCATTTTTGTATCAGCCTGAGAATACAATAAAACAAATTATTACTATTAATATCTAATTTTCCCAGGGCATCTGATATTCAAGATTAGAGATGTACTTTCATACAATACAATATTGAGGTTATCGTACTTTTGAAATAAAATATAATAATGTACACAAATTAAGTTTTATTATTTACTTATCTGTACTTAAATAATACAGATTTTCACTTTCTATTCAATAAAAATAGCATTACATTAATTTTAATGTAACCTTTATAAATTTCAACCATATTCTTCTTTTTCTTGATTTTACCGTGACTTTCTTTATATCAAATCTATTTTATATCTTTTTACTATTTGTTAGTTGTACTGAGCCATTAATGAAATAAATGTTGCTGAATTGAATGTCATAAGATAAGATAACTTTATTTGTCCTCAAGTCGAAATTATAATGCTAGTCTCACATACAAAAGTTAATAAGATAAAAAGGCATTATAAAACATAATAACAAGTTATCAATTATCTCCTTCAACAAAATCATTCAATTACTAATTACATTAACTGGTAACACATTCTAAAGTCTACTTTATGAGAAAAAAAAGGTGTGATAATGTGCCCATATATGGACATGATGTCATATCGCTACCATATTTGGGCATACTGTATCACTACCCTATTTGAACACACACACAAGCTAGTTTGATAGTGTAGACAGAGGTTAACAAACTTTTATCAAAGCAAACCATACCTTTCTTTTGCTTGGTTCTACAGTGACCTTGAAGAAGTTATCCAGTCTGCCCTGTGTGCTGCCTTTTCTGGCTTTGGCCAACTTCTTGCATGCATTTCTGACACGTTCCTCACTGAAAGATTAAAAAAATAATCATAAAATGACCGACAATGCTGCAAATGTAATAACAGTCAATACTTTTAGACATCACCATTTGTATCTAAATATAAATGTTGTAAATTAGAGATGGCCATAATTCACATTCAATAGATACAAAATTGATGCAATATTATAATATACTGAAAATTTATATTGGGTTTTATTCTGTGGCCTATAATTTTCCCAAGCTGGTTTGTTGCTGTTAATATCTTTAATATATCTTCAAATAATTCAGTTTTCATAATTCTTATCATTATGGTATCAACTAAAACAAACTATATTTGCTACAGTGGCACAAACATGACAACAACTTTGATATAATGTTTATTACCTAAATCCCTTTTGTGCACACAGGAACTCGACTACAGCATCTTCATCTGGATCGGTCCACTTTAGCTATATTATATAACATTCTAATTAAAACTTATTTTCATATATCTATATTATTGTGTTTTGTGGCAAAAAAAGAAAATATATTTTACAGAAGGTAATACTGTACTAATCATTTCCTCACTTACTCAACATTAACTAAAACCTACAATCAAATACCTGTATATAATAAAGACTATTACATCACAATACAATTTTCTTAGTAATATTATGCACAGAATTGTCCAATATTGTAATAAAAATGGTGAATATATTATGCTTTAAATATGTATTACATCAAATGTAGATCCAGCCTCAACCTCTGGATGCTTGAACAACTCCCTAGCCTCTTTGTACAACCAGTTCTCTGGGGGTGGATATTTCTAAAAGACAAAGTATTTATAAGGTCAGCTTTGATATAATGCGCACAGACGGAAGAGAATATTGAACCTGGTTCTTACAATGTTTCCAATAAAGCTCTGTCTACACTATCAACAATGTGACCAAAAAAAATCTGATGTGCCCATATGGACATGATGATGTCATATCACTACCATATTTGGGCATATCACTACCATATTTGGGCACAGTTTTGTCAAACTAGTTTGATAGTGTAGACAGAGCCTAAGGGGTGAACATTTGAACAGTTTGTGTTAGTATGTAATGGACAAAGATCCTAATTGTGACAAACTTTACATTACAACTCACATCTTTAATCTTCTCAATAATATTCTCAATACACTTGTGTTCCTTGATTAGTTGGATTGCTTTCTTCGGTCCAATACCACGAATCGATTCACAATAATCGCAACCCATTAATATACACAGATCAATGAACTAAAAATATAATAAAACATATTGGTTTAAATGTTTATGTTGAGGCCAATTTTTTTTTTTTTTTACACTAATAATCTAATAAACTAAACCATTAACATTCCTTTACATTTTGTTAATGGACTAATTGGTTACTCATCTAAATATAGAGGGCAAAATTACATTCCAATTTTTAAGATTATTTAAACAAGCCATAATCTACTAAATAATTCTAGACATCTTTAGATGTTAACTACTGTTAGTGACATCAAATGATGTCACCAAAATATAGAGGGCCACTATTTTTATATAATTCTAACAAGCATAATGTACTAAATAGTCGTAGATGTATTAGGATCACTGTTACTACTCTTCCATCAAGACGTCACACTCACTTGTTCTTGATTCATGTCTAATTCTGCCAAAATGGTTGCCAACTGGTACTCTGCTACTGGTAACTTCCTACGAAAAATTAAAACAAAAATAGAAAAAACACACTACAGAAAAATCAGAAACATTTCAATGCAGTACAAAATAATAATTCTACCAAAAACCAATATTTATTTATTATTGTTTTGAATAGTTAAATAAATTGTTTTACACTACCCATGTTAAACAAACTCACTTTGCTTCACTGGAAGTCAAATGTCTAACCATGACATTGGAACCGAAAGTAAGGGCATCCATATCTTCTGTACCAACAGCGTACACTTTGCCTGCTTTTACCAGTTCTGCACACTGGGCTTCTGCTTCACCCGGTGCCTAATCAATGAAGTAAACATATTAAAAATTAGCAGACATTAGCATTGTCCTTTGTTTCAAGGAAATATTAAACACACTAAAATCAGGCCTTGTCTTTTGAAAATGATAGGTGTGCTACAAATTGCACTCCCCAATACATTCAGGGGAGCTGTAGGTGTGCTGTTTGTATTTTGGTGTGTAGAAGTTTACCAAATTTAAGCGTGTTGTAAATCGCACACCTCAAGGGCAGTTTAGGAGTGAGTGATCGCACTCGCCTTAAAAGACAAGGCCTGTAAAATGTTTGTAAAATAGAAAGATTTTTGTAGTTCTCTGAAAGTAGCATAGTCAGGCATACACATTTTCAACACAGCTAGAAATACTGTACCTTGACAAAAGGAACTCCCATACAAGTAAGCAGCTGTTGGCATTCTTCATTATGAACTGAGCTAACACGAACCAGACGACGTTCAAACTTGTTTACCATATCTGCATCTCCTTCAGATTTGGCAATTTCAAGTTGTTTCTGTGCTTCTTCTCGACGCTCCTTCCGTTTTGTGAGTTCACCAGACTTCATTTCAGGAGGTTTGCCGTCAAAGACATAAAGAGGTTTGATGCCATTTTCAATCATTCTGATTGTTCTATAGAACATGCCAATAAGATGGCTAGGGAAAAAAAATATAAATCAAAATAATGTAGGGCTCATATTAGGACTATGTCACGTGGCACATTTAATAAATGAAAAATAAAAGAACTTGTACTATGTGTAATAATATAATGAGGTCAGTGTAGAATGTCATTGTTTTTTCGTTACCTTGTGGTCTCTCCATCTTCATTTGTCAATTGAGACCCATCCATCCTCACAGCGATTAGAAACTGGTAGATACACATGGATGCATCAATTGCTATCTTTCTACCTAAATAAAAGTATTGATTGAAAACAAATATCTCTAGCATATTAAAATAATAAGTAAGTAGGTTTAGGAGGAAGAGGCCTATTATTGTTATAATATATTGTATTCATCATTAAAATTGGCTTATTAAACAAAATACTGAAATAATAAACAATAAAAACACAAGGAAACCTGGCCTGGTGCCCTGTGAGTGAAAGAGTAGTTAGGCTTGGAATGACTAGCTTATCATATATAATAGGATAGGCAGTACGGAGGGGAGGCCTAGCTAGCTGGCGGTGGTGGGCTAGCCCCTATCTATAACTAGCTAGGCCTAGGGTAGGCTATACTCTACTTTCTATCTAGCGTAACATACATAACATATGCTAGGCCCTACTAGCTAACAGACAGTAAAAAACATGTTTTGAGCTATAACAAACCAAAATAATTCTTTATTTCATGTTGTCTAAGTGCAGAAGGAGCATAATCTGCAAGAAATTTTGCGAGACCAAGAATTCCCATCCCGAATTTTAAGGTTAATTTAGAAGAAATTAAGAGTAACTAAAAAATAATAAGCTGCTGTGTGTAACATGTAGAATTATTTCGCGCCACTTGGTCACAAAAATAGTAAATAAAGAGGGCGGTCTTTAAACCCCTAGGCTACTGTTATTTATAGTAAAATAAATATCCTAAAACTATTATACTGCCAATACATAAAATATTACAGTTCAATAAACAGTATTCTAAATTACTGTATATACTTATTAGTATTTAAAATGATATTAACAATAGTATGTTCATTTTATATTTTCATATTATAGTACAGTAATAACTATATTATTTAAAAGCTAGGGTGTACTTTGCTGCTCATTATAAACATTTCACGATGGCCGCCTCCAGTGTAAGTGGTTTTGTAGGTACGATCGAAGAAGATGATGATATTTCGCTTGCTTCAGAAGATACAAGTAGTGATGAAGAGGTTTGTTATTGATATTACATCATTTTAAATATAAAGTTGACAAACAAAGTCATGTTTATTAACTTTGAGACTGTTTTCTGCACGTCGTGTTTTGGTTTGGTTGGCATGCAGGGGTGACACGTGCCTAGCTAGCTAGGCTCTGAGTCTAGATACACACAAGTAATCCTGTTGGGTTGGCGAGGCAGAGTCAGTCAATCGACATGTTTTCGATCCCATTCGAACTTCAGCCTATTAGGCCACTAAGCTAGGCAGGCCTTAATATGATATAAATATACAGTGATAGATACACACACACACACAGTAAGACAATCAATAATAAATTATTTTATATAATAAATATGATGAATAAAGAACGGTATAAACTATTTAAAACCATATACTTATAGTCTTAGTTTTAGTAGTTATGTTATGCGCGATTTGAACGATTTGCGCAATTTGAAATTGCGCAAAAAAAATTCTTGCGCAATTTGAATTGAAACATATGTTTCAAATTGCGCAAGCAACGTATTAAATTGCGCAAGTAATCTGCAAATTGCGCAAGGTTTTTCGACAGATTGTGAAATCATGCACACCCATATTTTTATAGTAATTTCTAAGAATGATTCAAAATTAAAGATAAATATCGCATTTCCTTATTTTAGTAGTGCAAATATTGTTATAAGTTAGCATACCGTCGAAGAACCGACGAAGGAAAACGAAGCGGTGGTGTTCCACCAGGCGGGCGCGGCGCGGGCGGCCGGCTATACTACTCTAGCCTAGCTAGGGTCTGGACTACTGATACTGACTAGGTTACATGGCCTAGCTTAAACTAATATTAAAAACTTAAAAAGTGAGTATTAAACATTATCTTCATTGAAATGGTCTTATTTATATAATAAAATACTAAATTTTAAACTCCTCTGCCTAGGCCTAGCCTAGCCATGTATGGGAAAATTTACAGTTCGTTTTCAAATTGCGCAACTATCTTGCGCAATTTACAAATTGTGCAGCGCAATTTAAAATTGCGCAAAGATTTTCTTGCGCAATTTGAAATTGCGCAAATCGTTCAAATCGCGCATAACAGTTATATATACATAACTTATTATTATTAATAATGTTACTATTAATTTGTTTACAGTTTATAATTTATTTTACTTGGCAAATAGAATTTTGCTAAAGTTTATTATTTATCTATGTTTTTTATAACTTAAAAATGTTAATTGAAACTTGATTGAAACTTAATGAATCGCTATCTATCATAGTCTATAGGCCTATATTATATTAAATATTCCTGCTTGTTTTGATCCTTAAGGATCGTTAAGCAGTATTCCGAAAGAAGAAAGAAGAAAAATATATTTATTATAAACTAATACACAAGAGAAATGCAAAAATAAAATATTGTTTTAATAAATTTATCATAATCATACTGCACTTAAAATATTACTTACTGTCAGTGCTATTTTTAATCCTAAGGCGGTAGCTCCAAAACAGAAATCGAAAAAGAAGAAAATCAACAAAGATGGCTTCTCAACTGACTTTCAATTTGATGAAAAAGCTGTAAACAGTCATTTTTGGGTTGATGACTTTATCCAGGCTGCGATGCCTAAAGGCATTGTGACATCAACATTGGAACAAAAAATCGCAAAGATCAGGAGAGAGAGGAAAAAGGTTTGCTGAATATTACAAACATTTTAAATAAATTGCCTAGACTGTGACATTCTGTAAGCAGCTAAAATATCTGTAATTTTTTTTTCATGCAACTTGACCATTTGGTCAGTGTTTTTGTATATTTTGGAAATACAGTAAAGAGAATAATAATATATAAATTATAAGGTAACAGTATTTTTATCGTCCTCAAGTTGAACTGGAAACTGAGGATTCACGGCAGCCACCGTGCAGTGTGCACCAAATTTTTGCACATGCACTTTATATACACAGGACCAACAGCTTAACGTCCCATCCAAAGGATGAGGCAACGCGAGTGAAATCTTGCCTAAAATTTTTATTCATAATGAAATAAAATATAATTTTAGAAAGAATCTAAAGAACAACTGAACAACATGGAAGAAAAACAACCTGAAGTTGAAAACGAACAGACGACCGTAGATCTTGGTTCAGATGGAGAGAGTGATTATGATGGTGATAATGATTTGAGATTAGACAAGATTAGAAATAAAGTTACCAGTGAGAAAAGATTGGAAAGAGAAAAGAAAAGAAATAAAGGTACCATAGATTGTGAATAATATTTTATCCAACAATTTCATCAAAATAAACTTTTAACCTGTTAACTGTTTTAATGATTGCTGTAACTTTTTTTGTCGATAGGTATTTTGATATATTTTAAAAATATTTTTGTATTGCATTTTTCTATCAACTCATTATTGAAGGTCTTTATCTCGGTTAGTGTCAGTTAAAAAAAAAAGAAATTGTTTAATTACAGGTGACAATTTTTTTGAAGAAGCTCCTGAAGTTAAGTTGAAATCATCATTTGGAGACATGAACTTGTCAAGACCATTACTTAAAGTAAGATAACAATTGCTGATTTTACTGCAGCTTGCAAAAGAATTTCTTAGTAAAACTAAAATAAAATGCAAGTTACTGTATATACAGTGTATATACCAGTTTGAATGATATTTGCCTGTGAAAACCATCGTAGTATTAACATCTTAGTGATTTTTTAATCTTTGCATTCTGCAGGCTCTTAATGCAATGAAATTCACCACCCCAACACCAATTCAGTCTCAAACGATTCCAGTAGCTCTACTAGGTAAAGATATCTGTGCCTGTGCTGCCACAGGAACAGGTAAGTTCAATGTCACTGTAGAAAGTACTTCCTTATTTGAAGAGAATTATGAGTACAATTGTTTCCATTGAATGGAAGCTCACTTGGTTTTTGATATGAACATTTCGAGTTATTTGGTAATGTTACAGATTCATTTTTTCCTTCATGGTAATGTCTGTCTTTCTCACTTGTATCTGATACTGTTCACAGGTAAAACTGGTGCATTCATGCTTCCAGTTCTTGAACGACTGCTTTACAAGCCAAAGGAAGCCCCAACTACTAGGGTTCTTGTTCTGTTGCCTACAAGAGAATTAGGTGTTCAAGTACAATCTGTCACAAAACAACTCAGTCAGTTTGCCAAAGTAGAATCAGTTTTGGCTGTTGGTAAGTCAAAAGAAAGTGGCACTTGAAATTGAGCAACTGATAACAAATTGTCATTCATTCTCAAAGAAAGAAATGTTTAAAAATGTATTTTGAGGCACTGAATTTGATTGATCACTTTATTTCAGAATATCAGAATTGAGAATTCCATATCCAAAAAATAACAATGCAAAGAATAACGAAATTCGCACTAACATAGAATTTGTTTCCATTTAGTGAAGAGATTTGAGAATATTTGAGATATAGTACTGCGATCATTTTCACTGTTCACAATTCTTAATTTAAAACCATAAATGCATTTGTGGACATACATGTTACTAGCACTACGATGCTAAACAACATTCACAATGAGTTGCTATATCACCCTTCCAGAGATGAAGCAAATTTTCACAGTATGATTACATCAAATGAATAATAATAATATTTTATTTACTATTTTAAAGGTTTTTCTAACAATTCAAAATGTCTTTGTATGGTGGCACTAGTTAATAATAATATCTATGTACAGGTGGTTTGGACATCAAGATGCAAGAGGCAGCCTTGAGAAAGTGTCCTGACATTGTGATTGCTACACCTGGTCGTCTAATCGATCATCTTCACAACGCTCCCAACTTTAATTTGAGTACAATTGAGATTCTGATTCTCGATGAAGCTGACAGGTTTGTGATGAAAATCATCTTTTTTTTAAGTGGTACAAGCAAAAGTACACAAAGTATATTTTATCTATTATTTATCTAGTTTCTAAGTCTATACTTCTACAAATACGTTTATAGTGAATTAATACAAAATATCAAAAATATATTAGGTTTGGAAGAGTTTTGAGAGAGTTTACTACCTTCAATTAACAATTAATATTTATTTTCTAAAGAATGTTGGATGAATTCTTTGAGGAACAGATGACAGAGATTATCAGAATGTGTTCAATGAGCCGTCAAACAATGTTGTTCTCTGCTACCATGACAGATGAGGTATTTTTACCATTTCTTAATAGGCAATTATTTTTAGTAGTAGTTACTGCAGTTATATTAGTTAGTATTATTATAGTTTCAACTGATAATTTGAACATGAAATTGGTTTAGTGATTTTATACTTGAGAACTACCAAATTATAATCTAGGTTAAGCATAATCTTGCTGATCATACAATATTGTTTTTCTTTTTAATCCTATTTTCTAGTATCTTTTATTGAATTTTCAGGTTAAAGATTTGGCTGCTGTTTCTCTAAAGAATCCAGTCAAGCTCTTTATAAACGAGAACACAGACGTGGCATACAAACTTCGACAGGAGTTCATTCGTATCCGTCCAAATTCTGAAGGTGATCGAGAAGCCATTGTTGCAGGTTAGAAAAACTTCTACTGTCTTGTATAAATTTACAAGTGTCAAAATATTTACAATTTATTCATTGTGCAAAAGCATTTTTTAAATTAAGCTTGTTTTTGTTTTCTTTTGCAGCCCTATGCTCTCGAACATTTCATGACCATTGTATAGTGTTTATACAGACCAAAAAACAGGCCCACCGTATGCATATCATTCTAGGGCTATTAGGCTTAAATGTTGCTGAACTACATGGAAACCTTTCTCAGTTCCAGGTACAGTAACGTGATATTTCATTATTTTACACACACACACTCAACCAATTTCTAACAATCTAAATGTTATTTGATTTTGTTGTTTAATCATTTTTATTTTCATATCTCTAGAGACTAGAAGCTTTGCGTAGATTCAAAGAGGGACAGTGTGATGTTCTACTTGCAACAGATCTTGCGGCAAGAGGCTTGGACATACCAGATGTTAAAACTGTAATTTAGCAACATTTTCTCAACACCAAATTTAAAAGATCTAAAAATAGATAGATCTCTCATTAACTGTACAGTAAATACATCTACTGTATAATTAATATTTTTAAACAGTGTTTTTCTAATACAATATATTATTCCATTATTATTAGTACACAATGTTTTTATTTGCTTATTTAGGTCATCAATTTCACTATGCCAAACACATTAAAGCATTATGTACATAGGGTTGGCAGGACAGCAAGAGCAGGGCGATCTGGAAGGTATACACAAATATGTTCTTCATACCACCATTAATGCCACCTTTTTAACAAATTTGTGTCCGTTATTGTCCACTCTAGTGGATTGTTTTGGCATCATTAAATGCATCTTCTATACTGTAGTTCAAATAAAGTAAGATTATTCTATAGGTAATGAAAATATCCCTCCTATTTAATAAATTATTAGATAATATGGAAGGAATTTTGCTAAAGTTTTACTTTCTAAATTGTACAAATTTATCAGGTTATGAAACATATTTGTATTGTTTTTTTTTTAGATCTGTGACACTTGTTGGTGAAAAAGAAAGAAGGCTGTTGAAAGAAATAGTTAAACGTGCCAAGCAACCAGTAAAGAGTAGGGTTGTACCACTGGGTAAGTTGATATGCTACTGTTACAACAATTAAACTTTTTATCTATATTTCTAGACAAAAAAGAGAAAACCATAACAAGTCTTGACCTGTGAAACTTGCACAAAACATATTTACTTTCTATCTAATAAATTTGTTGCAAATCTATGAATGTGAAACCTATACACAATTGCAGGGTTTCAAAATTCAGTATAGTTTATATGGGGTATAAAGCACGGCGCACACTAGAGCTTTCGGCTGAGCCAACTGGCACGAGTAACACTTAGCTCACTAAAACATTTGCCGCAAATTGTGATCGCGTTCTATCGGACGCACACTAAACGCCTTCAGTACGCGATTTGCTGATTGGATAGTTACTTAATACGCTATACGGCACGCGCTGACAAATTATAATAAATTAGAACATGTCATGCGCAGTGGAATTTTTTAGTGAGCTATCTGCTTACGTTCGGCGCACACTTGAGGAAAATGGCACGCGTATATAAATATTAAACATGATAGATATTTTCCTCAGCGGCACGCGTGGCCGATTCCTGACAAATTCCCCGGCGCACACTGTGAGCAAAGTGTTACTCGTGCCAGTTGGCTCAGCCGGAAGCTCTAGTGTGCGCCGGGCTTAAGGGAAGCGATCTCTTGTGTTTAATCTGTGCTGTGCATATCCATATGTCCTGTCTACACTGTCAAACATTATGTGACTAAAATGTGAAAATATTTGAGCATATCACTACCATATTTGGTACTAGTTATTGTAGACAGAGCTTTAGAAAAAATCTTCCTGCTAGTAGTAAAAAATATATTTTATGCAATACCTAACTTTTGAACATTAAAAAGAATGAATACATTGCTCATAAAGATGTGGTGCAGATATCCAAATTAATAAACACTCAAATTCGATTGTACAGTACATACAAATAGAACTGATCAAATGCAAAATTTCATATTTAGATGTGATAAAGAAATATTCAGACAAAATTGAGGGTATGGAAGATGATGTGGAGAGGGTAGAAACTATGGAACTGGAAGAGAAAGAACTCCGAACATCTGAGAACCAATTGAACAGAGCCAAGGCACTGCTAGATAATGACAGAAATGAAGACAAGCAGAAGAGAGTTTGGTTTCAGAATCATAAACAAAGAATGCAATCTAAAGGTGCTAGATACAATATTATAAATACTGAAGTTGTCTTTAAATGCAATTAAATAATTTATTTACTATTTATATAATGTACAGTAATTTATTTCATAGAGTTAATAGACAAATAGTAGAGGATGAGATCTGAAATCTTTAAATAAAGAATTTATTTTTTCTATTTTGTTAGTCAATCAAGTGCTAGACAAGGCTGCGTTAGAACGGAAAACGAAAAAGAAGAAAGGACAAAAATTTAACAAGGAAAAAGAAACTGTAGGTTATTTTTAGTTTACAAGTGTATCGTTTAACTTTCTATACCTTGTTTAATGCCATTATATAGTATTACTACTTTGAATAAATAACATTTTATTTAAATAGTTCAGTAAATAAATTAACAATATTTTATTTATTACCATCTTTTGTTTGTTATTTAGTCGGAAGGAAGGGTGATGGTGGAAATAGAAAAATCTCAATTATTTGCTGCTAGAGCAGCTAAGCGGGATAGAAAGGGTAAACGTCTACGTGCCTATGATGAAACAGATGCACAATCAAACCATTCAGGTATGATTCTGTGTCTTGTTTTTAGAACCCTTTTTTACATTAGAAAGGGTAAACGTCTACGTGCCTATGATGAAACAGATGCACAAACTAACCATTCAGGTATGATTCTGTGTCTTGTTTTTAGAACCCTTTTTTACATTAGAAAGGGTAAACGTCTACGTGCCTATGATGAAACAGATGCACAATCAAACCATTCAGGTATGATTCTGTGTCTTGTTTTTAGAACCCTTTTTTACATTAGAAAGGGTAAACGTCTACGTGCCTATGATGAAACAGATGCACAATCAAACCATTCAGGTATGATTCTGTGTCTTGTTTTTAGAACCCTTTTTTACATTAGAAAGGGTAAACGTCTACGTGCCTATGATGAAACAGATGCACAATCAAACCATTCAGGTATGATTCTGTGTCTTGTTTTTAGAACCCTTTTTTACATTAGAAAGGGTAAACGTCTACGTGCCTATGATGAAACAGATGCACAATCTAACCATTCAGGTATGATTCTGTGTCTTGTTTTTAGAACCCTTTTTTACATTAGAAAGGGTAAACGTCTACGTGCCTATGATGAAACAGATGCACAATCAAACCATTCAGGTATGATTCTGTGTCTTGTTTTTAGAACCCTTTTTTACATTAGAAAAGGTAAACGTCTACGTGCCTATGATGAAACAGATGCACAATCTAATCATTCAGGTATGATTCTGTGTCTTGTTTTTAGAACCCTTTTTTACATTAGAAAAGGTAAACGTCTACGTGCCTATGATGAAACAGATGCACAATCTAATCATTCAGGTATGATTCTGTGTCTTGTTTTTAGAACCCTTTTTTACATTAGAAAGGGTAAACGTCTACGTGCCTATGATGAAACAGATGCACAATCTAACCATTCAGGTATGATTCTGTGTCTTGTTTTTAGAACCCTTTTTTACATTAGAAAGGGTAAACGTCTACGTGCCTATGATGAAACAGATGCACAATCAAACCATTCAGGTATGATTCTGTGTCTTGTTTTTAGAACCCTTTTTTACATTAGAAAAGGTAAACGTCTACGTGCCTATGATGAAACAGATGCACAATCTAATCATTCAGGTATGATTCTGTGTCTTGTTTTTAGAACCCTTTTTTACATTAGAAAAGGTAAACGTCTACGTGCCTATGATGAAACAGATGCACAATCTAATCATTCAGGTATGATTCTGTGTCTTGTTTTTAGAACCCTTTTTTACATTAGAAAGGGTAAACGTCTACGTGCCTATGATGAAACAGATGCACAATCTAACCATTCAGGTATGATTCTGTGTCTTGTTTTTAGAACCCTTTTTTACATTAGAAAGGGTAAACGTCTACGTGCCTATGATGAAACAGATGCACAATCAAACCATTCAGGTATGATTCTGTGTCTTGTTTTTAGAACCCTTTTTTACATTAGAAAAGGTAAACGTCTACGTGCCTATGATGAAACAGATGCACAATCAAACCATTCAGGTATGATTCTGTGTCTTGTTTTTAGAACCCTTTTTTACATTAGAAAAGGTAAACGTCTACGTGCCTATGATGAAACAGATGCACAATCAAACCATTCAGGTATGATTCTGTGTCTTGTTTTTAGAACCCTTTTTTACATTAGAAAAGGTAAACGTCTACGTGCCTATGATGAAACAGATGCACAATCTAACCATTCAGGTATGATTCTGTGTCTTGTTTTTAGAACCCTTTTTTACATTAGAAAGGGTAAACGTCTACGTGCCTATGATGAAACAGATGCACAATCTAACCATTCAGGTATGATTCTGTGTCTTGTTTTTAGAACCCTTTTTTACATTAGAAAGGGTAAACGTCTACGTGCCTATGATGAAACAGATGCACAATCAAACCATTCAGGTATGATTCTGTGTCTTGTTTTTAGAACCCTTTTTTACATTAGAAAGGGTAAACGTCTACGTGCCTATGATGAAACAGATGCACAATCAAACCATTCAGGTATGATTCTGTGTCTTGTTTTTAGAACCCTTTTTTACATTAGAAAGGGTAAACGTCTACGTGCCTATGATGAAACAGATGCACAATCAAACCATTCAGGTATGATTCTGTGTCTTGTTTTTAGAACCCTTTTTTACATTAGAAAGGGTAAACGTCTACGTGCCTATGATGAAACAGATGCACAATCAAACCATTCAGGTATGATTCTGTGTCTTGTTTTTAGAACCCTTTTTTACATTAGAAAGGGTAAACGTCTACGTGCCTATGATGAAACAGATGCACAATCTAATCATTCAGGTATGATTCTGTGTCTTGTTTTTAGAACCCTTTTTTACATTAGAAAGGGTAAACGTCTACGTGCCTATGATGAAACAGATGCACAAACTAATCATTCAGGTATGATTCTGTGTCTTGTTTTTAGAACCCTTTTTTACATTAGAAAAGGTAAACGTCTACGTGCCTATGATGAAACAGATGCACAAACTAATCATTCAGGTATGATTCTGTGTCTTGTTTTTAGAACCCTTTTTTACATTAGAAAGGGTAAACGTCTACGTGCCTATGATGAAACAGATGCACAATCTAATCATTCAGGTATGATTCTGTGTCTTGTTTTTAGAACCCTTTTTTACATTTATATATACTGTAATCTTGTAATTATATGCTAAGAATGTCTTAAAATTGAGAGATTTTTTAAACATTAATACAGTAATTATATTGATCGTCGTGAGGTGGTTTCCCGAATGATCGTAAAATCAAAACGGTACTGGGTATGACCAACTAGCGTTATTGTCATCGTGAGGTGGTTTCCCGAATGATCGTAAAATCAAAACGGTACTGGGTATGACTAACTAGCGTTATTGTCACCGGCTAGTCATCCATTCATAGAAGTACTAATGTAGTAGCCTACCTGTAACCATAGAATGTGACCCGAGGCATGGCTAACTACGACTTTTAGATGATAGAAAGTTGATTTTGATTTTACGATCTTTCGGGAAACCACCTCACGATGTAATTATATTGATTTGTCATTCGTTTTTAAAAGAATGGATGAATTCCTATATTTTTTGTATGCAAGATAAATTATTTACTTTTGAGATATTGTTGCAGATGAAATACTTGCCCATATTATTTATAACAATGATTAACAATTAATTTAATTTACACAGGTGCAAAGAAAAAGAAGATAAATAAGAAGACGTCATTTGATAATGAGCTAACAGCAACAAGCAAAAACGCTGTCAAACGATTTAGAAGCAAGTGAGTATGAGGTTCGGTTGTAAATAATAGAAGAGAAAGAATTTACAAATGTAGGCCTACAAAATGCAGTACATGATATATAAAATAGCAGGCTTCATAGACCTTTTTTAAAAACCTCTTCAATGGTACATGACGGTAACTATTAATATGACATCGTTTAGATGTTTTGCTGCATATTTTTTTTATAATTTTATTTCAAATCTCCATCTTCCAACAGAGACTTTTATTATCTACTTTATTTAACTAACAAGCAGACCTGTCAAGTCAAGTAGAATGAACATTGATTAAGTATTTTTCTTCCACAGAGCCAATGCCAATATTGCAGAGAAATCAAGACAGGAAAAGAAATCCGGCAAGAAATCATCACAATCAAACAAAAGGTTAGGACCATTTTAGGCTTAAATACCAATAACAGTGTACAAAAGGCTTATTATATTTATATGGAGTTGACCTTGGTGTGTGACCTAAAAAGTTTATTTACCTTGAGTAATAGTAATATCAGAATTAATATTAAATTGTTTCTTTTACTTTTTCAGATACAACCGGAGGTAACCTTACAGAATTTCCAAAGGATGGCTATATTATATTTATCAAATACCTTACTTACTGTATTAATGCCCTATTTCCAAAAATAATTTTACATTTCTTTAATTTAGGATAAGAATGAAAGAAAAAGTAAAAGACAGAATAAAATATCCAGGAGGGAAAACATTTGCACCACAACTACCGTCATATTTGTGGTTAGAACATGGTTAACATGTCTCTGTCAGAACAATGATAAAGTTAAAATTTATTCTGCCCTGCCATCAGAATAATTTAAAAAAAATACAGTAGTCGCATTGCTCTAATGCAAATACCAACTCATAAAATCATGTGATGATAATATGTGAATCAAGTTTCTAATTGGAGGATTTTCCATGCATGATTACATGGGTTCAGGTTCAAGAGTACGATATTTCATATGTGCCAAACCACATGGCTATGGAAACCATGGAAACAAACGTGTGATCTGATTAACGTAAACTATACTGTACATAAAGCTTGGTTCCCACTATGACGAAAACGCAAGGACGTAACGCAACGCAAAGTGATTTTACCAATCACAAGCGATAGATTATTCGAACAGTCGCGTGTGATTGGTCAACTCGCTTGCGTTGCGTCCTAGTGGGAACCAAGCTTAATGTATTAGGCCTACATTAAAAAAAAAGAAACCAAACAAGAAGGGATATTGTGTACACAACTGGAAAAGAGAAATACGTGGCAGTATACATGTTTAAAATATAATTAAATGCCGCACAAAATCTTTCCAATTTAAAACGTTAAAAACTGGCAGTGTTTACAATTAAAACTAAAATATTTTTGTCAACACATGAATTAAAGTAAATGCGTTGTATCTATAACCATTATTGTTTAGTATCTTTTTAATGCATTGCTCAGATTGAAAGACGAATTGATAAATAGTGCATGATAAGTAAATGATATTTAGTAAATTAGCAGTCTTTAGCCACGTTCACCTAAGATTGTATCGTGATTAACTATCGGTCAAGGATCCTCTTTTCCCCTATTCACTTTAGTCCAGCAACTACTGTACGTTGTTGCAAGGGGGTCCGTCGTGACTACCTGCAATATTTTGTAATAATTGTCTATGTCACGAGATTTAGTTGTTCGACCTCGAAATTGTGTTCTAGTATTTTGATATCTGTTTGGGCCATTTAGTAGCAGGCCTACAATGGTTTAAATATTGCTATTAATTCCAAAGAACAAAGACTAAATTACATTTGCATTTTGTTATTTACTTTGCATATGTTGGCTGGTTGACTAATTCATAATAATAATATAAATCAAACGTTAGGTTAATGTAATTTGCGGGTATGGCTAATAAAAGCTCTTACTCTCAACTTTATGAGTCCACAATAACCGTCGTTAAGCGAGTGCTACACGATGTCTGAAGGATATATTCTTACGTCCTATCACGGTTACACCACCGACGATAAAACGTCCGGTGAAGACACTTCTATCTCAAATAGCCATGTTTATTATGACAGTATTTCGGAAGTAAGTTTGTGGAGATCGGTATTCGCCGAGTTCTTGGGATTGACACTCCTGGTATTAATCTCAGCTGGAGCATCTGCTCCGTGGGATGAGCCGAACGCTCCAACAGTTTTCCAGATAGCTATCGCAAGTGGTTTGACGATAGCGACGTTGATCCACAACTTTATGGCCGTCAGTGGAGCGCATGTAAACCCTGCCGTCACTATAGCTTTTATTGTAAGTCGAAAGATCAGTTTTCTGCGAGGTTTATTATACGTATTGTTTCAGTGTGCAGGGGCTTGTCTTGGCGCGGAAATCTTGAAAGCAGTTACACCGGACGAGATCTACGACAAAGCAAATGGCACGTTTGGATGCACTTTGCTGGCTGATGAAGTGTCTCTTGGACAAGGATTTCTTCTAGAGTTTATGATAACCTTCCAGTTGCTTTTGACAATCTTTGCAGCAAGTGATGAGGGTCGTACTGACATGAAAGGATCCATGCCGCTTACTGTTGGGTTGTCAGTTATATGTGGAGTAATCTTTGGAGTAAGTATCATCCGTAGTTTCCATCGCAATACACTTAAATGGCCAGTATAGTCGAAACCCACATAGTCTCGGTGAAAGTTCCTCGTTTGCCTAGATTTGGGAATTTGTAAATCTTTATCGATGGCCTTTCTCCCCGCTAAAGTTTCTTTTCGGATTATTAATGTATGAGGGAATGTGTTTATAATGTAGAGTAACATATGCAGAATAACATATACATAACTGGCCAATAATAGCATCATCCAAATCAATCTACTTTAAAATCAATGCATCTTTCAAATTGTCGTGTATCGTCGTACCCGTTTTTTTTAGACAAATTAATAACATACGCTGAGATGAGTATAATAACAATGAATGTGTTTAATGAAACCAACTAGTACTATTGATGAACAAGTATAGAACGTTCGTAGGCTAACCTATCGCCAGAGCATATGCGCAGTACGCATATATATGTGCGCGTGCATATACTACACAAATAGGTGTAAAATCAGTTATTGAAGTGTCACCACCCTTTACCAGATCAGTCAATTAATTATTAAAATATTTGGCCTTTTAACTTGTAAATTATGAAGCTGATCAACAATAAAATAATATTTGTCATAATGTATGCGGTATTTGTTTCTTAAGAAACCAGTGCACCGGGGAATGAGTTTCTCAAACTATTCCTCCGGGATAATAATATTTCTAAACTATTATATTAGGCCTAATACCGTTCTCGGACACTGTCTTTTAACGTTGACTTTTATTGATTTTACAGCTTTCATACACGGGAGGGAGTATGAATCCTGCACGTTCCTTTGGTACAGCAGTAATCGCAGGTTGTTGGAAAGACCATTGGGTAAGTTTACGTTAAAACAAGTGTATACTGTTTAATTAATGCTTCCGTAATAGGGTGGGTGTGGTCGGCTGAGTGTAAAGAAGCAAACGTGGATGGATCTTATTAGAAACCGTCAAAGAAGAATGTTTATCATACAAATAATTAGGCCTATTAATAAAGAATATTTGTGGTGGCTATGGAATTAGGCCTACAATTTAACAACATATGTTACCCAATAACTGATATTGACTTTATGTAATGATAAATAAATTATTCAAAAAGTTATGATATTCCGCTAATGAAATGATGTTTACTTGCGGGTATAGTTATGTTTAACTGCGGAGGTTAAAATAAATGTTTAGTCTAATTAATTAATTGATCAAATTGTTTCTTTTAGATATACTGGTTGGCACCTATCCTAGGCGGAATTGTAGGTGGTGTTATGTATGAATGCGGATTTTCACAAGCAAGATTAAGCACACGGCGTTCTTGTATGGCTTAATAAAAAAAAAAAATACAGCTATTGTACAACTCTTGTTGTTCAGCACGCGCTCGACGTGCTTTAAAAAAAATATAATAATATGCGCAAGTTGTTATGCAGGGAGTAGATTTTTTTCCAATAATTTCTTTATACAAAACACACTAGTTTCAAAACTTTGTACAGTATATCCTAATTAAAGAAGGGTATACAACGTCACTCACAGGGGAAAGCTGGTGATACGTAATTTTATTCTCTCAAAATAATGTAATAATGTTAAAACAGTTTCTTCCAAAATAGGGTAGGCCGAATGTAGATAATTTATCATACTGTACTATATTGAGTGTACAGATAAAACGTTCCCTACCTCTAAAGTGATAATAAAAATGTTTTCCGATTTGTTACAATAATCAATGAGTTTGTACTGTAATCCACTGAAATTCTACTAGATCTTCCCTCATTTAACTATCAGGAAAAAAAGAGAAGTAGCAATAGCAATTAAGATTTATAAATTTTTATTAAAAATCGTATTTAATTGTGTAAGCCTATAATACACTACAGATTTATTGTAAGACCCTATAAAATGGCCCTGCATATCATGTAAAATATATACAGTATCATGGTTTTTGTGCGCATATCCGTTGACACAACATTTCCAAATATACAAAATATTTTTTAAATATCAAATGGAAATGGTAGCCTACACAAGAACATAACACAGTAGGGGCGTGTATGTGTGTAATCTCATGTCCTATCGACAAAATTAAGTGCAGTATCGTCACTTCAATCAGGTTTTAGTTCAAACACGTTTACGTTGAGCAAGCACATCGTTTTAACGGTTACAACGACACACAGACAGGCCTACCAACCAACTCGCTAGCAGTAGATGTATAACTATGTGTTCAGGCCCGTAGCCAGGGGGGTGGGGGGGTTATGGTTCGGGCGAATCCCCCCCCCCCCATCCTTTACAGCGAACCCCCCTTAACCGACTGCGAACCCCCATCCCCGACATGCCCAATACCTCACCCTCATCTCCAAAAATCCTCCAAATACGTGCCCCACAGTACAAAAAGTTGTTTGTAAATTGAAAAATTCGTAAACTTGTTTGTGAACCTTCTTCTCTGTATGAGCGTCAACTAGCGATACGTGTCTGTAAATTTCTAAAAGCTGCAAATGAATTGCCGATTTTAACCTGAAAAGTAAATGTTTGGTCCCTGCATGTAACATGATATTGACGCGTCTCATAGCGAACTGGGGCACGAACGATTCGTACAAAGGACACCGCCAGACAACTGCGTACCTATAATTGTTTAGATCACTGGCAGTCAGGCAGCATGCATAAAGTATATAGCCTTCCGACGTACATCAGTATTTATGTGTGACTATGAAGTATAATGTATCATAGAGGATTATAGTGAATATTAACATTTTACACTATAATATCTATGGTATCAAGTACTGTAGTTCACATTATGGCATCCGATTATTTTTGTCTAGACCACCAGCCGATACGTACTAAAATGTATCAATATCACCTATTTAAATATTTATATTCCTCAACAAATTGCTGTAAATAAATATTATAGATAGAGCTAGCAAATAGCATTTGCCTTCAACCAGTGTGCTTTTTTCGGGGCTGCTCCTAGATGTACGTTCGCATTGAACTTGAACGCAAAACAAAATACGGAGTAAATGATCAAACAATCGGCGGTTCCGCACAGAGCACGCGCATCTAACATACGGCAACAAATAGTTATTGTCCTTTAAATTATCGACGTGTTTGAGAAGGAGGAAAAAAGTACGATCTTTTTGCTCATTGGTAGCATGCTGCACGAGAGTGTCTTTTCCGGCCATCTAGGGGTGTCATTTAACAAAATTCGCTTCGCATCAGGCCCCACCCCCAGGAGGGGGGGGGGGGGGGGGGGGGGGGGGTTGACCCAAATATTTAGTGTCCGATTTTTAAAGACCTAATAGGACCAGCTTTATGTAGCTTACAGGCCTACTTAATTATATGCACCTGAAAGCAGTGCCAAAATAAATGAAATGATGGTTTGTATCAACTATTCAATATCTGATAGGGTGATCCATCCAGCACTTGCTGATCATTTTGGACCCTCAGGCAAGGCAATGAGAGTAAAGCATCTAGCCTAATGATGCAATTAGTATGGTACAGATAACCTTGAATCACATGCTAGTCCGATATTATCATTACACCATCACTCTCCGGTATATACAGCACCCGCCGCTATTTCTAGACGGTCTCCCATCCAGAACGCGACTGGGCCCAACGTTGCTTAACTTCGGTGATCTGAAATGTTAACATGTTATCACCACCATGATTGCATGATGTGAACCAATTGACATACACAACAGTGTAAACCTCTGTTGCCAATAAGATTTATTGACACGTAAAATAAATAATACATTTTTTCAAAATATAATTTTGGTTTCATAAATTAGCAATCTAAATCTAATGTATAGTTTGATTGTATATCGTACATTTACATGTTGGTATAATTGCATCATATGATTGCACATAGTGAGTGAATGATTGGAGTATGCAATGTATGATAGGTGATAGTATTTTACATTTTTTTTGTTGCTTATTATTTTCAATTATTCATAGTGTGACACCACATGCTTCCACTCCTGTTGGACACTCACTTCTTACACATGGGCACTATACTAATAACCTGTAACAAATTAATATTTTTTGCACTACATTAATTGTACCGAGTTCAGCTTTGTGTCAAAACTTGTGCCTTAAGCCTTTCTATTTCCAATATTTGTTTCTCAATTATAGAATCCTTGTCCTGAATCTCTCTCTTTAAGCATTTTATCAACTGGCAGAAAAAGAAAGAAAAAAGTAAATCATGAAATTCCTGAGTCGATGTAAATTAGCAGTTGAGTGTTACAAATGTATCCATTCTGGTACTAAACTAAAGCACAATTGTAATAAAAAATTTTGACAATACAGCACTTCTACCATTCTATGATATCCATAACTATTTCTATTCTCCTAGGCCTTCAAAGAGAACCAAATCTTATCTGAATCATAAGACTTGTTTTGAAGACTTTGTTAAAATGAACAGACTATATCTTGTTTATTTTGTGAATGGATTGTCTCCTATTTGAGACAGTGATTAGGCTTCCTTATTTACCTCATCTTTTGACATAAACAGCTTTCCTTTCTTCAAATCATCAGCACTGGGGCGCATTTCTGGATTCAGGGATGTTAACTCTTCAATCATTTTAGACTGAAAATACATCGATGACTAATTATAGTACTTTCTTTAAAATGTATAAAATATCATCTTTGGTGTTATCAAAGAATTGTGTGTGTGAGTTATTCTAAATAGAATTTCATTTAGTCTGTATGTAATATCACTTTTACATCACACCATAAAAAATGCAAGGTACAGTCAGTCAAAAAGTAGTTCAAAAAATGGTTGTAAGGCTTTAAAGTTAATAGCAATTTGCAAAAAAAAGTATTTAGTCCATCAGAAATCATATTAGCCAGTCGATCGAAGTAGTCGGGTCAGTCAGATAGCATAGTTGGGTGGCATGCAGGCTGGTGGGATGTTAGAAAGTAAAGCAGGGGCGGATCCAGGAAGTATGGCCATGTGCTTGCCTATTTCTACAGATCTATATTGACAGACAACTGTATTAATCAGTAGATTGACTCTCTGACATGAGTGTTAATTTACCTCATCAGGCCATCTTCTCCTGAGCTCAGTGTGAATTGTTCCCTCATCCCTAAGAGTTTTTAAACATTTAGCTTTCTCCATCTGGCTCTTGAAAGGGTGGTGCAACTCAAAACAAATCACTCCAAAACTATACATATCAGACTAAAAAAATAAATAAATTCAATGTTATAACAATGGAACAAGGTGGTTACATACAGTAAACATTAAAAAGATACACTTACCTTATGGTCATAGGTTCTTCCACATAGTTGTTCTGGTGACGCATAAGTGCAAGTACCAATGTCAGTTGTGAGCTTACTTGTAGAAATTACAACTTCACCTAAGATATAACAAAACACTCTTGAATTTTCTCTTAATTGTACCTGTTAAATTTTCTTTTCGGTAGTCTGATATTTATTTATCACGTTGAAAATCCGGTTCTTGTCAGATCACCGAAGTTAATTAAGCAACGTTGGGCCTGGTTAGAGCTTGGATAGGAGACCATCTGGGAATATTGGGTGCTGTATATGGGTCCCATTTATGGCAGCCGCTGTATATAGTATCTGCCTTGGACATATTGGCCCATGCCATGCCCACATTTGGTTTATACTTGAGCAGTTTTTTGTATGCCAAATAAGAAATTGAGCCCTGATTTCATTTCTCGTAGAGAATGCACAAATCTTCATGAACTTACTAAGTTGGTTACGTAGTTCCCCTATAGGTGTAACAGGGTCTTGATGCTTCTCAGCTATGAATTCACGTGCTAATCCAAAGTCACCAATACAAACATGAAATTCTATTTCATTACCATCAAGAAATATGTTTTTTGGCTACAAAATTAATAATAAAAATGTAATACATACTGTTATCAATAACATTACCTGTAATTATAAATACTTCATAGTAAGAGGAAATAGTTTCACATTACTGTATACCTACAGTATGTCTATGGTATACCATACAGATCAGTACCAATTTCACAATTATTGCTAAAGTTCATGTTTCATCTAATTTCCTCTCAAATATATACCATATATTAGATACTTACAGTCAGATCCCTGTGCAACAAATTCTTGTTATGTATGTAGCAAATACCTTCTACCATTTGATTGAATATATTTTGCACAACAAAATCATCCACAATGGAGAAAACATCTGGAAAAAAAAACAGTAAGAAAAATATTGATAATAATGACATGAACTTTAGGATATGAAAGTTTTTCAGTGTGTTCGCACATATGCGTAATACATTTCTTGTTAATCCAGACTTCAGCTGTAAGCTCAATCATCAAATGTTTTATATTAAGCTAAGAATAGCCAATTCAACAAGGTTATAAAGTGGTAAATCACAAACCAATTACTCAGTAATAATTCTGCTCTTTCAGTATTGATTTTGTAATTGAATTACACTTAAATCAAATATTAAATGTTTTATACCACATCCTTCCATTGGTTCCCGATCATTTCTTTCTTCTAACCATTCACCTAATGTTTTACTGCAGAGTTCCATCTGAATGTACAAAATTACCCTGGATTTCTGTAAAGCAATCAATTTGTAAAAATGTTTAGAAATATTTAGTAAGACAGTGTCTAAACTGACAGATGGGGTCATGTTAAGCTAAAGGTGCACTCATATTAATAATGTATGGATTACTTTTATTTTTATGTGAAGCGCATAGAGGCTTTGTCCATTATGCGCTTAAAAGTCCAAATTTATTTTTGATTATTATTATAATGTACTACTATACTTAGATCAGAATTTTTGTTTTGGTTCTGTGTGGGAAGTGTTCAAACAATACAGTACCTGAAATTCTGAAGTGTGATGATGACCTTGTCTCGAGCTGCTCTTTTCTTCCTTCCTCGCACCCATGCAAGCTGTGCTACTAATGCTACAATGGTCAAGGGACTTGAAACATTTGTCTTGGTGTCTACATTCCTCAAACCTTACTGTCTTTGATTTTTCAAAATTAAACTCTTGCTCAGATTTTAATACATTAAATGAACCAAAGTTGCCACACAACTTTAGTCCATTTGTTTCCTCAGATGAGGACATAATTTCAGTTTTATTAACAACAGACGAAGTAGTATGTTTTGAAACATACGAGTGAATGTTTTCTCCAGAGTACTCTTCAATGAAATCTACAGAAAATTCCTCCTCTTTGTAAGTTGAACTTTCCGTAATTAAAACAGAGTTTGATTGCTTTGATGAAGTGGCATGGGGATATGCACATGTCTCAATATCAGATAATCTATTGCCATATGTAATCTGAACATCTCCCTCGTCAATGTCTTCCTCAATATTAGGAGTGTAGTTGATTTCACAATCATCTTCCATTATTTCATTTGTAACATCTTTGATAATGCAGCTTCTTGTCTCTGTTCTAGTCACATTGGAAATTGTTTCAGTTTCAAAATCATCGCTGGAAGAACTTTCTTGCCTATTAAATCTGAAAAGGGGAAAATTCCATTTAAATATATTAATGTAAATTATAGACCTAAAAAAATAACAATAGAGACAATATGTTCAATAGAACTTGAACCCAGTCAGCCATTTTGTGCAATCATGACAATGGATAAACTATGTTATATCTTATGTCTCTCTTGCAGTTGACTGGGTAATTAGGAGATTTAAAATAAGTCTTTAGATGGATGTCCACGCCCAACTTACACAGTGTTGACAGGATACTCTATAGCAGGTAATTTACTTCTTTGATTGGTCTCAGACGATTGGTGGTCAATCCAAGCTGTGTTATACCTCACTATATTTTGATGCTGCAAACGGGCTAACAAGTGTACTTCCCGGATAACCTACAAGAGAACAATTTTAATACACAATAAAGTTAAACGCTTGAAATATCTGTTGTAAATTAACTGTATTAACAAAAAACCGGTTGTAATTTTCTAAAGGATTGATTTAATTGAAATAACTTTTATAGTTCATTCATGTTGTAGAACTTTTATAAAGTTGACTCCTGTTAGACAGACAATTGTGGTTTATATTCAAACAAAATAGTACCTGTCAGCTTTACCTTTTCATAAAATTCCTTGTCCGTATCTTTAAGCTTAATTTTCTTTATTGCATATTCTTGATTGTCTAGAATACTTCTCACCTGGAAATGAAATTAAAGTTATGAAGTTTGAACAGAGGAATTTTGCTTAGAGAAGGTACTGGGTTAGCGCTTGAGAGCGATAGTATTGTTAAAAATAGAACTATTATGATTATAATTTATTGAATAAATGTGAAAATATGATTTGAAAATGACTAACTGTATGATGAATGATACAGTAGTATAAATGTCATACAGTACTGCTTTCCCCTACCTTGTAAACACTGCCAAAACCACCACTACCAATACGTTCCAACTCCTCAAAATCTTTCTTGTACCTTGAAATCAGTGGTGGCATTTGCATATGAACGTTATTGGTAAAAAGTGGATAATGCATAGGGCTAGGGTTGGCAAGAATGGCCTTTCTTATCTGATCTTGGACTCCAGATGAAGGCAGTGATAGATACCTCTCCTAATAAAATTTAACAAAGAAATTTATAATAAAATTAATAAACACTCAAAATAACAAGGCCATATACATGGATGCAGTCGCATGTTAAAATTTAAGTTGGTGTTTACCAACCAACCGACATAGTGAGCTGTAAGAAGGCAAGGGGATGTTATAATCATCTTGTTGCATGGGGAGAAATGTGGTTCATTATAATTAGCATATAATGTAGTCTACTGTAGGCTAATGTGTTAATCATCAGTAGGTCTACAATATGGCATATCTGTACCTGGATTTTAGGAATCTTTTTATTTTATTGGGGTTACAGTATATGGAAGTATATTAAGTGGTTTTATGAGGGTTCCATGCAAATTCTTGGAAATGTGACATACAAACTTTACCTCTGAATTTGCTTGAGATGCAATCAGTGCGGTGTTCATGAACTTTTTAATTGCCAGTCTATAATTTAATCTAACTTGTTTGAACTCGTCATGAGTTGTCGTTTCAGGAATCATCTAATTTAAAAAGCAATATTGAAAACAATATTAATTCACAAAACCACATTTAACTCTCGCCACATTGTTGCTTGTATCCTTAGGCAAGATACTTTACTTACATTTTCCAGGCCTCCCAGGTGTATAAATGGGAACCCGGTTAGATCAAGACACAACTTTGCGCTGATTACTAGCTGCATTATGGGAGTATGTTTCCATTACATAAAGTTCAAAGATCAAAAAGTAAATTAACAAACTCAGGAATCAGGATTAGATTTAAAACAGGGAGAGGTGGCAGGCCCTAAAACTTGTGAAAATACTAAGTGCTGAACTTAATTCGATGTCCTATCTTTTACATTATACTTGAAAATGAATTAACCCCCCATACCTTGACGGTTGACAAATACCCGCTAAACACTTTGAATAGACGTTTTTGCTGATTCTCATCTTTAGAATAGCAGGAACACAACTCCTCCAACAGGGACACCAGCAACATTTCATTTGGAATCCTGCGCAATAAGGCCTGTGTTTCTGGTGTTTCACTGGAGGAAGAACTCTCAGTATCTAAACAAATGAAAACAGTGGTTTTGAGTCAATTGATATTGTCTATCAAGCTATCAAACTAATCGCATGTGGAAAGTACCGATTATCCTGTGAAAGATTGTTACAACTTCTACATCATCATCAGCACATTATTTAATATGTTCTTATCACTTTGTTGTGCCTCTTGATCAATACCATCAGCAAGGTTAAATTTGGGGGTGCTGGTCAACCCGTACCCAAACCAACCCGTACCCATGCCAACTCGTACCCAACTTGGCTAACCCGTACCCAAATAATTGGTCAACTCGTACCCACTTTGGCTAACCCGTACCCAAACCAACCCGTACCCATGCCAACTCGTACCTAAATATTTGGCTTACTCGTACCCAAGTATTTGGCTTACTCGTACCCATTTTTTGGCTTACCCGTACCCATTTTTGGCTTACTCGTACCCATCATTATTTGGCCTACTCGTACCCAATTTGAATAATTACTTGTAATGATTTGATCGGCGCAAAACTAGTGGTATGCTTTTGCCGTATGAATATTTTTATATTTAAATGGTTTTTTATTTTACAGGTCTCGGTGAAATGTGTGCTAATAAAAATGACCATTGATTTGATTGTAGACTTCGTTTAATTAGGCATATATTTGTTAACATTTATTTAAATCTAGTATTATAGTTTTATAAACGTATGTTTGATGTGTCTTTTTTATTTACGTAAGAGAACATTAATTAATAAAAAAAATATTTTAACTGTTGTATAGTTAGTATTACAATTCAATTAAGCCCAGGTAAAGTACCAACAACGTATAATTATTATACTTATCAATTTTTATTCTTTTATTATATTCTAATTATCTTCCCTGATTACATTCGATCAAGTAATTATTTCTATTGTATTTGGTATATTTAAAATTGGTTGAATTAACAACACCCTGTTTTAAGCAAAAAGCCTGCCGGGCTATGGGGTCGAATTACTCGTAGATTTCGTGTTTCTGACCGGGATTAACCTTTTATTATAAAAAACACGCATTTATAGGGCCGGCGTCAAAGAGACGACTTAGTAATGACGTATGATCATTTTCCATATATTTTATTTATTAATAATTCAGTGAAATGATCATATACACGTACTGTCGTACTGTAGCCTAAGGCAATTAAACATTTTGGCAGATTTTCTTCTATAACAGCTACGTGTTTTTGCTGAATGGGGATTCCTCTTTATTATTAAAAAAAAACGCATTTGTACGGGTCCATTTGTAGTGTGTCCAAAAATAGGCAACGCAATGTGGCGTATGATCGTTTTCTATTTATTTTTTTTCTTAAATAATTCAGTAAAATTATCTGTTTGTTTACGGTAATTAAACATTTTTGGTAGATGTTTCCTCAATAACTTACATCTACGTGTTTTTGCTGACGAGGGATTCCCTTTAAAAAAAAAATACGCATTCTATAATGTGTCAAATAAGACAAATGAAATGAACTACGATCGTTTTTCCATGGCAACGGATGTCGTCTTATTTACTAAAATAATATAAACGTTCTGAAGGCCTACCTACACGTGTCTGAGTACTTACGTATCTGTCAGCGATAAGATGATTTTTTAAAGTTTTAGTAGTATTTATTTCGGTTTTTAGTCATAATAATACAGTAAAAATCATTATAAAATGAAAACGTAATAACAGCAAATGTCGTCGTTTGTAATTAAATGTTAAATTATTGGAGGTTAGTACAGTAGTTACCTTTTATTATTACTCTCACATCGTCATTGTATACTAGATAAACGGCAATAATCTAATCTACTACTAAATGCTCATAGCAGCAATGAGGCTGGTATCCACTTAAATAGTTTCGTGATTTTAAAATACGAGTGACTATTTAAAAATGTATTAAATATTTTCGAAATGTTAAAACAGTTTAATATTTTCCAAAACTTGCAAAACAAAACAACAAAAACCATTCGTTTTAAAACGATTTTCAAAAAGCACATTACTTCATTATCTGTAAAATAAAATGAAAATACAAATTATGTATAAAAGATATTCATGTTTACTTTTAATAATTCAAGTTTTCATCATCACAGACTAGTGGGTATTTCAATGTCCATGTACTACTATTCGTAGAAAATAATAGATTAATAACTCATAAATGAAAAAAAAATAGAATGCAGCACAGCCGACCACTGACATCTTCCACAGAGCCATATAAAACAGCGCCCTCAAGTATTAACTTTACCAAATACGACGTACGCAAATACGATGAAAGCTGTGCTTTTTTCGTACGAGTCTGTACATATTATTATACATTTTAGGTCAATAGTTTTTGCCATTATAATATCGAACATATGATTGGTATCTAAAAATTTAATAAAACTGGGTTTAAATGTAATATAAATATACTTTAAATAGCATTAAACTTGGGTACGGGCCAGCCAATGATGGGTACGGGTCAGCCAATGATGGGTACGGGTCAGCCAAAATGTTGGGTACGAGTAAGCCAAAATTTGGGTACGAGTTGGTGGGTACGAGTTGGCATGGGTACGGGTTGACCTGTATTCTAAATTTGGTACCAAGAATGGTACACATGAAAACACTCCAGGCCAGCCTAACTAAATATGTATACTGTTTAGTCTGCAAATAATGTTAGGGAGACTTATTAAATACAGTAGGCATAGGCAATAGCTACTTACCACCAGTATTAACCTTTTCCATTGCAATAATTTGTTAAAATTCACAGGTAATTAGAATCTGTCGGTTTATAATACTGAAACCTTTTTAGCAATTTGGAATTTCCCAGCATTTTATACTTTATTTCAGCAATCAAAAACAGTATTACATTGTATTTATGCTATTTACTTAATACATGTTACAAGTTCAAGGTTGTTCAATGCATAGTAACAATAACATGTCAAATAAGTTTAGAAGTTTATTTGTAGACTAACCATCAAAATTTGAAATTGTAACTGGTGGGGATAATAATTTACTGTTTTTTCTTGATGGGTCCATATTGTATTATCTAGAAAAAAATGTTCATATCCAAATTATTTGATAATGTAGATGGTACAAAATTCAACAAATATACTATGGATGATGCTATATTATTGATATATTATATTGTTAATCTTTTTTTCATGTTTCAAAATTAGAGTAAATAATATATACTATACATTCTATGAATTTTAACAATATCTTTTCTCTGTGATAATTATTTTCATTTTATCCATCCTGTAATAAAGGTTGAGAAAGAACATACTGTCTAATCATGGAGTACGGTCTAATACAGTAATTATAATATAGTAAAAAGGCTTTTGTTGTGGCCTATAATTATTGATTTCAATCATAGATACATTATCCATAATCTAGTATAATAATAGAGGTAGGCCGTATGCCTACTATTTTTATAGTAGGCCTCTACTAAACTGATGATGGGACATCCCTACTTAACTACTAACCAATCAACTATAAATACTAGCCTAGGGCTAGGCCTATTAGGCTACTCAGTAGGCCTAACTAACTAGCCTCATACTATACCTATGCCTACCATTTGATTAAGTGTAAAGTATTGGACCGGTTAAAAAATGATGAAATTTCACACTTTCCGCGACCGCGATGCAGATCTTGTTCAGTCAGGCCCTTCTTCCATGGAGCAGCATGCTGCTGTTGTTGTTTTTCTTCTCTCTCCCCGTGTGTCTCTCGCCTGAGCTGGATATAAATAATAATGTTTATTATCTACTACATACCGATGAAGAATGAATGTAGTTTTTATTCTATAAAGAACGGTTCAAAAGATAAATGTTAGGCTACTGTACACCATTACATAGTATTAACCGTAGGGGCTATTTTGGCCCTAAATAAATAGAAAACAGGCACTATCCAGGCGCAAACAACAACACAACAGTCAAAAGCATGGATGTCACTCTCTGTCACACTTGGCTGGTTGCCAAACTACTGCTGCAAGAAGCGTGACACACACACGTCACGTGACCTATATAAAATTATTTTTTTCGTTCTGGCCGTTTGAGGGCGGGCGCCACATTATTGATGGAAAATGGCCGAAAAATTTGATGTTTTGTCCGAAAGTCTCGAAAGATTTATCGAGAATACACGTCAACTTGGAATAATAGTGGCAGATTTTCCACCACAAGGTCAAAATACACTGAGTCAAAAACTGTATGTTTATTAGATATGTAAATTTAGCGTTACATGTAACGAAGTAGAGGCTAGCCAAGCTAGGCCTAGCTAGTACTAGTAGGCTAGTGTAGCCTAACTTAACTAGCTAGGCCTACTAGGCTATGAGGAGTAGCCTACTAGGCCTAGGTAGGGCGGCTACTATATGCCGGCGTCGTGTGTGAAAACTTGAGGCCTGGCCCCAACTTGAGGAGGAAGTACTAGGCGATAGGCTAGGCCCAGTTATTAATGGTTTATTACTGTAACTGTCTGTAGGCCTAGAGTGTATACAGACTAACTTGTCTTATTACTAGGCCTAGCTAGGCCCTAACTAGTTAGGCTAAGTGTATGAATAATGATAATTAATAAATAGGCCTAGAGATATTATAAAAAATAGTTGTAATTTAATATAAAATAAATATATAGGTAAAGGTAGGGCCTAGGCCCTAGGCCTATACTATGCTAGATCTAGTTACTACGTCTTAGACTTAGTTAGGCCTACTATTCTAGCTACATTCATATGTACCTATTCTATGGTATGCTGTATGAATGTAGGCTAGTCAATCTGTACTCTTAATAATTTGTTGGTGTTCTGTACAAATTCTGCTGCAGCTGCTGTACAATTAATTAAAATAATAGTTGGTATTTAATTTATTAAATTAATTAATAGTAAAATAAATCTTTTTCTTTCTGTTTAGCCATGTAATGGTAACAGGTTTACAAGAACTTGACAAGTTTAAAGCACAAGTACAAGATGTCCAGGTGCCCATGGAAGTGTTTGAGTAAGTAATTAGTATTATTTTATTTTTAATTTCGCTTGTATTAATAATAATTGAGATGCAGGGCCAACCTTGCCGATATAACACAAGGAATTATTAGCCAATACATTTAAGTATGTTTTTATTGTGTAGATATATAGATCAAGGAAAGAACCCACAGTTGTACACTAAAGATTGTATGGAAAAAGCAATGGTAAAAAATGAACAAGTAAAAGGAAAGATCGATACAATGAGGGTAAGTGTACTTAAGCAGTACTGTAGGCATACTAAACTTGTGCATACTTAAGCAGTAGGCATACTGGACTTAGGCATACTTTAACATAGCCATACTGAACTTTGTGTACTTGAACAGTAGTCATACTAGACTTAGTAAATTTAGATAGCGTATTAGAACAGTATGCATACTTGAACAGTAGGCATACTTAAACAGTAGGCATACTTAAACAGTAGGCATACTGGACTTGAACAGTATCCATACTGAACTTGATGAACAGTCGCCATACTGGACTTAGACGTACTTGAATAGTACTGTAGGCATTTTCTACATGAACAGGCGTTGTATACGTAAACAGTAGGCATACTGGACTTATGAATACTTGAACAGTTTAGAAAATTGTTTTCTCTTTCAGAAGTTCAAATCGGTTTTGATGACAGAACTAAGCAAGATGTTTCCAGAAGAAATTGACAAATACAAGGAAATCCGTGGGTCTGCAGATTGAAGGTCAGAATTGAGACTGCTAAATAGATGTTCTGGAAAGCATGTATTTGTATAACAGATAATTGTGCCTTTTGAGCTTAGAACAAGCTGAAGACAGCCTTCAATACAGCCTGCTATTAAAATCATTGAGGCTCCTAAGTGGAATTATGGTGTATACATTAACAATTTTACATTGACATGTTTTGATACATAATTTCTCTCCAATCACTTCTAAAATGTCATGATACATTTACAGTAGTCAGTCAATGCATGCAGAATGTTTCAATGTGTGAACAATTTTGTTGCTAACACAAATTTCCACTAAATAGTGTTCTCACAGTAAACCACAAGTGATCAAGTAATGAGTGTGGTTGTAAGAGAGAATATATGCCTCACATAATATGTAATGGTACACGCCTCACATAATATGTAATGGTACACGCCTCACATAATATGTAATGGTGCACGCCTAACATAGTAATATACTACATTGTATGCTGCCTCACATGGTGTATATACTCAATATACGGAATTTTAGTTCCGTGCAACGCGACTCTACAGCTCACTATGTCGGTCGGTTGGTCGGTAAGCACTAACTTGAGCACGCGACTGCAGCCATGTATATGGCGCATTGTTAAATATATAATAAAGATAGTAAGATAAAGCTGAGAGGGAATGATGGTGATTGATCCAGATTTTCAATGCATAAAGATGAAGGCAGCACCAATTATCACGCACCTCATCAAATTTGGAAATACGTTCCGCAACCGTCTTTTCCGTGAGCAATGATACAATAACTTCTGAAGTTCTACCGAGTAGAGGAAAACCTTGTAATGGTATTAAACGCCACTGTTGTTCCTAACCAATATAGAATGAAATTCACTAAACACTACTACTAAAAATAATGGAAATTTAAAAACGTGTCTGTATCTGTATTTTATATATTTTTTCCATTGTAAGATTTAAACGTATGACATACAATATAAATACCTTTTTTTAATAATATATATAGAAAAATTACGTAAGGCCAAATAAAAAAACATACTTGTTAAGCGTCACCGCCCGCTCCTGATTATCCAGCCGCCTCTCTTTTTATTTATTTTTTTTTTTTTACCGATATACAACGGAAAGTTCAGCGGCCCGGCCCAGCTCCAGAGTAGGGCTCGAAATTCACGCTAGCAAACTAGCATTTTGCTAGTAGATTCTTCATAATTGCTATTTGAAAATTTCAAAACTAGCAAATGTTTGTTAGGCTAGTGTAATTTTTGAAAAATACGTACTTTTTAGCTTAGACAACGCTAGCCGCCGATCGCTCTATGTCGACAACGGCAATTTGGTGAAAACAATTGTTTCATTTACACGCCGCCGATTTACGTCAAGGAAACGCGAATAGCACCGTGAATCATGTAATGTGGTAAACAGCATGCTTTTTCCCCAACACATTAAATCATGTGCATTTAGTACGTCGCTGAGAATTACATCATCAGTCACGTGATTACAGAATACGCGATTATCAATTTAGGGATTTAACGAAATAAATATTTTGCCTACACAGTGGTCGAAGCGCGTTTTTTTATAGGTTCGTAAATAGGAAACACCCCATACATAATGGACTCTACCAATTTTGTTTACGATGATCTCGCGCTCGAGATCGGCACACCACGAGGTCCTGTTGGGCGATGGGTTTCCTTATGCCTGGTTTACCTGTGGAATAATTACATACACTTTTTGCATCACAACTTTAAATACTGATTTACACAGCAATTGGCAAAGGATTCATCAAAGAAGAATGAATACTTTGAACAAAAATTCACTTAAGAAATGCCGTAAGCTGTTTTCAAACTATAAATCAGCCCACTATTTAGTATTATTGAGACCAAATCATGCTTCTCGCGATAGGGAATTTCCTGGATAGATGAGTCGAGTGAGAGACGGCGGATTAGATGGCCGATGAGTGAGGTGGGGGTAGCAGCTTGGACGGATTAGTTAGCCTAGGCTGGGCCTACAATTTCGCTTGGTGGCAATTAAATTTAATGTTTTAATTACGTCTGGATATAAACAATACAAAACTCAATTTTGTCATAAGGAATAATATTTCATACATAGTCAATTTTGTTCTGTTTCGCATTTTAAAAGTTTGACGTTTCGTTCTAAAAAAAGTGGGCCAAAACGTCCACCGCGCAAAAATATACCTCTATAAAAAGTAAAAAAAAAAAAAAAAAAACCGTCCCCCCGCCCCTGAAAATTTATGAAGGTGTGACGCTTAACAAGTATATTTTTTTATTTGGCCTAATCATTTTCTTTTTTCCAACGTTCGTATCACTTGACTCACCCGACCTATAAATAAGGTTTTCAATTCAAAGGTACATGCTGTCAAACCTCTGCAACTTTACATAATAAACTTTTATTAATCGTATATATTTAGCCATTCATTTGAAATAGGCCAAGTAAACAGAAAAATAACTTAAATAGTTTGTAATTAACAAAAGGTGTTCGTCTTACTGAATATTTTAAATAATTATTTTCAGCTTGAAAATACTGTTAGGCGTGTATGGCCGTAATACAAATCCTGTATTAAGATAATACTATCATAGTAGCCTCTACGGGACAACCAGCACAAATTGCACCAGATAAAGGGAAGATTGACTGATACTAAATTATTATTTAAAAAAACATATACCGTAGTTCCTCGGGTATAATCCCACCTCGGGTATAATCCCACCCCCGACTTTACGATTACCTTCGCAAGCTAGCATATCCCCGGGCAAAGTCCCAGTGTATAATTTAACATTAGGCCAGAGGTGGGCCTAGGCCTACTGTAGCTAGCTAGGCCGACGTCAATTTCTCACCAAAAAAATAGAGTAATTTCTCTGAATTTGGCTGACTTAAAACTCATCAAACATTGTTAAGTTGAATACAACCATGGATTAAAGAATAGAAGGATATGCATCGACGGTGACATCAAACGATTTTACAACGCGCTTGCCTATACTAAAGCACTGCTGCCAATCAAACAAACACGTTCATTGAACTCCGTGTCTCTAACCGCGGCCCTCTGTAAAACGCTGCGAATCAACTGTTACATTTTTTGAGACCAAAACGTAACCATGTAGAAATCGTATGCGCAGTCTGAATGTTCTATTGACATGTCTGCGTCGATGATTAATTGATAACAAACATATATTGCTGAATAATTCTGTTTTAGTTTCATCACAATCGGACTACGAAAAGTTCACTTTCTTACGACTGGTAATTTTAGGTAGTTGGTAATATTAATAAAATATGCCATTTTTATATTTGAATTATCATTATTTGCCTGCCATCTTCTGTCATTAAAAATTGCGTTAATCTATAGAATATTAAATTATGCATTTGACCATGTATGTTGTTAGCGTGGCCGGTGTTCAGACATACAACAATCGTGTTTTTTAATATATGGCTAAGCAGTGGTTTCTTCATAAATCTCCTTAATTATCGATGTGATTATATTTAAACTGTAGTGCCTGGTGATTGGCTAGTGGTTATGTCATCCACATCACATCCAATCACCGGGCCTAATTGAATGAAAACAGCGATCCCTGATCCGGGATTGGCTGGCTATGTATAGTTGCGATTCGTTACCTAGCGGTCGTTTTGAAAAGTACACGCAGGGCAAACTTGATCACGAACAAACGAAGTAGGCCTACCTATTATTATTATTCACACAAGAAGTAAGACAACGGTGAGTATTTAAGATTAGCCTAGGCCTACCTAGGCAGTATCAATGTCGGCAAATCATAGGGTTTACTAGCCCAGTTTAGCCTAGTTAGTACAAGGCCTGGGCCTAGCTAGGCTAGCATTCTTGCTGATTTTGTAATTTTACAACAAATGAGACAACTAATAGTTATTGTCTCAGATGTAGGGCTACTACAGGTCATAAAATGCTACTTTAATCATCATAAAAAAATCATTAGCGTAGATCAATCGCGGCAGAAACCAACATAGTCAATAGTTGACCATCTACAAACATCATGCCACCAAAGAACGCGCGAAAGAAGCGTAGTAGCCAACAAGGTTAAATGTCGTTGCACATGTGCAGTAAACAATATATTAGGCACGCGACCGTTTCGTTGTTACCATGCGGTTAATTAAACTGTAACATTGTGGGCGGTCCGCGGTCTGTCGGCGAGAGTCAAGGAACCCTTGATCTCACGTCGATGCATATCCTTCTATTCTTTAATCCATGATACAACTAAGGCTAGCATGCCCTGATCGTCACGTTCTGTTCATCCTTTCGCCATCGTGTACATATTCTTTCTTGTTGTTTACACTAACTGTGCATGCTTGATTACCGTAAAAAAAACACCGCCCTCTATACCGACCGGCTTGTGCAGCAGTAGAGTTTGTGTCACATGCAACAACATGCGATTTACACAGAGAGCTCGAGCGGCGTGTGGGTGAACATGGAGAACTTGTATGATCGAGTTCATGTCGATTTAGGAAGCTAGGCCTAGGCCTAGATCACATTTTAGGGTATTTTTTAAGTAGAAATCTCGGGAAAAATCTATACGGTAGGCATAGCACAGTTAAGACCAATTAGGCCGCCTAGGCCTAGATGGCCTGGCCGTATAATTGCTAGGCCTACATCGGAATATAGCTTTTAGATAGCCTAAATCGTAGCTAGAAGAAATATCGTCATTTTCAGTTCATGCAGCGGGAAATCCCTGGGTATAGTCCCACCTCCCAAATTCGGGCAAATTTCACGTACAAGGGGGGTGGGATTATAACCGGGGAACTACGGTAATTAAAATATCTATTTATAATTGACCGTTTTAAATACACAGTGCACAAAGACATTTTAATATTTTACAAAATATTGAAATATATTGAATATATATTGAAATATAGTATACTAGCAATTATACCCGCCCCAGGGCGGGTTTCAAAATTAGTTTACAGCCTTCTCAGTACATAACACCCGACGCCATGAGTATCTGTCTATACTCGCCAACCTCCACCCCTCTTCAATAACACCTCATACTCTTTCTTAAAAACAAATTCTTCCCAGTGATGGACAAATTCAATTCAACCTAAGCTTCGAATTGAGAGGAGTATGCATAGCTACGATGGGTCTAATAATGGTTAAATGGTACGGTGTAAATTGTGTAAATGAATAGGTGTCATATTGGCTGATAATTAAAATATGTAATTTAGATACTGCGGTCCCCCAGCCTTCTTTCTCCTTTCACCACCCAGCCACCAACAAACCTTGACTCCTCCCCTGGACAGTTCAAATTTAGTAACTTTCCTTAGTACAATCCAATCATATAGGCTACTTCATTAAGCTAGTATTTTCGCTCCTCCTCCCCCTACTACACTACACCCCAGTACAAATTATGGTATTATCACTCCCAACCCATAATCCCTCAGTGGCAGTTTTCAAATACAGTTTCGGTCATGGTGATACGCCTACATCCCCACCCCAACCTCCCATCCGCTTCCCAGGGATGATTAAATACTTTAACATTTTCCAACCACAATTCTGGTGTAAGCAAAATCCCCACTATCCCCTGAACCCAAACCCTATCTCCCAACCCCACTCTCCCACAATGGGCGTTTTTCCCTTGGAGGATTGGTGGTGTAGTTGAACACAGTAACAGTAAACAACGTTTGTATGTTCACACAGGAATGGATGTTTGTACTGAGACAATCCAAGAGACGATACATAGCTGGATATGGTTAAAGTACTTTGCTAAATGTGTAAATGAATAGGTGTCATATTGGTTGATTAATAAAATATGTAAATCTATATACGCCTTGCTGAGGATAATTAAAATACTGTAAAACTTTTGTAGTATAATTTTACAATTCAATAGCCTACAACCCCGAGCCCTAGCAAAAAATGACATCACAAAGCACCACACCACCCCCGCCCACCCCTCCCACCCCTCCCACAAAAACCCCAGGAGTCAGGGGAATTTTTTAAAATGTAGTTTAAAACCTTCCGGGTACAATTGCCATCATTTTAATACCCCATACGTATGGTTACGCGCAGAAACAGACATTTTTATAACGAACAAACATCGAAAGTGGGGGGTTTGACCACATTTTGGTCCCTAACTTGGATCCTAGGTGGCGGATGATGTTGAAATATAGCTTAGAACATTCCCGGTACAATTGCGGTCATTTTGATACCCCATATGTAAGATTATGTGCAGTAACAAAATTTTGTATAACGAACAAACAAACAAACAGACAGACAAACTCTCTCACTTATAATATAGATAATATAGATATACAAGAGTATATATATTTGCATATTTGATAATGTACTGCTTATAATGGCAATAATATATGCCTTCAAAGTGTGGCTATTTAAAAGAATGCTAACTACGTCACACAGTGGCAATGCAATGAAGAAATACTGATCAGACGGAGTGGATGAAACGAAAACATAGGCAAGGGTAGAAAATGCCGATTTTAGGTGGGCACGTTTGAGCGTATCAACTACTTAAAAACTCAAAGTATGCATGAGAGGTACAGTTGAAGAAAATAGGTGAAGGCAAGGGAAAGCAAACATATCTAGACTAATAAACAGACCAACAAGAAGATCACCAAAAGTAGTGAAATAAAAGACAATTATGGCATCAGAGTTCTTGGTATAAATATCATACTCGTATAAGGCAGTATAACAACATCAAATACAGTACTGTAATAACAAAATCGCAATTAAATAGATACAAAAATTGAATAATATTATATAGTGTTTTATACTAAAGTACTAGATAAATATTTTTGAACATATTGCGTTTCATACGTATACTACTTGAGTTTGAATTTTCAGACAAAAATCGAAATAAAAAAGACAATGAATACAGACTTGGGGCAACTACATGCGGTTTAAGTGATTAAATATTTCTCTTAATCAATTTCGGAGTCTATTTCAAGCCTATAAAAATCAACTTGAATTGGAAAATTATTTCCATAAAGAAGGCATTTGTTGTTTAATGTAGTAATAATTATGTTGGCAAGACTATTTTTTATGACAAATACCCTTTTGTCATGTTTATTATATATTATTTTCCAGCATAACAACACCAGCATGCGGTTGTTCACTTCATTATAAACAAGTAGGCCTAACCATTATAAATCGACCGTCATCATCATTATTGATTAAATCCGTTATACAGTATCTGTTTGAAAACAGACTCTTAGAATAGGAGCGTCATTCAACACACAATATATTAGAATACTGCAGAAATTGCCTTGAATTGAATATATACAATATATAAATCGTGGTTACAATAAATATTGCGTTCAACAAAGAGTAAGGTGCAGTATTCTAAATACTAATTGTATTGTAATTGTAATCATATATACTGTAACGTATTCGAAACATTCAAACTTCTCCGTTATGACTGTTTTCGTTTGTTCGCGAAATTAGATCAATTGGGATAGTTTACACGTTCAATTAGATTGTTGGGAAATTGTTTTCATGTAATTAAGAAGAAGTAGTAATACCGGTAGTTGTATTGATTGCTCCATTAGTATATGTCTATTTAGATAGCCGTCTGTAAACCGACGGAGTAACTTGAATCCGTCTGATTTAGTTGAATGTAAATTGCGTTCTTGGCTGTAATCGTTTTTTCTTGACGTTTCTGCGCAAGCTCACGTTTATATTTTATCCAGACGTAAAAAGGTAAAAAATGACCAAGTAAGGTTGCTAGGAGAATAATGATATGCACCTATAGAAATTGGAGAAAAAAAAATCAATTATTATAATTAATTGATGTTTTCATTTGTTGTTGTTGCCAACTGCGTATTGAATTTTGTTGATTGTGAATAATATGTTTTAGTATTCTTGAAGTCTGTAATATATTCTGGTAAATGATGGTACGGTATAAATACCCTATAAGGACACAACACACTCCAACTTAGGGCCTATTGTATTTTTTAATTCGTTGTATCTTACGAAAGAATAATTGATTCATCATAAAAACCCTAATCAACGAGCTATCGATTGTGTATATTTATTTGAGGTAAAACTTACAAATTTCGGGTTTCCACTCGGTGAACTTTGTGAAAGACGAAGTAGAGGAGCCTGTAGAAATGTTGACACACCTGAACTTAGGTAAACCAACCCGTAGAACTTTCCAAAATGTCGCTTGGGAAAACTGCAAAGAGCATGAGCGTCATCAAAGTTTCATCAACATGATAATGATTAACATTTATTGTGATGTCATCAACAATTGATAACTGATCATTACCGTACATCATCATACTGATGATGGCATATCATATCAGAATGATAAGTTATGTTTTAGATTTGTGACAATCAATTTGATTAAAAAGGCCTACTTATGACTATATCATCGGGTTTATATATGACAAAGGCAATATGATGATGAGCTCCGGATATCAAATGGTTTATCTGTGGCTGCGAAATGATCAGTCAGATCAACCTCCTAAACTTTTTGACTGATTTTCGATTAGCCAATTAGTTTCCTCAAATGATTGGTTAACAGACATCGCGCTGCGGAGAATATGTTCATAGTATTACTGTTAAACCCCCAAATCAGTTTTTTGTGTATCAAAGGTCAGGTAGGATTAGGCATCTTAAGGGTCATAATCGGCACAGAAACTCCCTACTTCCTAGTAAATGCAATCAATGAGTTCAACTGTAGATTTTAAGATAATGTTTAAGTTTAGTATTTATTTATGTTGTAGTGTGGTGAGTTCTTGCAGCAAGCAAGAAGAATTTTAACTGTCACATGTTTGGCCTTTGACAATAAAGTTTTCTTGTATTCTTGTATTTATTGCAGTTAGACATAAGGTCAAAGGACCGTTAAAGTTCCTATTTTGGCAAGGCAGAGCTCATCATACATCAAAGCATTGGTTAGGCCCGCATCATTACTATTAAAATGATTGTATAGTATACTTTTTCCTGACCAGCATTATCTTTGGGGTGCCTCTGTCTTGGTTGTTGTCTCTGAGCACCCGGTCGTCTGTGGCAAGGCAAATGTGTATCCTGTTCCTTTGTTTGGTCACCTAGGTAGGGGTCCGGGGACCGCGACAGAACGAGAACGGATGGGGACCCTCCAAAGAAATTGCATTTTATTTGTCGGGCATTTGTATGATTTGTTTTATTTTTTTGAATGCGCCTTGAGCATGCAGTCTTGAGTGGTATGTGCGCTATAAAAATCCTGTTATTATTATTATTATTATTATGTTTTATTATGTTGGGAGGTTCATTCTTGTTTGATAAACTTACACGATAGCAATGAATGATGCTATAACAGCATGAGCAAAACCTCTGTTAACTGTCACCAGCACAAACGTAATTAGCTGAAAGAAAATAAATTATGGATATTTCGTCATTTCTTTAATTCGGATAGTACCGTACTGTACATCCATATAACAAAACTGGATATACTGTAGTTTTAATTTCGGAATGCCTTTGTATAGACCTACCACGTGCTCGAAAATTGCGTGTAAAATTTAAAAAATCATATTTTTGATTATTTCATAATGCATGAAGAAAAGTAAGGAATTTGTTATGTTTTTACTTTAAAATATATAGATGCAATGGACGTTGAAGGAGAGTGCTTAATTGCTAGAGAATGTTGCGTGATCTGACTGATTACATCACACATGACGTCAGAATATAAAAAACAAATTACCACTGTATATCTAGTTTAACATACTGAAACCATTAAATATGGATGCTTGTTCCGTGGAATAGCCTCAATGATGCCTAGAACAGAGTAATTATCATTGAACGAACAGAAAGATCAAAATAATATTATAATAAATGCTCCATTACGAATGAGTATGTAATTCTGAAACACGCTGCTGACGTCAATCAGCATCACCTGATAGCATCACCCGATAGGCCTCATAATAAAGCAATAACAAGAACACACTATCGGAGTTTGTAAATTGATTTCATAGTAATATGTACTTAAAGCCGGTAGATATACACGCACAATTCTCAATAGCCAAGTTGAAACATTCAGCTCTTTTATAAAGCTGATTTTCTGATAAATATTTCAGATAAACAGTTCATTCCTCCTTCGTCGAGATCATCCATTTAGGCTAATTTATTTTGGCAAACGCCTTTCTGCGCGAACCTTTTTACTACTAAAAGCACGTTTGGACATTAGTATACATATATCCTTATAACAATTACTTGACTGTTTTTAAGGCTAATTAAACATTCAATAATTTAACTAAATACATACTCAGGCCAGCAACGAGGGTTTGTTATATATATAGGCCTACTCTGAGATCCTTGTTCCTCCTAAAATGTAATTATAATTCTGACATTTTCGTATCATGAGTTCCGTGACCAAGGTGTCCCTTATAATCTAATCCTCATATCCGAGGATCCATTTTCAACAATCTTTAATGTTCTTAATATGATAAGGTCTTACCTGTGCATTAAGTATTGGTATGAGAACTGTAATGGAGTATAACACACATGATGATGTCGTAATCATAAGAGCAATGATGGATCTGAACAAGGGCGATCCGGTTCCGCCATCTAGTACCACTCCAACGAGCGGCGAAACAAGCACAATCCCGAATGAAATGTAACCAAATAATGTCGTGTAATAATTCACTGAAATTAAAGAGATTTATTAATTTGACGACCGTAGCCTATACTAGTGTTGATCAACATTTGTTCACGTCACAACATGTAGATGAAAATATGAATACACATGCGCATTAGTCAACGCTTTCGATTTTGTGTAGAATCTTTCATTGAAAAAAAACTGTTCTTTATTTCCCCTATTAAAATTCCTATATAAAATATGCGTATTACAAAACCACATGCTGTGGTCAAAGACTGATTTTAGGTGGTTATCTCAATACTTACCTGTTTCTTCGTTTCTGTCAGTTAGAAATCCAAGAAAAGGGTTCAGAGTTCCTAGGAAATAGTATTCGCGGAAGACCACGACAGTGGCCCAGATAAGAGTGAACAAAAACATAAGCGATCTAAAATGTGTCCAAAAGCTTTCATCCTTTTGATTCAAATCAGATTGGGATAATTTCTTGTAGTCATCTAGACAATCAATAACAGCTGAAAATATGAAAAGATAATAATTATAAGTCCGCCTAGATACATTAAGAAATTGAATGAGATAGGTATTATTCAATCCACATTCTTGTCTGATTTTCAATAGCCGTAATAATTGTACATGTGCAAAGCTTATGACATTATACACACGTTGTTTTCACGTCTTGGAAGCATGCACTCAAATGCATTCCATTATAAATGCATTGTAAATTAATAAAATACAGTATAAGAGCCTGATTTCGCTTCTTGGAAGCACGCACTGTATTCACAGGCATTCGATTATAAATTTAAATTGTAAATTAATAATATCGATTACATCACATATTACCAATCTAAACACAGTAAAACTGTATTCCCTATTGCATTATCTGGATTGTTTATAAAACGTGCAGAAGTGATGTACTTCTGTGGTGTACTACAAACTACATTAGGATGAATTATGTTTGCGCAATAATGTATGTGACTACTGATACCTAATACGTGTACAAATATTATAGTATTTAATATTTACAGTTAAGAAATCCACACACACAAAACACGCAATCAGTAAGTATTAATGCTTGACGGATTCAAGACTCGTTGATTGAATATTCAAAACTATAGCATTAAATGAGGATAATAGTGGTATTTTTAAATTGATTTTGAAAACAATGTTTAGACCACCAATTAGTTTAGAGGAAAACGCAACCTGAAGACTTACATTCTCTGCTAAGGTAATGTTCGTGTAACCGATAACCAATTCGTGGACTAACGGCTGCCGCTGGGTAAAGGACACTCTTATGTTCTTCAGATGAATCATCCTCTTCTTCGATTTCGATTCTTTCCGATGGTACAATAAAGAAAGTGTTTCCCAGTGTAAGAACTGTATAAATACCGAGTAACGCGAACATCTGGTGTTGGAATAATATTCCTGCTTCGGCAAGTTTCTGAAAGAAAGGTTAAAGTGGGGTTTTTTTTCGGTTACATTCTGTCGGTAATTTCACAACATTATTCGTATGTAGCCTAAAGTCTTTTGCAACAGGGTTTCCAAACCGAGAAATGCAAATCGTAACATGAAAGTTGGTAAGCCTATGTTCTGTGTTACATGGAGCAACACCTCCTACAAGCTGGAACTGTTATTTGTTTATGATACAAACAGTATACAGTATGTACCTACAGAGCATAAAATGAGGACCAACTAGAAGTAAACTTGTCTCAGTTGGCCCTTTAACATGGTTACAAACAAATAATAAGTACAAGTGAGATATATGATGCATCAGTAATAAGGATATAATACAAATAGTTGATGTCTTCTATATCAATAGGAATTGGTTGTTCCATGATGGGTGGGGCCTTGTGATTATGATACTCATTGGGCCTTTATACCCAACATTATGCCATCATAATTTTTTCATCACCATATCATCAGCAACAATCCATAATAATGTTTGCTAAAGCTTGGTCCCCACTAGGACGCAACGCAAGGACGTAAACGCAACGCAAGTGTGTTGACCAATGACAAGCGACAGTTCGAATAATTCATCCCTTGTGATTGGTCCTTACGTCCTTACGTTGCGTCGCTAGTGGGAACCACGCTTTACGTTGCGTTACGTCCTTGTGTAGCGTCTCTAGTGGGAACAATCAAGCTTTATTCTAATGCGCAAAACTAATACCATTTCACCAAACAAACCTACGAGATATTGTGCCAGTTATAGCATCGTACCATAATTCTGAATTATGGAACGCCGATTGTTTCAATGAATAACGTGCAATTCTAAATAACACGAACATGTTTCGTTTTATTTAATTCCTTATTGTTTTTTTAATGTAGATTCAGCCGAAAGTTAGGGGAACTAAAGTACGTCAACAGGTAGTACTAATAACAATATCATTTCCGTTATTGATAAAGGACATCTGACAATAACAGGAAAGGTATTTTAAATCGATATACCAGAGCCAAACATATGAGCCAAATGTACGCATTTTGTGTGTAAGGTGTAGGCCTAAATATGTCGTCTCGAGAGAATGACAAGAAGCTTATTATCTGTTCCTGGTGATGCTCTCGACATTAACGCTTCGAAGTCTTTCTTTAATGCTGTACCGGTAACTCAATCAAATGCTATTGTTTGAAATTGAAACAATTTCAGAAAAGTACAACGGTCGTTGACTTTCAGCTTTAGGGATTTATCATAGCCATCAGTTTAGCAGTAATTACATTTTGATCTTGAACGAACAGGTTTTTTGGGTTACTTCCTCTAGTCTCAAAGGCTTAGCTTTTGTTTTGCATATTTGTTGACATGTTGGAAATGTGAGTGCAAACGGATACTACGTTAAAACAATGTAAAGCAACAAAATAACCAACGCCATAATTAATTGTATACGTGTTTTTTTTTCATCAAGAACTTTGAGGCATAATTCCTATAATAAGCGAATTAATAATTGTTTACAGTATTTCTCTTCCATTTGATTAACAGATTATGAAATCGTACCAATGCTCCAGAGTCGAATGTTATTCATTTTGCTTAAACAGAACAAGTTTAACCCTCGATTTTTTCTCGAAAATACACGGTTATCCCGCGTGTTCATAGAAAAAACAAGAAGACTATTAGTAGGCCTAGTTAATTGTATTCTCACCTGAACTATAAGATACACAACTGTAGACATCATACAGGCACCGTTCAATAAAGATATGATTGTATGACGTAAGTTAGGGAATAAATTAGCTACCTGTGAAAAAAGAAATCAACAGGGAATTAATAGCAGATACTAATTAACATAAATATTGTGTGCTGAATAATAACGCACAATTTGTACTACAGTGGGGTTCGCGTCATTTCACAATTCCCAAATTAATTGCTTTCTTTCTCTTTCAATAAACATGTCATTAGGCCTACTAAATATTGATATTCGTTTTCATTGAATAAACAATATGCCTACCTCAAATAAACTAACTAGAACAGGAGCTCCTATGAAACCTTGAATAGCGGTGGCGGGAAATATCCAAAACGGTGTCTCTGAAAAAAAAAAGAATAAATTAATATGAACCCCAAAGTTATAAGTAATTTAAATCTTGTTCATCTGTCTGGTATCTATATAAATATGTTTTTTAAATATCTAGTTGCATATCTTTAAATCTAAGTACATTGTGTATACTGGATGGAGTGTGGGTCTATTGCTCATAACCTATTGTTAATCTTGACAATGTGCTTTTTTTCGTTTTTCTTTGGTGAACCTGACATTTAAGAAAAGGGAAACAAGTTTGCCTTTTGATATTTTGTGATTTGCCTCCATTTGTTGAAAAGTAAGGTGTATCTCATTCTTAACACATTACATCAAGACAATTAGGCTAGAATTCAAGAATTTGATCCTACCTTTACTAGAAAAGCCATACATTAAAAACGTGGTCGCAAACAAAACACTGAAAAAGAAAAATACCATTTTAGGAAAAACCATCGAAGAGCAGTGCAAGCTCTGTGTGTTCAAACGTTAGATGTATGCACAGCATTTAACATTTCAAATTAAGGCCTTTAACAGCTTTATAATAAATAATTAGGATTTGCTAAGTTAAAATTGAAAAGGATTGCATCAACCTTCTGTAAAGTTACTGCTGATAATTTCACAGTAAGGACGTACGCGGAACGCAAGTGATTTGACCAATCACACGCGCGATGGATAATGCGAACTCACTTGTGATTGGTCAACTTCCTTACGTTGCCACTATATGTCGTGTACGTCTTTGCGCTGCGTTTCTATAGTTGTTGGAGAACCACGCTTATGACATTTTGTAGGAGGTACCATAATACGTCCGATGGCTTTTGTTAAACTTCAATTTTGTAAATCGCAATGCATTTTTGTCTTACCTCGTATCGTATAGTTCATCTTATCATTTTCTAAAACAATTCATGTCACGGCGACTGCAGTTAATTGTATTTAATTAACAGTATTTAGATAATTGCATATGCCAATTAAACACTCTACGAATTGTGACAATCTTAATTAAAAACATCCCTTTTAAGAGAAACAATAATAACACCGGTCATTCACCTTTTTAAATTGAGAGTGAAATGTCACTGTGAATGTCGAAAACCGTGTTAATTGGTGGTTGTTCGACAATGAATGACCATTACTGAACAGGCCTATAAATTTACAAGTTAGGCCTTTAATGATAATACAAACATTTGAATCTCACCACGAAATAAGCCTGATTTTTCTAGGTCCGAGCAAATCATACATGACCCCTGTTGGCAGACATCCTATAAGTAGCACACACGAAGCCAGTGTAAACACCAGATTGAGTCTTTGATCTTGTGCAGGACAAGATACGTAAGTCCTTTCAAAACTACCACTAACACCGCTACTTTTGGCAAGAATAGATGCATCACCAATAGGTACACCCACAGTTACGTTAGAATATGAATCGTCACATAATTCGTTGTAATAACCCTCTTTCTTTAGAACCGTCACCAACCATGGCCATCCGTAAACAAGAGTCGTAAAAAATCCTTCGAAAATTGCTGGTATAATAATCAGTGGACTTCGCTTTCTTCCCCCTCGAGACCTCATCTGTATTTTCGGTGGGGTTTTTTCTAACATCGGTGTTAATTTAAACCACCTAACAATCGATCAGTGCAGCTTTATTGAAATGCCTCAATCGTTGTTTTACAAATATTTTGAGTTGATTAGCTTCGCCATATTCCGTCTCTGTTACTTTTAGACATCTACAAAAAAATTACAACTTTAGGTTTAGGTTAAGCCAAGAAACGGTCGTGTACTAAATGTCTCAATACCCATTGACCCTACTTAAACCGTGTTTTCCTTTTGAAATCAATACAACCATTATGTCACTTATACACAATAGGAAGCAGTGACAATGGAACGTTTGACAACCACAAGGCCGTGGCAACAAAAGGTGGACAAACATACTGTGTAGGTCTATGAATAAACATAATATTGTAAAAGCTAGTTTATGAGGCCCATTATTCTATGACGGTGTTCTAAAATGTTAGGTACATCCACCCCCCCCCCCCCCCCACCCTACGTATAACTGAGTGCACCCCTATTGAATTACAACAGTAATACTATAAATATATAATACGTTGCATGCTCCGCCTAGACATTAACATTCTCCGATGCGATTGTTTGCTTTCTTAACGTTAACAAAATAATACTTCTTTCAGTAAATATACAAATAATTTAAAAAGTGAATGGACACAATTTGAAAGGGTGCCTCAAAGTACACCTTAGAGTTTAATATAAATTCAGGCCTAATCGATTTTAGGCCCTACTCAATGAAAAATGTAATTTAAAGATGTATTGTCTCCCAAAAACATGAAAAATGAAGATTAATTAAATCAGACTTTGAATAGGTTATTTTGTAGTTTTAATAAAGTTAATCACTTCCATAGAAAAAAAAATACGAACACAAAAAAATGTTTTCACTTATAAAATGACAAAATAAATGGTTAAATTTAACCAAAAATCCATTGGCTGGCAGCCAATTTGACTATTTTTTGCTTTAAATTACAGTTTTTTCAGGTAAATACATTTGTTTTCGATCTAATTTTTGGTCAAAGTGGATAACTATTATGTGACATTAAAATGGTATATTTTAAAAAAAAATTTTTAATAATTATTTTTCAGGGGGACAATACATCTTTAAAGCAAAAAAAAATTGGCTGCCAGCCAATGGATTTTTGGTTGAATTTAACCCTTTATTTTGTCATTTTACAAGTGAAAACATTTTTTTGTGTTCGTATTTTTTTTCTATGGAAGTGATTAACTTTATTAAAACTACAAAATAAAGTATTCAAAGTCTGATTTAATTAATCTTCATTTTTCATGTTTTTGGGGGACAATGCATCTTTAATCATTTTGTAACATCGACAAATCAATGCCAATTATAACCACAGTTCGAAAGTGATTATGGATTATAGCATACAGAAACCGTGTCGTACCAGCAGTAATTTATATTGACCAGCGATTAATGATAATAACAATACCTACTAAACAAGGTCTTGATGGCGAAGTTAATATTCAGAGAGCCAGTTACAGGACTCAATTAAACAGGACTCGGCTAAATGTCACAGCGTAGAGAGCCAGTTACAGGACTCAATTAAAAATGACTCGACGGCTAAATGTCACAGCTTAGGCCTTCAAAACAATTTCAAATAAACCTTTGGTGTACATTTTAAGCCTACCGACCATTCTCTGCTAATCACAATTTTTATGAAAAGATGTTGCAGTGTGTAGGCTAGTATTTTATTGCTTATTGATGAGGAATTGATAAACTTTTTTACTGTTTTACAATAGATTTCTGTCAATACACTTTACGAGGCTGCCCTAAAAATGTAATTTGTTGTTAGGCCGCTATGATTTTATTTTATGAGTTATTGTTTAGAGGTCAGATGGACTTATTCATATGAGTGGATTTAACTCTTTCATTCAAGTGTAACAGTTGATATACAAGTGTCCTAGTTAGGACCTGAGACAATAATATTAATAATAATAATATGAAAGTGAACTTGAAGATCCGTAACTTGCACCTACATCACAGTGGGCATGTGCGCATATTTGAAATTGATAGGTCTCATCAGTCACTGACTCTCTACCGTAGGTTACCTTTTGTAATCACATCATCATGGATCATATTTATTCGGAATGACAGACGGTCTTAATTAAAGCACGACCGTCATGCATGACAATTTTGGGGGGAAAATATCACTGAAAGTCATTAATTTAAACTATTTAGGTCTATTTGGACACGAAATAGCGGAATTAAATAATTAGCCAGCTGAATAATGTAGCAACTATTAATATTATTGCGTAGTTACCATCGATCGCGTTTTTTTCAGTCGAGTTAAATCGGTGCAATATGAATTCATGAAACCCATTATTATTGAACCCGGGTTAAAATACACGGACATCGTACCTACCTTATGTCAAATTCTTGGATTATTGGTATACGATTTCTTGCATGCTGAACCACTGTCCTCGGTCCTGTACAACACAGTATGTTATGATTAGATACAGTTATGATAATACCGTAAAATAGATGTTGATGACGTCACATCACGTCATACAGATATTGTCTGTTACGAGGGCGCAGTTTGACCAAGGCCTTGGTTTGACGTACAGTAGGCCTACAGTATTTGATTTTTACTACACGACCAATAGGCCTATTATAATTAGAGGTTATATTTTGCGTAACTTTATCGATTTATAAAGTGAAGGTCGCCTTACATTGTTTCCGGTGGGCTACTGATCGACACATTGGATTGCTTGGACATGGATTAATTTCCTAGTAGCCGCTACTGTCGAAATAGACGATAATAAAGTTGTTTTACAGAATATTTATACCTTTATTCTGCATAACGTAACGTAACGTTCAAAGACGTCGCTACTGGTACTTTCTACTCTACAGCCCTTTCTAGAATGTAGGCCTACATATCGAAACATTTTGGCTTTTCGGGCAACAATTATTAACAATAAAAAACACATTTTTCATGTCTTTTTTCTTTATTTTTTAACTTTTATTTTTAACTCGAAAGCTAAATCATTGTAAAAATGAATTACATAATAATTTCTATAATTAATTTTTTTAATTATTTTAATTGATTTTAAATTACAGTTCCTTGTTTAAAAAATACTACTTTATCAATTATCTCTAGACATAGTGAAATAGTGTAAAAAGAAACTTAGATATAACTAACCCCTCCCTGCCAGATCCCAAAATTATAAACTGGCCAGATGTACCACGTTGATAGCTTTCCTCTGGCCACAACCACCCTCTCTACAAGTTCAACATAACCAGCTAGCAGTTTAAAAGTTAAAATTAAGTTAAAATTTAAATAAAATTTGTTCAAATTAAAGTTTTCGAAATGAAATTCCATAAAATCATGGTCCCTGAGGTGCTTCTTTATTTAGAGACAAATCTGTATATAAATTATAAAAAGTTATTACATCACATACTAAACATTCCCCTATTACACACAATTATAATTTTATTACATTACTGGTGTACATTATTTTAATAAATAATATATATTATTCCAGACCTGTATACCTATCCATATTTTATTGCCCTCTTTACAGTACTTGAAGAACATCAGTTTAATAGTACTAATTACTTTAAGACCATATTATTATTATTATTTTTTTTTTTACCATATTTAATGAGGGTGAATCGATCCAACAATTGCTGATCATTAGGGACCCTCAGAGGTTCACAAGACAAACATATACACAAGATGCTCTACATAAACAAAGTCTGTAATTGTGATTGTGTTTTTTCATTTTGTAGAGAGTTTAAACTTACATAAACCTAATGAGATGCAATTATAATCTATGGCTTCAGCTTCTATGCAGAATGCAATGTAATGAGCGTAACTTCTGGTGTTGAAAACATTCGCATTGGTATGCCCCAATAAAACGTGCCGGAAGAAACATAAACGTAACTCGTTGCACTGTATTGATATAAACCGATAAAATATGGATTTAAAAAGTATACCCATACAATTGCTGGAAACAACTGACCACCATGTGTGTGTCCTAGAAAGGTACAATATAAAATAGATAGATAATATCAGCGTGATAAGAAACATTACATAATCAGGGGAAGAATTGTCAGCTAAAATGCATTATGTTGTATAAGTATAAACTACTTTTGATATCTATTTTTATATTTTATGTTAGGGCTTCCCCGTTAAAAAAAACTGGATCAAATATGGTAGTGGTATGCCCAAATATGGTAGTGATATGACATCATCATGTCCATTTGGGGACATCACATAAAGTTTGATAGAGTAGACAAGGCTTTAGAATATCAAGACAACATATTATCATCTTGTGAATTGACAAACCATAAAAGAACTCATGACTCAGATATCACATACCTGAAAGCACTAACTTGATGCCTTTGTCTGCAGAGAGTGCAGAGTATGCAGCACTTGGTCTGTGAGCCAGAAGAATGATGGCATGTTTTTGGTCTGTGCCTTCAAGAGCCTTATCCAACTTGAAACCATGATCACCGTACCTGCATCAACAAAATGCAAGTAGTAGTGATATTAATGTTATTATTGTGACTGTTGTAAAGAAACAACTTCAACTAGACTGGAAGACACATTTGAACAATTATATGGAATATTTTAAATCTTGAATTTAATTTATAAAAGGGCATAATCAGACATATTCTAATGTTTGATATTTTTTATTGTACCTTTATCTTTTTTATCACAATGTATATACAGTATAGGACTTTAACTGTATATTTTTATATTTGTATGTTCAGAATTACAGACTCTACCTTGGCCTTTTTCATGTTTGTTAATATGCAGGTCAAATTTGGGGGTGGGGGTGGTACAATGGTGCACATAAAATATATAATGGTTTATCCCATTGCAACAACTTATTACTTAAATGTTTCTCCTTGTACATCATCTGTGCCAACTAAATAGAAGAAATCTTTATCTTGAACTTGATGGCGAATTTTAATGTTTTCGTTATGCAGGCATTTCACACCAAGAGTTTTCAAGTAGACAATCCATGCATCTACATCTCCAGTGTAATATTCATGGTTGCCTACAAATACAATAAGATTAATCTCACAATTCTTGCACCTCATTTTCACTGGCATAGATCCTGGGTTAAGGTAATTCAAGATCCCGGGAGAGGAGATGTAGACCCTGTGAGAGAGAATAAAACACTGGGAGAGGGGATATAGACCCTGGGAGAGGGGATATAGACCGTGGGAGAAGGGATATATACCATATGGGAGAGGGGATATAGACCCTGGGAGAGGGGATATAGACCCTGGGAGAGGGGATATAGACCCTGGGAGAGGGGATATAGACCCTGGGAGAGGAAATATAGACCATGGGAGAGGGGATATAGACCGTGGGAGAAGGGATATATACCATATGGGAGAGGGGATAAAGACCCTTGGAGAGGGGATAAACACCCTTGGAGAGGGGATAAACACCCTGGGAGAGGGGATAGAGACCCAGGGGAGGGGATCCGATATAGACCGTGGGGAGGGGATATATTTTATATGTCCCATTTGCATTTTCTTGTTTGCTTCTAAATGCCCAGTGTCCTAAATACCCAGTGTCCTCCATCTCCACTACTTAAAATGAATCAGGACCTGGCTCACTTTGTTACTACGAAGACAACCTGTTTTTTTTAATCTTACCCGTGACAAAATAAGTGCCATATTGTGGATTAAGTTGATTCAAAGGCAATACAGCTTCAGATAAGTATGAAACAGGAGCGTCTACTAAATCCCCAGTGATGGACACAAGATCTGTATAAACAAAACAAATACAGTCAGATACTTTTGTTTTTAAACTGTTATCTTATGTTAAATTAGGAATTATTGTTGGTGATGATTTATAAATTGAAATACTGTATATATTATTATTTACCTGGATTTAAACTGTTTGTTAGTTCTACTGCCCTTTGAAGCTGTGATTTACCTACAGTTGGTCCAAGATGTATATCAGATATTTGCACGATTCTCATACTATCAAAAACTTTTGGGAGATTAGAGATCGGAATGTTTACTTTTTTAATAATTGGCCCATGGAATGCCCTAGAAACAGCAGTAAATGCAAATATCCCAGACACAAAAACTACCACACACACTTTAAATAAAGTCATCCATTCGCGATCAGAATTCTTTTTTGGACAGAATATTTTTCGACAAATTGCACTGATTAAAAACCATAGTGCGATGTTTGTGGAAAGTAAAAGATGGATTCCCATACAAATATAGGAAAACAAAACTATTTTATATGGTTCGGCAGAAATTAATGTAGCACCTAAAGGGTAACATAACTGAGCGCTTAGTAGGACTGTAAATAATACACATTTCCATATAACCTGGAAACGACCTTTATATAAGCTAGGCCGTCTGATTGGCAATATTCCTCTCCTCGCGGCAGATTGCTTCCCTGTCGCATCGTGATGGCCTGCCTGCTGGGCTGGGTATAATTGCGACAGATTACGCCAAATAAAAAGTGATCCTAACGATAGAAGGGATTCAATAAATATGACGATTTGGAATCGTAAAACCAAGGATCGAGTTTTTCGGTCAGAATTTCGAACAGCAAAAGAACTTAGCAAAAGAAAGAGCACTAAAGAACAGAACAACACCGACAACTTTTTAACGCCAGGCATGATAATGATGATAAAAATAACAACTGTTGGTAACTTAGTTAAGTTCAGATAGATTACAAAACGCGATCGTTCCCTACCGCAATAACCCCATGTTTTATCAGAATCAATAATGAAGCATATTGCCGACGTATTTTTTCTTTTTCCCGCGCGAAGTCTCAATGTATAATTTATCAAGTAATGCTAATATAACCATATCCTCCATGTGCTAACTTTATAAGAAAAGCAAAAAATCTCAGCCAGGTCTACTCATATGAGTTACGTAGGGTCCAAAACTTGAAACCATTTATTAATGTATTAATTACCTCTGTAGTGTATGTTCTAACTAATAAAAATATGAACAACTAGAATTTGCAGTTACATTTTTTTTTAATAACAATTTTTCAGAAACTTTCTATTATTAATATTACAGTTTCACAGATTTTTTTTTACAATTTTTGTTCAAAGGAATCAATATTTGTGAATGGGCATTATAACCAAAAACAAATTATTTTAAAACAAGAAATAACGCCGTAAAATAAGCTTACAATTTATTTTAAGTAAGATTTTGCTGTGTATTGACGATTTTTAATGATTTTGCAATATATTTTAATTTATTTTGTTATAGTATTATATGCATTTTTATATGTTTATACTGAGACAACAATCAAAGAGATTGGAAACGCTAGCGATTTCCCTTTGTGTGGCACTTGCCGCCAGGTTCAGTGTAGTATACCTCTTTGTTATGCAAATTAGCTAAGTCACCGGCCAATCAGCGAATTCGCGCAAGCGCAGATTAACTGTTTATCAAAATCAGTGATCCATGAAAAAAGTTTTTGGAGGGGTTTTTAAATCTCACGAGCAGGAGATAAACAACGAAATATACGGTAAGACTATAGGTGTTTATAAACATTATTTATGTTGTTTAAAAATGTTAAATTAGGTATTAATTTTTTTCTGTAAAAATGATTATTAACACCAGAGTACAACACTACAAGAATTAATTGGAAAAAAAAAAAGATTTCTTTGGGATAATTATCAAATATTAGCCTACATATAATAGGCCTACAGCAGTAGCCTAGTAGGCCTATTCATTTAGCCAGCCCAGCATATTTATTATTAATTATTTTATTAGGCCCCTATTATAGGCCTAGGCTAATTATTAATAAATACTAGGCCAAGGCCCTAGCCTATAGGTGTAGTAGTATAGTAGGCCTAGAGGTTAGGTTCAATAAGGCATTCATTCATTCTTAAGTGTATGCCTATAATTATTAGGCTATGTCACATAATGTTAATAATTTTAAATCAGGGTAAATTAAAGAGCAATATACGATATAAATAAATGAGAAAGCTCGTCAATTAGGTTTTTTTTTTTTCAGTTATGGCAACAAAATCAACAGCCTGTAGGCCTAGTCCTTTACCACTTACCACTGCCAAGGAAATTAATGAAGATTTGCCACACATGGTGACAGATGCACTGAACATATTAGTAACCGATGACATTCACCATGCATCATGGTCCAAGTGTGGTTCAGGTGTGATCTCAATTGCAAAATCAATATTAGAGAATCAATCTGAAATAAATATGTTTTTATCGGAAGAGATTATGGATAGTCTGCTGCAGCCCACAGCTGCAGATATCCTAAAAGCTGTTTTCCAGCTGAGGATAAACAGAAAGTTTATTCATGATTTTTTGAATAAGATAATTACTAATATTAATAATACAGAAACTGAAAAGGAGGCTTTTGTTCAAAGATTTTTGACCTGCATAACTACATCATTTTTTAAACGACAAAATGAAAAAATTGAAGTAAGATATAATATGGAAATAGAGTTAGTAACTACAGCAGACAAGCAAATCATCCATCATATTACAGGTTCTATTATAAGAAAATTGAAAAAAAGGTACATGAACAAGCCAGTTGAAAGAGAGATGCTTAGCAATCTGACCACTGATAATGGTGTAGACAGTAGATGTTCATGGACACAAAGTTTGGACAGAGGCGGTTTGATTTACCCCTCAACAAAATTTCTTAATTTAATTATTTTAATTGAGCGTTGGATTAGGGAGTTAATAAACAGTGAAAGTTTACAACATGATTCTTTAATTAACATAAAGTCTACAATACTAAAGTATAAACTGGTAACACATATATGGAGTAACCTTATAACCTCACCAAATACACAGAAATGGATAGTGTTGGACAATGTTGTTGAGTTATTTTTAAAAATTAGAGGGTTTGCTTTAACTGAACAACTTAAAAGCAAAATGCAAAAAAAACAAAAGCAACAAAAACTTGCTGCCGGAACTAAAAAAGCATTAAGAAAAGAACTAAAAGAATTAAACAAGTAAAATGAAAAATAAGCTATATGCTGTAATTTATTAACTGGAGTACTGTAAATGTTTTGTGCAAAATAAAAAAAAAGTCAAATTTACTATTATAAAATGCTATTAAGACTTTTTTACTCTGCGTTTAAGTGGAATGTTTAAATTTTCTTTGTCCAATTCAGACATAATTCGCTTAGTGTTGCCTCTTATGGGTGCAACTGCTGCTGACCCAACAACCCTAAGTGTATTTAATGTATGTCGAACATTATCAATTGTTGGATTGTCACCTGCTCCCTGTTTGTGTCTATAATGTCCAAAGTGCTGTTCGAGTACATCTTGATTAAACACACACGTATTTACAAATTTGGCTCCTTTTCCCAACAAATAACGAACACATGCTACAATAGAATTAATGGTGATATGAAAGCCATGTATGGTTTGCTGACTTAGTAACATACGCTTTCTTTCTGCATCAGCAAATTTTCCTACTCGTTCTTTTACATCATTTTCCCATTGCTCAAGGTATCCTAAAAACTCTGTCTCTAAATATGAAAGTCTTGGATCATGGATGTCTTTGTATGGATTTAAGTCTGTGTTTCTGGATAACTTACCAGCGTTATTGTTTCTTGTATTTAAGCAATCAAAAAAGCGATTCATGTGAGTTATGAAGGTGATTGTTTCTCTTGCACTGTCACCATATACTTCTTTCATGTGCTGTGCAACTCTGTTACTGAAAACTTGAGCAGCTAAATTGACTTTCATCACACTGAAAGGGGTGAGGTCAATATGTGCTCTTGTTAGTTTTGTTTTTTTATACAATTTTCCTTCTGTGTGTTCTTCAAACAGTTGAACTAAACTCATCCATGAAATGTTCTGTCCACCTTTCCACAGATTTCTTGATTTTTTGTGACTACCAGAATTTGAAAAACAATTTCTAGCTGTTTTTAGCAGATGAGGGACATCTGAAATAAAATATAGATTCCGATTTGGAGCAAAAGGATTTGTACAACTAAACTTGTTTTTAAGCCCATGAGAATCAAAAAATGATCTATTCTGGCTAGCACCATCACATGTAAGATACAAAACTTTCAGTCCAACATCTATTTCAAGTAGTTCAATGGCTCTCCATAAAATTGTGTGGAGATCTTCAGAACGTAGTCCATTTGTTGCAAAAACTGCCAATGGAAATTTTAAGTTACTTGTTGCCCCTCGTACCATAATAACTAATGCACTTTTTGCCATCTCATTGGTGATTTCATTTTTCTTATTTTCAATTTTGTGAATCTCATTGCTTATGTTATCTAAATTTGTAAATCCAATCAATTCATTAGTGGAGGCAGAATATACCAAGTCTTCTTTTATTTTAATTTCATCCTGTAAAATTCCAACATATGATCGCCATTCTTCAGTAAAGAGTCCTTTTCTTTTAGCCTCCTCGTGTAGCATTTCTAAAACTTCTTTCTGGTAACCTAATTTACTATCAATGACGTGGCTATAATCATATAATGTTCTTTCACTTGGTAAACTTATAAAACCAGTTTCTCTCAGTGCTTGATATGCAGTTGAAGATTTAGATTTCAAGTACAAAGCCCATTTCACAATAATAGGATGCCACCTCATCTGTCTTTTCTCTTTTAACTTGTTGAATTTTAATTGTTCTTCCCAAAATATTCTTTGAAATGAATCAGGATCTCGAAACAAATTGTTGAAAGCATTTTCTCCTTCTTGAATAATAGTTTCTAGGTCACCATTAGAATCATCTGTCAGTTCATTGTTCTTATATTTTTGATTAATTTCCTGATTAATTAATATTTGCTTTTTTTTTCTTTCAACACTTTGACATTGTTTTTTTAGCATCTTACTTTTAATTAATAAATCATTTTTAGTCAAACTGGTATTAGGCCTTTTAGATGACAATAATACTTCAAATGACTGATTGTGTTTCATAGATTTTCGCAATGATCGTCTGTATGTTGCACAATGGGGGCACCTGTTTGTTAAAGTAGTTAAAAGGAAGCAGCGATCAGTTCGGATTGTTTGTGTGTATTCTGCTCCACAGTCATGTTCCACATACTTGTTTTCCTGCAATGCAGTTAAGTCAGGATTTCCTATGCACACAGTATATTTATCAAACAAGAATTTTAAAAACATGAATAAATGATTAAACACATGCACCTTCCGTATACTTTCAAATATTGTATGATTATCAGGTAAGCGCTTGTTATGAACGATTACGGTTATATTCAAGTTTTTGTCAATAGTAACTGCCATCTTAACAGAAAAAAAACGTTTCTCATAGAACTGAATGAGTGTCAGATCACTAGTTGCCTTAATGACTTCAAAACCAATGTTATTCAGCTTTTCTTGTTTCCTTGTGCAATCAAATCGCAACTGCTGGTATGTCACATAATTGATGTTATCTTCTGTCTCAAGTTTTGTCAATGAAGATCCAAGTACTAAATAACTCTCAATTGGTTCCTTATGTTCCTGCAATACACACAGAAACACTCATTTATAACCACACTATAATGATTAAATACTTTATACAATCTTTTTACACAACCTATGTACTTACTTCAAGCAGTGGTTCATTGTGTACACTATGAACAACACAATCACAATTTGCAAAATTTCCAGTGAAGTCACAATGCTTAACTTGCTCAATTGGCTGACGAGTGAGTGGTTTTCGTTGAGATGGAAGACCATTAACACAATATTTGTATCGTCTACCAATTAATGCTTTTCTTTTTTTTCTTGTCATGATCTGTTATAAATAAAAGAAAACATTGATCATTGGTTTGCACTGGTTTCTGTACATGCATTTCAGGCACTTACTTCTAGGCAAGAAACACTAAAGCCCCACTAAGCAATATAATAATCCCCCTCACCCTCACCCCCCTCACCCTCACTTCCCCAACCAATTTTGTTTGACCCCACCCAACTACCATTCCATACTACTGCACACCAAATAGAGCAGTAAAAACAAGTTTGGAAATAGGATCAATTTGATTTGACAAGGTAAAAGCTAGCCTAGCCTAGACTTAATTTAGGCGAAATTACGCTAATGAATGCATATGAATCCCTGTGACTAGCCCTGGCTAAATAAGGCCATGCGATGACATTGGGCCTACTCTAAGGAAAATATATTGAATAAATACAAATTTCAAATGATTAAAAAATACACGCATACCAACATTTATATATTTAACTATCATTAAAAGGTAAGTAAGTGATACAATATCATAAATAAGATAAAGATTTTTTTGTTCCAAATGTGACACAATTACGATTGTGTATTTAGCGTATTTAGCGAAAACTTTAAAAAACCAGTAAAATCATCATACTTAATTACATATTAAACATTACTTTTTCCTAATAAATTGTACATCATACCACAGAAAAATAGTTATTCTATCATAATAAAACTCATTAATTACACAAGAGTGTCTTTTAGTAAAATTGCAATGCTCTCAAAAACTGGTGTTTTAAGTAGCCGTTCCGACAACGACACACTAACCCAGTCTAGATGGGGTAGTCCATCTACGGTTGTCTACGAGTCTAGAACTACCCTACTTTGCAGACCAAGTTCTACTAAAACAAGATTAATTTTTCTTTTAAAAAACAGTTAAATACCAAACATTATTTAAAACTCTTACCTTTTAATATCCTAAAAATATAATTTGAAGTTCAAATTAAGCGTAATTTGCTGAAGGAAATCTGGTAAACTGTTACTGTCTCGTATATTGCGAAGCGATCGCGTGCGATCTCCGTCGAGTGGATTTTTCTCGAGCGCACACTTAATTTACATAACAATGAAACTACTAAGACGAAATAAGTAGATCAAAGGGAACCGACAAGCGTTTCCAATCTCTTTGATTGTTGTCTCAGGTTTATACAAATTTTATTCTAAATGTTTTTTATACAATCAGTGACCTAGGCCTACTACCCTAGGCCTAGATAGTGATTAAGTTCGCTTTTTAGGAATCCTGTCTCTGCCTGGTTTTGTGTGATGTTTTCTTGTTATTTGTCCATGTTTTTTTTATTGTATAAATTTATGAGAGAAAATAAATGAAATGAAATGAAAAAAAGCCACAGTTAACACCGGTCTCCAACTTCACAGACATCACACCGCGCCGCTCCGCGCCGGTATAAAAAGCAGGTCGAGAGGGCGACAAACAACATTAACGTGTCATTTTTTTATGATGAGATGAGATGATCTGATCATCATTGGATCTCTCTGATCCTCTCTGATCACCACGCGTTCGTCGTGTGTCTCTCTTTCCATCCAACAGGCCTAGGGATACGGTACCACCACACCTTTCTCGGCATCGTAGGTTATTTCTTCTACCCATCATCCCCATCCATGCAAAATGTGAGTCGATTGGAAGGAAGGAGAAGAAAGGCTACTGTCTGTCGTTTATTGTTTTAATGTTGGTCACTGATTACTTTTAATTTGGATTTTTGTATCGTGTAGCAGCAGCACACAGTCACAGACAGTCAGTAGGCTACTACTACTACTAGCCTAGTAGTGCTAGCTGGCCTGCTGAGAGACTCGGACTGAGTTGAGGAGGGTAAGATTTTACTTTTCGTCAACGCATAGCTAGGCCTACCACCGACTCTAGTAGTAGGCCTAGGCTTAGTAGTAGTAGTAGGCTAGCTAGGACTAGTACTCTAGGCCTAGCTAGGCCTAGCCTAGTAGTAGTAGGCTAGGTCTGTATGTATGTATGTAAAACATCACAGAGGGATTTTGTTACCTCTCTCTAGCTAGGTAGGCCCATGATGGCCTAACTAAATAAACCTGAAGGAATTCATTCATCTGAATGAGTCCGTCACTTCAATCCATCAATAATCATAATGCCAATATGGTAGGCCTATATTGTACCTAGGCCCGCCTTTCTATTATAATAGCCTAATTATTGAGAGTGAGACGTATAATAATAAAAATAACTAAAATCATAATCATGACCGCCGGCGTTGATTAAAATCTAAATATATGGCAAAAATGTATCCGATGTCAAACGCAACTGAGGATATGATAAACCGATGTAGGCCGTAGTGGCGCCTTATTATTATACAATTAAAATATACTGGATGTTGATTTTATTGCGACCAATTTCAACTTTCACCGAATTACTGCATTGCACTCCAATGAACCACAGTGAACCCATTGCTTTATTTACCATCGTCTTTTCTCACTAATTTCCTAGAGCGACACATTTCCACTTTTAATAATTTACTGTAGTGTACAGGGAAAAATTTCATTTAAAAATTTTGTTTAGCAAAATTGCTAATCAAACTGATTGTTGAGTCGAGAAAGAGAAAGAGTTTTGTATTGCATTTTTTGCTACACAATTTGCGAAATGTGTAGCAATAAGGTTGTTTTGTATAGCTTTTTGCTATGCTACACTGGCGAAATTATTCCCTGGTGTATTAACTGTACAGTCCAACCCAATGAACCGAACTGCAATGAACCACACTTTGTAGTAGGCCTTTGATATTAAAATCTACAATTCTCTAGTGTGAAATAAATAATCATAATACTATAGATATACAATGTACATTTAATCACTTTTTTATACATTATGATTTGTTATAATAATTCTCAAAAGAAAATCTCAGAATTTATAATGTACAGTATTAATTTGAAAAATGAAAAAAATAATGTTTATTTGAATTTAAGTGTAAAAATCGTATTTTAATTGTTTGTATGCTCCAGGGAAGAACAACCATATATTTTGATCTGGGTCTCTGTGGTTAAATAAAGTTAAATTGAATTGGTTCTCAAAAAAATTTCTTTGTTTTTTACGAAATTTTATATTATAGTTTCAGTTTTCCATTGTTTTGTATAGTATATTTTAAGTTTTTTTTTACATTTTTGTAATTGTATGGACGCACCACCATTTATGCATTGTGTGTTACTGTTATTTGTGAAAAAAGTTGATCACCCATGATAATTTATATAGATTCAAATCCACCCTCAAATTTTTACAATTGAGATTGCACAACACACTTGTAAAAATACATAAATTGAGTAGTATCCTCAATAACCAACTGTACTTTTAATAGAATTTGTTCTAGAAATTCTTTTTAATATATTTATTCTAGAAAAATGTAATTGATATACTGTGTGCTTGATTTTTATAGTGTATGTTTGTTAATATTTTGATTGAATATAAAATGCTGAGTCATTTTCAGCAAACCAATCAATACACACTTCTGCTTAATCAGACTATGAATATTCATTATTACCAGCTTGCCAGCCAATGAATTAGTTCAATCTAGTTGATTATGAATTATTTAGAATTCTTTGTTTATCAACAGCCAATAAGGTGGCAGGGATTTAATCTGTCATGAATATTCATCATTGGTTTATGACATGTTTTTTGGTATCTGGACATATGAGGCTTAAGTGGGTAGTTAGACCTACAGTACCTAGTCCAGAGTGCTGAACATCACACTTCTTTTTGTCTGATCAATCAGTCATCTATTGGACCATACATTAATACCTTTATCATCGACAGGCCTAGAAGCTGTCGAGGAATGGCTAATAATGTAGCCAGTAGTGATTGTGAAATTCGTTGCTGCTGTGAGATTGACCACTGTTATACACAAGTTGTTGTTATAGGTAAGTTAATGATTGATCACGAATGTAAATATTATGTGTGTTTTTGCTTGTGTTTTTCTGCCAAGAAAACAATTATCATTATAAATATACTATGTATGAATGACTTAATAAATCGAATCTGACCTGACTTTAATGGTCTATATAATTTTGTGGCCTGTTGCCTGTTAGTATGTTAAAATACTGTAGATAAGTTTTTAGTTGAAGGAAGATCGTGTAAAGTATAGATGTACAATATTTTTCATTAGATAGCAGATACCCAAAACATACAAAACACATCCTGAGTAATTAATATCAATCATTTGACAGTTACTACTGTGATAATGATAATGTAATGATAATCAATTCATTATAAAGTCCATGTAAAAATGAAAAAACAAATGTGATAGGGAAGATAGTATAAAAATAGCCCACTTCCATATCTTACTAAGTCTGCTAAATTCTTAATTGTTTTGTCTCCCATCTTTAGATTTTCACCTCCGACACTCATTGCGAACGTTTTCAATTTGCTGCTAAATTTTTTAATTTTTTGTTTGTATGAAATTGTTTGATGGTTTTAATTAAAGGCCTTTTGTAAAAAAATCCTCAATCCAGCTTTTTGGCTGCTACAGATTTTTATTTGCCTTAGTGAATTATTTTTGATGTTCTTTTTTAAATGGAAATAAAGATACCGATATATATATATTGTTCCATAGTCATTAGCAGTAGTTTGTCAACCCATTGAGGCTGTAGGACTGTACAGTACCAACTGGCAACTAAATGAAAAATGGAATCAAATTTAATTTGTCTTTTGTTGTAAAAATTCACTGAAATTACTCAGCTGTTAAATTATGAAAATTTGTATTGAACTTTATTAAATTAAAGATGTATTGTCCCCCAAAACACGAAAAATGAAGATTAATTAAATCAGACTTTGAATATGTTATTTTGTAGTTTTAATATTTAAAGTTAATCACTTCCATAGAAAAAAAAAATTGTTTCACTTATAAATTGATAAAATAAATGGTTAAATTCAACCAAAAACCGACTTGCTGGCAGCCAATTTTTTTTGCTTTAAATTACAGATTTTTGTCAGGTAAATGCATTTTTTTTCTATCCAATTTTTGGTCAAAGTGGATAACTATTATTTTACATTAAAATGGCATATTCAACAAAAATTTTAATTTTTTTCAGGGGGACAATACATTATGATCTTTAAATATTAATTATAAAGTAGACGATTTATTTATTAAAATTAATAAGTTTATATATATAAATAAATAAATAAATAAAATTCAGTTTGTAATTAGCATGCAATGTTCAAGAAAATGACACAAAAAAATGTTTAAATTAAGCAAATTTTATCTTTGTTACATTTGGTTAATAAATTCTTGTAAATGAGGTGTTTTTTTCAGGGTTTTTAACCATTGTGTGAAATGCACATCAATGTAGGTAACACATTAGAAGTTTCATGCTTCACCTCCTATTATTTATTGTTTGTTCTGTTCATTTTCATATTTGTAGGAAACGGTCCATCAGGGATATGCCTATCATATTTTCTGTCTGGCAATTGGCCATATTACAACGGAAAGCCACATCAACTTGAGTTCTTGCAAGAAAGGCTCAATGAGAACCAAACACTATCAATTTTAAAACAGGTAATTTAGCACCTGCTGTGTGTACATCATTAACATTACAATAATATTAATTTAATATAGCACCTTTCTATGTAGAGTATTATTTGCGATGGCGCTCAGAAAAATATCGTTTTAAGGTCATTATAAATGTAACTATTAACTGGGTACTATTCTGATTGAATTACAATTGTGAACATTTTTACTTGGAATGTTGTATTAACAATAGCTAATAATAAATCTGAAGTAAATAGGATTTATGATTTAATGAATGTGTGGTAAATTATGTAGCATTATGTATTGGGATCATACCCAATATTTATCATGTACAGTAGGCACTGAATTGAATATGCCTGTCAGTCCCAACCTTTGTGACAGGTGAGCTGTCATTAAGCCAAATTGTGTTAATAAATGACTTGAGCATTGCAATTATAGATCAGTTTGACAATCAACCATCACTTTTTTTTTTAAATGCTTTTTATTTGACAGGATTTAGAGTACCTTAGTAACGGTCTAGAGGGTAGATCATCCAATCCTGTGTCTCTCTTATTTGACAATCTACATCATCCCAATGCTGACTTAGGACTTGAGGAGGAGTCCTGCTTACAATGGATTTATGATAAAAACAAACAAATACCTCATATTGTTCTTGGAAGTGGAATACCAGGAGGAGCTTGGCAGGTAAGATTTTGACTAAGTCTCTCTCTAATTACAAACTATTACACAAGGTACTGCACTGTACAGTAGCACTGCGACTGGCTCTCTCTAATTAAAGAAATGGCAACTGTATCACTGCCAAGCCATATTCAAGTATAAACAGTTCTATACTACTGTATATTGTATTAAATCTCATTTTGATACAAAAAAAATGATACACACACAATTGTGTGTCTCATACCTATAACAATAATACTAAATGTATTGCAGTAATATTATAATAGCAATAGCAGAGTACAGATACAGATACAGATTCATTTACGGTATTGTCCAAAAGATTAATGGAAATTACAGTGCTCATAAACCTTGGCTTGCCTTCCTAAAATAAATATAAATAAAAAGGGGGACTATCTAACAAATGTTTTGTTAAAATGCCTTATCCCAGCTGGGTAGAACGTGATGTATGCATCAAATTCACTGCCTGCCAATGTAAATTGCATTTTCGGTTTCATTTTAATTCAAGTGTGTTTACCTATCAATATTCAATAGTTACGAAATTTGATATTGTTGATTTGATTTTGTTAACATTGAACTAATCCGGAATGAGCTAGCTATTCTTCAGTCCATTTGGACTAAACTCAAAGTGGTGAATACAGCAACACAATATGCACTTTTGGACTAAACTCAAAGTGGTGAATACAGCAACACAATATGCACCATTGTATGCATGTGATTTTTAAAACAATTTCTCAACACTTTACCCAAAAAGAAGATTACAGGAGAGGTCAAATATGTATATAAACCAGGATATAATCTTTGTTATCGAGGTCACTGTTAGATAACATGCGTCTATGCCCATTCTCTTTACTGTATTCTTTAAAATAAAATCTTATGACTACTATTATTAGTAGTAAAAAAATGATAATTTTATTAATAATTGAATGTATACTGTACACTGTACTAGATTGTACTGTAGTAACACTTTCTAGTCTTACTACTGTAGTTGGTAGGACAAAAACAGTCCCATACAAGAAAACAGAAAATATACGCAATATTTATTTCAGAATGATAATTTTTTCTCGTTGGGTTACACTTTTATTTTGAAAAGGAAGCATATAATTCAACAAAATACACAGAGAGACTCAAATTTTTAGTAGTACTTCCCTTCTTTGAGGTTGAGTGAGTTGAATTCTAAAAAATAAATGCCTATAAAAACTGAAAAAGTTCAAGTACAACCATGCTGTGGCCACGTCCTTTAGGTTTAGTGGGTTATTACTTCTTATAATTTCCTTTGGGTTTTTTTTCATATAAATATATGGGTTAAATGTACCATTTAAAATAAATGAATGATACTTCTGTTCCAACTACAAACAAGCAACGTGATAATAAACTCACATGTACAGTATTGTATATTGTTTTTATTGGTATAGTATCCAGTACTGTATGGAAAGTTTCAGATTTTATTGTGGCATATTTATTCAATCTTTATTTATTTTATAAAATTTAAATATGCAGATCATGAATGGTTTTAAAAACTAAACTTTCAATCAATTGATTAGAATGAGGCTTGTGCCTTTAACCATTAGCATTAAACAGATGGGTAAATCTATCAAAACTATCACCAATACCGTACAATAATAATAGTATGATATTCTGTAGTTTACTGGTAATTGTACTGTAATTCACACCAGCATTGCAGTTAAAAATCAATACGGCATGGCATACAGTCTATACTCACAAATAATTCTACTGTGTAATATTCTGATGTTTTGTTTTGACATTCCATTATTTAATCATCATTTCAATTTTACCATTGAAGCATAAGACACTGCACACACAAGAGATTTACCATAAATGGTTGGCAATGTGAAAAGTTCAGGTTTTCACTTATTTACACTGTATACCACCACCATATATCCTCTGGTATAATCCCACCCCACTATACCCTGGTTCAGGAAAAACAACGATTGATAAGCATTTCTTGTAAAAACTCATCTGAACTGGCTAAAGAGAGGCCTACAGTACATCCAGACCAAAAGTCAATACTGGGGATACAGTATGCCTGAAATAAGACATAAAGTAGGAGGTGGGGTTTAAACCGAAGTGGGATTAGACCTGATGTGGGATTATAGTTACTGCGGATACTGTTTATATGGTGAACAAACATTTTCAATTTGGAAACATTTATTGTGTGTATTAAACTATGTTATTAAACTATTGTTAAACTTTTCTCATGATTGTATTCACATACACTTACATAATTTTGCACGTCCTTTTTTTACATACCTTCCTCTTCCAATTCTTTCCATATGGTATGTAACATTGATTATCTACTGGGGCTGTATTGCCACCAGCAGGTGTATACATTTTGCAATCAAATTTGCATTTGTGGGAAAAACTCTGTGATTAAGCTGGATGTAGAATTTTGTTTTCATACAATATTTCAAGTACACCGAATCAACTCTTCCAAACCAAATGGCTAAATTCTTTCTTACAATACACCTCCTTTGGGACACCTATTCAGTGGACACATTCCCATGAAACAAACAAGGAAAATATATTTGGGGGATACTTTATTGGGTTCCGACAGGGTTCCCTTTAATTCTGCATAGTATTGAAACTGTTTGACATTCTTGGCCTAGCTTAAGGTACAGTTTTAGAGAGTTTAAATAAGTATCTATTGTTTACTGAAAAGTGTTAAATAATGAACGTGCCTTTTTATGTAACCGCAGGCACTGAAGCTTTATTATGTACAGTACTTTGTTTACTTTGCAAAATGCTCAAAACAGCCACCCCTTAATGTCTTGTTTGCTATGGACTAAGAGCATATATCTACAGTACAACCACACAAATACAAATTTGTCATGTTATCATAGTTGTGTTTGATCTGTCATTACTGATCAAGTGTTTGTTGTCACGAGCCTCTTCTACTCTGGACGGCTTATCTACGTGATGAGCTATTAATATCTTCTCTAAAAACTGCAAATCATAACCTACTGCACTCAACATGCAGTACATTATCACAGAGTGATATCACTATCACAGTGATCACTTTTATCATAGTGATATGACTATCACAGTGTTGTCAATGACGTTTTAATAATATTTTGCAATACTGAACTTTGAAACATATTTTTATGTAATTTCTCTTAATTTGTTATGTTTTATGTTTGTAATATTCATGTAATCTTTGTAAGTGCTGTATTTGCTTTTTTTACTGATAACTACAGTTAGTAATAATGATTGCAATATTGTCTGCCAATTGTAGTGTGATGTTGCAGGTACCATATACATACATATACTGTACAGTGAACTTTTACTACCCTGGACTCTATTATTAAAGCTACATTGTTTTTGGTTTTATAAGTTTTATAATAAGAGTAAGGGTGATATTGCATATATTTTTTTTATAGAAAATGGACGATACCTTACTAACGTTGAGTCTAAGTAATTGGATGGAACTTCCGGGTATGGAATTTAAGAAATGGCTGCAAGAAACACGGTTAGTAATAGTACTGTACTACACTAATATACTACAGTATTAAGATGTCTTGATTCCTATTAATAATGCACAAATCAAAGCTTAAAAAACAGTTCATAGGCTTAAAGTTCACCTAAATTATGCTACAGTACATTCACCCAGAGGGCAATTTCTTAAATTATTTTTTAGAATTTAGTTCAATTAACTCCCATGCTTAAATTCCATTACCTATACACATGAACCATGTTTCTAATGCATTATGGGAGTATGTTTTCATACGTGTTTGACTTGAATGGGGTAATAATGTTCAGCGCTGAGAGGTTTCACAACATTAGGCGCTATAAATCCAGGATCTTATTATTATAGTATTTTGCATCTTTAATCTTGTCTATCAACAGATTAGGACAGGGAGATAATTCAGGCCAAACTGATAATGGAAACCGTGCAAAGGTGACAGAGGTCGCCCAGTACTATAAAGATTATGTGCAACATATGGGTCTTGGTGAGAACTTTTACTCAAACGTGACAGTGACATCAGTAAAAAAGCTGACAGGAATGCGTGTAATTAACTCGGAGAATGGAGAACCTGAAATCGCATGCCAACGCTGTCGTCGACTTGAAGGAGAAAACATGTTTGAGGTGAAAGGACTTGCGCGACATAATGACATGGGTACTGAAGAACCTTTTTGTATTTTTACACCAAATGTTGTGATTGCTACCGGAACTAGTGATTACCCAAACAGACTCAATGTACCAGGAGAGAATTTAAATTATGTTTCTCATAATTTAAAGAAATTGGAAGAAACTATAATGAGCGAAGAAATATGTGCAAGTTCGGATCCGGTGTTAATAGTCGGAGCCGGACTTAGTGCAGCTGACGCAATAATATTTGCACAGAATAACAATATTCCAGTTACGCATGCATTCAGGCGCAAGTCGAATAACAAAGGTCAACCATTACGAAATCTACCAAAACTTTTGTATCCGGAGTACAATAAAATCTACACTATGATGAATAGTGGGCCAGAATCTAATACTAATTATCTGAATCTACCACAACATACTATAGTGGAATTCAGACCAGATCGAACTGTAGTATTACAAGATTCAAATGGGAATCAAACTTCTGTAAAAGTATCTCATGCATGTGTTCTTATTGGTTCAAAACCAAAGTTAGACTTTTTACCAAATTATGGCAAGTCGTATAGTTTACATAAGAATATGCTAGTTAGTTGTAAGAATAATCCGTTGGACGTTGATCCGTACACAATGGAAAGCAATGTGGAACCAAGTCTTTATGCAATTGGTCCATTAGTTGGAGACAACTTCGTTCGATTTCTTCAAGGAGGTGCGCTGGCTGTAGCATCAAATTTAATCCAGAAGAAAATTCCAACACCACCGCCTTCTCCATTCAGAGGGCAATAAGGCAATGACAATTTCTGTGAATGAAGTTATATGGAAGGTTGTATAATTACAACAACAAAAACAGTAAGCATACAGTCTCTGGTCACTCAGGACTTTTGCAGCTCTGCATTTTTCATAATATAGCCTATAATTTGGCCTTGGGGGTGGGCATATAGCAAATAACCAAAGTGTGTGGTTACAGTAACTCAAAACCATTGGGATGGGATCTCAAATGAAGCTTTATACCCAAATGAAATATTTTATTAAGTTGTAATTGTAAAAGATTTCTACTTAATTTTTATTGGTTTCTGTTGATAATTTAAACAAAATTTTGTTTTAAATCTAAATTTTTATTAGCATCTTTTCAAGAGCCATTAGTGCCTTATTCTGTTATAGTATACTGTATAATAATAAAATAATAATTATTATTTGATAGCCATTGAAAAATAACTGAAACCTTGGAAACAGAACAACTCTATAAATAACAACCAGATATTACTTTACAAAAACAGCATAAAAGACTCCGCATACAATATGCCAGGAGTGCTGTAAAGACTATTGATTCTCTTAAAAAAAAAAATTATTGTTCAATTTTAAAGCTCTCTACAAAAGAGTAGGGAAAATCATTTTGGAAATTTAATTTCAGATCTTCATTTAAACATGTATTATGTTCACAAAATATTTGTTCGTGTTTGGTGTCACTGATATACATCTTTTTTCTTGTATGTAATATTCATGCTATGTGCAAATAAAGAAATATAAATATATTTTTATCTGGCTCTAAATTGAATGTGTAACTATTGGATAATGAAATTATATATTAAACCATGTAATGGGAACTATTTTATTTAATTGTTGTAAATGTGATATTCATATGAAAAATCTGGAATTCTTAAAATAAATGACATTGTGGCTTCTTGGGAGTATTAGTAAATGTTGAACTACTGAGGGTAAAAATCAATGATCCTAAACAACTCATTCATTCAAGTTTAGGCCTAGATAAAGTAGAGCCACTACTGAAATCTAAAATCAAGCTATATTTTAATAACTAAAGTTTTAAATTTGTGTAATATTATAATTTGTTTACATTTGTTATGTTTAAAACAGTAATATTTACTAAACTTTGTGTTAAATCTACAGTATGTATCTAAAATAGTTAAATATGAAAAAAACGAGCCTTGTGCGTACGCTAACCTGACTTAGGGTCAAAGTTCACTAGCACCGATATCTATTCCTATTTTAAGTATTATATTACTTTGTTTATTAATACTTTGTTTTACATAGATTTGATTGTATAATTATTTCATATTTTCAATTACTTGATTTTATATATTGTCAATAGAAGGAATTTAATTTATATGTTATGTGTGTGAAATAATTGCGACTGCTTTTCAATATTTAAAGTAATCATGAGATGTTGGTTCCATACAATATAATTAAAATTGCATTTATAATAAGCGTACTCCATGCTAGTATCTTTATGAATTATTTAAAGATTATATGTATAAAACTTCTTTATCTATTATGAATATAGTAGTAGGCCAATAATTAGATCATTTATGGAACTGAATACTGAAATGCCCCGTCGATTCTAAAACGTATGTGCTCAAAAGTACTTTTTGACATAGAATAGAAATGTTAATTAACGTTCACCAAATCCAGAAACTCTATGGAGACCTAACAAATACACCAAATATTAATTCACATGCAAATTAAACATGTTCGCAAGTATGTGAATTTAAAGGCTAAGCAATGAGTTTATAATGTTGTAGTAAGATGCCTATTTTTTTAATAGTACATCAGCCCAAAACTTTCTATTGCGAGATTGTACTTTTTTTTCCAAACTGTGGACTAGGCAAGTATTATGGTTTAGGAGGACTGAATCTTTTAATATAATAATTACCTCACAAATGTCAGAATGTTTTTTACTTGTTGCAGGCAAAATAACAATATTTGTATTTTCATGTTTCATAACCGTAAAAATAAATATGTGAATTAAATTTTATATTTTGTGTAATACATTAAAGTACCAACAAAATGTTATTCTTCATATTTCCAGACAGCATCTTGTGAGTCGACTCTTCCATACTAAACTCTGAAAACCGGAAACTTTCCCAATACCAAACTCTACTTTGTATAAATTAGTTTTATTTATAGGTCCATGGTATGACAAACATAAGCAAGTATAGCATATTTTTGTGTACATGAATACACAAGTGTCGCTTCCTATCCAGAATGAAATATTATTATTCAATGTTTGGCATGGATGAAGTCCATGGTATCGGTAGCGTAACAGCTGTGAGCGCTCCCTGGCTAAACCCAGAAGTTTAAGGGGCCCAGAGCATGAGGAGCTCATTGGACGGACCCTTAGAAGTGTCCACTGCATAGTATAATTATAGAATAGGTCCACGATCTGAAAAGCAGTTGTCAACATTATTGGTATTGGTTCAAACAGAACAAACATACCCAGCCCTGCAATGAATAGTTCAGCAGGTTAATAGGGCACAGGGTTACCAGATGAATAATTTAGGCAAAACAAACAGTAAAGATTGAAATTGTAACTGCTCAGAAATATTATTTTTACCCATATTCCCACCACATATGTATATTTATAATCGGCCAATTACAGTAAATTTCAGTCTTAAAAGTACTGTATCTATTTGTGCAAAGTTGCATATACTGTACCATGGATATCCTCTGGATGGCCTCAAACTTGTCCATGAATAAATGACAAAGGCAAACGCAAACAAAACAGCTGGTTTATATTTATAGAAGCAGCAATTCGCTTTAATAATAATTTCAAGTGAAAATGCAGATTCATGGGAAATGTGTAAGAATTATATAACATCATCCTGTAATTTAATGAACATCCTATTCATGTTTTATGTCTAGCCTACTGCTCTATTTTTCCAAAATTATTTGCATTTCATAGGCAAATTCTGCCATAGGAAATGTATAAATAAGAATCATATAACATCATTTAATGAGCAATTCCTATTCTATTTTATGCCTTTATTAATAGGCTATGTACTAGACCTACTGTGTATAAATATACCTACAGTACATCATATAAACTAACTCTTTGGAATGTTTTGGCCAAGGTAATCAAGGCCTGGACTGAAGGCCTAACACTGTAATAACACAGAAATAGACCCATGTCTACTACCCCAGGAATTAGGCCAAGGCCCATGATCTGCCTTGAAAATGTTAACTTACTGGTTTTACTATAGCATACATTACTTTTTATAATCTCTATTATACAATTTTGGCTATTGCAATGCAGTTTCTGATGGTTTTCAACAGGACGGCGATAACATCAAGAAAACTGTTGTGTGATTAGCAAGCAGTTACGATTTCCTACCGTAAAAAAATGCAAAGTGTTTGTGACAAATCAAAGACTATTACTACTTTTTCTATTGGTACAAGACAAAATAGTTTTAACATAAAAAATGTTGATGGAAATGACCGTGTACCTTGCAGTCATCTTTAACACAAAACACAACATCTTACATTAAACTTTTCTTGTACTGTATTATACAAACAATATACAGTATCTTAAACTAACAAGGAAGTCAAGTTGGCCGAGTTCTCTCTACAACTTCAGTAACCACTCCTCTTCTTACACCGTCATATTTTTTCAACAATAGTGTTGTCACTGAATTGCATTCCACATTCAATCAAAACCAAAAGAACTTCTATGTGAGTTATAAATGTGGAAGAAAACTGAATTGTAAATCTGGATAACATTTTGTTTTTAAACAGCAACTCTGGAAATTCTACAGTCTGCTATGCACACATGGTCATTGGATTGCAACTAGATGGTAGATGATTTTGCAGCATCTTGGAAAGTTGGTAAATAAAAACAGCACCGATCATTAATTGAAATCTGAAAAGACAAATGTATTGTATTTGTTTAGGACACCATAATACATTAATTGAAATAATAGTATACAAGAACAAAAGCATGCCAGGTGGTTTTGTTTTAGAGAAAAGGTCGCAATGAAGATCAATCAATAGAAATAGTTTAACAGGTTTCAAACATCTATTACTGTAGTTTTCATCCCAATAAATGTACAAGGAGATAGATTATATATATAGAATATATAGAATGGAATATAGACTATAGAATACTGTTCCCCCTCCCGTCTTAACCATCTCCCCGATGACACATTAATGGGGATCATGTTAGCTGCATTATTTGTATGATAGCTTCAGAATATAAATTGTAATCATGTCTAGGCATTCGGTATGTTCAGTGGTGCCACTCAATGAGCTTTAATGTAGATCTGTTGCCCTCGATGCAGATTCTTGCATTAATACTTCAAATGCAAATGTTAATGCAAAAAGGGCTCTTTTTTGTTGTAAGCTTTAAAAAAAAAACCAGACAAGATTGGTGGAATAATTTATCGCATAAACTTGCCTGTTGAAAGTTTGCCCAAGAAGATCGACCACATTATTGAACATACGAATAACCTAGTCAAACCTTTTACGTACTCATCATAAGCCATTTAAATGGAGATTTTTAAGCTTTAATTCCACTGTTCTTCCACTAAAGAATAAATCATAATCCTAGTCTTTTATGTTATGCGAATTGATATTAGCAAACAGTATGGGACAGGCAATGGGCTGGTAAAATGACAGGTTTACCATGAAACTAAGCATTGATAACAGTTTCATGCAATTGCCACTAGATTACATAGTGTACTATACTATCTGACTGTTTAGGTTCAAACATAGTTTTAAAAACCTTCTCAGTACAATTCTGGTAATTTTGATATCGCATGCATGCAATACAGTGAGTATAGAAAAATATTGTATAGAATAACCCTACTCTGTCTATCATAGTAGTATACAGTAGATGGCGTGTTTGCCAATAATGAAGTGCTTACATAAAGTACATGTGACTCAGCATATAAATACCACTCATTGTTAAGCAAACAATACCTGACAGTCGGCATCAAATTTTCTATACCTACTCAAATAATGGTTCTTCCCACAATAAAGACTGACCTGCAAATTTAATACTGAATACACTAAATTTATACTTGGAGGAAGAATTCAACAAAAACTATATTTACATTTAAATTTCCAATTAGAATGCATCAGTAGCCATTTAAAATTAGGTAAAATATAGCCTCAAGTTTAATATTGTACATTTGTTTGCAAAAAACCACAATAAAAAAAATTCCTTAAGCACACATTCATACACATTCTTGTACCAATTCATTGCAAATTTAATTTGTACTTTTTTCTTATACACAAAAATATTTTTATTTCATTTGAGTCTTAATTTAGTTAAAGAAACTTAAATCTGAATGTTCTTGCATACAAAATCTTTTTTTTTTATAAAAATGTGTGCAAATTTAAATCGATCAATCAATAAATAAAACCGACACATGTTCAGAAACTTTGATTGTCAAACATCTTTGTTACGGTCTATTGGTTTCATTTGGAAGCTTTCCCTAGCACTTTAGCAGCTTTATCAGAATAATCGAAAATGTATAGATTGTGTGTATTGTTATTAGACATTCAAAATCAATAACCAACCGTGTACAAATTTATAGGCCAAGGTAAACAATTTTATTCCACATGGGTTGAATAAAATCATATTTTTCAGTGCTGCTATTTTAAACAAAACTGGAATTTTTTTTACCTTTTTTATCTATCAAAATTTTTTTCTTTTTGTCTTCACTGGAACGTTCTTGAATAATTCATCAGCTATTTGACTAAATTCACATTTGTCTTCATCAGCCTTCAATGTGTAAAAGAGAAATAATTACCAACACTTAAAAACACTATTTTATATAGAAAAAGTTTAAACAAATAAAACTATGGTACTTGGTAATGAATACCAATGAGTAGGCCTATTAACATAGCCTTTTTTGCCATTGTAATCTCAATGGGCCCTCACTAAATGAATACCTACCTGACCTCGAAACATTTCCTTCACATCTTCCGGCACCTCGTTGTAATGAGTGACAAGATCATCGCCACCAATGATGCGTGGCATACTCTGTTGCCCAGGATATGACCCCTAGTTAAAATGAACAAATTTCAGTCAATAATGTGGAGGAATTGGAAAATGCTTCTTTAACTCGGTTTTGCCAGATTCTAGGTTTTGGCAACAACCAATAACGCAATACTGTGGTGTACTGCTGAGGTTTGAGGTCACTGATGTAGGGACACTAAGTGGCCCTCTAACGCTGTCATATTCTAATGCATTTTTCCCTCCGGACCTTGCTCAGCCAGAGAGCGCTCATACCTGCTATGCCTCTGAATAAAGTACCCCTACTGTAGGCCATCATAATTAAAAGTTCCATGGTTGATGGCCAGAGTGGGTTTGATGTCTTGAAATAATAACATAACTAAAGCATAAACTACAATATTTAACATAATTATTTTGTAAATCTACCTTTTTAAAACGCTTGAAGTTTTTGACATTTAACAGCATAACGTCTTGATTTTGAATCCTGTGGTTATTTGGTCGACGGTAAACCAGTACAGTTTCACTTGTCTTCACTAAGTTAGTGGGGAGATCGTCTAATTCTGGTTTTATAGCATCATCAGGGCTAATCTTGAAGCATTCCTGGTTAAAAATACAAAAATTTGTAAATTCAATATTTAATTTAAAAAACAATACTGGTTTGTTTAGGCACATGTTCACATCAAGCATACATATTTATTATAAAATATTGATTGTTATAAAAACAGTGTTAAATGAATGTTGTGAGTTCAAACATCATTAAAACATATTAGAAAACATTAGTTTTTAATCTTCAACAATTTTCAACATAAAAAACATAGAGAGAAGAGTATGTCTGTTTCAACAAAAAACACACACAAAAGCACAATTTGTTTACACAATAAAATGTTCAAAATAAACAAGAGAAAAGAGAGAGAGGAGGGTATGTGCCATAAACTATTAAACAAACAATAACATGTGAGTGTGCTGTTAAATAGTTTATGAATTGCTTTAATTATGCTATATTATTTTTAACACCAAATTGTTAGAAATTGTAGTAAATTTTTAAAGAATTTAAATACTCTCACCAATTTGTTGCCTTGTTCTCTGTATGGTACTGTACTAATGTTTTGAGTTTAGGAAAACTATTTAAAACATAGATGGTCATTCCCACTCTCTACAGTAAAGCCTCCATCTATTCCAATGGGAGACTCATGAATGAAAGCCTAATTAATAGAGGAGACTAAATTGGGAGAGCACACATGTTTTCTGTGTATTTACTACTGTATATACAAAACTATATATTGAGTATATATATATTATTATTTCTGCAATGCCCTCTTCTCTCTCACTTCCCAGTATTAAGTAAACTATTTTATTATTAACATCTTTAAATGTGTTTAAACTTAATGTGACCAAAAAAAGTGATGTGCCGATTTTTGGACACAATGACATCATATCAAGTATTTGGGCACATTTTTTTTGGTCAAACGAGTTTGAAAAAAAAAATAGATAAATAAATTTAAAATTTAAATGAACATTAAGTTGAGAATGTAGTAAATATTTCTCACTTAGTCTCTATCAAAATTATCAGACTAAAATATATAAGTTTTATTTAATTCGACAATTACAGTAAATTAAACTCCTAGAAACTTTTATCTGTGACAAGGGTAAAACAAGTCTGGAAAAACTAAATTGAAACAATATTTCATGTAATAGATATTTTATTAATTGAAGAATTGAAAAAAAAAATGCAAAACTAATTGACTGAAAAAAACATATTTCTATATGGAAAAAACAGCTTCATTCTTTATAAAAACAAACTCATTTTAATCATCTTGTAAAACTTCCTCTGTACTCAAAAGGTCGCGATCCTCTAGTTATTGGGAGCATTCGATTTATGCTATGTACAAGAAATGATGTGCCTCGCTTATTCAAGTGGAGACCATGCCAAGTAAATTTTGTAGAATCAATGCCATTTTCATTAGTAAAAACACTGGTATGGTCGATGAACAACTCTCCATATTCATTCTTCAACATATCGTTAGCCTTCGAAACGCATTCATTGTAATTAAGGTTGTCTGAGCGAGGGCATATGCCTGATATAAACACATGGCCAGATATTTCCTGCTTAAGATGAGATGTAAACTCCTGGAAATCCTTGCACAGGTTATCCACTGTAAAACCATAATTACTGCAATCATTCGTACCAGCATGGATAACTACATTCACCACTTTTGTCAAATCAATTTTCTTGACAGCTGCGAAGATTTGACGAACAACGGCCCCTCGCATACATTTGATAGAAGTATCAGCTAACCCATAGACGTTGATATGTTTTATCATTGAGTCACCAATAATAAAATTCTTCGTAGTAATAACCTCATCAAATGACCTTTGTCTCGAAATATTCTTGTTAGAGCTATGTGTTAATTCAATGTTCACTAAAATAGTTGACTTTTCTTCCGCCGAAAATACCTCTCCTCCTTCACTTTCAGATGAAGTATCAAATGAACGCCTCTGTCGGTAAGTGGATAAAGGATTGACTGGTTTATTAAATAAATTCTTCTTTATTACCTGAGCTTGGACACTGATGAATCCACCAGACAAGGTCCTTGGGCGTCCTGCTTGGTGTTTGTTTTTTTCCGTCTCTGAATCTTCCTGAAAATACAAATTATTTTATTTTTTATTTCATGTCTTTAGGCAATGTGGCCAAGGATTACCAATAGTGAATTAATCACTGTCCTATCAGATAGGTGGTAATAATCCCCCTGATACAGGGGCTATTTTGTGAACCAGTTCACCGGGGTAACCCCCTACTCTTTTCGAATAATGAACTGGGTTCTTTAAAGTGCACACAGGTTATAACTGTGTACACTGGACCTACGGTTTATAGTCCTTATCCGAGAAGACTTGTTCCACCACCAGAACTAGGAGCGAGTCGGCCTCGAACCCTTGCCGACGTTGTTGGCTTTTTAGGTACAGTAAACGGCGCCCCTGCCTTAACCGCTCGGCCATTTGACTCGCTTATAAAGGTGTGTTTTGAAAGAAAAATATTTCCATACATAGTTGCTTCATCATGTTTTTAGTTTACTAACTTGAGATGGTTACCAACCTACATGCAAAAAAAACCTTAACCAAAGCTCTGTCTATACTATCAAACTTTACGCGACAATGTGATGTGCCCATATACTGTATACCCATGATGTCATATCAATACCATATTTGGGCACATCACACTTTTTGTAAACTAGTTTGATAGTGTAGACTAATAAAGCATATTAAATGATGCTACCACTTGCTACCTGTTTTATTAATTATTGTTCACATGCAATAAAATATTTACTGCAAAAGACGAACAGGACCGAGAAATTAACAACTGAATACTGAAAAAAAACATACCTCAAATTCAATTTTAATTTTCTTTTTCCACAATCCAGTGCTGTCATCAGTATTACCACATTCCTTTCTCTTTGGTGTCCGCTTACTCTTACTTGTTGATGGTTCTTCAAGTGTCACATCTGGTTCCTTTGCCTCTCTGCTAGCTTGTCTTGAATCTTTACAAGTTTTTAACAAGTCAGACTTTCTTTTCCCTTTCTTTTCTTCTGTAGAATCTTTGTGCACAACTTCTTTTTCTGGAAACATATTTTCATCTGCATCATCTGAAGAAGGAATCTCTTTTTTATTTATTTCCATGTCAACCTCGCTTGCTGCTTCAGACAATGTGTCAGCATCAGTTGATGTTTCTATCAAGGTTGTTGAAGGTTGAAGGAAGGAGTTCAGGTTACTCTGTTTGCTATTTTTCTTCGTAACATTACTTTTAGGCAAGAGTTCTTTGGTTTTTGCTGCTTTAAGATTACTAGACATGGATTCATTTCTTTCTGTTTTCTGGGATTCAAAACGAGCCATTTTATTTGGAGATTGGAAATCATGGTCCTGATCCTGTCTATTTCTAAAGAAGTATAAATTAGAAAAGAGAAATAAATTGAATATATATGAATCAAAATATTGCGATGCTTTAATGTGTAAAAAGAATATAAATATAAAATATCATGCAAACAAAATAGCAAATAAACCTCTTTTTGTTATCAGACTTTTCAAGGCGTGTTTCATCGATGATGCTCACTTCCCCAACAGCCTTTGTTCTTGCAATTCTTTTACTACTTTGTTGGGGTGTTTGTGTCTCAGGGGCTAGAACGACTTGGGTGTCAAGAGTCTGAGAAGCTCGTGCATACATAAGATTAAGCCCACCTAAGATGATCGAGAAAAAAAAAATATAGTTAATACAATAATATCCTATGAAAAGACACTCATTAAACACTGGCCTAGTACTCCAACACAAACTGTTTTCTTTTGCCTTCCCTTAGGAAACATTAAATTGGCTACTGCCACCCACTTACTTTGAGACACTGCTGGGTTGCAATGAAGCTCTGTAGAACAGTAGAGGACTGCTAATCCAATCTCCTGGTTTTGAATAGGTCGCAAGTCACTCCTAAAATAACAAAGTAAATTCAAAGAATGAAGAGAATGAGGAATAATGGAACAAAATGAATGCATCATTCATTCTTTAAGCAAACAAAGAAAATAGGAAAGTGTCAATAAAGGGAGTAGGCTAACAGATGACAGATACCTCTAAAACAGCTTCACCCCAATTTTCACACATATTTATTTTTTGAATACTTTTAAATAAAACAAAGTAGGTAATAAAGTACTAATCAAAGTCTACATCTAGTACACCTGTGACACGAAAGACATATTTGAATAGATAACGTGATGATGATGCAATTCTTATATTGCCTGGCAAGGCATTCCACATAAACACACCATTTCAGCTATGAAAATGAAAATGTCTTAATTTACTTACTGTTCTAAGATTGCATAAACTTTTCCAGCCCATTGCTGATGACTAGGCAACCCTGCCTGTGTGTCTTCATCAGGGCTTGAGCAAACTACACATGTACCAGACTGGGTCAAAACTTTAACATCTTTTGTGGGTTCATCCATTAACATGCATTGCCCACCGCCAAATGAAACAGCAGTCTTCATTGTAGTGTACTACAATGATAATACATCAGATTTAAAATTTAAATACAAATTAATGCTTTTATTGTAGAACTTTTTATTGAAACTTATAAACAATATTTTGGAATTTAAAACTAAATAAGTTTGAAAAAAAAAAGTATATATATATATATACTATACAGTTGGAGTGGGGAGGCATTCATAGGTATAATAATAAAATAAATTGAATAAATTATGGGTAAAGTTTATTATAGATTTATTTTATTTTAATCAAAACCAACCGCGATAATTACGCCACTAACAGGTTTTATACAAACAAAGCCAGGAATGTTTAAAGCACCTTGATTAATCCTAACATTGATCCAGGGCTTCTCTCATCCAGTGCCCACATTGACCAGAGGTCTGAGGCAGATACTAGATGCAGGGACTGCAAGTCAGCAATAAAAATAGTGGGGGTGAGGATACTGCAAGTAACTAGGCAGGCATACTGTATTGTAAAATCTAACCTCTTTTTCGGTTAAAAAAACAAACTTTTTGTCTTTGAAGACCTTTTTCCTGAGTGGATTAGCCTGGAAAGATACTTCATCTTTGCGTATGTTAGCCTCAACAACGTCCGGAAGGAATCTTCAAGAAAATTAATTAGCAAAAATAAACATCAAGAATTGAACAATATGGAAAATTACTAACCATATATACATGACCATCCAGTACATGTCATGTACTGTTTATATATAAAGTATCATCATTATGTCACGTAAAAAGTATACTGGAGAGTAAAATCTCTTGCACATTTAATAACACCTCTCTTTCAGGGAGTAGTAGCAATAGTAAGACTGTATTTTTATTAAATTTAAATAAATTTATTAAATTAAATGTACATACTGGCTGATATTTGGTAAACTAGTTTGACTTTCTGCTGCTTTGATCAGTTTGTTCAGGTATTCCAAGGTAACTATAGGACAACAGGATACCAGAGCACAAATCACCTAGCATGGAGAAACAAATGATATTGTTAATTCTGAGCATTTGTTCAGTGGGGTTATGTCCATCTCAGCTGCCGGTTACAGAACACGATATTGTATTGAGCACCAGAAGTGCCCGTTATGGTAATAATAATAATAATACCACATTTATATAGCGCCCTTTTCATGAGTAATCATGCTCAAAGGCGCTTTACAAGCATTATTACCCCAGTATTTTTTTTGGGATCAAACACGTATGGAAACATACTCCCATAATGCAGCCGGTAACCAGCGCAAAGTTGTGTGTAGATCTAACTGGGTACCCATTTATACACCTGGGTGGAGAGAGGCAACGTAAGTAAAGTATCTTGCCTACGGATACAAGCAATGCGGCGAGAGTTGGATTCGAACCTAATAATAATAAATGATAATAAATGAAAACTTATATAGCGCCGGTATCCTCCACCCATGTGGCGCTCATGGCGCTTTGTGCATTAACAACGTGCGAGAACATCAGCGAATAGCGACGTCTTTAGGTTGGTCTTGAAACTGTTTAGACTAGTTGAGCATTTAACTGTTGCTGGTAAGCTGTTCCATACACTTGCGGCCGCAACGTAAAAAGATCTCTGACCCCACTGATTTTTCGCTCTACGCTCTTGAAGAAGGTTTTGTGACAATGATCGTAGGCCTCTGCGGGATGATTCGTAACGATCCACAAGGTCAGATAAATAAGCAGGAGCACTGTCATTTAGGATCTTGAATACAAACAACGCAAGTTTGTACTTAACACGTTGTTGAACAGGCAACCAATGCAAATCCATCAGGACAGGAGTTATGTGAGCGTTTGATTTTGTATAAGTTACAATTCTAGCTGCCATATTTTGCAAGCGCTGCAAACGTTGTATTTGAGATTTTGGTATGCCAAACAACAAGGCATTACCAATGTCAATTTTAGAAGTGACAAATGAGTGTACAATCAATTCAGCTGTTTTCTTGTTAAGATTACCGCGAATACGACCAAGGTTCCTAATCGATATGCATGCTGCTTTGGATACAGTTGTTATTTGTGCTTCCATAGTGAGATTACTATCCAGCATGATTCCCAGGTCTGACGATCGGTAGTCCAACGTCCAACACACTGCGCCACACGCCCTTATGGTAGTGTAGCAGTGATGTATAGTGTACAATTCGGTTTTTTAATTCGGCAGCCGAGATGGATCTAACCCATTCAGTATACCAATAAGGCCAATTTTGCTTAACGGTGGCTTTACTATGGAATACTAACCTTCACTGTGACACTGATTTCAGACATCACAAGGTGTGTGCATTCTTTACTCCAGTTAGTAACATAGTGACCACCCAATTTCAACAAATTAGCTTTCAAAACAGTTTTATTTGCACCAGACAATGAAGAACCAGCACAAACCAGTGGCTGATATTCAACTCTAACAAATAAAATTAATACAGTACTGTAAACATCCAAATGTAAAGATATCAGGTGGTTTCTCATGGCCAAACACAGTGTAACAATACACTTGGTCACATACCACCTCACGGAGTGGAGTTGTGGCTTGGTGGTTATGATGCTTGGCTACCAATTCAAGGATCCTGTATATATGTAAGGATTTTTTCTAATGACAAATTACAACTCGACTCCCAAAGACTTGTAATAAGACTTTGTTTATGTAGAGCATCTTGTGTATGTTTGTCTTGTGAACAGGATTGCCACTTTTAAGAAGGATAGTGAATGAATTCGCTTATGGTTATCCTTGGCAATTTGCCTAAACATATAATAAAATTAAAATACTTAGTTTGTTGATCTACATGTCATAAAGTAAACACACACAATTGAAAGACTTTCTACCAAGCTTATACATAGGAAAACTCTCTAATTTAATACAACCTTTAAGTACTTTCTACCAACAGTAATTTTGTCTGCACCCTTACCTCCAGGAGTTCGTACTAAGTGACCCAAACTCAATTTCGTCTCCATGTTTAAGGTCTGTTGAGCTATTGGTATTCACTTTTATCTTGTTGACAATTGTGCCATACTTGGAAGAGTCTTTCAGTGTGATAGCGGGTAGTCTTTCAGGATGTTTCTAGAATACGAATATTGTAGAAGGTGAACTGTATCACATCCAACAAACTGGTGTGTGCAATTCAGATTCTTTAATCAAATTTTATTCATTCATTCTTTAATTCGTAAACAAGTAAATATATAAACAAAATAAATGAATACAACACTTTTAGTCGCGTCCAACCACGACTCTACAGCTCACTATGTCGGTCGGTTAACACTAACTCAAATTTGAGCATGCGACTGCAGCCATGGCCTTGTTAAAAAGAGTGGCCTAATATATAGATTGCGGTTTCTTCCAGTCAAATGCTTTAAGCCAAGTGGAAGAATTAGGTGCATATGCTATGTGGACACATTAATATCATGTTTATAAACTCCTTAACCTACTAGATTGTCCTTTGAATGAGACACTGCAAAAGTAGCATGCTTCCTACTGATGGACTGGTCATTGGTGATGAGTATTGGGCAACCTGATGATGAATAATACATTTGTTAAAGGGCTCTATTCTTAAACAAGAAGTTATGGCATTAAATATATCACACAATTGTTTGGTATATTTTGATTTAACAATCATATTTCAGTTTAAACATGATACAGTACTATTTTAACCAAAGAATCTTACCTTTCCTCCCCACAATGCATTCAAGACCTACCAAAAAACTGTAAGATTGATCTAAAAAAAAAAAAATTAAATACAGTAATTACTACTGTATTCATTGCAGCATTACATTATCAATATTTACATTATATAATAAGCATTTAAACCATACAAAATTAACAATTTTGTTCGACTAACACCCAGTACTGGTCACACCATTGACTTACAAATACATAAACTTCATTACTATACTAAACAGTACAAGACTAGTACTACTGTACTAGCTATCTAAGTCTAGGGATTAGAGGGCACCTTCTAGCCAGACTTTATTATTATTGGATTTATTTAGCTAGGCTGACAACCGCTCTACTCATAGATAGTTTAGACTAGAGGGACTATCTACCTAACCTAGGCTAAGCTACTAGGTAAGATAGGACCTACTATTCCTCGCCATGCACTGGACTGTCACTTGCTTGACAGTCAGTGACTGGTGCGCAACAGGCGATCGGGTCCATTTCTTATGGGCCCAAACGTCTTATACGTTGAGCCCAATCGTCTTAGAGGTAGGTGTTGGTCCCGATAGTCTTAATCGTTGAGTTGAGCTCGACAGTTCCAACATTAGTGAAATATTGTGTTATTACAGTAATTTTGATCGTATGTGTGTGGGACCCACTGACTGTGCCTCCTCCAGCTTCCGGAGACTTGATTGGTGTGCTTTTATTTCATTCTATTTTGCTACCAAAAATATACCATCTAGCAGAAACAGGCCTTATGAATGGTTTAGTAATACTAATACTTATTATTATTATGCGCACAACACCATGTGCCAAATGTTAGAAAATGTGCACAGAAAAATTTAATATTAATAAAACTAGGCTTATTCTTAAAAAATATTTTATAATTCTTTTACATACATATAGGCCTAGTAGTAGGCCCCACCCTAGCCTAGCTAGTTACTATGGTTTACTAGGCTAGGGCCTAGCAGTAGTACTAGGCCTACCTAGGCCGGATTTAGTAGTAGTCTACGCCTACTAGCTAGATAGAGGTAGGGGCCTAGAGAGGCTAGGCCTAGATTATGAATTATAATTACATTTGTATCATCACAATACATTCACTAACGAACTTCTTGAAAGAACACCTTATTTATTCAATTATTAATTCAATTCATTTTCGTGAGCCCAATCGTCTTTTAAACTTTATTTTAGAATGGGCCCGCAGGGAACATTTTCGCCAGTGTAGCGTAGCAAAAAGCTATACAAAACAACCTTATTGCTACACATTTTGAAAATTGTGTAGCAAAAAATACAATACAAAACTATGTTTCTCGACTTAAAAATCAGTTTGATTAGCAATATTGCTAAACAAAATTTTTAAATGAAAATTTTCCCTGGCCCGATCTTCTAATTATGTTGGGCCTGAACGTTCACACGAGTTCAATCGTCTTGGAATGGGCCCGCCGATCGTCTGGGTTGGGTGAGCCCGATCGTCTGACAATAATCGCAAAGCCAGCTAGAGGGCCTAGCCACTAGGATATAAGAAGAGGTCTGCCTATCGGTAAACAGGCAACTTATTTGCAGTGCAGATTTTAAAATGTCATACCACTCCTTAAACTCCGCAAAATCCACATCTTCCCATTTCATTTTCCTTTCAATCTAGGCTATAAATCTCTCTCGTGTGCTCCCAAACCTCTCGCGCGCTCAAGTTTCTGAAAAAAACCAACCATGTGCGGGTTTTTTTCTGACGTATGACGTGACATCAGACGGCTAGAGTGTAGCTAGCTAGCTAGCTGCTACACAATTTCAAAATTAGAGGGCGATGTTTTATTTTTTTGTGTGTGGCCGCCGTCCGTATTGTTGAGCCGTACTGCACGGAAAGAAACATTTGGAAGAACATTTAATTGAAAATGTCTGAAAATACAATAAATCAAAATAATTATGGTTTGGTAGACAACGAAACCAGTCATAGAAACATTGAAGTTGCGTTTTCAAAGGATATGTCACCAATAAGTAAGTCCACTGTCAGACAAACGAAGGAAAGTGATGTAAAACCAGGCCTAGATTTCCAAATTCTTGAAACACTAGCTTCAGTGGCCACGACAAGCGACCCGACAAGCCTGCTAATTCAACAGCAACAACAACAGCATCAACCGACATACCCGGTCGGCTTGCCCCATTCAGATAAACATGAACTAGTTGATGCCTTAAACAGGGGTGATCTGACTCTTATGGAAATTCCACCTAAAAATCCACCAACAATCCTCGATTCTAGGCCTAGTCATTGTGGATTTAATCTGGAATCATCAGAAGCCAACAAAATGGTGAAGAAACGAAAAAGAAAAAACATGCTGCAGAAATTAAAAACAGAAAAGTGTGGTCCTGAAAACCGTAGTAAAATAGGAAAAAAGAAAACTGGATCGAAGAAGAAGAAAATGAAGTTAGTGGGAATCTCACCAGAAATGAGCACTTCACGGATGCCTTCAGCAAGTGCCATTCTTGATACACCCCCAAGAGAAGGCATGGACAAAGAGATTGAATTAATCCGAAATTTCAAATGCGAGTGTAAATATGGCGGAGAGGGAGAATCGTGCATTAGACAATTTAATAATTCTGCTGTCTTGCAGCTTAGGTACTCTATGTCAGATGTAACCTCATATGAGAAAGACTTGCTACTTCTTGGAAAGTTAAGTTGTACAATAAATGTTTCTAGATTAACAAATTGTACCCGAAGACGAGAGCAGAAAGAAAGGCAACAACAGAGAATATTGTATTATGTTGAGAATCATAGAGTTTGCAGAGCGACATTTAAATTTATGCACAAGTAAGCAAACATTTTATAAATAACCCTATTGGGCTATTTTTTCATTGTGGTAATCCAAAACAAAGCCTAGAGAAAATGAATATTGTGTCTTATAGTCAAACGGTACTGTATCTAAAAAACTTTCATGATAGATACGTGTAGGTTAATTCTGAAAGTGGTTCTTACAAGCTAAAATAGACCTAGTTGATATTTATAAACAAAGTTTTATAATTATAGACTTTATGCATATTGACTTCGATAATACTTTAATACATATTTCACTTTTTTTCTTGTAGAATTAGTCAAAATAAATTAACAGCTCTCATCAAGTGGTACAAAGATCATGGGTTAACCCCGAGAAAGAAGCGTATCGGAGGAAAAAAAATTTCCAAAGATGTCACAGATCGTAAATTGCCAAAAAAGAAACCCAGCCCTCCTGAATCACCGATTGCTATGCCCAAAACTGATGTTACAGCGCAACAACAGCAGACACAACAGAAACAGCAGCAACAAAAACGTCAAAAGCAGGTACCACCACAGCAACATCTTCAACAACCACCACAACTGCAAGCTCCACCTGTAATTCAGCAGGTTTCGCAACCTCAACGTGTGGCGATCAGTCAAACCCAGCAACCGACATCACAACCACACCAGCATCAACAACAACATGTCCAACAAGTCCAACAAGTTCAACATGTCCAACATGCATTCCTTCAGCAGAGTTTGATGCGCCAGACAGGACCACAGCAGATGGCAGCGATGCAAGTGCACCAACAGCACCCATCTCAGCAGTACATCCCTCCGCAATTCCATCATCACGGTCAGCCAATGCAGTACCACCATCTACTAACACCACAACAACAGGCTTATTCAATGCCACAGCCAAACTACATGCAGTAGTAGCAAGTTCGCTGTGTTATTATAGCTCTGTCTACACTATCAAACTGGTTTGACAAAAAAAGTGTGATGTGCTCAAATATGGTAGCGATATGACATCATCATGTCCATGATGGGCACATCGCATTTTTTGTCACATAAAGTTTGATAGTGTAGACAAAGCTTTATATTACTAATTATCAGTATTGATCATTGATCATATGAATGATATTTACAAAGATAATAGTGATAACTTTTAGTATTACTTATTAATTGTTTAATACTACTAGGCCTACTATTCAACTACATGCCAGATGAGTACAATCTGCAAAAGGATAAAAAGTGACTCTTTTGATTTGCCAATAAGTAGCTTTTCACATGGCATGTATCCAATGTATGAGTCAGATAAGTAAATCAACATTGTGTGACCTTTTACGTCAACAGTTGCTTGTTAAATTGTGCAATGAGTGAGACACAAAATGGTGGATTTAAATCAACTTGGTAGCTTAAATTAAATATTTCTTTAATTAATTAAGAATTGGAACAGTAATTAGGTTGCTAAACGTAATTTTCTGACAATAATTATTACTGTTTATAGGTACAATATTGTGGATTGTAAGTTATTTATTATAATTAATATTCTTTAGGTATATTTTTTAATTGATTTAATTCATTATTTAAATTAATATTCATTATTATAGAATGGTTCTATGTCAATTTGAATTCATACTTTTTGTTTGCTGCCCTCAGTAAATTATTAGCAATATTTGAGAAATTTATATAATTAACTAAAAATAAAACCTGCACTGTAAATCTAAAATCCCAAAAGAAACATATTAAATGTTTTTTTTTTTTTTATTAGAAAGCTTCATGAGTTCCCTAAAATCAGCTATTTCTACACTATCAAACTATATGTGACAAAAATGTGATGTGTCCATATATGGACACGGTGCTATCACTACCCTATTTGAGCACATGACACTTGTCCAACTAGTTTGATAGTGTAGACTGAGCTTTATGGTTTCTTCGCAATAGTGAGCATTTTATATTTTGGAGTAAAAGCAAAGAACTTATAAGTTCTTTGGTAAAAGATGTTAAATAGAAATTGTTGTTTGCTGTATGTTTTAGTATAAATGCAAAACTATATGCTTTCATAATAATAGGCCTACAGTAATAATACTAGTGTTTTAACATTTTGACTTCCAAGATCAGTGCAGAAGTATGGTGCAATTAGGTATCAGTATAAGTACCACATTGTGTAGAAAGAAAGTATGCAGTGAAACAAAGTTTCTGGAAACTGAATACTTATATTTACTTTCTTTGATTCAAGCAACATTGCTCAATTCTTTTATATCATAGGCCTAATACATGATTTTTTTTTATGTTTAAAACATGTATACATTAGAAGATGTTTTTGCAAATTCTGATGAATATTGTACAGAATACTAATTGGTGAAAACATTGCTCAACATACATGAATAGTTTTAAAATAACTTAACTAGAATTTTATACCAAAGAATCATTTTTGTTTACTATTTTATTGTTCTACTAAACCAAGTAAAGTTCTACACATTTAGATAGATTTAGATACCACACACATTCAATCTACAAAATAAATCAAATTATTATTCCTAGCTCAAGGTACATAGAGGCTTCTTTGCCTGGGGTACATAAATATTTGCCTTTAAAAAAAGTCATGAAATTAATGTAATCATCTTGAATTTCAATCAATTAAAAAGTTTTAATGCATGAATTGAATTCCTGTTTTTCTTTATCAGGGTTTCATTTTTTCCCAAATGTGTGAAAGGCAAAAAAGGTAGGCTACCACATGCCGAAACCATGCCTGCATATGTAAAGACTTTTTGGCCCGTTTTTTCATTCAAAATCCAGGATGTCTTATCCTCCTAGGCCTGATCCATGGCCCAGTGCTGTATAGAGAATTGAAGAAGATAACGAGGTGCGTGTGTGTAAAAAATGAATGTTTCTGGTTGGTCAGTAATTCTTTCTCGTGTAACGACGACGGCGCGGCAAAAATATAGGCTGATCGTCAATGAAGATGTAGATATTGAATTTTAAAGATCTATTGTCCCCAGAGAGAGACACACCTTACCGGTGACAGCGTTTTGTTTAATGCTTTTGTCTCTCCTCGGCTTCGTGTCTTGTATTTCATATATATATATATATATATTTTTATGTTTTTTGTAATTATTATTTTATGTTTATTGCCGAAATGAATAAAATAAAATAAAAATAAAAATGAAAACATTTTTTTTTTATTATGCCACTTTGAATGTTCCACAAAAACCTGTAATTTAAAGGGGGAACATTTGGCTGCCAGCCAATGGGTTTTGGTTGAACTTATTTATGTTGTTTTTTGTCTGCGGAAGTGATTAACTACAAAATGGCCTATTCAAAATATGTTTGTAGGCCTATGATCTCATGTTTTTGGAGGACAATATAACTTTAATCATCCAGAATGTCGAAATATTAATGTCATGCTACTGACCAATAAACTTCGCCTACCAATACCTTATAGCGCCATCTACATAAGAAGCCAGACAACATCAGAGGAACATACTTCATATCCTTTGTAATTTCTTTGCAACTTGCAAACGGATGTACTGTATTATGAGGAACATTGACCACAAGAATTAAATTGAAAATCGGCAAATTACATATTTTTGTGCAAAATTACAGAAGGTAGTGTGACTTTCGTTGAAGCGCATGTGATAGGTGAACTGAATTCCACTTTACAGATAGCAACAAAACACCGAACATGCTTCAACAGAATGTCAAGAATTATGGCTTTTACATTTTTCTTTGGAATATTTGTTTACAACAAGTTCATGCACAAGGTAGGTTTGTTATGAACAATATCGTGGGTGTGGAAAAGATAGAAGTATATGCCTACTGTATACACTGTTTGCTTCTTGTCGTGTGTCACTTGTATTTAAAGGATCGAGGCAGTGACATTAACACATAACAGTCTTCACATAATATGTCATCCTTTGTTGTTCAAACATGTTTAACTTCATTCTTCAATCTGTATTCATTATAATTTTGACATGACCAGACGCAAACAAAAGTAAAAAGAAGTTAACAAATGTTGGAAAAGAGTTTATTCGTGATGAACGTACGTGTCGCCTGAAAGAACCTTCGTTTTATGATATACCACTTTTTGCCTCTGGATTCCACTGATACTCTAAATTTAAAAACAAAACCACACACACACATTTTGAGGCATAGGCCCTATATAATGTTTTTTTTTGTTTCATTTTACAGTAGGCCTATCGTACTGATAGTAGTAGGCATTTTGAAACAATAGCTAACACTTTTATACATGCTCCATCCATCCATTAGTCATGGATGTTTAGTCAGATCCAGATGAATTTCAATCATTTTAATTAATCCGCGTATTGACATAACATCAAATAAACACTTTCAAAAACATCAGGGAGAAGTGGAACTCACTATATTGACAAGCATGACTAAAACGTCAATATTCAAGTCTAACGAGTTAGTCCTTTCCATCATTTTAAAATTAATCACCGAATTTAATTCTCCTAAATGCATTGAAAAGGTAATGTATCTTGGACCTAAACTAAATGTTAGCTTGTATTGAAATATTAATAAAGATGCCTTAATAAGCAATTTGCTCAACGGGTTCGGTATCTTTATTTTATCACAAAAGAAAATACAACACAGCATAAATCGCTGAATTGCATTATTTGTACAAAAATGATTAGAATAGTAAACATGCAAAGAAAGACAGCAGGGGCCCACGACGAAACACACAATAGCCGCGGTCTCTTGATATGAATTTAAAATCATCATGCATACAAAAAGGAAAATATTAACTTCGTTTTGTTTATTTTAAGATTTTGATCGTCCCGACTTTCCTTACATGATACTGATCGTTGGAGTACTCTTGCCTGCACTGGTTATAGTTGCATTGGTTATTGGAACTGCTGTTTACTTCTACTGTAATACATGTGACAAGGGTACACACAGGGGCGTAGTAAAAAGAAACATTAACATGCCAGTTAAGGGATTGTATCCGATACAGTCCAGATATCCAGCAAGTAAGTGCCATGGTTTATATATTTTAAATTATATAACACCTAAATAAATTACTGTCATTTGATTGAACGATTGTGGGTCACATGGCGTGCAATAGTACGCACTATTCATTATGCGTATACTATATTAACTTCTAACAAAACTACGGAGAACACCTATTCAGGCGACATCCACGATAGGGGCACTGGTTGGATCCTGGGTGTCTCCCTTAAGCTCTGTCTACATCAAATTTTATGTGATAAAAAATGTGATGTGCCCATGGACAAGATGATACCATAAGAATTGGGGATATCACACTTTTTTTGTGAAACTAGTTTGTTTATACAGAGGTTTAGGGGTTATATTATGGTGAATGCATTTAATTTCAACAACATTATTAAGCAAATGGACCGATGTTCAATTCATCAATACAAACAAAGATGGCATATTAAAATGAGGTTTGTAGCGGTTAAGTTAACAGTAGTTGATGTAACTTTTTTTTCTGTGAAGTTAATATAAATTTGTTTTATAGGTGTCGATGAAGCATTGCAAGAAAAAGAAGCAGCTAATTCACCAGAGAAGAAATCACGTTTCAAAATGCCAAATATCCGACGAAACAAGAAAGACAAAAATAAAGGAGAGTCTCAGAAGACAGAAGATGGTATGATAATACCATAAATTGACAAAGCCTGTGAGATGAATGAATATAGATTATTAATAATGTTCGTTGTGAAAAATGTTTAATTAAAAGCAATACAATCCTTAATAATTAAGGACAATGATGTACCAACACAATGGAACTTAATGAGACATTAACATTGCTTTATGTCGGTCGTTGACGTTTGAATTTTCTTTTTTTTGATTGAGTCACTTCTTTCGCCATTTGGTGTACTGGAAATTACTGGGGATATTACTGTATGTAAATGTAGGTTTCTCGTTTTGCTAAAGTACACATGAATGTATTTCCTTGTAAAATGGCTGTAGTTTGGTTGATTCATCTATCTATACGTTTTTCTTTGTTTTGGTTGGAATAAAAATATAAATATGTTTAAATCTAATACATTAATCATAGTTTTATTCATGGCATTTAGTAGAAGGGAAATAGAGAAGTTCGATAAGTATTTCTTCTTTTTTTCACAGTGACAAGTAAAATAACAATATAAATAAGGCCTATATATCATGTTATCTACAATGCGGAAATTATGTTTTAATTAAGATTTGATTTGGAGGTACAGATTTCACCACACAGAAACCCTTCATTAAGGTAATATGGTTGCTTTATCATGGAAATGGTTAATACACCAAATTGATGACTAATTGTGACCGACCTGTATCCGCTCAAAATAGAAAGAACAGCTGATATTAATTGTTCCCTCCTCTAATGTAAAAGAATATAAGTCATATGATTTCAAACAATGTAAATATCACAATAACCATTGACAGATGCAGGCATCTTGTTGAAAAAAAGGGAAAAAATAAATTTTAAAAAGAATGTGTCGTTGTGTGAAAAAAATGGGTGTAAAAACTTATTATTGTTATACAGATTCCAATGTTTAATCAAATAGAATGATATGATATTGTTGTTATTAATTTTTAATAGTTATTTAATAATGTCCCGTGCCAGAATAATTCTGAACCTAGGGAGAATACTCTAGGCTTTGGAAAAAACCCTCGACATACTGGGCATTTAACCGGCGCCTCAGAAGTTTAGGTTCAAAAGTTTGTTATTAGTAAGCTGATAGAGATACCCGAATCAGTCTTTTTTAGAGGATGAGGTGATTATAACATTTCCGTTAACAGGTTCGCCATGACGTCATGAATGCCAAACTGGTTTGTAAAAACCGTTTTAATGATGTGGAGATTTTAGAAAGTTTTTGGTTATTTTTATGTTAATGTGTAAAAAATAACACCCTTTTCGTATAGGCCTACGTATTAATCGATACTGTGTTGTTAATATTTATTATTAGTTAATGTTATCATTGTATGATTATATAATACATTCGTTTATTGATTTCACATTAAAACTACAAAATAATAACATATAACTTGTTTTTCTTTAAATTGAGGTTCCGTGGAAACCTGGGAAGAGTGAGATAACATTTCATTATAGGCCCTATAGTATTTAATAAACAAAGTATTAGTATGGTGGTGTTTTTTCTTGAGTATATCTGTCCTATCATCGTCACTAATACAAAATATATAATATTTATAACTTCTATATTTATAATTTCTAGCAACTACACTGTCTTCATACCATGCTATTAAAGAATTATATATAGTTACTTTTTTATGCGCTTTTAAAAAAGTTCTGTAACTTTATTATTGTGCGAGGTAAATAACAATACTGTACTTAACAAAAGAATATTACAGAATATTTAGAATACAAATGTGAATGAACCGAATACATTTAGCGTACCATGCTTCAGAGTGTATCTATTAAAACAGGAAAACGTTTATACGATGAATCAACTCAAAACTGAATTAATCATATCAGTTTTTAGGAGTGTTTTATTTTAATAACGGTATGTTAGTCAGCCGCCGTAGAGAAAAGTTTAAGAAATTGTGTTTCTAAAGCTCTGTTTCACGTACTATCAAAATGTATGTGACAACACAATGTGATGTGACATTATGAACACGATGTCGTCCCACTATCATATTTGAGAACATTTTTTTGTGTCCAAACTTAACAACTTATTCTGCCATCCATTTTCGAGCTACCCTTTTAAAATTCAATACTGACGGGGCTGAAGATAACCATACGAGTCCTCGTGTATCCCCTTCGATGGATATTATTGCACATTTCTGACTGTTCAATTCAATATTTTCCAATCAAATATTGTTTTGTTTTGTTGATGTTGTTTGGAATTATTTGACATCGGTTTCAATTCTTAAGATCCCAAACCCCATTGCATCGCTATAGAGTTGCCAAGAACACTTGGTAGATAACGCAGAGAAGACAATAGTTTCTACGAGAATTCTACCACTAAACACTAAACTAAATTGATGCTTCACGACACAACGACAAGCTGTTAAAATGAACGACGTACTTTTACTATAGAGGCTCTGTACTCAAGTTTTAATTAAACATTGTATCTAAACGGGAAGGAGATACCCATTTTGTAATTTCCACAATTTCCCAATAACTAGGCCGAAAGTTTAAAATGGAAAGTCGTTAGTTGCATTATCGTGCGTTAGTAGTATAATATATCGGAGATGGTAAATAAAAAAAATGGTTCTATAGAACATTTTTTGTTAAATATATAGACTACTACTTATTGGGCATTGGAGCTGAGCAACGTAAACATCATGTTCAACATGTGCGAGGAGTGGATTTGTGGCTTGGTGGCTATGATGCTTGCTAACCCCACTTCCAAAGACTTATAAGACTTGTGTACGTAGAGCATCGTGTGTATGTTGGTCTTGTGAACAGGATTGCCACCTTTAAGGATAGTGAATGAATTCGCTTATGGTTATTCCTTGGCAATTTTCCTAAATATATAAAAACATTGGGGTATGAATTTCTAGTTTGTGTGTGACGGGGGGGGGGGGGGGGACCGTTAGTTAGTACAGAAAAAAATAGGATGGGATTACAGTTAGTAAAAGTTGCCAATATTTATCATTCCATGTGTCAATGAATGCATACAATATATAGAGCACAAAGTACAAAGCAAAAGTAGCGATTCATAACATTGTGTAGAAAAATGGAAAATAACTGCTCCCACCTGTTTCCGGCACGGTCTTGGCGCCGGCAAATCAAACGTCAATGTTTCATTTTTCGCGTAGATCGATTGGCGCGGCGTGGACCCTCAAATCACGCATTCAGTGACGTATCCAATTAACAAAAACTAATTTCAATATATTTAACACCAAACGCTCACTTTATTGCATGTCAATCACTAACTCTGTACACATCAATATTCTATGACTGAGAGAATTCAGTGTTAACAAATTGTTGTGTAGATTGTAGAAAAACACGTTAGTAACAGAAGATACTTAGATATGAATATCAGGCAACTAATTTTTTCTATTTCTAACCAACCAAGTATGTGTTAACTTAATCGAAATATCGAATATTAATATTGTTAGAATTATTGTTACCTTTAATAACTTTTTTTAGACTTTAGACGTCATAGTAAACAATTAATTATCATAGTCATCTATTGAGAATGTTCACAGCTTTTGAGGTAATTAATGGTAACATTTACTGAAATTGTTTATGTTTCATACTAAATTTTTAGCCGAATTGGTAAAATTATAGCACAATAAAATAACTCCATTTTCATTAGATACAGTATTTAAATATGTTATACATTAAAAGGAAACTCCAGTTTTAAAATTAATAATTTTTTAAAAGATTGTTTTATTTCATTGTGTTTTTAAACATTTTTGTCTTGAATGACTCCTACTGTTTTAACAGAAGATGTAACGATTGTCTACAAATTGAGAATAATAAACTATACTGTACAATTAATATGGATATTAGAATAATGAATGCACGTTGAGAATGACATGTTTAACAAACTGTATTTAGAATTTTAAAAATTATTAGATGTTCTGCCATTCCATATTAATAATTGCTTTGAAGCTCATTTACAATTTACAACAGGTAAATAGTACATGTTTTTGTTAAATCTATTTTTAAAAGTGATCTGTATGACAGTTAAGTAATATAGAAATTTGTTTAATGTGTAAGTAGCATTGAAATTATAATTTTTGTGTAAAATTTGGAATAGATTTAACAATTTCATGTTCAGTTACCGTGTATATTGAAATTCCGCATCAAACAAAGTCTATTTCTATTCATAATTAACATTATGCCGGTGGCTTGTATGCAATTTTTCTTGTTTTCAGTACGGACCATCTCGACTTTTTCATGTAAAATGCACCTCCTATAAGTACGCTCATTATCATCAACATCTAAAATAATAATAATAATATTAAATACTACCATATTTGGGCACATCACATTTTTTTTTGTCAAATTGATCTTTTTAATTTTTTTTTCAATCTATGTTTTACACAAATTTCACTTCTCCCTTTTTCTATAAACAAACAGGATAAACCCAAGTATTGTTAAGTCTAGCCAGGATTTTTACAGGAAGTTTCTTTTTCCAAAAATAGGGAAAAAATGTCATGAGCTAGGCTGGGGATAGAAGCAATTAATCTACTACTATGCCTTGTATTAATTTGTATTCTCTTAATTTCATCTATAGTAACTTTAGTAATTTGATTTTTACCTTAATTCCCATCAATTTGCGTGTGTCATGTTCTGGTTCAGCGGCCCACCGTAGGAATGTGCAAACATCCTTGGCAAGTTGACTTAAGGTAGCTGGAGTACCTGAAATGAAATAGATAAAACATACCAATGTCAATAAAGGGGAAGGAGGAAAATTGCAAAAGGCTTCCTACTTTCTAGGAGTTTTATATGGTTAAGTTATCTGCTGAAAATTCTTTAAAGTCATTAATCAATCTTTAATTTTTAATATGGGACTGTTAAGTGTTAGGTAGGCCTACTAGGAATAGCAACCTTTTAGTGGTCTTAATAGACCATTAATAAAGATAGTTGACATTGGTTTAACAAATCTCAAATCCCTATCTAAACATGATAGATTAATGACTAGTGTTGATTTTGCTAATTTTCATTGTAAAGTTTAAGTCTGTTATTTTGGGTTGCGTGTGATTCAAGGAAACATGCTGTAGCGACATTAACACACAAATTGAATGTAATACAGGATGAGGTATTTGGAGAATGTCCTCAGGAAGTTCTCAAATGGACACAGCGGGCAACTAGTTGCAGGAAAAAACTATTTGAACAGACTTGGAGAAACGAAACCTAAACAACAGTATTTTATACAGTATATTTTTGGCAGCAGAAAGAAAGCCTGTGAGCGGTTGCAATCTTGAATGTAATTAATACACTCTTACACCATATACACGATTAAATATAAACGCACATACCATCTTCATATTCAATAATTTCATTATATAGTGCTGGAGCCATAGCTATAGCTTGTCCAGGGAAGTATGGGTGATAGTAAAGGCCTTCACGGACCTCAACACCTGCTGGGGGATCGCAGTATCCCGTCAGTATAGCATATAAGTAATCCTCACTGCCATGACGGGCAAGAGCTATGTAACTTAAATCCGGGGGTAAAGCACCTATGAAACAAAAGAGAATGGAAATTTATAGCTTTTTAAAATATTTGTTTACTTACAGTGAAAAATGTTAGAAACTGCCTTTATGGGAAGGTGTTGATGATGACTTATTCCATTCAACTAAATTCAGTTTAATTTTTTTTTAGTGTTTTTAGAATACTATCGAACCTTAAATAGGGGTATCCTTATTCAGAGGACACCTCTATTAGGGGGACACAATGTCTAGCATAATTACAAAAAAATCCAAAACTTTATAAAAGGTTTTGAATAACTGAACTTTTTAGAAACCTAAAGATATTCATAGTCATGTACACACCACTGTTTGCTGCTCTAGCTTCTTCTTCATTCTTGTACGGATTTGGAAAGTAGTCGGAGAGCTTGCCAGGTCGTTCAAACATCTCCCCTGTATCATCTGGACCATCTTTGATCATATACTATAATAAAACATAGTTTAGAGCCCAGGATTTATCAGCCAACGTTTATTTGAATTTAAATTTGAAGCTATTTTTCAAAAGAGCATACATACCTCTTCAGCAATTGTCTTAGCTTCTGCCTCTGTGTGTGATACTCCGATTAAATTACGGAAAGCTAAGAAATTCATGCTATGGCAGGCTGAACAAACGTCTTTGTATACCTGATAGCCTCGTCGTACACTGAGAAAAAAAGAAAACCATTGAAACACATTCTATTTAAGTAGAATACAGTAAAACCTCGAAAAGCAGCCTTCCTCTTTGGTCTGCAAACGTAAGAAAAGAAGCTCTAAATCAAGCTCATTGGGCTTCATTTCAAGAGAATATTGGTTTCTTTTCAAGAGAGTATGGGCTTCTTTTCAAGAGTATGGGCTTCTTTTCAAGAGAGTATGGGTTTCTTTTCAAAGAGTATGGGTTTCTTTTCAAGAGAGTATGGGCTTCTTTTCAAGAGAGTATGGGCTTCTTTTCAAGAAAATATGGGCTTTTTTTCAAGAGAATATGGGCTTCTTTTCAAGAGAGTATGGGCTTCTTTTCAAGAGAGTATGGGCTTCTTTTCAAGAGAATATGGGCTTCTTTTCAAGAGAGTATGGGCTTCTTTTCAAGAGAATATGGGCTTCTTTTCAAGAGAGTATGGGCTTCTTTTCAAGAGAGTATGGGCTTCTTTTCAAGAGAATATGGGCTTCTTTTAAAGAAAATATGGGCTTCTTTTCAAGAGAATATGGGCTTCTTTTCAAGAGAGTATGGGCTTCTTTTCAAGAGAGCATGGGCTTCTTTTGAAGAAAATATGGGCTTCTTTTCAAGAGAATATGGGCTTCTTTTCAAGAGAGTATGGGTTTCTTTTCAAGAGAGTATGGGGTTTTTTGTAGAGAGTATGGGCTTCTTTTCAAGAGAGTATGGGCTTCTTTTCAAGAGTATGGGCTTCTTTTCAAGAGTATGGGCTTCTTTTCAAAAGAGTATGGGCTTCTTTTCAAGAGTATGGGCTTCTTTTCAAGAGTATGGCCTCTTTTCAAGAGAATATGGGCTTCTTTTTTAGACTATTTGAATATCAAAGGAACACAAGTGATTTAATGCCAGATAACTTGTGATGCAGATTTAATTTATTTGACAGTTTAAAATGATATTTGGATCAGAAAATAAATAAAATTGGTAGGTATATGTCTATGAAATCCTATTATTGTAGTAACAATTCACAAAATACAGCATTCTTTAGTTTGCGAAAGTAATCTTGAAAGTAGCCTGTATCCCTGAAAAGAAGCCCATCTTGTAAAGAAGCCCACCCAAGAGTACAAAAAATGGGCTTCTTTTCAAGGTTTTACGGTGATCTAAGGATTTGTGAGATGCACGCAGTCATAGCGTCATAAACTGATCAAACTTGACTTTACCTTGAGTGGTCCAATGATTGAAACATGCCCCTATGGGACCATGGGAACTTTGGAGGATGAAGAATGGCATCATCAGCTGAAACTGCAATAGTAAGAGCAGTTGCAAGGCCAGCAGCTCCTGCAGTTGCAGCACCTAAAGCTCCAAGTGCCTGTGAAAATAAATATCCAAAAAGAGGTATTATAAACTCCTACCCTTTCAATTTGAATATAATTTCCTCTCCTATGACAGGTTGATTAAGTTTCATTCATTTGCCGCCTATAGGCGTATCGTTTAAATTAGTAAACGGAGAATATTAATATTATTATTAAATCAAATGAAAGAAGACTCATTTTGATTGAACTTTTCCACGATATGGAAGAATGCTTCCCTGCACAGCATTGTTCGTCATCGATCAATATTTTTTTTCATATTGTGAAAAGGGTAATAATAATTTAATTAACTTACCAATTTCTTACTTCTTGATAATCGAGCAGTTGATAAATTTGACTGATAAAAACAATTAACAGTTATTATTATAAATACTAAATAGGCCTAGGCTAGGCCTACTACTAGGCTAGGCTAGTTTAGTCTACTAGTACTAGCTAGGAGTCCAGACATAATAAATAGTATAAATACTAGTATGACATAACAAGTCCCATTACAAAATGTTCTGCTACTAGTACCAGGCAGTGTTTCAGTATTGACCTAGGCTAGGCCTACTAAATATACTCATTACCCCTAGGCGGCGGCCTATCAACTGACCGACCGTGGCCGCCCGGCATGCGTACTGTCGGCGAGGTGTGCAGACAAAACGCCGGTGGGGTAAATAATACACGAATACATAACTTTCTTTTAAATATAACTGACCAACTATATAAATTAAAATAATATATGATTTGTTTACCTTTGGACTTAAAACTGCAGTACTTATACGTAGAAATTTTGTGGGATTTCTTAAGGCCGCCATTTTGATTAACTTCTGTTACAACAGCGCCATCAATAGCTTATGTAACTTTGCAAAATAATATTGTTTTGTGATCCGGCCATCCACACAAGGAAGGATCTAAATCTCCCTACTCCAATCCATGAGATCTTCTACGCATGTGTACATATTTACTACGTCATCATATATGTATCGTATTTTACTTGCGGTCCGGCCATGCAGTATTTACTCACACGTCGCTTATTTTATACCGTATTACAGTACTGTACTTAAATATATGTATATCGCTTTCCAAGACATCCCACAGCTATATAGGTTAATATACATGGAATTAAAGTGTAGGCCTACCAAACATTTTTGAAAAAGACGGGTTATGTTTATGCTGTAGGAAAAAGGAGAATCAACGTAAACGAATACTAATCTATGCCTACTATGATTCCGGCAAATCCACTGTACATAGCCGTACCTGCCCTGACGTATGACAGATAAGACATTTATTATTTGTCAGCCGTCAGGGCAGGTTATTGTATGATTCCACTGTACATAGCCGTATACCAGCCCTGACGTATATGACAAATAAGATATTGATTATTTGTCATCCTTCAGGGCAGGTATTGTATGATTCCACTGTACATAGCCGTACACCTGCCCTGACGTATGACAAATAAGACATTTATTATTTGTCATCCTTCAGGGCAGGTATTTTATTATTCCACTGTACATAGTCGTATACCTGCCCTGACGTATGACAAATAAGACATTTATTATTTGTCAGCCGTCAGGGCAGGTTATTGTATGATTCCACTGTACATAGCCGTATACCAGCCCTGACGTATCTATATTATAAGTGAGAGAGCTTGTCTGTTTGTTTGTTTGTCTGTTTGTTCGTTATACAAAATTTTGTTACTGCACGTAATCTTACATATGGGGTATCAAAATGACCACAATTGTACCGGGAATGTTCTAAGCTATATTTCAACATCATCCGCCACCTAGGATCCAAGTTAGGGAACAAAATGTGGTCAAAACCCCCACTTTCGATGTTTGTTCGTTATACAAATTTCTCTTTCTGCACGTAACCATACGTATGGGGTATCAAAATGATGGCAATTGTACCCGGAAGGTTTTAAACTACATTTAAAAAAATTCCCCCGACTCCTGGGGTTTTTGTGGGAGGGGTGGGTGGTGTGGTGGTTTGTGATGTCACATTTTAGCTAGGGCTTGGGGTTGTAGGCTATCGAATCGTAAAATATATACTACAAAAGTTTTACAGTATTTGAATTATCCTCAGCAAGGCGTTTGGGGAAATATAGATATAGATATACACATTTTATTCATTAACCAATATGACACCTATTCAATTACACATTTAGCAAAGTACTTTAACCATGTCCATGCTATGTATCGGTCTCTTGGATTGTCTCATTACAGACATCCATACCTGTGTGAACATACACATGTTGTTTACTGTTACTGTGTTCAACTACATCACCAATCCTCCAAGAAAAAAACGTCAATTGTGAGAGAGTGGGGTTGGGAGATAGGATTTGGGTTCAGGGGATAGTGGGGATTTTGCTTACACCAGAATTGTGGTTGGAAAATGTATTTAATCATCCCTGGGAAGCGGATGGGAGTTTGGAGTGGGGATGTAGGCCTATCACCATGACCGAAACTGTATTTGGAATGTTTTAAACTACATTTGAAAACTGCCACTGAGGGATTATGGGTTGGGAGTGATAATAACATAATTTGTACTGCAACCGGCTTCAACACATCACCCAGTGTATCTGGGGTGTGTTTGTAGGGGTAGGAGGAGCGAAAATACTAGCGTAATGAAGTAGCCTATTATTGGATTGTACTAGGAAAAGGTACTAAATTTGAACTGTCCAGGGGAGGAGTTAAGGTTTGTTGATGGTGGCTGGGGTGGTGAAAGGAGAGAGAGAGGGGGGGGGGGGGGTTTCAGTATCTAAATTACATATTTTAATTATCAGCCAATATGACACCTATTCATTTACACAATTTACAACGTACTTCAACCATTATTAGACCCATCCATGGATTAAAGAATAGAAGGATATGCATCGACGTGAGATCAAGGGTTCCTTGACTCTCGCCGACAGACCGCGGACCGCCCACAATGTTACAGTTTAATTAACCGCATGGTAACAACGAAACGGTCGCGTGCCTAATATATTGTTTACTGCACATGTGCAACGACATTTAACCTTGTTGGCTACTACGCTTCTTTCGCGCGTTCTTTGGTGGCATGATGTTTGTAGATGGTCAACTATTGACTATGTTGGTTTCTGCCGCGATTGATCTACGCTAATGATTTTTTTATGATGATTAAAGTAGCATTTTATGACCTGTAGTAGCCCTACATCTGAGACAATAACTATTAGGCCAAATAAAAAAATATACTTGTTAAGCGTCACACCCTCATAAATTTTCAGGGGCGGGGGGACGGTTTTTTTTTTTTTTTTTACTTTTTATAGAGGTATATTTTTGCGCGGTGGACGTTTTGCCCCACTTTTTTAGGACGAAACGTCAAACTTTTAAAATGCGAAACAGAACAAAATTGACTATGTATGAAATATTATTGCTTATGACAAAATTGAGTTTTGTATTGTTTATATCCAGACGTAATTAAAACATTAAATTTAATTGCCACCAAGCGAAATTGTAGGCCCTAGGCTAACTAATCCGTCCAAGGTGCTACCCCAACCTCACTCATCGGCCATCCGCCGTCTCTCGCTCGACTCATCTATCCAGGAAATTCCCTATCGCGAGAAGCATGATTTGGTGGTCTCAATAATACTAAATAGTGGGCTGATTTATAGTTTGAAAACAGCTTACGGCATTTCTTAAGTGAATTTTTATTCAACGTATTCATTCTTCTTTGATGAATCCTTTGCCAATTGCTGTGTAAATCAGTATTTAAAGTTGTGATGCAAAAAGTGTATGTAATTATTCCAGGCAGGTAAACCAGGCATAAGGAAACCCATCGCCCAACAGGACCTCGTGGTGTGCCGATCTCGAGCGCGAGATCATCGTAAACAAAATTGGTAGAGTCCATTATGTATGGGGTGTTTCCTATTTACGAACCTATAAAAAAACGCGCTTCGACCACTGTGTAGGCAAAATATTTATTTCGTTAAATCCCTAAATTGATAATCGCGTATTCTGTAATCACGTGACTGATGATGTAATCCTCAGCGACGTACTAAATGCACATGATTTAATGTGTTGGGGAAAAAGCTTGCTGTTTACCACATTACATGATTCACGGTGCTATTCGCGTTGCCTTTACGTAAATCGGCGGCGTGTAAATGAAACAATTGTTTTCACCAATTTGCCGTTGTCGACATAGAGCGATCGACGGCTAGCGTTGTCTAAGCTAAAAAGTATGTATTTTTTCAAAAATTACACTAGCCTAACAAACATTTGCTAGTTTTGAAATTTTCAAATAGCAATTATGAAGAATCTACTAGCAAAATGCTAGTTTGCTAGCGTGAATTTCGAGCCCTACTCTGGAGCTGGGTCGGGCCGCTGAACTTTCCGTTGTATATTGGTAAAAAAAAAATAAAAATAAAAAGAGAGGCGGCTGGATAATCAGGAGCGGGCGGTGACGCTTAACAAGTATGTTTTTTTATTTGGCCTTAGTTGTCTCATTTGTTGTAAAATTACAAAATCAGCAAGAATGCTAGCCTAGCTAGGCCCAGGCCTTGTACTAACTAGGCTAAACTGGGCTAGTAAACCCTATGATTTGCCGACATTGATACTGCCTAGGTAGGCCTAGGCTAATCTTAAATACTCACCGTTGTCTTACTTCTTGTGTGAATAATAATAATAGGTAGGCCTACTTCGTTTGTTCGTGATCAAGTTTGCCCTGCGTGTACTTTTCAAAACGACCACCGCTAGGTAACGAATCGCAACTATACATAGCCAGCCAATCCCGGATCAGGGATCGCTGTTTTCATTCAATTAGGCCCGGTGATTGGATGTGATGTGGATGACATAACCTTAAGTAATGATTTGTCAAATGTTGACTGGACTAGTATTTATAACTCCAATGAACCCAATGAGGCATACGCTTTATTCAACGACATATTTAGTACATTATATAATAACAACATTAAAACCACTCGTTCCAGACGAAATATTCGGAAAGAAAAAAAACCTTGGATAACTAAATGCTTAATTAAATCTATCGACAAAAAACACAAATTATATAAAACATTTCTTATATCTAAAAAGCAAAAGGACAAAGATAAATATGTTAAATATCGAAATGTACTTACCAAAATCCTTCGTACTGCCCAAAAGAATTACTTCAGTGACAAATTTGAATTCCATAAAAATAACATCCAAAAAACCTGGCAAACAATAAATGGAGTCCTTGGCAAGAAATCTCGTAAACCGTTTCCTTCTCACTTTATTAACAATGACATTGAATTAAATAATCCTCAACAAATTGCAACTGAATTCAATAATTATTTTACTAGTATAGGGCCAAATTTAGTTAACAAAATACATGTGTCGGATAATGATAATTATACTTCTACCCTACCTCGTCCATGTGTGCACTCTCTCTTTCTTAGTCCTGTAACCGAACATGAAGTTGTCAGTATAATACTTTCCCTCAAAGATAATAAATCTCCTGGGTTTGATGGGTTTTCCAATAAAATTATTAAACGTGTTTCTAATTTTATATGCAAACCCTTAACTCACATTTTTAATACATACATTTTTATACCAAACAGCTCTAAATTACTAAATTTTATCTTATTTGCTGACGACACAAATATTTTTTTCTCTCATCCTAAATTAAATACCTTGTTTAAAATTGTCAATGATGAGTTACTTAAAGTTTCAAATTGGCTCAAACACAATAAATTAACTCTTAATACATTCAAAACGAACTATATAATATTTTCTAAACGTAAAATTTCAAATTCTTTAAATGAACAAATATACATTGATAATAAAATGATCAAACGAGTTAATGAAACACAATTTTTAGGAGTAACCATAGATGCCTCTCTGACTTGGAAACTACATATAAATAAAATCAGTAATCTAGTTTCTAGAAATGTTGGAATATTGAACAAATTAAAACATATCTTCCCTCAAAAAACCTTATTAACCCTTTATAATACTTTAGTTTTGCCTTACCTTTCTTATGCCAATTTATGTTGGGCAATTACTCTAGATAAATTTAATACGTTATGCCCCTGGACAAGTCTAGAGAAAACTCAAATTGACCGCCTTTTTAAACTACAAAAACGTGCACTTCGGATTTGCGCGGGAGAATCATTTAGAGCCCATACAAAATTACTTTTTAAAAGATTTAATGTTTTAAACATTTATGATTTAAATAAATTACAAGTTGCCTCATTTATGTACCGTTTATCTAACAATTTACTGCCTTCACATTTTAATGCTTTATTTACAAGAATTGACGAACGCCATTCCTATAAAACCCGATCCTCTGTTAACAATTATATCCTTGATAATTTAAATGTTAAGGCTCGACGATTTTCTATGTATTATTTTGGTCCCAAACTTTGGACTTCACTCTCAAATGAACTTAAACAGAAATCTTCCTTTTCTAGTTTTAAATCTAATTTCAAACACAAAATGGTGTCAGAATATGCTACATAATTTTTCGCCGATCTTTTATCCTTATTTATTTGGTGGTGATACATGGCATTAAATCCTTCACCCTGGTATTCAATAATCTCCGCTACATTGTATCGTTATACTTGTTATTATACCATATTTAATTATATCTCATATTGTACTCTAATTGTTATCATTATCCCTTTTATCATATATTATATAATTGCCTGGTTTATCTTAACTTCTATAATTTAAAATTTTTTTATTTTCTTTATTTTATGTACTTTCACTATTATATATTCATATTTTAGTCTACTCTGTAGCAATGTTAGTATACTTAGGCATACGGGAGTCACGACTTAAAGTTCAGTGAACTTACTGTGACTTCCATCCACCCACATTTAATATATGTTATGTAAATGTAAATGATATATATATATATATATAAGTGAGTGGAAAAAATAAATAAACGAAATAAACGAACCACTAGCCAATCACCAGGCACTACAGTTTAAATATAATCACATCGATAATTAAGGAGATTTATGAAGAAACCACTGCTTAGCCATATATTAAAAAACACGATTGTTGTATGTCTGAACACCGGCCACGCTAACAACATACATGGTCAAATGCATAATTTAATATTCTATAGATTAACGCAATTTTTAATGACAGAAGATGGCAGGCAAATAATGATAATTCAAATATAAAAATGGCATATTTTATTAATATTACCAACTACCTAAAATTACCAGTCGTAAGAAAGTGAACTTTTCGTAGTCCGATTGTGATGAAACTAAAACAGAATTATTCAGCAATATATGTTTGTTATCAATTAATCATCGACGCAGACATGTCAATAGAACATTCAGACTGCGCATACGATTTCTACATGGTTACGTTTTGGTCTAAAAAA